>NC_140139.1:12158532-12850240 GCF_964035555.1 Netta rufina
GAATGGAATGGAATGGAACGGAATGGAATGGAATGGAATGGAATACAATACTACATCCCGAGTTGGAAGGGACCCACAAGGGTCATCAAGTCCAACTCCTGGCACCACACAGGTCTATCCAAAAATTCAGACCACATGACTGAGAGCATAGCCCAAATGCTTCTTAAACTCCAACAGGCTTGGTTCTGTGACTGTTCCTGGGGAGCCTGTTCAAATGTGCGACCACCCTCTCGATGAAGAACCTTTTCCTGATATCCAACCTGAACCTCCCTTGTCACAGCTTGATTACATTCCCTCGGGTCCTATCACTGGTCACCAGGGAGAACAGATCTATGCCTGCCCCTCCGTTCCCCCCCATGAGGAAGCTGTAGCCCATGATGAGGTCTCCCCTCAGCCTCCTCTTTTTGAGGCTGAACAAACCAAGTGACCTCAGCCGCTCCTCATATGTCTTCCCCTCTAGGCCCTTCGCCATCTTTGTAGCCCTTCTCTGGACAATCTCCAATATTGTTCATGGCACTGGAAAGCCAACTTACAAAGCTTTTTGTAAAACTGCAAATGGCTTAGGTCAAGGGACCTAAAAATGAAAGAACAAAAATACAATGAAAAAGGTAGCAAGTTGACTGCTGTGGTTTAACCTAGCCGGTATCTAAGCACCACACAGCTATTTGGTCACCCTCCCCCCTCCCTCTCTGGGATAGGGGAGGGAATCAGAAAAAAAATCTGAAAGATTGTGGGTTCAGATAAGGACAGTTTATTAGAACAGAAAAGAAAGGGTAACGGTTACGTTCAACATCAACAACAGCATTCCACCCTCGGTGGATGAAGAAACACAAGAAGATCAGAAAACCGATGAGCAGGAGCCTGATTACATCAACTCCGAACTTTGTTGTGGAAGTAGTTAAAGACTAAAAATAATGACAATAGTACTACTAATAACAATGTGTACAAAACAAGTGATGCACAGTGCAATTGCTCACCACCCACTGACCGATGCCCAGCCTATCCCTGAGCAGCCAGTACCCTTACCCCAGCTATCCACCCCTATATATTGTTTGGCATGGCATCAGATGGTATGGAACACCCCTTTGGTCAGTTTGGGTCAGCTGTCCTGGGTCTGTCCCCTCCCAGCTCCTGCTGCACCCCTAGCCTGCCTGCTGGCAGGACAGAGTGAGAAGCTGAAAAGTCCTTGGCTTGGTGTAAGCACTGCTCTGCAACAATTAAAACATCAGCGTGATATCAACATTATTCTCATCCTAAATTTGAAAGACAGCCCCATACGAGCTACTAGAAGGAAAATTAACTCTATCCTAGCCAAAACCAGGACAATATAGCCACCCCTTATTCCATACCATTTATGTCATGGTTGCACACTTTCCAATACATTCCAATTAATCGCCACTTTTCATATATGTATATATAATGTCCACTGAGTGTGTGTAGTCCATGACTGACTTCGGGATCCATCTGTCACAGCAGTCTTTCAGAGCAGAAGAGATGGTGTGTGATGTTGGATCGTCACACGTTGAAGCCTGTTCTCGTTCCATCATATCTCTGTGCTTGTCCATTTATATCAAAATTCATTCATCATTATCTGTGTGGCTGTTACTGTGATACCATTGATAGGACATTGACATATAGCAATCATGGTAGTGATGACATACAGTATCATATAATAACTAACATAATACAATTCAACTCATGAGCTATTCTCATCCAGTATTAAATCCCTTTGAGGTATACATTGGACCTCCCCATTCCTTTGTATTACCCACCAAGTGCATCCAGGTCCCTGAGCAAAAGCAATACCACAAATGGATTTGCCTTTTCCTGAGGCAGGAGTAACCCAGACTGTCTTCCCTAGCATGTTTCCTACATGTACTATAGCGACTTTATCCCCTTCTACAGTACGTAACAGGTTTGATTGGGCAAGTCCATTTTGGATCCCCTAGTGTTGACTAACCAGGTGTCCTTTGCCAAATGCATATCCCAATTTTTGAATGTCACAGCACCCATTGCCTTCAGTGTGGTCTTTAACAATCCATTGTATTGCTCAACTTTCCCGGAGGCTGGTGCATGATAGGGGATGTGATACACCCACTCAATACCATGCTCTTTGGCCCAAGTGTCTATAAGGTTGTTTTGGAAATGAGTCCCACTGTCTGACTTGATTCTTTCTGGGGTGCCATGTCGCCATAGGTCTTGCTTTTCAAGGCCCAGGATAGTGTTCCAGGCGGTGGCATGGGGCACAGGATATGTTTCCAGCCATCCGGTGGTTGCTTCCACCACTGGAAGTATGTGGCGCTTGCTGTTGTGGGTTTGAGGGAGTGTGATGTAATCAATCTGCCAGGCCTCTCCATATTGATATTTCAGCCATCGTCCTCCATACCAAAGAGGCTTTGACCGTTTGGCTTGCTTCATAGCAGCATGTCTCATAACCATGAATAACCCGTGCTATAGTGTCCATGGTCAGGTCCACCCCTTGATCACAAGCCCATCTGTGTGTTGCATCTCTACCTTGATGGCCTGAGGTGTCATGGGCCCATCGAGCTATAAATAATTCACCTTTATGTTGCCAGTCCAGATCTACCTGAGACACTTCAATCTTAGCAGCCTGATCCACCTGCTGGTTGTTTTGATGTTCTCCACTGGCCCCGTTCTTGGGTATGTTAGCATGTACGTGGCGTACCTTTACAACCAGGTTCTCTACCTGGGCAGCACTATCTTTCCACAATGCTGCAGCCCAGATGGGCTGCAACTGCCAGTTGCTTTGCTTCCATTGCTTCCATTGCTGTAACCACCCCCACAGGACATTTGCTACCATCCATGAATCAGTGTAGAGATAGAGAACTGGCTACTTTTCTCGTTCAGCAATATCTAAAGCCAGCTGAATGGCTTTCACTTCTGCAACTGACTCGATTCACCTCCTTCAGCAGTTTCTGCAACTCGTTTTCCCAACCTGGTTCGCCCCTCTGACTATTATCCTCTTTTGATAGTCCAGGCTGGCAGTGATGACATTGAAGAGAGAAGCCTGAAGGCTATCAAATGAGACTTTAGGGGACTGGGACGGTTAGTGGATGGAGCGGGAGTGCAGGTGGTGTTTTCGTCTATCCCTACGGTGGCAGGGAGGGGTACTGAGAGGACACGGAAAGCCCACCTGATAAACACGTGGCTCAGGGGCTGGTGCCAGCACAGAAATCTTGGGTTTTTTGATCATGGGGCACTTTACTTGGCACCCGGCCTGATGGCTGCAGACGGGTCCCTATCTTTTAGGGGAAAACAGATCCTGGGCCAGGAGCTGGCAGGGCTCATTGAGAGGGCTTTAAACTAGGTAAGAAGGGGGATGGGGCTGAAGCAAGGCTTGTTGGAGCTGTGCCAGGGGGAACAATGGCAAGGCCGGGGGATAAGGCAATGGCCCAGCTGAAGTGCATCTACACCAATGCACGCAGCATGGGTAACAAACAGGAGGAGCTGGAAGCCATCGTGCGGCAGGCAGGCTACGACTTGGTTGCCATCACGGAGACGTGGTGGGACCAGTCTCATGACTGGAGTGCTGCAATGACTGGCTATAAGCTCTTCAGAAGGGACAGGCAGCACAGAAGGGGTGGTGGTGTGGCTCTCTATATTAGAGAGTCTTTCTATGTTGTAGAACTCAAGGCTGGGAATGACAAGGTCGAGTCCCTTTGGGTTAGGATCGGCAGGCACAACAAGGCTAGCGTCCTGGTCGGGGTCTGCTATAGACTGCCGAACCAGGATGAGGAGACGGATGAGGAGTTCTACAGGCAGCTGACAGAAATTGCGAAATCATCAGCGCTTGTTCTCGTGGGGGACTTCAACTTCCCTGACATATCCTGGAAGCACAACACAGCCCAGAGAAAGCAGTCAAGGAGGTTTCTGGAGAGCGTGGAAGATAGCTTCCTGACGCGGCTGGTTAGTGAGCCTACCAGGGGTGGCGCCCCGCTAGACCTTCTCTTCACAAACAGAGAAGGACTGGTGGAGGATGTGATTGTCGGGAGCTGTCTTGGGCAGAGTGACCACAAAATGGTGGAGTTCACTATTCTTGGCGAGGCCAGGAAGGGGACCAGCAAAACCGCTGTATTGGACTTCCGGAGGGCTGACTTTGTGCTGCTGAGGACACTGGTTGGTAGAGTCCCTTGGGAGGCGGTTCTGAAGGGCAGAGGAGTCCAGGAAGGCTGGGCGCTCTTCAAGAATGAAATCTTAATGGCTCAGGAATGGTCTGTCCCCACGTGCCCAAAGACGAGCTGTCAGGGAAGAAGACCAGCCTGGCTGAACAGAGAATTGTGGCTTGAGCTTAGGAGAAAAAAGAAGGTTTATAATCTTTGGAAAAGTGGGCAGGCCACTAGGGAGGACTATAAGGATGTTGCAAGGCTGTGCAGGGACAAAATTAGGAAGGCCAAAGCTCATCTGGAGCTCAATCTGTCTACTGCTGTTAAAGATAACAAAAAATGTTTTTACAAATACATCAACACAAAAAGGAGGCCTAAGGAGAATCTCCATCCTTTACTGGATGCGGGGGGAAACTTAGTGACAAGAGATGAGGAAAAGGCTGACGTGCTTAATGCCTTCTTTGCCTCAGTCTTTAGCGGCAATACCGGTTGTTCTCTGGATACCCAGTACCCTGAGCTGGTGGAAGGGGATGGGGAGCACGATGTGGCCCTCACTATCCACGAAGAACTAGTTGGTGACCTGGTACGGCACTTGGATGTGCACAAGTTGATGGGGCCGGATGGGATCCACTCAAGGGTACTGAGTGAACTGGCAGAGGAGCTGGCCAAGCCGCTTACCATCATTTATCAGCAGTCCTGGCTATTGGGGGAGGTCCCAGTTGACTGGCGGCTAGCAAACGTGACGCCCATCTACAAGAAGCGCCAGAGGACTGACCCGGGAAACTACAGGCCTGTCAGTTTGACCTCAGTGCCAGGGAAGCTCATGGAGCAGATTATCTTGAGAGTCATCACGCGGCACTTGCAGGGCAAGCAGGCGATCAGGCCCAGTCAGCATGGGTTTATGAAAGGCAGGTCCTGCTTGACGAACCTGATCTCCTTCTGTGACAAAGTGACGCGCTGGGTGGAAGAGGGAAAGGCTGTGGATGTGGTCTACCTTGACTTCAGCAAGGCTTTTGACACCGTTTCCCACAGCATTCTCCTCAAGATACTGGCTGCTTTTGGCTTGGACTGGCATACACTTCGTTGGGTTAGAAACTGGCTGGATAGCCGGGCCCAAAGAGTCGTGGTGAATGGAGTCAAATCCAGTTGGAGGCCGGTCACTAGTGGAGTCCCCCAGGACTCAGTACTAGGGCCAGTCCTCTTTAATATCTTTATCGATGATCTGGATGAGGGGATCGAGTGCACCCTCAGTAAGTTTGCAGATGACACCAAGTTAGGTGCATGTGTCAATCTGCTCGAGGGTAGGAAGGCTCTGCAGGAGGATCTGGATAGGCTGGACCAGTGGGCTGAGGCCAACTGCATGAAGTTCACCAAGGCCAAGTGCCGGGTCCTGCACCTGGGGCGCAACAACCCCAAGCAGTGCTACAGGCTGGGAGATGAGTGGCTGGAAAGCTGCCTGGCGGAGAAGGACCTGGGAGTATTGGTTGATAGTCGGCTGAATATGAGCCAGCAGTGTGCTCAGGTGGCCAAGAAGGCCAACGGCATCCTGGTTTGTATAAGAAACAGCGTGGCCAGCAGGAGTAGGAAAGTGATTGTCCCCCTGTACTCGGCTCTGGTGAGTCCTCACCTCGAGTACTGTGTTCAGTTTTGGGCCCCTTGCTACAAGATGGACATCTAGGTGCTCGAAAGAGTCCAGAGAAGGGCGACGAAGCTGGTGAGGGGTCTGGAGAACAAGTCTTACGAGGAGTGGCTGAGGGGGTTGGGAATGTTCAGCCTGGAGAAGAGGAGGCTCAGGAGCAACCTTATTGCTCTCTACAGATACCTCAAAGGAGGCTGTAGCGAGGTGGGGGTTGGTCATTCTCCCACGCGCCTGGTGATGGGACGAGAGGGAATGGGCTAAAGTTGCATAGGGGAGGTTTAGGTTGGGTATTAGGAAGAACTGGTTTAGTGGAGGACTTGTTAGTGTTAGGTCATAGGTTGGACTAGGTGATCTTGGAGGTCTCTTCCAACCTAGATGATTCTGTGATTCTGTGATAATTCTTTGCAATGCTGTTTAACTGCATCATACATTTAACTAATCATTTTTCCTGATAAACAGACCCAATTCCGAGACCATCTAAGGAACCTGAAGGTTCTCAAGTCCATGGGACCTTATGTGATGCATCCACGGATCCTAAGGGAACTGGCTGATGTAGTTGCTAAGCCACTGCCCATCATATTTGAGAAGTTGTGTCACTCCACTGACTAGGAGAGGGGAAACATAACCCCCACTTTTAAAAAGGGAAAAAAGGAAGACCCGTGGAACTACAGGCATGTCAGTCTCACCTCTGTGCCTGGCAAGATCATGGAGCAGATCCTCCTGGAAACAATGCTAAGGCACGTAGAATCATAGAATCATTAAGGTTGGAAAAGACCTCCAAGATCATGTGGTCCAACCATCCCCCTACCACCAATATCACCCACTAAACCATGTCCCTAAGCACCAAGTCCAGCCTTTCCTTAAACACCCCCAGGGACAGTGACTCCACCACCTCCCTGGGCAACCCATTCCAATACCTGACTACTCTTCCTGAGAAGAAATTTCTCCTCACTTCCAATATGAACCTCCCCTGGTGCAACCTGAGGCCATTCCCTCTAGTCCTATCAGTAGTTATCTGCGAGAAGAGGCCGACCCTCAGCTCCCCACAACTTCCTTTCAGGTAGTTGTAGAGAGCAATAAGGTCTCCCCTGAGCCTCATCTTCTCCAGTATAAACAACCCCAGTTCCCTCATCCACACCTCATAAGACTTGTTCTCTAGACCTTTCACCAGCTTTGTTGCCTTTCTCTGGACACTCTCCAGGGCCTCAATGTCTTTCTTGTAGTGAGGGACCCAAAACAGAACACAGTACAAAAGGTGTGGTCTCTCCAGAGCAGAGTACAGGGGGACAATCACCTCCCTAGTCCTGCTGGCTTCCTGATACAAGCCAGGATGCCATTGGCCACCTGGGCGCACAGCCAGCTCATGTTCAGGCGAGCATTGACCAACACCCCAGATCCTTATCCTCTGCACAGCTTTCCAGCCACTCTGCTCCAAGCCTGTAGCGCTGCACGGGGTTGTTCTGACCAAAGTGCAGGACCCAGTACGTAGCCATGTTGAACTTCATCCAGTTGGCCTCTGCCCATTGACCCATCCTGTCCAGGTCCCTCTGCAGGGCCTTCCTACCGTCCGGCAGATCAACACTCCCCCCCACCCCCCAACTTGGTGTCGTCCGCAAACTTACCGAGGGTGCACTCAATGAGGGTGCACACATTGCACACATGGAAAATAAGGAGGGGATTGGTGACAGCCAGCATGGCTTCACTAAGGGCAGATTGTGCCTGACAAATCTGGTGTCCTTCTGCAATGGGGTTACAGCATTTGTGGATGGGGAAGACAACTGACATCATCTACCTGGACCTGTGCAAAGTATTTCAAAAGGTCTTGGAGAACAGGAGAGGTGCCTGAGGACTGTAAGAAAGCCAGCATTACTCCAGTCTTCAAGAAGGGCAAGAAGGAAGACCCAGGAAACTACAGGCCAGTCAGCCTCACCTCCATCCTTGGAAACGTGATGGAGCAGCTCATCCTGGAGGCCATCTCTAAGCATGTGGAGGACGAGAAGGTGATCAGGAATAGTCAGCATGGGTTCGCCAAGGGGAAGTCATGTTTAACCAGCCTGATAGCCTGTTACGATGAGATGACTGGCTGGATGGACGAGGGGAGAGCAGTGGATGTTAACTACCTTGACTTCAGCAAGGCTTTTGACACTGTCTCCCATAACATCCTCATAGACAAGCTCTGGAAGGGTGGGATCCATGAGTGGACAGTGGGGTGGATTGAGAACTGGCTGTATGGCAGAGCTCAGAGGGTTGTGCTCAACGGTGCTGAGTCTAGTTGGAGGCCTGTGGCTAGTGGTGTCCCCCAGGGGTTGGTACTGGGTCCAGTGCTATTTAACTTATTCATCAGTGACCTGGATGAAGGGACAGCGTGCACCCTCAGCAAGTTTGCGAACAGTACAAAGCTTGGCAGAGTGGCTGACACACCAGAGGCCTGTGCGACCATTCAGAGGGACCTGGACAGGCTGGAGAGTTGGATGGAGAGGAACCTCCTGAGGTTCAACAAGGGCAAGTGCAGGGTCCTGCACCTGGAGAGGAACAACCCCAGGCACCTGTACAGGTTGGGGGCTGACCTGCTGGAGAGCAGCTCTGCGGAGAGGGACCTGGGAGTCCTGGTGGACAACAAGCTTACCATGAGCCAGAAATGTGCCCTTGTGGCCAAGAAGGCCAATGGGATCCTAGCCTGCATCAGGAGGAGTGTGGACAGCAGGTCAAGAGAGGTAATCCTCCCCCTCTACTCAGTTCTGGTGAGGCCACACCTGGAATACTGTGTGCAGTTCTGGGCTCCCCAGTACAAAAGGGACATAGAACTTCTAGAGAGGGTCCAGGACAGAGCCACAAAGATGATTAAGGGATTGGAGCATCTGTCCTATGAGGAAAGACTAAGTGAGCTGGGCCTGTTTAGCCTAGAGAAGAGGAGATTGAGATGGGATCTTATCAACCTCTACAAAAACATGAGGGGACAATGTAAAGAGGATGGGGCCAAACACTTCTCAGTGGTGGCCAGTGGTTGAACATGGGGTAATGGGTATAAATTGAACCACAGGAGGTTTCATTGCCATATAAGGAAGAACTTCTTTATGGTTGGGGTGACAGAGCACTGGAACAGGCTGCACAGAAAGTTTGTGGAGTCTCCTTCTCTGGAGATATTCAAAACCTGACTGGATGCAATCCTGTGTAACATGTTCTAGGTGACCCTGTTTGAGCAGGGGGGTTGGACTAGATGATCTCTGGAGGTCCCTTCCAACCTCAACCATTCGGTCATTTTGTGATTCTGTGATTTGACACTATTCCACATGATATCCTTCTCTCTAAAATGGAGAGACATGGATTTGACGGATGGACCATTCGGTGGG
The DNA here is from genome assembly GCF_964035555.1 of Netta rufina. Classification (NCBI taxonomy): domain Eukaryota; kingdom Metazoa; phylum Chordata; class Aves; order Anseriformes; family Anatidae; genus Netta; species Netta rufina. Next base: position 12,167,646 of record NC_140139.1, read on the forward strand.
GAAGGAATTGGCTGAATGGTGAACGACTCAATGTCCAGGTGGAGATCAGTTGGAGGGAAGGGATGCCATCCGGAGGGACCTGGACAGGCTTGAGAGGTGGGCCTGTGCGAACCTCATGAAGTTCAACAAGGCCAAGTGCAAGGTCCTGCATCTGGGCCGGGGCAATCCCAAGCACAAATACAGGCTGGGCGGAGAATGGACTGAAAGCAGCCCTGAGGAGAAGGACCTGGGGGTGTTGGTGGATGAGAAGCTCAACATGAGCCGACAGTGTGTGCTTGCAGCCCAGAAAGCCAACTGTATCCTGGGCTGCATCAAAAGAAGCGTGGCCAGCAGGTTGAGGAAGGTGATTCTCCCCCTCTACTCTGCTCTCGTAAGACCCCACCTGGAGTACCGTGTCCAGCTCTGGGGCCCCCAATGTAAGAAGTACATGGACCTGTTAAAATGAGTCCAGAGGAGGGCCACGAAGATGATCAAGGGGCTGGAGCACCTCTCCTATGAAGACAGGCTGAAGGAGTTGGGGTTGTTCAGCCTGGAGAAGAGAAGGCTCCGGGGAGACGTTATAGCGACATTACTGTACCTAAGGGGACGCCTACAGGAAAGCTGGGGAGGGACTCTTTGTTAGGGAGTGGAGTGATAGGACAAGGGGGAATGGCTCTGAACTAAAAAAGGGTAGATTTAGATTAGACATTAGGAAGAAGTTCTTTACTCTGAGGGTGGTGAGGCACTGGAAGAGGTTGTCCAGAGAGGTTGTGGATGCCCCATCCCTGGAAGAGTTCAAGGCCGGGTTGGATGGGGCTTTGTGCAACCTGGTCTAGTAGGAGTTTCCCTGCCCAGGGCAGTGTGTGTGTGGGGAGGGGTTGGAATTAGATGATCTTTAAGGTCCCTTCCAACCCAAATCATTTTGTGATTCTATGATTCATAATTTCTCATAACTGCATTACTATTACTTCTACTTATATTCTAATATACCTCTTGGAGTACATTTGCTTTTTTTTTTCTTTTCTTAAGCGCCTCCCCTCAAAACCTCCAACAACAACAACAAAGCTGATTCAGCAAAACATTTAAGCATTGGGCTCTTAAAATACATTTAACTGCTTGTCTTGGAGTACTTGCTCAAAGTTCATCCCTACTGAATTAAGAATTGGCTGATATGATTTTGCTGAATTAGGACTTTTATACACATCTCTCTCTATAACTTGAATCTTTATTACAGAATCACAGAATCACAGAATCACAGAATCACAGAAGGGTTGAGGTTTGAAGGGACCTCTGGAGATCATCTCGTCCAAACCCCCTGCTCAAGCAGGGCCGCCTAGGGCAGCTTGCCCAGGACCATGTCTAGGCAGCTTTTGAAGATCTTCAAGGAGGGAGACTTCACAACTTCTCTGGGCAACCTGTTCCGGTCACCCTCAGAATAAAGAAGTGTTTCCTAATGTTCAGACAGAACTTTCTTTGTTTCGATTTGTGCTTATTGCTTCTTGATATTTCACTGGACAAAAGAGCCTGGTTCTGTCTTCACAGAATCACAGAATCACAGAATTTCTAGGTTGGAAGAGACCTCAAGATCATCGAGTCCAACCTCTGACCTAACACAAACAGTCCCCACTAAACCATATCCCTAAGCTCTACATCTAAACGTCTTTTGAAGACTTCCAGGGATGGTGACTCCACCACTTCCCTGGGCAGCCTGTTCCAATGCCTAACAACCCTTTCAGTAAAGAAGTTCTTCCTAACATCTAACCTAAAACTCCCCTGGCTCAACTTAAGCCCATTCCCCCTCGTCCTGTCACCAGGCACGTGGGAGAACAGACCAACCCCCACCTCGCTACAGCCTCCCTTGAGGTACCTATAGAGAGCGATAAGGTCGCCCCTGAGCCTCCTTTTCTCCAGGCTGAACAAGCCCAGCTCCCTCAGCCGCTCCTCGTAGGACTTGTTCTCCAGGCCCCTCACCAGCTTCGTCGCCCTTCTCTGCACCCGCTCGAGCACCTCGATGTCCTTCTTGTAGCGAGGGGCCCAAAACTGAACACAGGACTCGAGGTGCGGCCTCACCAGAGCTGAGTACAGGGGGACGATCACCTCCCTAGCCCTGCTGGTCACACTGTTCCTGATACAAGCCAGGATGCCGTTGGCCTTCTTGGCCACCTGAGCACACTGCTGGCTCATATTCAGCTGACTATCCACCATCACTCCCAGGTCCTTCTCTGCCTGGCAGCTCTCCAACCATTCCTCTCACAGCCTGTAGCTCTGCTTGGGGTTATTGCGCCCCAGGTGCAGGACCCGGCACTTGGCCTTGTTGAACTTCATGCAGTTGACCTCAGCCCATCGGTGCAGCCTATCCAGATCCTCCTGCAGAGCTTTCCTACCCTCAAGCAGATCGACACACGCACCTAACTTGGTGTCATCTGCAAACTTACTGAGGGTGCACTCAATGCCCTCGTCTTCTTTATACCCTGAGATATTTTTTACATATGAGACTACCCCCGAGCCTCCTTTTCTCTGTGCTACACAGTCCCAACTCCCTCAGCCAACTAGACTTCACGCCACTGACCACCACCCTCTGGGCCTGGCAGTTCAGCCAGTTTTCAGTCCACCTCACTGTCTGCTCATCCAGCCCATACTTTTAACAGCTTCTCTATGAGGATCTACTGGAAGACAGAAGTCATTAGTTATAGAAAGCAATTATGTAATTTCTTTACTGTTTTTAGTGAAATGAGATACATATTTAATTTTGATGCTTGGATATAGTTAAGCCTTCTAGGAGGCTTAGTCTAGTTAATTTTTTAAGCTTTGCTTAAAAATTTTAAAAGTTAGGTAGAGTTTATATGACTTTTACTTTGCTATTTCTTAGCTTTTCAGATGAAAGATGGAGATTAGCTAGTGCTATGCAGATGTTTGTTTTAAACAAATAGGTTCTAAACATAGTGGTCTAATATGCGTTGAACTTGATTCATATGAACTACTGAGCACTGTGACAGAATGAGGATTTTTAACCAGTTAGTGGCACAAAGCATACGTTATGATATTTCGATTCTAATCACTAAATTCAGTGACCTGCAGGGGTCTTCTACATTTTAATTTCTACTGCAAACATAAATAATCAAGAAGGTTTTAGTGTTGATACACAAGCAAGAGTCTGCAGTTATTACTTTTTTTCTGCAAACTTACATATAAGCAATAAACGTAGATGTTTTATTTACTGTGCATCTTTTCTGTAGTTATTTCAGTCTTCATCATGTGGTAACACTAGCCTTTATTTCCTTGCTTGATAATACCTTCTACAAAGTAATGCTTACAAATATTTTCCTGAGTTGCTTCTTACAACATTGCTAGCAGAGGCAGCCAACAGATGCAGCACTTTGCTCAGAAGGTTACACAGAAGGGGGCCAGAAACTTTGCAGAGAATTGCATCCATGTCCTAAGCAATGCTGTTAATGCATTGCAGGGCACCACCTCCAGCTGTTGGAGCAACTATCCCTACAATATCAGAGGCCTCAATCCAGACCGAACTCCCAAGGGAGAATGCAGCTCTCAGGGTACAAGGAGTGCCTGGGGTCTCTCACTGAGGCTGGGGCAGAGGGAGACAGTCTCCTTGCCTGCAGAAGGTGTGCAGCAGTACAGGATCTGTGCTGCCGAGGAGGTGCGGGAGGAGGTCAGCAGATTGTGTAGTGTCAGAGATGATAAGAAAGAGATTGAACAGTTCATCTCCAAGACCCTGCAGCCTGAACCCCTAGCTGTATTGAAGGAGGATTGGGTGGTCTGTGCTTAATGAGTTAGAATCATAGAATCATTAAGGGGACTAACTACTAACTATTAACTACTCTTTCTGAGAATAGATTTCTCCTAATTTCCAACCTAAAGGGTTAGAAATGGCGAAGGCTGGAAGCTTGTGACTTCTAACAACAGGAAGAAGGCTCCTGCTCCACCTGCATATCTCCAACTAAAGAACAGGTTTGGCATCCTCAGAGCAGATGAGGGTCTGGGAAGTCTGTACAGTGAAGCATCCAAGCTAACTAAGCCTGAGCCATGCAGCAGTACCAGAAGGAAGTGGCAAGTGATAACAACGGGAAACTCTGTGCTGTAGGGGATGGGGGACCACATCTGCTGACCTGAGCTGCTGTGTTGGGAGGCTTACTATTTGCTGGGGGCTTGGATCTGGGATGTTGTAGAGATATTGCAGAGGTTTGTCCGGCCCTCGTACTATTACCCCTTATGAATCATCACCGACAATACTGCCAGGGGAGACCTGGAGCATAGCCAGTGTGACTACATGCACCTGGAGGCAATGGAAGAAGTTCATGGGGGCTCAGGCAATATCCTCCTTGATCCTTCCAGTGAGAAGGAAGGATTTGAGGAGGAATGGGAGGATCCTGTGGGTCAACAGTTGGTTGCCCAGCTGGTGATGACAATAGGGATTTGTTTTTTATGACCGTGGGGATCTCTCTTTAAGAATCAAAGACTGCTAAAGAGATGGGATCCACCTGACCAAGTGAGGCAAAAGCATCTTTACCAGCAGGCTGGCCAATCTGGTGAGGAGAGCTTTAAACTAGAAATGACAAGGGAGGTCCACAATCAAATGAGGAAGTGGTGGAATGGGTTGACAAGGAACGGGTTTAAGGTGTTATGGAAAAGAGCGAGCTTGTAATCAGAAAAACAGGGCTGAAGGGGAGACACTCTGCTGGATGCAATTCTTACAAACAAGGAAGAACTGTGGTTGGAGCAGCCTGGAAGGTTGTGGGCAGCCTGGGCTGCATTGACCGTGAGATGGTGGAGTTGAGAAACCTGAGAGGAGGGAGCAATGCAAATGGCAGGATCACATCTCTAAATTTCAGGAGAGCAGACTTTGGCCTGTGCAGGGACTTGTTTGGAAGAATCCCACAGGGTAGAGTCCTGGAGAGCAGAGGAGGGTCCAGGGATATTCAAGGATCACCTCCTCCGTGATCAAGAATGGTCCATCCCAGTGAGTAGGAAATCGAGCAAAGGTGGCAGGAAGCCTGTGTGGATGAACAAGGAGCTCCTGACTAAACTCAAACATAAAAAGGAAGCATATGGGATCCAGAAAAAGGGACAAGTGACCCAGGAGGAATACAGAGACACTGTCTGAGAGTACAGAGATGGGGTTAGGAAAGCCAAAACCCACCTAGAGTTGAAACTGGCGAGGGATATGAAGGGCAACATTAAGAGCTTCTACGGGTGCATCAGCAGCAAAATAAAGACCAGGGAAAATGCGGGCCTGCTGCTGAATGGGGCAGGGATCCTGAAGACCAAGGACATGGGAAAGGATGAGGTACTGAATGCCTTCTTCACCTCAGTCTTTACTGGTAAGGACTGCTTTCAGGAACCCCAGGCTCCTGAGACCAGAGGGAAAGTCTGGTCTGGGAAAGTTTTTTTTATATGTAATGCTAAAGTCTACTGAAGTCAGTGGAAAGACTGTCTGACATTAATGGACTCAGGCTCAGGACCATAGTGCATTTGCATCTGTCAGGTAGACTAGAGCCAGTGTGTAAAGGAACCCATTTTTATCTTAAAATTAATAAAAACTTAGACTTTGCAGTGACAAAAGCATCTTCCATAGGGAAATATATTCCAAAAACTTCTGGAGAGTTCCCTAAATGCAGTGAAATATCTAGTCTCCTTTCCTTTAAATACAGTGCTTACATCAACTCCAGTACACCTTCCTACTCAACAGAATTAAGGAAAGATGACACATGCTACTTTTATATCCTTCGAAATCATTCCCCAAAGTCTCACGTGATGCACAAAAACACCACCACATAAAACAAACCAAGCCAAAATTCTTATGAGGTGTTATCTGTGTTTAACTTACTAGGAATAGGTCTAAGGACATCAGGAATGAGAATCTCCACCAAAGCCTGGTACATCACATGGTCACAATTACAAATCCATTTCAGAATAGACTCATTTTTGCACAGAGTAATCAGTTTTCCTTTTGGAAGTCGACTTTCTATTTCAGTCAGATTGCTGGCGTGAATAAAAGTAACAAAAGAATAAATGAAAATGCATTTACATACAGATAAGAAAAGTACAATGGACTTTGCTTATTTAATAAAAACTTTGTAAAAGTCTCAGTTACATCCAATTGAACCTGTTTACCTTGTTCATATGAAACTGGGGAAAAATGGCCTCCAAAGTTCAGCTCCAGCCCAGAAATTATGCAGAGGTAGCATAAAAATGGTCCTTGGAATTTAAAAGAATGGGACAGTATACTGTGTAAGGATACTTTGTAGTCATCCAAACAAAGGAAAAAATGGAAGATGTATACAGTCATTTCAAGGCTTTGATTTGACACTTGCTGTTATATTATGATGATAGAGTAAAGAGAGACATTTACTGGCCTTGGTTAGTAAATCATGAGATCTGGAAACATGAATAAAACAACTAGTTTTGGAAGAGTCAGGAAGCTAAGTGAGGTTTGGCAGATTTCAGTGTTCTAATCCCCCCCAGCCGACACTTGCTGAAATGTTTCCTCTAACATCATCCATGTTTCCATCATCATGTTCTCCTAAAGTACCCTCTATTAAACAGGGCTGTTTATTAAATTATAAATAATAGTAAACAATATAATAATAAACTATTATTTATTTAAGAGTGACATATACTGACCTTGCTTCAATAATACCAGTGCCATCAGCTGGAGCAGAAGGAGAATAGCGCCAGAAAGTTTGCCACAATTTTTCTATCAGGCTAAACTGAAGATTCACAACAACATCCACTATTGCCTAAAACAATATAAAACAAGTGCAGATAATCTGCTACCATTTTTCTCCTCCAGCTCCTTCGAGTGGTATAGCTCTCCCCTCCCCTTAGTCAGTTTTCAGAAAAAGTAATAAAAATTTAGATTTATAAATAAACAACGTATTTTAATAACTTTTTAGCGATGAATTTTACTAGTGTGCATAGACAGATCAGTCCAAGTGAAAATAGAAAGAATTCTCCAGAAAAGAGCTTAAGGAAACATATCGGGTGACTTCATCTAAACAGAATTTTTAATGCTATTAAAAACACATAGGAAAATTGCTATTTCATTACTTTTTTTTACTTTTTTTTTTTTTTCTGGCACCTTCAACAATAATTTTAAGACATTATTTAATATGAAATGTTAACAACCTTAAATAACTTGTTTCTTTAAAACTTGAAGAAAATAGCGAGCTTGTTTTTAACATAAATGTTAGAAATAATAATTTAATAATTTAATCTGTTTTCAACCCCTATAAACAAAAGCAAAGCTCTGCATATATCTAAAGTGTAATTTATCTAAAAATCTCCAAAAATATACATTATTATATTCCAGTCTCAGTATTCTATTACATATTTTTTTCTTTCCTGGTAAAGAGAGAAATTTCAGAGAAATCGTTTTTCCAATTTCATTTCTGATGAAATAAGCAAACTATTTGGTTAGCACATCAGATGTCAATAGCCTGCCTGTAATATGTTTTGTGTCAGTCATCCAGTTGTACTGATTCTCACTAGAAGACATGAATTTTCAATGAAGAATGATTTATGTGAATGCCTTTTTTCCCTTACCTCACAGTGCTCTCGATAAAGACTTTGCAATGATTTTATGTCTTCAAGAGCAGTACCATCTGGTAGAGAAGATATTTCAACTTCTCCAAACTCTGGAAGTACTCGAGATGTATCTGTTTCCATGACAACATAACAGAAGAAAACCATTGTGAATGGTGCCAACTACAGCTCAATTAGAAAAGATTTAAGAATGATGTAAATATATAAAGTCTAGAAGGTCATAATGCCCAAAGAGGAATGTCTTTCATATTTAATATATTTTAATGTTGCAAAAAAAATTGTTAACAAACCAGCTAGCTATTTTTTTTAAGCAAAAGGAAATGTTAAATTATTCTTGGCAGGTAGCAGATTAAAATGATTTCACAAATATACTGTATCTGTATATAAAAAAAAACAAACAACTAATATATTAAAGAATATGACAGGATAAAGCAGAATATAAGAGGTTAATGTTATTAAATGTTTTTTTTTTGTTGTTGTTTTTATCAATTGAATAGTTTTTGTATTAACATGAATGCAAGGGTTTCCTAGACTCAGCAGCATATATTTATTTGAAATTTACAAGACTTTCAACTATAGACAACATGTACGTTTACTATTGCTCACAAATGTTTCTAAGAGATACACTAGTATCGGGCCGTGTGAGGGAATATATTGTCAACCAGGGAGAATGTGGAAGGAAAAATTCAAAAACGTGAACTACAGCCTAAGGTTCTCAATGATTTCAATAACAGCAAGGCTAGGCCAAAGAATGTGGATCTTCAAAATATCAATGTATGAACTCAAAACTAAGTGTACAATTACTGCAATAAGATATTTAATAGGCTTTTTTACTTTAGCAAATTACTAAATTACCATTTGTTTCCACAAATGGGAAATCAATAAGATCAGTTACATCAACAAATGCAATATATATATATATAATATAATCCCATTTTATGTGCAGGTGGCAGAACACTGGAACAGGTTACACAGAGAGGTTGCGGAGTCTCTCTCCTTGAGGATATTCAAAAGCCTCCTAGACATGGGAAGGCTGGACCCTCCCCCACCCCCCACCCCCCCACGGGCAGGGACACCTCCCACACTAGGCTAGGTTGCTCAAAGCCCCATCCAACCTGGCCTTGAACACTTCCAGGGATGTAGCATCCACAACTTCTCCGGGCAGCCTGTTCCAGTGCCTCACCACCCTCATAGTAAAGAATTTCATCCTTATAGCTAATCTAAATCTACCCAATTCTCTATTAGTTTAAAATCTGTTGTGGTTTAACCTGGCAGGCAGCTAAGCACCAAACAGCCATACACTTCCCTCCCCGCCCCCGCCCCCCCCCCCCCCCCCCCCCCCCCCCGGGATAGGGGAGAGAATTGAAAATAAAAATCACAAAACGTGTGGGTTGAGATAAAGACAGTTACATAGGACAGAAAAGGAAGAGAAAATAATCCTGAGACTACTACTACTACATATAAATATATATACAACAAATGATGCAAAATGCAATTGCTCACCACCTGCCGACCAATGCCCAGTAACTCCCTGAGCAGAGATCTCCCCCCCACCCAACCTTTCCAGTTTTTATCGTTCAGTATGACACCATATGGTATGGAATATCCCTCTGGCCAGTTTGGGTCAGCTGTCCTGGCTCTGTCCCCTCCCAGCTTCTTGTGCACCCCCAGCCTTCTCGCTGGCAGGGCAGCATAAGAAGCTGAAAAGCCCTTGCCTCTGTGTAAGCACTGCTCTGCAACAACTAAAACATCAGCGTGTTATCAACATTATTTTTCTCCTAAATCCAAAACACAGCACATACCAGTGGCTATGAAGAAAATGAATTCTATCCCAGATGAAACCAGGACAAGATCCACCCCTTATTCCATACCCTCTACATCATGCTCAGGTCCCACTTTCCAATGCATCCCAATTAATCACCACTTTTCTGTCTTTTGATATATGCACACACAGATATCATTCCCTTAGTATATGGGCCGTCACTCTAAAATGTCTATTGAGTTTGTTTAGTCCATGACTCTGGGTTCCATCTATCATAACAATCCTTCAGGGCAGGAGAGATGGGGTGTGGTGTTGAATTGTTGCATGCTGAGGCCAGCTCTGGCTCCAACACCACTGTGCTTGTCTGCTTCTATCACTGCTGCACTTCACTCAGTTCCATCAAAATACATTCTTCATTAATCAGGTTGACTCTTACTGTAATACTGATGTTGGGACATATAGCAACCATAGTAGTGATTACATGCAGTATTATACAGCAATTAACATAATACAATTCAAATCGTGGGCTATTCTCTCCCAACATCAAATCCCCTTGAGGTACGCTCCGGACCTCCCCATCCCTCTGTGTTACCCACCAAGTGCACCCAGGTCCCTGAGCAAAAGCAATCCCACAGATAGGTTTGCCTTTGCTCAAGGCGGGAATAACCCAGACTGTCTTCCACAGCATGTTCTTTATCCTCCATACCAGGGAGGCTTTAAACACTTGGCTTGTTTGTTTGCTTGTTTGGCTTGTTTATTTGCAGCACATATTTCGCATTCATAGATAACCTGTGCAATGGTGCTCACGGTCAGGTCCACCCATCGATCATGAGCCCATCTATATGTTGCATCTCTGCCTTGATGGCCTGAGGTGTCATGGGCACACTGAGCCATAAATAATTCACCCTTATGTTGCCAGTCCAGATCCACCTCAGCCATTTCAATCTTAGCAGCCTGATCCACCTGCTGGTTGTTTTGATGTTCTCCAGTGGCCCAACTCTCAGGTACATGAGCATCTACATGACATACTTTTACACCCAGGTTTTCTATCTGGGCGGCAATAAGTTGCCACAATGCAGCAGCACGGATGGGTTTACCTCTGCGCTGCCAGTTGCTCTGCTTCTATTGCTGTAACCACCCCCACAGGGCATTTCCTACCATCCATGAATCAGTATAGAGATAGAGAATTGGCCATTTTTCCCATTCAGCAACTTCTAAGGCCAGCAGGATGGCCTTCACTTCTGCAAACTGGCTCGATTCACCTTCTCCTTCAGCTGTTTCTGCAACTCGTCGTGTAGGACTCCATACAGCAGCCTTCCACTTCCAATGATTTCCCACAATACGGCAGGACCCATCAGTGAAGAGGGCATATTGCTTCTCATTCTCTGGTATCTTGTTATACAGCGGGGCCTCTTCAGCACGTGTCACCTCCTCCTCTGGTGATATTCCAAAATCTGCCTTCTGGCCAGTCTGTGATCACTTCCAAAATTCCTGGGCGACTGGAGTTTCCTATTTGAGCTTCTTGTGTGATCAGTGCAACCTACTTCCTCCACGTAGCATCAGTTGAACATCCAGCCCAGCACCGGCAGTCGAGGTGCCAAGAGGAGCTATGCTTCAGTACCAGACACTTCTGAAGCAGCTTGAACCCCTTCATATGCTGCCAATATCTCTTTTTCAGTTGGAGTGTAGTAGGTCTCAGATCCTCTGTATCCCTGACTCCAAAACCCTAGCGGTTGACCTTGACTCTCCCCTGATGTTTTCTGCCAGAGGCTCCAGGTGGGGCCATTCTTCCCAGCTGTGGTGTAGAGCACATTTTTTGCCTCTTGTCCTGCATGGACTGCCTAAGGGCTACTGCATGAACTATCTCCCATTTAATTAGTTCAAAGGCATATCATTGCTTAGGGCCCCATTTGATATCATTCTTCTTCCAGGTCACTTGATAGAGTGGGCTTACAATCAGACTGTAATTTGGAATGTGCATTCTCCAAAAACCCACAATGCCTAAGAAAGCTTGTCTTTCTTTTTGCTAGTTAGTGGTGACATAGATGTTATTTCGTTGATCACATCCACTGGGATCTGACGATGACCATCTATCTTGCCATTTTATTCCTGAAAAATGGATCTCCTGTGCGGGTCCTTTGACCTTACTTTGTTTTATGGCAAAACTGGCTTTCAGAAGGATTTGGACTATTTCCTTCCCTTTCTCAAATAATTCATCTGCTTTGTCACCCCAAATGATGATGTCACTGATGTACTGCAGGTGTTCAGGAGCTTCCCCCTGTTCCAGTGCAGACTGGATCAGTCCACTGCAAACGGTAGGGCTGTGTTTCCACCCCAAGGCAGTTGATTCCACGTGTACTGGATGCCCCTCCAAGTAAAAGCAAACTGTGGCCTGCACTTTGCTGCTAGAGGGATGGAGAAAAATGCATTAGCGATATCAGTTGTGCCGTACCACTTGGCTGCCTTTGATTCCAGTTGTATTGAAGTTCTAGCATGTCTGGCACTGCAATACTCAGCAGTGGTGTGACTTCATTCAGGCCACAATAATCCACTGTTAGCCCCCACTCTTCAATAGGCTTCTGCTCTGGCCATATGGGACTATGAAAGGGTGAGCGAGTTTTGGTGGTCACTCCTTGGCTCTCCAGTCAACGAATTAGCTTATGGATGGGAATCAGGGAGTCTCGGTTGGTGCGATGTTGCCGCTGGTACACCGTTGCGGTAATGTATTGGCACCTGTTTTTCTTTAACCCTGAGCAAGCCCACAACAGAAGGGTCCTCTGAGAGACAGGGCAAGTTAGACACATTTTATTTTCTTCCGTCTCCAAGGCAACTTTACCAAAAGCCCACCTGTACCTTTTGGATCCTCAAAGAACCCTCTAAAAGAACCTCCTAAATCCAAAACATGGCACATACCAGCCACCATGAAGAAAATTAACTCTATCCTAGCTGAAACCAGAGCAAGACCATTATGCCTTGTCCTATCACAAGTCTCTCTCCATCTTTCTTATAGGCCCACTTTAAATGTTGAAAGGCTGTGATAAGGTATCCCTGGAGTCTTCTCTTCTCTAGGCTAAACAACCCCAGGTCTCTCAGCGTGTCTTCACAGAACAGGTGTTTCATCCCTCTGATCATTTTTGTAACCCTCCTCCAGACCCACTCCAACAAGTCCATGTCTCTCTTGTGCTGGGGGCCTCAGAGCTGGATACAGTACTCCAGGTGGGGTCTCACAAGGGCAGAGTAGAGGGGGAGAATCCCCTCCCTCAGCCTGCTGGCCACTCTTCTTTTTATGCAGCCAAGGATTCTGCGCAACCTGCTCTATGTGTCCCTGCTTGAGCAGTGGAGTTGGACCAGATGATCTCCAGAGCTCCCTTCCAACCTAAACCATTCTCTGTGATTTTGTGAGATTCTGCGTGAATTGGGAAGCCAGTGAAAATTACTAAGCTTTTAGGGTAGGATTTTCAACCTGCATTTTTTTTTGTATAAAATGCTTCATGGAAATTGCATGGTAGATTTAAAATATATTGCAATGCTAATAGTCTTTTCACAGTTTTCATTTTATATCTGTATGATGCATATTAAATATTGCATGTCTTACAATATATGATATTAAGCTCCTTTCAGTAACTTTTTTGTTCTGTTATCAGTGAGTGTTTTAAACAGGGCAGCATAACTAAAAATAATTATTGTATTTGTATGACGATGTTCATGGCTGTATGGGGTTTATGTGGCAAGGTTTTGCCAGCAGGGGGCTGCAGGGTGGCCTCTGTGAGAAGAGACCAGAAGCTGCCCCCATGTTGGACACAGCCTGTTCCAGCTGCCTCCAAAAGGGACCCACTGCAAGCCATACAGCAAAGCTGGTGGCACCTTTGTGAAAGCATAGTTAAGAAAGGTTTAAAAACAAACAAACAAACAACACTGCACGGCAGCTGTGTAATAGAGGAGTGGAGTGAGAGAAACAACCCTGTAGACACCAATGTCAGTGAAGAAGAAGAGGGAGGAGGTGCTCCAGGTGCTGAAGCAGAGGCTCCCCTGCAGCCCATGGAGAAGATCATGGTGAAACAGGCTGTCTTCCTACAGCCCATGAAGGAACACATTGGAGCAGATATCCACCCTGCAGCCCGAGGAGGACCCCACACTGGAGTAGTTGGATATGGCCTGAAGGAGGCTGTAGCCTGTGGAGAGCCCACGCTGGAGCAGACCCCTGGCAGGAACTGCATCCTATGGATAAGAGCCCATGCAGGAGTAGGTTTTCTGGCAAGAACTGCAACCCATAGGGGACCCATGCTGGAGCAGTCTGTTCCTGAATAACTGCGTCCCATGGGAAGGAACCATGTAGAAGCCGTTTGTGAAGGACTGCACCCTGTGGGAGGGGCCTCTTGCTTGAGCAGGGGAAGAGTGTGAGGAGGAAGGAGCAGAAGAGATGAAATGCTATGGACTGAACACAACCTCCATTCCCCATCCCTCCCCCCCCCCCCCCAGCACCAGGGGATGGAAGGCAGAAGAATCAGGAGTGAAGTTGAGCCTGGGAAGAATGGGGGGTAGGGGGAAGGTCATTTTAGTTTTGGTTTTAGTTCTCACAATCATACTTTGTAATTAATTGGCAATAAATTAATCTTCCCCAAGTTGAGTCTGTTTTCCCCATGATGGCAATTGGTAAGCAATCTCCCTGTCCTCTATCTTGACCCTCACGCTTTTTCATTGCATTTTCTTCCACTGTCCTGCTGAGTAGGGGGAGTGAGAGAACAGCTTGATGGCACCTGGTGGCCAGACAAGGGTTAACCCGCCACAGTGGCGATAATGGATTTTACTTTATTTATACAACAATACAACACATCTTTTCATACCTAAAAACTGTCGATGATGTTGACTTTGGGCAATTATAGTTTGTTCAGCAGATGTGCCTGTTTGTTGACCACTTCCTGTGAAACCATCTGCAACTCCATCCACTTTTTGCACAGGCTTGTACCTACAAAAATATCAAATACAAAATTATCCTTTATGTTTACTTTTTCATAAGTGCAATATTACAATCTGTTCTGCCTTATTTCTCAGTCTCAAAATGCAGTTTTGCTAGTTTAGATACAAGTAAAAATTAACATCAGAATAATTGTAGTAAGGAAAGCCAGAACATTGGCAATGCAAAATTCATATAGCTGATAGCACAGCACAACTACCTATTTCTAGTGGAATTTAGTTTAAAAACTATGACCTAAAGCTCATTTATACTAAACAGAATCAAAATCTTTCCTTTTCCAAAGAACTTAAAGTCCCAGGAATCAAGTAGCTCAAAAATAAGTTTTCATCACCTTAAAAAGGGCCATACTACTCTTTGGAGACAAAGGAAATTAAATAATTTTTAAATGCAACAAACTTCTCATGAGCTCAGAAGGTCTGAGAAGACTACTCAGACTTAAACTCTTCATATGTTGACTCACAAAAGCTTTTATGAAGGATAAAAGGAACAAAAAGGCTAGTAGGAATGCTGGCTTGGATGGTCAGATTCTAAGAGCATCACACTGACAGGCTGAAGATCCAGCTTGCAATTCCGCACACATCTAAAAATTAATTCTGTCCCATTGCACTGTGCAGATTATAAAGCTTTGTACTAACTTTAGGAAGGTCAACACATTCCACTCTGGAAATTCTCCTCTCAAGAAGCAGTTGAGTCAGCTCTGAGCATGTTCTCATTTTGATCTTATTAAACAGATACTAGTAATGCTCCATGTAACTACTTAGATTTTAGCTTATGAGACTGCACCCTGTGGGAGGGACCTCTTGCTTGAGCAGGGGAAGAGTGTGAGTAGGAAGGAGAATAAGAGATGAAGTGTTATGGACTGACCGCAACCCCAATCTCCTCCCGCCCCCACCCTGCATCCTGAGACTACTATTACTACTACTGAGAGTGACTGCAAATTGGTGGTGTTCTCTGTTCTTGGTGAAGTCAGGATCGGGGGTCAGTAAAGCTGCTACCTTGGACTTCCGGAGGGCAGACTTTGAATTGAGAAAATCACCCCTGTACCCTTAGTAAGTTTGCAGACGACACCAAGTTGGGGGGGGAAGGGGGGGCAAGTGTCAATCTGCGGGAAAGTAGAAAGGCCCTGCAGAGGGACCTGGACAGGTTGGATCAATGGGCAGAGGCCAATGGGATGATGTTCAACATGCCTTGGCTGGCAGACTCAGTTCATAAATATGTGGCTCTGAGACTGGTGCCAGTGGCAGAACTTTGGGTCACGGGAAGTTCTACGCGACACCAGGCCTGCTGATACCAGATGGGATACACCTCTCTCGGGGGAGGAAAGGATTTTTGTACAGGAGTTAGTAGGGCTGATTGATTGGGCTATAAACTAGAGTTGAAGGGAGAAAGCCGCACCTCGAGTACTGTGTTCATTTTCGGGCCCCTCGCTACAAGAAGGACATGGAGGTGCTCGAGCGAGTCCAGAGAAGGGCAACCAAGCTGGTGAGGGGTCTGGAGAACAAGTCTTATGTGGAGCAGCTGATGGATAGGGATAGTCTTATGAGGAGTGGCTGAGGGAGCTGGGCTTGTTCAGCCTGGAGAAGAAGAGGCTCAGGGGCGACCTTATTGCTCTCTACAAATACCTTAAAGGAGGCTGTAGCGAGGTGGGGGTTGGTCTGTTCTCCCACGTGCCTGGTGACAGGATGATGAGAAATGGGCTAAAGTTGCACCAGGGGAGTTTTAGGTTGGATGTTAGGAAGAACTTCTTTACCGAAAGGGTTGTTAGGCATTGGAACGGGCTGCCCAGGGAAGTGGTTGAGTCACCATCCCTGGAGGTCTTTAAAAGACGTTTAGATGTAGTGCTTAGTGATATGGTTTAGTGGAGGACTTGTTAGTGTTAGGTCAGAGGTTGGACTCGATGATCTTGAGGTCTCTTCCAACCTAGAAATTCTGTGATTCTGTGAACTCCTCGAAGTTGTCCTGGTAGCTCGGTTTGCTCAGCTGAAGCAAGTCATGGTCTCCTTGCTGTTTCAAAAATCCCTCAACAAGAAGGTTCAGGAGATTCTTAAAGCACCTTGATGATAACTTCTTGGTGCAGGTGCTAAGGGAGCCAACTAGGAAAGGTGCCCTTTTAGATCTGTTGCTGGAGAACAGAGAGGGTCTTGTGGGGGATGTGGCAATTGGAGGCTGTCTCGGTCATAGTGACCATGAAGCGGTTGAGTTTAAAGTTTTTGGTGACAGGAGGAAAACTGCCACCAAAACTTCAGCCCTGGATATGGGGAGAGCAGACTTCAGGCTACTAAGGGAAATAGTTAGCAAGGTCCCCTGGGAAACTGCTTTTGAAGGTGTCGGCGTCCATCAGTGCTGGTCAGTCTTTAAGCACTGCCTCCTAAAAGCACAGGATCAGGCAATTCCAAAATATCAGAAGTCAAGCAGGTGGGGCAGAAGGCTGGCCTGGCTGACCAGGGATCTTCTTTAAGAGCTTAGGCATAAAAAGAAAATGTACGGCTGCTGGAAGCGGGGTCAGGCGACGTGGAAGGACTACAGGGATGTTGTTTGCTTTTGTAGGGAGAAAATTCCTTCATCCAAAGTCCAATTAGAGTTGAAGCTGGCCATGTCTTTTGGAGACAATAAAAAAGGCTTTTTAAAATATGTGGACAGAAAAAGGAGGACCAGAGAAAACATAGGTCTGCTACTTGATGGGGATGGTCACCTCACAAACAAGGACATAGGCAAAGCAGAGACGTTTAATGCCTTCTTTGCCTCTGTCTTCAACACTGATGATAGACTTTGGGACCTCAGGTGCTCTGAGTTGGAGGACCGTGACGGTGGAAATGATAAACTCCCAGCCAACCCTGAAGGTTTGCGGGATTTGCTGCTCCACCTGGATCCATACAAGTCCATGGATACAGGTGGGATTCATACCAGGGTTCTCAGAGAGCTGCCTGACGGTGCCGGGTCCTGCACCTGGGAAGGGGCAACCCTGATTATATGTACTTGATAGCAAGTTGAATATAAGCCAGTAGCGTGTTCTAGAAGCCCAGAGGGCCAACCATATCCTGGGGTGCATCAAGCACCACGGTCTTGCTAGTCAGTCGAGGGAAGTGACTGTAGATCTCATTGTGGTCTATAGCTTCCTCAGAAAGGGGAGAGGAGGGCCAGGCGCTGATCTATTATTTCTGGTCACCAGCTATAGGACCCAAGGGAATATAGTCAAGCTGGGACAGGGAAGGTTCAGGTTGGATATCAGGAAAAGGTTCTTCACTGAGAGAGTGGTCACTCACTAGAACAGGCTCCCCAGGGATGTAGTCATGGCACCAAGCCTGTCGGAGTTGCTCTCAGTTGCCTATTGGACTATGCTTTCAGTCATATGGTCTAAATTTTTTGTGTATACCTGTGTGGAGCCAGGAATTAGACTTAATGATCCTCATGGGTCCCTTCCAACTTGTGATATTCGATGGCTAAGTACTGGGTCCTGCACTTTGGTCAGAACAACCCCATGCAGAGCTACAGGCTTGGGGCAGAGTGGCTCGAAAGCTGTGCAGAGGAAAAGGATCTGGGGCGTTGGTCAATGCTCGCCTGAATATGAGCCGGCAGTGTGCCCAGGTGGCCGAGAAGGCCAACTGCATCCTGGCTTGTATCAGGAATAGGGTAGCCAGCAGGACTAGGGAGGTGATTGTCCCCCTGTACTCTGCTCTGGTGAGCACCTTTTGTACTGTGTTCTGTTTTGGGTCCCTCACTACAAGAAAGACATTGAGGCCCTGGAGAGTGTCCAGAGAAAGGCAACAAAGCTGGTGAAAGGTCTAGAGAACAAGTCTTATGAGGAGCGGCTGAGGGAGCTAGGGTTGTTTATACTGGAGAAGATGAGGCTCAGGGGAGACCTTATTGCTCTCTACAACTACCTGAAAGGAAGTTGTGGGGAGCTGAGGGTCAGCCTCTTCTCGCAGATAACTACTGATAGGACTAGAGGGAATGGCCTCAGGTTGCACCAGGGGAGGTTCATATTGGAAGTGAGGAGAAATTTCTTCTCAGGAAGAGTAGTCAGGTACTGGAATGGGTTGCCCAGGGAGGTGGTGGAGTCACTGTCCCTGGGGGTGTTTGGACTTGGTGCTTAGGGACATGGTTTAGTGGGTGATACTGGTGGTAGGGGGATGGTTGGACCACATGATCTTGGAGGTCTTTTCCAACCTTAACGATTCTATGATTCTATGATCCTATGATCTTGCCTTCATACATGCTTTTGCAGTGATAAAAGATAGCTTGATTCGAGGTCTGAAAAGAAGGAGTATACAGGTTCTCAAGAATTTCTCCCCATACCCTTTTTTTTCAAGTTGTTTTCAGTAGACTTGACCGTACTCCCTTTAGATGAACTGTGAATTTCTCACAAATGCTCTTAAAGCTTTTGAAATACCAAGAATAAAAAACAAATTTTAAAATTAGCTTAAGTAGCTGTGAAAGTAAGGAATATAGTACACAGCTTGAAAAGCTTTTAGGACATTAAAATTCAATTTTAAAGTTTTTTGCTGTCTCTGAAGAACAAGGGAGAACCCACAATGGCCATAGTTAATACCATAGAAGTTCAGACTTGATTGTTGTTATGATTTCAAAATGGTCGTTCCAGTTAATTTTAGGCAGAATTATAGGATTTTATGATTAAATGAGAAAAGCATCAATTGTGTAAAAAATACTTTTTATCATTTGACTTTATTGTGACACAGATCATGGTATAAAGTTCCTTGATCATGAAACCTTGGCTGAACTGTTTGAATTATTTAAAAATCTAGAGTCTTAATTTTGGAAAAGCTAGCGAGTGTTATTTACTTGTGTATTTTGAGCTATATCAGTTTGAAAATCTAGTTTAGTACAGAGGACCCAATATTTGCTATGTTTAATAGCTAATGAAAAATTAAAAACCATTAATGGGTAATGATGCATGTCATTATGAATATGAAGTGAAGAATGACAAGGTTCTTGAGTAAAGTGAAAAGTTTAAGGTTAAGTGGTTAATGAGGCCCAAATGCTTAATAGTTAGAAAAAATTGACTTAAATTACTCCTGTTTTGTTCTTTTGACTTTTTTCATCCCTTCACAAATTGTATTTCCCTTTTGGTTTTATTAGTTTTTCACCATAACACCGTACATATTGGTGTCCAGTTTAAAACTTCACCCTGCTGAATTAACAGCATGTCCTAAAATACCAATGAGCTCAAAATTTCAAGCTTCAGCCAGAGAGTTTAATTGAATTTTAAATCAATGCAAAACATTTACAGGACTCTTGTGTATAGGACAGTCTTGTCTAATTTTTGTATATCTTGTTTGCAGTTTTGTAACATACACAGTATACATAATAATTGACATCTTAAATAAAAATCCAGCTTTAACCATAGTATTGAAAAAGTTACAACAGTTTGCTTTATTGATAGCTATATAAAATATTAATACTTGGATGAGATCTTCCACTCATCTCTTCAATTCTTGTCATACTTTTCTCCACCCATGTTCGGATAGGACTGAAAAAATCTTCCGTGAAGTTTAATGAATAGTTTAACTCCGAGTCCAAGTTAATTACTTGGCATTTTGACATAATGAAATGTCATTTTCTGTGGAGGCAAGAGTTGTTTCCCAATACTATTAAGCTTGGTTATAGCAATTGTACACTCTTTTCTACAATAATAATGTTGCCCTCACTTAAACAATAGAAATAACTACTATTTTTGTTCTTGTTTGTTTTCTTTTCCTCAAGTCGAACAACTTATCCTTACACGGAAACCCAAATGTATAGTCAAAACACTGGGGGAAATTACTTTGATACTCAAGGAAGTTCTGCACAGGGAACGACAGTGGTCTCTTCTCATAGTATGGTGGGCGCTGGCGGGATTCAGATGGGCATTGAAGGAGGACAGCTCATTAGCAGCTCAGGAGGGACCTATCTCATTGGAAGTTCAATGGAAAATTCTGGTCATTCAGTGACTCATACAACGCGGACATCCCCAGCTACAGTAAGTATTCCAGAACTATGTGAAAACTCTGGGGCTAGTTTCTTAGTCACTATGATGTTCTTGTTTGCTGACATGTTTCTGTAGACAGAAGTATATTATGTTGGCAGAATCTTTAATACATGGCTTTGTCTTGCAAATATTTACATTTAGTTTACCTTTGTGCTTGTGATCAATGTCAAGTGAGTGCATTGGAGATGTTTGTGTGCATAAGACTGTGGATGAGACTGAAAATTTGTAGGATTAGGGCCTGAAATAGCTTCTCTGGACACTTTTTTCTGAAAAAGAAAAAATATATTATTAAAACAATTTATACCTAACATAAACTTTAAATAAAATAGCTCTTCATAGAGATGTTTGACTTCATTTGTTACGTTTTTGACTCCATATTATTGTTGGGTTTGTATCTTACTTCAAGCTATTTGATACTTTTTCAGAATACTAGGAATATATTATCTTAGTTCACTGTCATTACTTATTTAAGGTAGTTCTCAATTCTATTTCAAGATCAGAAGCTCATTGTGGAAATGTCTTAAGGGATGTAACAGAAGGCATCTTTCCAATTATGATAGTTAATACTATAAAAACCTAGCCATGAAAACAAACACATTTCTTTCCCTTAAGGAATTCCAGGGATGTAAATGGTTTTATGCTTATTTTAACTTTGCTGCATAGCTTTAAGGAACACTTACCAAACCTTTGATGACATTCTGACCTGATTGTAGAGATTTTTAAATAATGTGCAAGAGAACTTCTGAAACTTGCAATAATGAGATGAAAAATGTAACAAGTTGAAAAATGAAGGGACTGACAGTGAGGTATAGTACAATTAAGTAACATTTATTTTAAAATAATTTTTAGTAGGGTTGTTTTCACCAAAATTCTACTAAAATTAAATAATTTTACTTTTGGAAACCGGTGTAATCAGTAATCATTACAATTGTAATCATTTTTGTAATCATTTTGTAATTGCAGTTAGGCTTGATCTTTGTAGGTTCCTTCCAGCTCAACTATTCTATTATTGCAGTTTTTATAATCTTTACAAAAATGTGATGACATGCAGTCAGCAAACACGAGAAAATTTCACTCAATACAGGAAAAGCAGTAGACTGATGTTTGATATCCTAGAAACATTTGAATGTTATCAAAATTCCACAGCAATTTTTGCAAATGAAATAAAATGAAATTTTGGCCAAAATAAAAAGCCATAAGTGAATTTTCCTACATTAAATATTTTGATGTTCACAAGGAATTGTATACTAATACATACTCTGAAATTCAACAGTAGTTGATAACTTTTACCTCAGACATGAGCTAAGTTTGTGCTGTGCTCATTCTAAATGTAATATGTTACACAAACAAAATTCAAATTACATATCTTTGGCTATTATACTCTTGCTTCATGTGTTTAAGAAAAGCTGATAATTAGGATGCTCTAAGTTATTTTTATTTTGATATGTAATTTTTTAAAGAATGCAGATAAAAATTAAATTTGAATTCCAAAATTGTGTTTTTACCATTAAAATAGTTTTCCTCCCATTTTTAAGGTATTATATATAGTGTTGTTGTGTTTGAACCCAGCCGGAAGCTAAGCACCACACAGCCGTTTGCTCACCCTCCCCCCCCAGGATGGGGGAGAGAAACAGGAAAATGAAGCCTGTGGGTTGAGATAGAGACAGTTTATTAAGACAGAAAATAAAATAAAATAAAATAAAATAAAATAAAATAAAATAAAATAAAATAAAATAAAATAAAATAATGATAATAGTACTAATACTACTAATGTGTACAAAACAAGTGATGCACAATGCAATTGCTCACCACTCGCTGACCGGTGCTCAGCCTATCCCTGAACAGCCGGCCCCCCCACCCCGGCTAGCCACCCCTATATATTGTTCAGCATGACGTCAGATGGGATGGAATACCCCTTTGGCCACTTTGGGTCAGCTGTCCTGGGTCTGTCACCTCCCAGGTCCTGTTGCACCTCTAGCCTGCCTGCTGGCAGGACAGAGCGAGAAGCTGAAAAGTCCTTGGCTTAGTATAAGCACTACTCTGCAACAATTAAAACATCAGTGTGTTATTAACATTCTTCTCATCATAAATCCCAAACACAGCACCCTACCAGCTACTAGGAGGAAAATTAACTCTGTCCTAACTGAAATCAGGACAAGTGTATAGTAACATAAAGGAGGAATTAAAATACATTGTTGCATCTCTTGTTGATAAAATATTAACTGGGAAACTACAAAATGACATTCATTATTATGATTATAGTCTCTTGATATATAGGGTTGAACTGGTGCAATTGAGAGTCAGTTGAAGTATAAAAGGTTCAACTTAAACTATAATGTCAAACACACAGTTTTAAATTTAATAGAATGTATAAATAAACCAGGCAAACTAGAGCAACACAGTACTTCAATTTTACTTTGTATTGTATTTGAGACACGTAGAGATCATTTCACTTGTAATCTTCATCCTACCTGCACCAGCATAATATTTTTCCATACTTGTACAGAGAATTTAAGAGATCAAAATAATGTGTAACCAGGCATGCTTGCTAATGCAATAGTCAGCAAACATATTCAAATCTTTTGAATTAATTTTGGATAATTTTCACATGGAGACACATAAACTAAGCATGGGCTTATTATAACCTGACACTTTTGCCATATCAAGATTTATTTCTGTTTCACTGCTTACAACAGAGAATTTAATTATTTTTTTTATTCACCCTCACTAAGCAAATGATTAAATTTTTGTAACTAGTAAATTAGTCATGATATTGATAAGATTTTAGGATTCCCAATAATTCTACTTTGGTTAAAGGAATGGTAACAGATTAAAATCCATGTTATTGGGTTTTAGATAATGAAAGTTAAAAATCACTTTTTTTTTAATTATGTAATTTCTTTTTTGTCCATTAAAAAAATAAAGATAAAAAAGTCCTAGAATTAATCTTCACTTTTTCCTTTTTTTAATTTTTAATAATATAACAAAATTTCAAGATTTATTTGGGGCCTTAAATCCGATGGTTTTGCTTGTAATGTTCTGTTCATGTTAGTTTCTTTGAAACTTTTATAAAACAGAATTTTTGAGCCCAAACAAAGCTGTCCTTTTTAAGCTACAGCAAGAATTATTAGTATTTTTGTGCACAAAATCCTAGAAATTGTGCATTTTCAGATAATATTCTAGTAAAAGTGTTCGTTAGTACATACGAAGGAAAGTTGTTTAGTTGTTTACTATTCCCTTCTTTCCATCAAATGCTTAGATGACCTATTTAGTTCCACTAAATTACTTTCCTGCCTCTTAAGAAAAGAGTAGCACTAAAACAAGATGGTACCTAAATTAGAAAACCTTCTCTACCACATATCACTTAGACTAACAACTTTGTAAAATGACCATCTTGTTCTGGATGGGTCAAGAATAGATTATGGTCACATTGTAGGAAAAGCAATTTGCCCCAGTTAGTTGGCTGTTTGAAACTAAATTACATGTTGTATCCTAATTGAAAGATGAGTCTGGGTGGGTTACTGACAGTTGCTATCAAAGGAGGGGCAACTACAGCAAGAAGACTAATTAGAAAATTATCTGCCTTCTAAATAATAGAATTTATATCACCTTACACTTTTCACCATATGTGAATGTTTAAGGACTGTTCTGATAAAATTAGAATAATATTATCAAATTTTTCTAATGTCAAAACTTTCAAAACTTGTATATAGCTACAAAAAACAGATTATGCTTGTCAGCCAGGGAGGAGCTTCTATTCACTAGTCCTGTTTTTTCTGACAAGCATTAGGATCTGCAGTCACTAGTTATTGATCTGCATGTCATTAGTTATCACTAACCATATGTCCTCGTTTCAGCTGGGATAGAGTTAATTTTCTTCCTAGTGGCTGGTGTGGTGCTGCGTTTTGGATTCGGAATGAAAATAACATTGATAATTGATAACACACTTATGTTTTAGTTTGTTGCAGGAAGGACGGCCAAAAACATGACAGACACCAATATGGTCAGATCATGCTCTCTGCTCTCTCTTTATTACCCAAATAGCCTGACTTTTATATCAAACTTAACAGAGGCGGATAGTGTCTCACACAAGATTATTGGTCAAAAGCACTCAGACAAACAACTGCAAGAAAACAACCCCACCTGCAAGAAAACAACCCCCCTGTGATTAGCAGTCACGTAGATCTTGTCCTTGAAGCCAGCTGCTGGCAACAATATTTTTTAAATTCCTCAGTCGGGTGATGTGGGAACACTGTCATGGGAACTTCTCATAGTTGTCCTGGCAGCTTGGTTTGCTCAGCTGAAGCAAGTCATGGCCTCCTCGCTGTTTCAAAAATCCCTCAACATTACTGAGCAGTGCTTGCACTAAATCAAGGACATTTCTACTTCTCATATTACCCTTTTTTTGTTGTTGTTTTTGTTTGTTTGTATTTTTTTTTTAACCTCCTCTCCTTTCTTTCTTATTAAACTGTCTTTATCTCAACCCATGAGCTTTCTAACTTTTGAGAAAGAGCCCAGGAGCAGCTGGAAGTTTTAAAAAGGAGCAAGAAATGATTTACTGTCTTGAAAGTCTGCCTTCAAGTTAAGCCTATTCGATTTACATGCTAGAGAATTTAAGAAATTATTTGTTTATGGTTAAGTGCCGGCATGGGAAAAAAGTTTCTGATAGTAAAGAGATATTTAACAAGTAGGTAAAGCTCAAAGTACAATCTATCAACTTTAGATGAGGAATAGTGTACACGATGTTTAATAAGGAAAAAAAATAATACTGTAACAGCTTGCACGAGAATATGGTGAATACTTATCACTTTATATACAGATCAGATGTCTTTTTGAAAGACCTGCCCTAGTTCAGCAAGGCTTCATGAGATTGAAGAAATAATTAATGAGGAGTTTTAGCAGTAGTGAACACTTCTTGACCTACATTATGCAAAAAAAATCAGACAAGCTGATCATAATGCTTTTTAAATCAGTAAGATCTCTGGTTTTAAAATTTATGGTACTATGGTCACAGATATATTGTCTTCAGTGACAATATCGGTGATGTATTCCCTAGTGACTTATTCCCTCAACTACTTCTGTTGTTATGCTGTTACCTGTGGTGGTTTTACCCTGCTGGCAACTGAGATTCACCATAACCACTCTCTCATTTGCTCACCAATTATCATCACGGGCAAAACAGACTCAGCAAAGGGATAGTAATATAAATTATTGTCTATCACTAGCAGACTAGAACAGTGAGAAACTATGAGCAAACTAAAAACACCTTCTCCCCCATCCACACTCTTCTAACCTCCTCCTCTGAGTGACACAGGGAATGGGAGTTGAGGTCAGTCCATAATGCTTTGTTTCTGCTGCTCCTTCACGGTCACTGTCTTCCCCTGCTCCAATGCAGGGTCCCTCCCACAGGATACAGTCCTTTCTGACTGATCCTACATGGGCTTCCCACAGATAGTAGCTCTTCAAGAACTGATCCAATATGGATCACAGGGTCCATCCTTCAGGAGCAAACTGCTCCAACACGGGTCCCCCATGGGTGGCAGCTCCTGCCAGCTCACCTGCTCCTGTGTGGGCTCCTCTCCACATGCTGCAGATCTGGCCCAGAGTCTCCTCTGGCAGAGGCTCCTCATAGACTGCAGCCTCCTTCAGGCCAGATCCACCTGCTCCACCGTGGGCTCCTCTCCATGGGCTGCAGCATGGAAATCTACTCTTCCTTGGCATGCCATGGGCTGCAGGGGAACAACCTGCTCCACCATGGTCCTTTCCACAGGCCATAGGGGAACTTCTGCTCTGGTGCCTGGAGCACCTCCTTCCCTTCCTTCTTCACTGACCTTGGTGTCTGCAAGGCCATTTCTCACTCCTCTCCCAGCTACTGTTGCATGGCAATTTTTGTCCCTTTCTTAAATATGCTCTCACAGAGGCACAACCAGAGGTGTTTATTGGTCCAGCTCTGGCTAGCGGCAGGTCCTTTTTGGAGCTGGCTGAAACTGGCTCTTATTTAACATGAGGCAGCTTCTGGGCTCTTCTCACAGAGGCCACCCCTGCAGCCCCCCTGCTACCAAACCCTTGCCATGTTAACCCAATACAGGGAAGTGTTTCTTTTTAAGTAGATAGATATAGTACTTCTTAATTTACATTTTTCAAGAATTGGTTCTTTGAACAGGCCACAAAAACTTCTCTCAGTGGTGAGAGGGTAGTGTAGTACCTGGAACAAGCAGCAGGAGGCAGGACAGTAGTCCTATAGTACTACTGTAAAGAAGATATTTTCAAAGCGGAGTAAGATTCAGAATTATGATTCAAAATATGTATCATGTTAAGATGGGTGACTCTGTGGTTGCAGTATATAGTAAGTTGATCTTAGCATAATGAAATCTTAGCCTTTAAATTTTTGCAATATGATATCCTTTTTAAATTAGACCTTTTCTGTATGAATGAATAGTTTGACCTAATAGTATTTTCCACAGAAGCAAGAAAAAAAATCAGGACTTTATTTCTGTAATAATGAAGTATATTTTCTTACGTAATAATCAGATACTTGTATCCCTTTGTGAAAAGGATTATTTTTCTAATATTAGACAGTTATAAGAGACTTTCTTTTTCATTGATGGTTATTACAGTAAAAGTACTATTTCATTATCTTATAAAAAGGAGGAAATAAATCATATATATGCACTAAAAATCTAAAATATTTTCCGGTTTATGCTGTATATAGAGTGATTTAAATTTAGTAGTGTAATTTGCCATCATAAACTCTTTGAATAGTACTGTAAGAATTAAAGTAGGGTAGAGAGGGCTTTTTTAAAAGCTGTCTACTGGTAGAATAAGAGGTTTTACATTTACAGATAGCTTTTCCATTGCTTTTAGTTTTCTGTTTGTTTTTTTTTTTTTTTTTTTTTCCCATTTAATATAGCTAATAACATCATTTTACTGTACATCCCATTGTCTCTATCACTTTCAGTGTCTTTGTTATTCTAGCTCTGCAGCTAAACTACAGTTAGATTGTAGTTTTATTTTTAATGCTGTCATTGTAGAATTAATCAAAAGATGTATTAATTAGGGAAAAGAATGGGAATGGGCATAGATATGTTGTCCCTACACATTTGTATTAGGAGTAACACTACTGTATAATTAGTGGTATATAATATTTTTTCTTTTAAAATAATTATTCTGAACATGTCTGATTATTTTTTTCTTCTTCTTTTTTTTTTTTTTTTTAAGGGTGGATCTTGCAGTCTGTGTAAACCTTCAGTTTTCATGTACTTTAAGAGGTGTGGATATTCAAATAATGCTCTAACAGGCTGTAGGGGTGATATCCTGTCCAACGGCTGGAAAAACATCCTAATGGCAGAAAAAATACTGAACAGCTGGGATCTAACCTATGATTGCAGAGAACAGAAATTTTATTTCTAATTCACATTCCTGGGTTCAAACTGTGCACAAATCTTTCTCACATACATGAAGAAAGAAATGTTGAGACCTTTGTTTGGGATTTATTTTATTTTATTTTATTTTTGTTTCTGTTTGCAATGTAGCTTACTGGTAAATCCACTTCTCATTTCCTGAGCAGGGAGGAAGGTAAATTGGACTTTGAAAATGGAATCCTGCAATACGTATGCAAGAAAACTTCTTTCCTGACTTCACTGGGGAGGTCTGCCTTCATGGGAACTTCAGGATGAGGCCTTTAAGTAGAATGTATCCCTTAGCCAGGACTGTACTAGATAGTTCTATTGAATTTAAGGCATTCTATCAGATTTTTTCTGATCAGCCTTTGTTACTATCTTGTTTTGAGTCCTTTTTTTAATGACATTTATTATCAGATTGAAATGGCGATTGAGACACTGCAGAAGTCTGATGGTCTTTCTACTCACAGAAGTTCTCTTCTTAACAGCCATGTAAGTTTTCTCTTCTTTCATGTAAGCTACTCTCTTGTTTGTTCTGTATGCTTAGCCCACATCAAGATTGTCCTAATCTATTGTTACTTTTTGCTTTTAATCTTTCCATTTTAGATGCTTGTAATCTACATCTTCTGTTGCTATATTTTGTCAGGTTAAGTGTCATGACACATTAACCTGAGTGCATCTGTTTTTCAGGTTCTGTATTTTGTTAACACAGCTTAACATATTTCCTGTTATGCAGGTCCTAATGTAAATGTAGAAATAATATTCAATTAATTTTAAAGTGGTTTGTGTTTGACATTATATTAAAATAGTTTTCTATAATTTGTGTGCCCTATATAATAACTTAGGAGCAGGTAAAGGGGGGAAGAAGCAGAACACACTTTGAATAAATAATATTCTTTAGGTTTCTTTTTTAATCCTTCCATCATTCTGAATAAGTTTTGATGGGCTAAAAAAAGAAAACAATCTGTTAGTCTGAAATATGTTTTATTCTTCTTCCTCTTGCTTTGTTTTGGCTTTGAAAATACTGTAGGAATTTTCCATGAGAAAGATAAAAATGTTTGCATAAAAAGATGGCTACAAATATAGTGGTAAAGTCTTTAAATATAACCTTTAGGTAAAGGAGAGGCTCAAAGTTTAATCTTCAATTTGTTTTTAAACAGTGCTAGTTTTTTATGAAATTTCATGCAAACATAATGTTTTTTCTTTAGTTGGTATAAATAAGTTTGTATTTTTAATGGTGCTAAGTTTCTATAGCTACTTCCTTTTTTCTTCTCAGCCTTACTAACATATACAAGAATCTGAAAAATATATGTTTACCTTTACTACAGAAATGCAAATATTGAGACATGAATATATGAGCGTATTAGGTAGAGACTATCATTCAAAAATGAAAATATACACTTGTTTTGATTTGTTGACACCCCTCCCCCCCCATCCTTTTCTAAGAATGCGATAATCTGGAGGTGAAAAACAAAATTGTTCTGCCAAACTTTCCCATCATAGTAGAAAAAGGCAGCAGGAGTCAATGACATTTCTTGGAAGAGAAATTAATTTTCTTAGAAAATTCTAAAATTGGGTGAGGGAAATTAAATTCTGTACAATGTGAAGGACTTTTTAGATAATCTTAGATGTTTAAAAAATAATTGTTTCAATGTTAAGACAACCTAGAAATATGCTAAGATTAATTTAATATCATAAATGGGTGATAGATGTCTGGCATTTTGCAAAAAAATTGTCTTAGATATATAAAGAATTGATAAGTTTTTCTTGTATATGACAAGGAAGTCCAGAATCTTGACACTGAAAATGATAAAAATTAAAAGACAAGTTTGTCTACGTAAGAAAGCTGTATCCTCCTATTTACTCTGTCATGCACTGGTTAAAATATCTTCCTAATAATGAGATTTGCATGTGTCTCTAATGGTAGGTTTATCCTGATGCTTCTTCCTTAACTGTTTTGAGGTATTTTCAAAACTACTGAAAGACAAAGAGGGATCTATTGTTGATTCTGTGAAAAAAAAGACCTCTGTATGGTTTTAGTCTTTTCTTCAACTTGCTCTTCATTTTGTTTTACATGGCTATAATTTGATATTTATTTTAAAAGTGTTTTTTATGTATTAGAGTAGAATTTTTTCATAATTAATTAGTATTACCTTTCACGCTACACATGGTATGTTAACCCGTGACAAAATCTTTAGTGCTAGAAAATATTGGTTCAAAGCTTTAGCTTTTTGTACTGTACCTCTCTTAGACTCTCTGGAGTTTTGTTGCCTAAGTTAATGCCTGTTTATTTTAATGCTTTTTTTTTTTTTTTTTTGATTCTGCCTCTATTTTATTTCCTTTACTTATTTCTTTCTTCATGAGATTAGATTACAAATTAGTTAAAACAATGCTTTATAATTGCTGAAGTTGAAGTCAATTTACTCATCCTGTGTAAAATATTTCATACCATTCCAATATTATTATAAAGCAACAAGTAAGAAATCAAAGTCTGGATGTGCCAATGTTAGAATTCAACAAGGGCAAATTGGTCAGGCACAATCTGGTGGCCTTCTATGATAAAGTGACTGCATCAGTCAACAAGGGAAGACTGACCTATGTCATCTACCTGGATTCTGTAAGGCCTTTGACAGGGTCCCACATGACATCCTGGTCTCCAAATTGGAGAGATGAATTTGAAGGGTGGACCATTCAGTGGATAATGAATGGGCTTGAAGGCCACACCCAGAGAGTAGTGGTCAATGGCTCTATGTCCAGGTGGAGGCTGGTGATAACTGGTGGACCTCAGGGGTCTGTCTTGAGACCAGTGCTGTTTAATGTCTTTATCAGTGACATAGACAGTGCACCCTCAGCAAATTTGTAGATGACACCAAGCTGAGTGGTGCAGTCAATACAACAGAAGGAAGGGATGCCATCCAAAAGGACCTGGACAGGCTTGAGAAGTGGGCCCACAGGAACCTAATGAGGTGGTCAATAAGTCTAAGTGCAAGGTGCTACATCTGGGCCAGGGCAGTCCCGGACATGAGTACAGACTGGGTGAAGAACTCATTGAGAGCAGCCCTGCAGAGAAGGACTTGAGGGGTTCTGGTGGATGAAAAGCTCGACATGAGTCGGCAGAGAAGGCCAACTGCATCTTGGGCTGCATCAACAGGGGAGTGGCCAGCAGGTCGAGGGAGGGGATTGTCCCCCTCTTCTCTGCCCTTGTGAGGTTCCACTTGGAGTACTGTGTCCAGGTCTGGAACCAACCTGATCTAGTGGGTGGCATCCCTGCCCATGGTAAGGGGTTTGGAACTAGATGATCTTTGAGTCTCCTTCCAACCCAAGCCATTCTATGATCTTGAAATCCTGTAGTGATGGGGAATTTACCACATCCTTGGGGAGGCTGTTTCAGTGATAGAATTTTTTTTTTCCAGTGAGAACAATCATTCTTATATCAAGATGAAACCTCTCTTGATGCAGTGTGTACCCATTGCTCCTTGTCCTCTCCATATGGCTCTTTGTAAAGAGAGAGCCTCCATCTTCTTTGTATCTGCCCTTTAAATACTGGAAACCTGTGATTAGTTCCCCCTGAGCCTTTTCTTCTCCAGGGTTAAAAGACCCAACTCCTTCAGTCTTTCCTCATAGGGCATGTTCTCCAACCCTTTGATCACCTTCATGGCCCTTCTTTGGACCTTCTCTAGTCTGTCGACATCTTTTTTGAATTATGGAGACCAGAAGTGGACGCAGTACTTTGAGCGAGGCCTGACAAGTGCTGAGTAGAAAGGCATGATCACATCTCCATCTATGCTAGTAATGTCCCTGCGGATGCAGCCCAGGATTTACTTTTGTTGTTGCAGTGGTGAACTGCTGCTTCACGTTTGGCTTGTTGTCCATCAGAACCCTCGGGTCCCTTTCAGCAAGGCTACTCTCCAGCCACACAGATCCTATCCTGTACTGGGCTCTTTGGTTATGTCATCCCATTTGGTTATGTTTTTGCTTGTCCATTCTTCCAGCCTGTCCAGGTCTCTCTAGAAGATGGCTCTCCCTTCTGACATGTCTACCTCACCACCCAGTTTAGTGTCATCAGCAAACTTGGTGAAGGCGCTTTCAACATCATAATCCAGATCACTTATAAGATATTAAACAGTGTGGGGCCCTATATCAATCTTTGGGGGACCCCACTTGTGACAGGCTGCCAGCCTGATTAAAACACAATGATCACTACCCTCTGAGTGTGGCCTGTTAGCCGATTTCCTTCCCATCTTCCCAATTTGTCTAAGAGGAGGCTATGGGAAAACAGTATCAAACACTTTGCCGAAGTCCAGGTAAACAAAATCCATTGCTCTCCTCATATCAACAGAAAGTGTTACTTTGTTGTAGAAGGGTATCAGTTTAGTCAGGCATTATTTGCCTTTGTTAAATCCATGTTGTTTTTTCCCCAGTCACCTGCTTCATTTCGTTTATAACAGTTTCTAGAAGGATTCATTCCATTATTTTACCAGGGACTGAAGTAAGACTAATGTGTGTCTAGTTTCCTTGGGTCTCTTTTTGGGCCCTTCTTGTCAAGGGGTGTGACACTTGCTCTCTTCCAGTCATCAGGGATATACCCTCATCTCTCTAGACAGTGGCCTTGCAACAGTCAGCTACTTCTCTTAACATCCTGGAGTGAATTCTCTCTGGACCCCTAAATTTCTGTGGGTTGAGCCCTTGCAAGAGGCTACAGATCAGCCTTTCATCTACTACTGGTGGGCCAAAACATGTGGTGGTATAGCGACTTGATCCTGTGATCCGGGGTTCAGCTACACCAGTAAAGACAGAGGTAGAGAATGTATTGAGAACCTCTGCCTTGTCAGCATTATTAGTAACTAATTTCCCTGCCCTGTTTAGCAATGGACCTATGTCTTCCCTGTACTTCTGCTTAATGCTCATGTATCTGAAGAACCTTTTCTTGCTGTTCTTGACATCTTTAGCCAAGTTCAGTTCTAGCTGAGCCTTAACCTTCCTGACTGCCTCCTCTCTGCATGCCCTAGCAAGGTTCTTGTAATCCTCAATGGGTATTTGACAGGATTTCCATAGCCAGTATGCTTCTTTTTTACTTTTAAGCACATTCAAAAGCTCATTGTTAAGCCAGGGTGGTCTCTTGTGGTCTCTGCCTTCCTCCTTTCCCATTGTAGGGAATGGACTGTTCTTGTGCTTACTAGAGGTTGTTCTTGAATAACTCCCAGCACTTGCAAGCTCCTTTGCTCTCCATAGACGCTTCCCATGGAATCCCTCACAGATGGACTCTGAGCATATTGAATCTGGCTCTTCCAAAATCCAGGGTCCTTGTCCTATTACTGGTCTTCAGTGTGCTCAGCTAGATCTTAAACTTCACAATATTATGATCTCTGTATCTGAGACTACCATTGGCAGTTATGTTTGCAAGTAAGTCTTCTTAGTTTACGATCAGTAATCTAGCGATGTGCTGTTACCTGTCAGCATGGCTGTAGCAGGAAGCAGCCTTCAGTGCACTCCAGGAACCTGATGGACAATGTGGGCACCACTGTGTTGTTTTCCCAACAAATGTCTGGGTAATTGAATCTTGCTTCTCCTGCATCTTTGCATAGAGCTCTTGTGTAGAAACCTAACCATGAGAGTGCTGGTGATCTTTTCTGTAAGAAAGTAAATATAAAGATGGGCTTTCAAAGGTCTACAGTAAAAAAATGTTGCATGTTTTATTTATTGTGCTTGGTAAATTGCCCACAACTGACTAAAACAGAACTGTACATCCAATATATTCATTGTAATCTAAATCTTAGTAGTTCTGAATTAAAGGAGAGTCAGTAGAAACATATTTCATTGTGGGGAACAGGGACTCCTGCGAGTCTTCCTTGACTCTCCAGACAGTGAACCAACTCATGGATGGGAATCAGGGAGTCTCGGTTGGTGCAATATTGCCGCCGGTGCACACTTGTGGTAGCAATTGGTACCTGTTGTTCTTCAACCTTCAGCAATCCTACAACAGAAGGGTCTTCTGAAAGGCCAGGCAGGGTAGACAGCTGCCTAATCTTCTCTGTGCTCAAAGCAGCTATGCCAAAAGCCCACCGGTATCCTTTTGGATCCTTGAAGTACCCTCTCTTGAGGTAGTCTATGCCAAGGATGCATGGAGCCTCTGGGCCAGTCACAATGGGATGCTTTTGCCACTCATTCCCAGTTAGACTCACTTCAGCTTCCAATACAGTTAGTTGTTGGGATCCCCCTGTCACTCCAGAGATACAGGTGAGTTCTGTCCCTTGGTAGCCTGATGGCATTAAGGTACATTGTGCTCCAGTGTCCACTAGAGCTTTGTATTCTTGTGGTTCTGATGTGCCAGGCCATCGGATCCACACAGTCCAATAAATCCGGTCATCCCTCTCCTCTACCTGGCCAGAGGCAGGGCCCCTCTAGTCCTGGCTGGAGTGTCTGCCACTTAATTCTTGCAAATGAGAGGTAGAGGTCCCTTCATCAGGGTCAAGAATAACATCAGCTCTTCTACTGCCTCTGGGGAACTGCCCAACAGAAGACAGAGCAGCATTTTTCCTAGGAGACCCCCTTTTTGCTGCTGTGTTTCCTTGCAGTTCATGTACTCCAGCTGCTAGGATTGAGGTAGGTTCACCATCCCACTTCCTCATATCTTTCCTGTGGTCACGCAGATAAGACCACAAGGTGCCACATGGTGTGTGTCCCTGGTACTCTTCCTTGAGCAGGAAAATACCGATTCTTAACGACTGAAATGTTACTCCATCTGGGCGAGGAGGGAGATGATTGTTCTACGAGGTGGTGGAGCTTTTGGGACAGTTTCTCCATAGACAAGATGCAGGCCCGTAGTGGAACAGAGAGATTGTCTTCATATTTTTGAAGCTGTCAGGACAGAGCTGGTCCCATCCCCTCATCCCAATTAATTGCTGCCAGCGTACTAGCATGTGATGATGGTGCACCCTGCACAAACCTATGCCACATGGATGTTGTCCACTGGACTTCATCGGGATCTGTAGGTGTCTGGGCATTGTCCAAATCACTATAAACCATCTCCAGCACAGCTAATTCCCACAGGTGCTGGAGACCTTTCTCCATGGTGGTCCAATTGCCTATTTGATATAGAATATCTTCCTTGTGGGGATACCTTTCTTTCACACCTGCCAGGAGTCGCCTCCAGAGGCTGAGAACCTGTGCCTCTCTCCCAATTACTCTGTCAATGACCCTTTCTCTAGAGAGGGATCCCAGCTGCTTGGCTTCCTTGCCTTCTAGTTCCTGGCTACTGGCCCCAGTGTCCCAGCTTCGAAGCAGCCAGGTGAGAATGTGCTCACCTGGGTGTCAACTGAAATCCTTTCGTATTTCTCGCAACTCACTCAGGGATAGGGATTGGATGGTTTCTGATTCATTTATGATTTCCATCTCTTCTTCCTGCTGTTTTTGTGATGGCTCTGCTTTAGAGGTGCCTGCCTTTTCCCCTTCTCCCTCCTTCTTAGGAGGAGCTTCTTCCCTTACTAAACGAGCTGACCTCCGCTTCCATTGTTTTGTCTTGACTATGGGGGCAACTTATACCATAGATGGTTGGTCCTCTGGGTTAGCCACAGTGTGTGTTATCTGGTCATCAGATTCAGAGACCTTCTCCTCCCATGGAGGGTGCTGGGTAGTGTTAATTACTGCCTGATAGGCGTAAGCCAGGACCCAGCACAATGCTGCAAGCTGTCGCATTATCAGGATCAGGGCATATGACTTGCAAGCATTCCGTCAGGTTTTTAGTATTTTTCACTTGCTCAGGGGTGAAGTTCAAAACTGTTGGAGGAGACACCTGTGACAGGTACCTGCCAACATCATCCCACACACCTTGCCACAAGACTGTTTCGAGACAGATTCGCAGGTAAGCTTTCTAAACAATTGATTAATCTTAGAGAGAAGAGGAAACCCGTTATTCAGAATTAGAAATAGCAATACATGGGTTACACATGGATGTTCAAAATACTCCCAAACTGTTGTAATTAGCCCACTGTGAAAGAAGGAGGAGGTGCCATTCCTGATATTATTAATAAACTGGTATCCAGATGAGGATAGGAAGGCAGTGTAGTTCTGAATATTCTCTAAAAGATAGTTTCCATGAGACCGAAATGATAACAGTGCACAGCCTGAATGCCAGATTAAACTCAAGGCCAGTGGTTGGCAGCACAGCGAATTCAAAAAAACGAACACAGATTGTAGCACATTCTCGGATCGGATATAGAGGAGAAAGGAGACCATGACATGGATTGCATGACATATGATCAAACAAGCCATTTTTAACAGGACACTGAACATGGTGACTAGCAAGTAAGTGTGTTAGTTATAAGCGTTTTAATCAATTCTATTGTTATCTCAACCCTTCGTGCTCCTCGTTGGGCGCCAAAAAGGACTGTGGTGGTTTTACCGTGCTAGGCAGCTAAACACCACAACCACTCTCTCACCTCCCCTCCTTAGATGAGGAGGGGAAGAAGTAAAGCAAAGAACAGCTCACAGGTTGAGATAAGGATAATTTAATTAAAGGGAAATAATAATAATAATAATAATAATAATAATAATAATAATAATAATAATAGAAAGATTATTATGAACTAAACAATTTAACTAAAGGGAAAAAAAAGGGAAAGGGGAAAAGGGAGGGGGAAAGGAAAAAAAGGGAGGAAAACAAACAAACAAAAAAAATAAAGTCTATGTGGAAGTGCAGAGGAAAGAAATTACTCTCTACTTCCCACAAATGAGCGATGCTTGACCACGTCCTTGAAGCAGGGCCTCAACGCATGTAGCCGGTGTTCGGGAGGAGGACCGACGTTTTCACAATGAGAGCCCACCCCTCCCCTCTTCTTCCTGTTTCCACCTTTTATTGCTGAGTGTGACATATGGTATGGAATATCCCTTTGATTGGTTTAGGTCAGCTGCCCTGGTGATGTTTCTCTCCTCACTTTTTGCCCACCCCCTAGGAGGGTTAGAGAGAGTCCCGATGCTGTGCCAGCACTGCTCAGCAGCAGACACAACACTGGTGTGATACCACTGCTGTTCCAGCTACAAGTGCAGAGCACAGCACTGTATGGGCTGCTGCTGGGAAAGTTAACATTCCAGCCAGACCCAGTACATTCATGAGTAATGGACATTAAAATATTGATATTTGTGTTCTTTAAATTACAAATTATACCAAAGATCAGTGGAACAGAATTTTTTCAGTGCTCTATTAGTAAATAACCCTGCAGAGTAACATACTGAATGTCTCATTAACCTTCTATATCTTTTACTGTAGTTCATACACTTATATTTTTGTCATATTAATTGCTTTGGTGGACTGAATTGAAATGAATAAAATTTTGTTCCAAATGCCAAAAACAAATCCATGGCTTGGATGCTCAAACTAAGCCCAGAATTTTAGTAAGATTTCTGAACCTGTAAAATCTGGATGATCATGCTGATTTGTTTTCTTCTAGGAAGAAAATTAACTCTGTTCTAACTGAAACCAGGACACATAATTAAGAAAATACGCAAAGTAAATGCAAGGAGAAAACAAAATTTAGGAGTTATTCAAGCTGAAATTGAAGGGAAATTCCAAGGATATGAAACCATGGGGGAGGGGGTTGTACACTATGTAAAATTTTAGCATCGCAAAAAACTGAAACCACAGAATTTACATATGAACACTCTAAAAATATTTCCATTTTATTCTGTCATCCTCCTCTACCTTTCAATGTCATTAAAGTGACTGTTTTATTTGGGTTTTGTGTGTATGTTAGTTACTATTTGTTCTATATTTTTGAATGTATACTATGTATAAGTTACAATGATGTATTAGATACTGTTTTACTATTAGATACTAATTACATGGAGGAAAAAAGAACACAACTCATTCTGTTCCTCTTCAAAGTCAAAGCCAAACAGCTTACAACAGAAGGGAACCGGGCCCATAATATTTTACAGATGTACCAGTTGCTTTTAGCGTTATCTAGATTGCTTTTACCTTATATTTAATAGTACTTCATTTAAATGAATAGGGTTTATTTTCTTCCAAATACAAAGAA
Organism: Netta rufina; assembly: GCF_964035555.1. NCBI lineage: Eukaryota > Metazoa > Chordata > Aves > Anseriformes > Anatidae > Netta > Netta rufina. The sequence continues at coordinate 12,205,345 of NC_140139.1, forward strand.
TAAACTATTTTTTTGTCTTTTGTTAATTTCAGGTGAAGAGAAGCAGTATAAAATTCCAAAATTACAAAAGTATTGTTACTCTGTTTAATCCAAGTAGTTTGTTTTCTGCAATTTATACAAATTACATTGATTATTTTATTTCCTTGGAGCGAGAACAATTTGTCATCAAAGCATAAATAACTTTATAAAATGTTAATGTATGGTACTAAATCTGAAATATTTTTAGAAGTGAAGCTATCTGAGGTCACAAGTGGAGTGAGTTTTATTTCCTTGTAATTCTAAAAGATACTAAGGCATCGTTGCATATCTAGTATTTAAAGAGATTATAATAGCTTGAAGAACAAAGTGACTTTAATATGCCTTTGGAGTGATCTTAAAAATATCTAAGGCTTGTTTTGTACAGTTAAGATTATTTTAGTAGAGTAACACTGAATTTACATATGTTCAATCTTTCATATTTGATATAGCTCCAATGGCTTTTAGACAACTATGAAACTGCAGAAGGAGTGAGCCTCCCCAGAAGTACCCTTTACAATCATTACTTACGTCATTGTCAGGAGCACAAGTTAGATCCAGTCAATGCTGCTTCCTTTGGGAAACTCATACGGTCAATCTTCATGGGATTACGGACCAGAAGACTGGGAACCAGGTTTGCATTAATGAAATCTTAAAGTAAAATAGAAAATATCAATAATAATTGTGAACGTGAAGCTTGTATGTTAAAAAAATAAACAAGCAAACAGAAAATATTTAAAACCTTATGTTAAAGGAGTTGCCAAATTCAGTGGACTTCAGGACCTAAGGGATTACTGCTTCCCAGTCTGGTATTGCCAAATCCTGTGTACTCTTAAGACGCAGGAGATATCTCCTATCTCAGTCCAATGGATGCAGATTCTGCTGTTCCCATTTGGATGTCCAGATAGTCATGAGACTGAATGTGTTCCAAAGATGCAAATGCAAACATGACACCATCACAGTCAACCACACAAGCTAACAGAGTAATGTCTCTACTAGTATCCACAGAGACACCAACAGCGCTCACATAAGTATGAATATAGATAGCCCAATTCTATTCACGCTTTCCAGATGATCAGGTTTGAAGTTGACTAGTGAAATATACATACACCCTCACTCACTCAGAAGCATACCCCATTTATGGAATTGTTTTATTCCCCGTGACTGCATAAGTTATTTATATGGTTTATTTTCTTTATTCTATTTAAATGAAATGCAATGGTCAAATGCTGGAAAATATAGTTAAAGTGAAATGATTTCCAGAAGCTGGTGTAGTTATACAAGTTTTATACTAGTGTGAGAGGAAAGTCAAACCTAACTTGTACTGTTTTCCAGTCAAGGCAAATTGTAAAGTATGTTGTATATGCATAAAAATGCTATTTTTGTTCTTTCATAAAGGGGAAATTCCAAATATCATTATTATGGGATCCGTGTCAAACCAGATTCTCCCCTTAATCGGTTACAAGAGGATATGCAATATATGGCTATGAGACAACAACCCATGCAGCAGAAACATAGGTAAGGTGTTAAATAAATGAAAATATTTTTTTCATATTTCTAGTTCTTCAAGACTTACCTGTCCTTATCTATGTGGCAAAGATGAACTGCTTAACTTCTGTGAAAAATAAAGGTTTGGCAGTTCTGCAATTGATATTACTGGAGTCTGATACCAGCAGACATGACAGAGCACATGCAGTTCTTCTGAACATTTTGGAAACATCCAAGTATTTTGTTATTTATGTTAATGAAAATCAAGATTCTCATGTATTTACTAGACCTCAGAAGCTAGGGTTTGGAGAAGGGGGGAAAAAGAGCCACATCTAAACAATAAAAGCAAAAATAGCAAACCATGATTCCTTAAGCTGCACAACAACAACTGCATTTCTGAACTAAGACTTTGCTACAGTTATGAAACATGCTTAGTATATATTTGAATTTATTTATTTATTATTTGAATTAGAATTTATGGTGACAGAAGGAAAACTGCCACCAAAACTTCAGCCCTGGATATGGGGAAAGCAGACTTCAGGCTGCTCAGGGAACTAGCCAGCAAGGTCCCCTGGGAAGCTGCTTTTGAAGGCATTGGCGTCAATCAGTGCTGGTCAATCTTTAAGCACTGCCTCCTAAAAGCACAAGATCAGGTGATTCCAAAATATCGGAAGGCAGGCAGGCGGGGAAGAAGGCTGGCCTGGCTAACCAGGGATATTCTACTGGAGCTTAGACGGAAAAAGAAAGTGTACGGCTGTTGGAAGGAGGGTCAGGCAACAAAGAAGGAATACAGGGATGCTGTTTGTGTTTGTAGGGAGAAAATTCCTGTGGCCAAAGCCCAACTAGAGTTGAAGCTGTCCATGTCATTGAGAGACAATAAAAAAAGTTTTTTTAGATATGTTAACAGAAAAAGGAGAACCAAGTAAACATCAGTCCGCTACTTGATGGGGAAGGTATCATCACAGACAATGACATCGGCAAAGCAGAGACGTTTAATGCCTTCTTCACCTGTCTTCGATGTTGATGATAAGCTTCAGGACCCTGGGTGCCCTGAGCAAGAGGACCATGACGGTGGGAATGACAAACTCCCAACTGACCCTGAATGTGTATGGGATTTGCCGCTCCACCTGGATCCATACAAGTCCATGGGTCCATCCCAGGGTGCTTAAAGAGCTGGCTGATGTCATCGCAGGACCTCTCTCAATTATTTTTCAACGATCTTGGGAATCTGGAGAGGTCCCAGTAGACTGGAAGCTGGCAAATGTTGTGCCAATTTTCAAGAAGGGCAAGAAAGAAGACCCTGGTAACTACAGGCCTGTCAGTCTCACGTCAGTGCCTGGTAAAATTATGGAGAAGATTATCCTGGGAGTTACTGAAGCACACCTGGGGGACAGCGCAGTCATAGGTCACAGCCAGAATGGGTTCACGAGGGGTAGGTCCTGTTTAACAAATTTGATTTCCTTTTATGATAAGATCACCCATCTAGTTGACCAAGGGAAACCAGCTGATCTTTTTGGACTTCAGCAAGGCTTTTGACATGGTTTCCCATAGAATCCTACTGGACAAAATGTCCAGCATACAGCTAGACAAAAACATCATACGATGGGTGAGCAATTAGCTGATGGGCAGTGCTCAAAGGGTTGTGGTTAATGGGGCCACATCAGGCTGGCGGATGGTCACTAGTGGGGACCCTCAAGGCTCCATTTTAGGGCCAGTCCTCTTCAATGTTTTTATAAATGATTTGGATGTAGGACTAGAAGGTGTTTTGAGCAAGTTTGCCGATGACACCAAATCTTGAGGAGTTGTGGACTCTGTTGAGGGTGGAAAGGCCTTGCAGAGAGATCTGGACAGATTGGAGAGCTGGGCGATCACCAACCTCATGAAGTTTAACAAAGGCAAGTGCCGAGTCCTGTACCTGGGATAGGGCAACCCTGGCTATACGTACAGATTGGGCGACGAGACACTGGAGAGCAGCCCCACAGAGAGGGATCTGGGGGTTGTGGTTGACAGCAAGTTGAAAATGAGCCAGTAGTGTGCCCTAGCAGCCAGGAAGGACAACCATATCCTGGGATGCATCAAGCGTGGCATCGCTAGTCGGTCAAGGGAAGTGATTGTCCCCCTCTACTCTGCACTGGTGTGGCCTCACCTTGAATACTGTGTGGAGTTATGGGCACCACAGTACAAAAAGGACGTTAAACTGCTGGAGAGTGTCCAGAGGAGGGCGACAAAGATGGTGAAGGGACTACAGGGGAAGACATATGAGGAGCGGCTGAGGTCACTTGGCCTGTTCAGCCTGGAGAAGAGGAGGCTGAGGGGGGACCTCATCGCAGTCTACAACTTCCTCGCGAGGGGGAGTGGAGACGCAGGTGACCTGTTCTCCTTAATCACCAGTGATAGGACCTGTGGGAATGGTGTTGAGCTGAGGCAGGGGAAGTTTAGGCTGGACATCAGGAAGAGGTTCTTCACCGAGAGGGTGGTTGTACACTGGAACAGGCTCCCCAGGGAAGTAGTCATTGCACCAAGCCTGTCAGATTTTAAGAAGTGTTTGGACTGTGCACTTAGTCACATGGTCTAAACTTTTGGGCAGACCTGTGTGGTGCCAAGCATTGGACTTGATGATCCTTATGGGTCCCTTCTAACTCGGGATATTCTGTGATTCTATGATTCTATATATTTGAGAAGTTTGATGTATATCTGTAACTTATATAAAATTTATCTTTCATTATTCAGAACTCTAGCATGTTTTAATGTGAGTTAAAGGACTTAGTCCTAACAAAGCAAATTATAGTATTAATCTTCATTTTCTGTTTTTACTAATGTTTCTAATCTTATTTAAGAACTAAAAAAAGTCATTTTAACATCTGTGCAATAATTCTCTTATAAGAAGACATTCAGAGTGAAGAGAATCTAAGAATCACAAATGTTCCCTTTTCCCTTCTGGAAAATTCTTGGAAAAATGTATTTATCTTCTGTCCTTTTGAATCAGCTGTCAGTTATGTCAGCTTTTTCTGTTCAGTTGTATCAATTTCAACCCCCTTCCATCAATTCCATCTCATTGGATAGGCACCTCTATTTCTTTACTTCTTGACAAATGGTGTAGACTGAATTTATGCTACAGCTCACTTTTCTTCATTCTTTCTTGATTTGAAGGTCATGCAACTTTCCTACATATGTCACATTCATGTTATTGGGTATGTGGGGCAAGGATTTGCTAGTGGTTAATGGGCTTCTCTGTGCCACACTCAGCTAGTTTCATCTGGCTCACTGACAGACCCATTGCAGGCCAAAGCTGAGCCAGTCAGCAAATTTGGTGGTACTTCTGTGAAAACATTTTTAAGACAGGGCAAAAATATAACACACAGGCTGGGAGGGGGTGGTGGTGGTGAGAAAGCAGTACAAACACCAAGGTCAGAGAAAAAGGAGAAGGAGGTACTCCATAGCACCAGAGCAGGTATTCACAGAGCAGCCTGTGGAAGAGACCACACTGGAGCAGTTTGTTCTTCCATGAAGGAACTGCAGCCCATGGAGAATCCAATCTGGAGCACAGGAAAAGTGTGAGAAGGAAGGAGCAGAAGAGAGATACTGTTATGTACTGATCATGACAGCTCCCTGCCTGCCTCCTTACACTGCTCATTGCCTTATTGAAGGGACTATGTGTAACCTGCAGTAATAACAATGGGGAAAAGAGGAGTCTGTAATGAAGGTATGAAGATCAGCCTGGGAAAATGGGGAAGAAGTGGGGACTGGACCCAGTGTTGACCCCTAGGGTATACTGCTAGTGACTGGCCTCCAACTAGACTTTGTGCCCCTCTGGGCCCAGTCGTTCAACCAGCTTTTAATTCCCCTCTCTGTCTGCCCATCCAGCCCGTACATCAGCAGCTTCTCTGTGAGGATCTCATGGGAGACAGTGTCAAAGCTCTTCCTAAAGACATAGAATCAAAGAATCATAGAATGGCTTGGGTTGGAAGGTACCTCAAAGATCATCTAGTTCCAACCCCCGTGCCATAGGCAGGGATGCCACCCACTAGATCAGGTTGCCCAGGGACTCATCTAATGTGGTCTTGAACACCTCCAGGGATGGGGCATCCACAGCCTCTCTGGGCAACCTGTTCCAGTGCCTCACCACCCTCTGAGTGAAGAATTTCCTCCTAACCTTTCATCTAAATCTCTCTTCTTTTAGTTTAAAACCATTCCCCTTAGTCCTTTCAATATCTGATTGAGCAAAGAGTTTCTCTCCATCTTTTTTATAAGACCCCTTTAAGTACTGAAAGGATGCAATGAGGTCACCCCAGAGCCTTGTCTTCTGTAGGCTGAACAGCCCCAGTTCTCTCAGCCTATCTTCGTGGGAGAGGTGCTCCAGCTTCTTGATCATCTTTGTGGCCCTCCTCTGGACCTGCTCTAACAGCTCCACATCCTTCTTGTGCTGGGGACTCCAGACCTGGATGCAGTACTCCAAGAGGGGCCTCACAAGGGCAGAGAAGAGGGGGACAATCCCCTCCCTCGACCTGCTGGCCACTCCCCTGTTGATGCAGCCCAAGATGCAGTTGGCCTTCTCTGCCGACTCATGTCGAGCTTTTCATCCACCAGAACCCCTCAAGTCCTTCTCTGCAGGGCTGCTCTCAATGAGTTCTTCACCCAGTCTGTACTCATGTCCGGGACTGCCCTGGCCCAGATGTAGCACCTTGCACTTAGACTTATTGACCACCTCATTAGGTTCCTGTGGGCCAACTTCTCAAGCCTGTCCAGGTACCTTTGGATGGCATCCCTTCCTTCTGTTGTATTGACTGCACCACTCAGCTTGGTGTCATCTACAAATTTGCTGAGGGTGCACTCGATCCCACTGTCTATGTCATTAATGAAGATATTAAACAGTACCAGGGGTCCCAGGAAAGACCTCTGAGGGACACCACTCTTCACTGGCCTCCACTTGGACATAGAGCCGTTGATCCCCACTCTCTGGTTGTGACCTTCAAGCGAATTCCTTATCCATTGAATGATCCACCTTTCTCTCTCCAATTTGGAGACCAGGATGTCATGTGGGACCCTGTCAAAGGCCTTACAAAAGTCCAGGTAGATGACATCAGTTGGTCTTCCTTTGTCAACTGATGTAGTCACTCCATCATAGAAAGCCACCAGATTGGTCAGGCACGATTTACCCTTGATGAAGCCATGCTGTCTGTCTTGGATCAGCTCTTTGTCTTGCATGTGCCTTGGCATTGCTTCGAGGAGGATCTTTTCCATGATCTTGCAAGGCACAGAGGTGAGGCTCACGGGTCTGTAGTTCCCCAGGTCTCCTTTCTACCCTATTTAAAAATGGGAGTTATGTTTCCCTTTTTCCAGTCACCAGGGACTTTGCCTGACTGCCAGCCATCAAATATGATGGAGAAAGGCTTGGCAACTACATCAGACAGTTCCCTCAGGACTCTGGGATGCATGTCATCAGGTCCCATAGACTTGTACTAGTTTAGTTTCATCAGATGGTCTCGAACCTGCTCTTTACTTACAGTGGGTGGGACATTGCTCCTCCAGCCTCCATCTACAGGTTCAGGGAAAAGAAAACCTTGGGAAGCCTGACTGGCAGTGAAGGCTGAGGCAAAGAAGTTGTTGAGTACCTCAGCCTTCTCCATGTCTGTCGTTATCAGTTCACCCTTCTCATCCATCAGAGGGGGTACTCTCTCCTTGGCCTTTCTTTTCTGAGCAATGTATGTACCTATAGAATCCCTTCCTGTTAGAAACCCTTCCTAAATTCAGTTAAGACAATGTCCACTGCTTTTTCCCTGTCTACCAGGCCACTCATTTCATTATAGAAACTTATCAAGTTGGTTAAACATGACTTTCCCTCGGTGAATCCATGCTGACTACTGATGATTTTCTCATCCATGTGACTGGAAGTGGTTTCCAGGATTAGCTGCACCATCATTTTCCAAGGGATTGAGGTGAGGCTGACTGGCCTGTAGTTCCCTGAAATTTTTAGAGCTTAGTTTGGTTTCTTTTTCTAAAACACTTAGAGTTCGTTTATCAGCAAGCCAAAAGATTATAAGGCTTTATTTTTAATGAAAATAGAGTACCAATAAATTATATAAGTGCATGAATTGGATTTTTGAGATAATACAAAAAATCGAGACTCAGTAAATATTTGAATTGTTAGTGGATCACGTTGTTTCCCCTAGTAAAATGGGTCTCCCCAGGTATCCGGAATTCACTCAAAGAGTCGACTCTTAATTAAAACAGAAAGAATTTAATGGTAACCATATATCAACTCGAGCTGGGTGCCTCAGAGGAGGGAACCCACTCAAAATTTCCCCTGTTTTCTTATACGCATACAATCTTTATTTCATCTGCTATAGTCCAATCAGTTCTCAACACATATACATTATGTTTCTTCAGAATGGCAGTTCTTTATTGCAGGGTGGGATGGCTTCTGTTATCTCTCAGGACAGGATGTCTTCTGTTATTTCCCAAGCTAGGGTGGCTTCTGTTATGGGGTAGGCTCTGATCTGGTGCCATCCTTGGTCAACACATCCCCTCTTCCCCATCAGTGTCACCCAGGCCCCCCCACAATGCTGCTCACTGTTACTCAATCAGCTCTACGTACCAGGTTCAGGTGATGCAGAGCCTGAATTTACCAACCATCATGATGGATGGTAATAAAGGTTTTCTGTCCATTACTTCATATATGGTTTGTGCAAAGCATCATGTTGCAGTAGCTTCTTCACTAATGTGAGGTTCATTCCAATAGGAATAGGCAATAGACTCTGATATAATTTGTAATTTGATTTTAACAATTGATGAGATGTAACAGGAGCTGAGTAATTACAGTCACATCCCATAATCATAGTAAAAATTGCAAATACAGATATTTGGATGATTACTTGTATTTACAGCAATACTCCCTACGAATATAAATTCACAGAGGGTTCTCATACAAACACACCCCTTGCCAATATATATAAGCACAGTTCCAGGAGTCTCATTAAGGTGTATTTCAAAGTGACAAACATTTTGTTCTGTGTCTAGACAGATGTCCTGGGCTTTGATGGTGTTGTTCTCACAAATAAATTCTTGTTCCTGCACAACGCATGCATCTACATCAACAGTTTGTCATCTGTTCCCATTTCATTAAGCTCATACTCTATGTTCTAATGGGTATAGTCCCATTATGATATAAGCCCAATGCAACAATTGGATATATAGTATATTCTGATGCATTGCATATTGTTAAGACAAAAGCCATAGCCTTATTGTTGATAGGGTCATAAGTGAAATTGACTAAATACCACCAGGACTGGAATTCTTTCTCAAATGTGGTTGTATTATCCCAAATTACTTTTTGAACTTCCATGGGTAAAGTGCCTCCCTCACCTTCCTTTATAATTACTGCTATGGCAGTCTGCATCCATAGCTGACCTTGGATACAACCTAGAGCTAGTGACACATTGGTCTGAGTTGTACCAAGCATATCCAAAATAAAATCATGGTCTCTTTCATTAATTCTTTCCCACTGAGGCAACAGATATTAACCACTGGTTGGTTCCTACTGCTAATAGGGAAGATCACAATGGATGCTCTAACTTGCTTAGATCACTTTTTGTTGTGCTCAGTTTATTTATGAGCATTTCTGTATCTACTGTATTCAAAACTCCCAATCCTGTTCCTATGATACCAGTCATATCTGTCCTTGTCTGCCAGGAGAGGCAAGGGTCTGTCCATGTAACCATGCCAGCCACCCTGCATAAGATGTACTTAGAAATGGTGAAAAATTGGCTTGATTATGGAAATATTAATTTGCATCATTGGTTCTACTCATTTAACTATCCAAGATGGATTAAATAACACTTTTTGTTGGCCTGTGTCTTTGATTACATATGGCCCAATTTCAGAAAATTGTGGGGTCAATTCGTCTTTTACTGATGAGGTTGGAGTTAAACAAATTGTGGTGGGTTGAGAGGTAGGTAGTGTCATTGATCTAATTTCCTCATGTCACATTAATCGCTGTCCTAAAGGTGGTAGTAGTGTAGCCACTGAAATGCACTATTCATCAACATTTGTCACTATTGGGACATTGGGAGTTGCCATCCCCTACCCGTGACATAGTAAAAGTCTTTTTCCTATTCATCTTGCAACAGAAGGTGAAACTTGCCTTTTTCTTCTCTGGATGCAGACAGCCACATTGTGGCCCTGTATAGTCTAATGTAGTGGGTTTACGTGGCAAGGTTTTGGTAGCAGGGGGGCCATAGGGGTAGTTTCTGTGAGAAGGATCTAGAAGCTGCCCCATGTTTGGTAAGGGCCCCACTGCTGACCAGAGCCAAGCCAATAAGCGATGTTGTTTTGTGCCTCTGTGAGAGCATATTTAAGACAGGGAAAAAAAAAAATGCTGCACCACACAGCAGCTGGGAGAGTGAGAGGAGTGAGGAACAGCCTTGCAGGCGCCAAGGTCAGTGAAGAAGGAGAGGGAGAGGTGCTCCAGGCGCTGGAGCAGAAGTCCCCTGCAGCCTGTGGTGAGGACCATGGTGAAGCAGGATGTCCCCCTGCAGCCCATGGAGTACCACGGTGGAGCAGGGTTCCATGCTGCAGCCCGTGGAGGAGACCACAGTGGAGCAGGTGGCCCTGCACCGACGGAGGCTGCCGCCTGTGGAAGACCCCTGCCGGAGCAGATTCCGGGCTGGACTTGTAGCCCGTGGAGAGGAGATCACGCAGGAGCAGGTGACCTGGCAGGAGCTGCTGCCCATGGGGGACCCAGGTTGGAGCAGTTTTCTCCTGAGGGATGGACCCCGTGGTACGGACCCATATCTGGAGCAGTTCTGGAAGAGCTGCTGCCTGCGGGAAGCCCATGCCGGATCAGTTCATCAAGGACTGCATCCCGTGGGTGGGACCCCACAGCACAGGGGACGAGAGTGACTGAGAAGGAGCGGCAGAGAAGAAGCGCTGTAGACTGACCGTAACCCCCATTCCCCCGTTCCCCTGTGCCGCTCAGGAAGAGGGTGGATGGGGGGAAGGTGCCTTTGGTTTCTTTCCTTTGTTTCTCACTTCTCTAGCTTGTTAGTAATAAGCAATAAATCTTACTGTCTCCCTATGCCAAGTCTGTTTTGCCCGTTACAATAATTACTGCGTGATCTCCTTGTCCTTATCTCAAGCTTTGAGCCCTTTTCATCATATTTTCTCCCCATTCCTCTTTGAGGAGGGGGAGTGAAAGAGTGGCTGTGGTGGAGCTCGGCTGCCCACTCAAGCGGAACCACAACATCTAAGTATACCATTCTCCCTACAGAGTTGTTGGATACGTACAGACTACTATCTAGATCACCTGGAACTTTTGTCATTGTTATACTTAGCTATGCCGTAGTAGTCATCAAGGCTGATAGTGCAAAAAAATAGTGAAATGTCCCAGTTCATTTCTTCCCAGTGTAAGGATTCTTCAGATCACAGGCCAGGCTTTATTATCTCTCAGTTGGTTGGCTACTCGTTACTCATTTGATGTGAGAATGGTGTATGCAATTCTCTTTACCTAAAATTTAACAACGAAATAAGAACACAATAATACTATATACAGTCCTTCCCATTTGGAGTCTTCCTTGGTTGTTCTTGAAAACACTTTAATCAGCACTTCATCCCCTCGTATATCATGCACCTGTAATTCGGGTGGTACCGGATGATACCATTGTGCATACTTATGACTGCTCTCAATTTGGTTTTGTAAGTACATTATGTACTGAGTTACTTGTTCATCTCCATTCAACAGGCTGGTCTTTGCTTGGATAAAGATTCCTGGTATAGCTAAATGTCTATCAAAGAGAATTTTGGCTGGTGTTAGCCCTAGGGGTTGCCTTGGTGCATTCCGGACATCCCATAGGGCTAAGTTCAGGGCATATGGATACTTTAATCTAGTATGGGTACATATTTTTGCTATTTTTTCTTTTAATGTCCGATTCATTCACTCCACCCATCATGAGGCTTGTTGGTGATAGGGAGTGTGTAGATCTCCCTATCACCCAGTGATATCAAATGAGTCTTCCTGTCTGTTTTGATTGCTTGTGGGACTCCATATCTTGGAATTATATCCTTCAACAGTGCATTTTGGCAATCGACCTTCTGACACTTAATTGCCATAATCAAGCTGGAGACTATTTCCGCTCCTGTGAGGATGTATTGATATCCCACAGGAATGGTACAATATAATCAATTTGCCAGGTAGACCACAAAGTTTTCCCTTCATTGGTATGTGGAGGTGGTGCTTTAGCAGGATCTTCTGCTTGTAATTTCAATCTGCACTGGGGACATTCTGTAAGAGTAGTTTGACAAGTTCTTCTGTTTATGGGCCAGCACTTACTCTATGCAGAGAAGTAAAGTGCTTCCTTACTGGTATGACCTAGGTTTTGATGTAACCATTCTCCCAACTGATGTCACTCAGGATTTAGAGTGATTTTTCTAATTTTCGTTAGCTCATCTACCCTTCCACTTCCTGGCTGGCTATCTTTTGCATGAACATTTACATCTACTGTCACCATCCACAGGTATGCAGCTACCTGCAAAATAGCTGTTATGTTTGCAATGTTTGGTACAGAAGCTGGGGGGGGGGGGGGCATATTAACATTCAGGCACCAATAATCAATTGTTAACTGCCACCTCCTGTCTAGTTTCTGAACTGTCCAGACAGATGAGTTATACAGAAAGTGGGTTCTAGAGAAAATTTGTCATTTTTCCAGATCAGCTATGATTTCAGAAATTCCTTTTCATGCCACAGAAGAAATCAGATATTGTGGTACATTAGTAATTTTTGAATCAGGGAGTGCAGGGGCTGTGCGAAGTACATACACTGTAGACTCCCTATTTCTACTGGGGCTGGGACTGAGGTTAGAGTCAAAAGACCACATACTGCCATTCATCAGTTTGTTCATTTAAAGCATCAAACCCTGAAATACTTTCAAGATGGCCTTTAACTGCAAAGAGAGTAGCCAACAGGCACTTCTCACACAGAAGCCATAAATTGACCTTGGCAGACTGGCAAAAAATGTTTGCTCCACTCTGTTCACACCGGTAATCATAACTGCTGTCTGGATTGCACACCCCGCTTCTTGGCATCTTGTGTTAGTATTGAAATTTGTGCTCCTGTATCAATTAAAAACTTCACAAATTGCCCTTTAGGACCAGCTGGAATCAAAATGTATGGGCCATCAACACTTACCCATTGATAAGCCTCCAACTTCCAGACAGGCAGGCCCAATTGCCATCCAGACTTGGCTAATTTTTTGGCTTCATGTCCTGCAATTCCTTCCTAGGGAGGAGGAAGAGGGTTATCTCCCTTTCTGGGAACTGGTGCCAGCAGAGCCGAAATGGAAGACGTTGTGTGGCAGGCAAACAATAACCTAGTTTCCATCACTGAAACATGGTGGGACCACTCCCATGACTGGAGTGCTGCAATAGATGTCTATAAGATCTTCAGTGAGATATTAGAGAGTGTTTTGATGTTGAGCTTGGGGCTGGGAATGATAAGGTCAAGTCCCTATGGATAAAGATCAGGGGGATGGCCAACAAGGCAGACATCCTGATGGGGGTCTGTTATGTTATAGATTGCCAAACCAGGATGAAGAGACGGATGAGGCATTCTACAAGCAGCTGGTGAAGTCACACAATCGCCAGCACTTGAACTCGTGGGGGACTTGAACTTCCTGGACATATGCTGGAAATACAACACAGCCCTGAGGAAGAAGTCTAGGAGGTTCCTGGAGTGGGTTGAAGATAGCTTCCTGACTCAGCTGGTTAGTGAGCCTACTGGGGAGGAAGTGCCCCGCTAGACCTGCTGTTCACGAACAGAGAAGGACTGGTGGGTGATGTGGTGGTCAGGAGCTGTCTTGGGCAGAGTGACTGCAAAATGGTGACGTTCTCTGTTCTTGGTGAAGTTAGGACGGGGGGTCAGTAAAGCTGCTACCTTGGACTTTCGGAGGGCAGACTTTGAATTGTTCAGGTCGCTGGTAAGAAGGGTCCCTTGGGAGTCAGTCCTGAAGGGCAGAGGCATTCAGGAAGGCTGGACGCTCCTCAAGAAGGAAGTCTTAAAGGCGTAGGAGCAGGCTGTCCCCGTATGCTGTAAGATGAGCCAGCGAGGAAGAAGACTGAAGTGGCTGAACAGGGAACATTTGCTGAGTGTCTGGGAGAAAAAGAGAGTTTATGTCCGGTGGAGGAAGGGACAGGCATCTCAGGGGGAGTACAAGGAACTTGCCAGCATATGCAGAGAGAAAATCAGAAAGGTTAAAACCCAGCACAAGCTCAACCTGGTAGCTATGGTAAAGGATAACAAAAAATGTTTTCACAAATACATTAATTTTAAGAGGAGAGCCAAGGAATATCTCCATCTTTTACTGGATGCAGGGGGGAACATGACTACTGAGGATAAGGAAAAGGTTGAGGTTCTTAATGCCTTCTTTACATCTGTTTTTAACAGTCAGGCCACTTATCCTAAGGGTACTCAGCTTCCTGAACTGGAAGTCAGGGACGGGGAGCAGAAGAAACCCACCACAGTTCAGGTGGAAACAGTTAGACACCTGCTGCAACACCTGGACTGTCACGAGACCATGGGGCCAGATGGGATCCACCTGAGAGTGCTGAGGGAGCTGGCGGACATGCTTGCCGAGCTGCTTTCCATCATCTATCAGTGGTCATGGTCATTCAGAGAGGTCCCAGATGACTGTAGATTTGCTATTGTGATGCCTATCTCTAAGAAGGGTTGTAAGGAGGACCCGGGGAACTACAGGCCTGTCAGCCTGACATCAGTGCCAGGAAAGGTGATGGAACAGGTCATCTTGAATGCAATCACACAGCATGTGCTGGACAGCCGGGGGATCAGGCCCAGTCAGCATGGGTTCATGAAATGCAAGTCCTGCCTGACCAACCTCATCTTCTTCTATGACCAGGTAACTTGCTTGGTGGATGAGGGAAAGGCTGTTGACGTAGTCTACCTAGACTTCATCAAAGCCTTTGACATGGTCTCCCATAATACTCTCCTGGAGAAGCTGGAAGCCCATGGCTTGTACAGGTATACTCTTTGTTGGGTTAAAAACTGGCTGGATGCCTGGCCCAGAGAGTGGTGGTGAATGGAGTGAAATCCAGCTGGTGACTGGTCATGAGTGGTATTCCCCAGGGGTCGGTGTTGGGGCCCATCCTCTTTAATATCTTTATTGATGGTTTGGAAGAAGGAACTGAGTGTGCTCTCAGTAAGTTTTCAGATGATACCAAGTTGGGGGGGGAGGGGAAATTGGGCTATAACCCCGTTGCAGAAGGCCACCAGATTTGTCAGGCACAATCTGCCCTTAGTGAAGCCATGCTGGCTGTCACCAATCCCCTCCTTATCTTCCATGTGTGCACCCTAATTGAGTGCACCCTCGGTAAGTTTGCGGACAACACCAAGTTGGGGGGGTGGGGGGGGAGTGTTGATCTGCCGGACGGTAGGAAGGCCCTGCAGAGGGACCTGGACAGGATGGGTCTATGAGCAGAGGCCAACTGGATGAAGTTCAACATGGCTACGTACTGGGTCCTGCACTTTGGTCAGAACAACCCCATGCAGCATTACAGGCTTGGAGCAGAGTGGCTGGAAAGCTGTGCAGAGGATAAGGATCTGGGGTGTTGGTCGAGGCTCACCTGAATATGAGCCGGCAGTGTGCCCAGGTGCCACGAAGGCCAGCGACATCCTGGCTTGTATCAGGAATAGGGTAGCCAGCAGGACTAGGGAGGTGATTGTCCCCCTGTACTCTGCTCTGGAGAGACCACACCTTTTGTACTGTGTTCTGTTTTGTGTCCCTCACTACAAGAAAGACATTGAGGCCCTGGAGAGTGTCCAGAGAAAGGCAACAAAGCTGGTGAAAGGTCTAGAGAACAAGTCTTATGAGGAGCGGCTGTGAGAAAAATCTCAAATAATTTTCTTCAGACAGGATCTTCTGTGAAGCTTTTTTATTCGTGATTGCAATGGTGGGCATCCTGTTAATTAGGAGCGCATTTTAGTAAACAAATCATAACCTTTTATTCCACATTACCAGACGCCTGATCACCTCCCCTGTTTCCTCATTGGCTGAGTACTACGGGTTCACAAGCTACTCGACACTCTTCTGTACCATATATACCACGTTTCTCACATGGCTGAGGGAGCTAGGGTTGTTTATACTGGAGAAGAGGAGGCTCAGGGGAGACCTTATTGCTCTATACAGCTACCTGAAAGGAAGTTGTGGGGAGCTGAGGGTCAGCCTCTTCTCGCAGATAATCAGCAATAGAACAAGAAGGAATGGCCTCAAGTTACTGCAGGGGAGGTTCATATTGGAAGTGAGGAGAAATTTCTTCTCAGGAAGAGTAGTCAGGTACTGGAATGGGTTGCCCAGGGAGGTGGTGGAGTCACTGTCCCTGGGGGTGTTTAAGGAAAGGCTGGACTTGGTGCTTAGGCACATGGTTTAGTGGGTGATATTGGTGGTAGGGGGATGGTTGGACCACATGATCTTGGAGGTCTTTTCCAACCTTAATGATTCTGTGGTTCTCTGAAATACGATACCTCCTTTTGCTGGTATCTCCTGTGTGGAATGCGTTGATCAGACTCAAGATAATGGCAGTAGGCTGACCTTGCATTGCAGTTCTGGGAATGCGTAGAGCTAATGCTTTTTTCCATAACTCAGTTCTCTGTTCTCAAGATTGCACTTGCAGGTTTCTAGAATTATTTTCCATTAGTTCAGTTTCTGTTCCCATTTTTACAGGTCTCCTCACCTTATGATCTCTTCTGCAGGTGTTCAGTTGTTTGTTTGTTGTTTTTTTTTTCAGCTGGTGCTTCCTCCCAGCACATTTTTCATGTTTAACAATGCAGTGCATTAATTCTGCCCATGTAGGGAGTTGCTTAAGGACATTCTGCGCATTGTCACCTTGTGTTGCATTATGTTCTGTGTCTCTTTTGATCTCATCTCATTTTGCAACTAAGTATGGTTTAAGAATTTCCAGGGCTTCTCTCATCAGTGACTTTACCATTGCAAAATCTCCTGTAGCAGATAGTGGGACATTATGGGTCTCTTGTTTGTGCATGGCCTGTATGCAAACAGCTTTTGTGACAGCTATAAAGACCTCACTTAGAGATTTAATAGGGACTATGGAGGGTTCACCCTGCTCCATGGTGTCTGTCTATCGCCCCAGCCCAATAAGCTACTCGGCTGGTGAGAGAATGGGGCTTATCTGCTGGGTCAGGTCCTGAATTTGAGAAAACTCATGGACCCCAACAGCTGTTTGCTTCATCCTCACTTAGCATTATCTGGTCTCCACCAGTGAAGCATACTCACAGCACTCATTCACTTTCATAGAATCATACAATGCTTTGGGTTGGAAGGGACCTTAAAGATCATCTAATTCCAAACCCCCTGTCATGAGCAGGGATGCCACCCACTAGATCAGGTTGCCCAGGGCCTCATCCAACCTGGTCTTGAACACCTCCAGGGATGCAGCATACACTACTTCTCTGGGCAATGAGAAGTATGGGGTGGGGGGTGGGGGGTGGGGGGTGGGGGTGGGGAGCACGCTATCATAATATCACATGTCCTATGTTATTGTATAGTTAAAATGTCAGGAATGCCCAGAATTTTGGATGCCTGATTATTATGGGATCTTTCTCATAAGCTAAAATCTAAGTAGTTACATGGAGCATTACTAGTATCTGTTTAATAAGATCAAAATGAGAACATGCTCAGAGCTGACTCAACTGCTTCTTGAGAGGAGAATTTCCAGAGTGGAATGTGTTGACCTTCCTAAAGTTAGTACAAAGCTTTATAATCTGCACAGTGCAATGGGACAGAATTAATTTTTAGATGTGTGCGGAATTGCAAGCTGGATCTTCAGCCTGTCAGTGTGATGCTCTTAGAATCTGACCATCCAAGCCAGCATTCCTACTAGCCTTTTTGTTCCTTTTATCCTTCATAAAAGCTTTTGTGAGTCAACATATGAAGAGTTTAAGTCTGAGTAGTCTTCTCAGACCTTCTGAGCTCATGAGAAGTTTGTTGCATTTAAAAATTATTTAATTTCCTTTGTCTCCAAAGAGTAGTATGGCCCTTTTTAAGGTGATGAAAACTTATTTTTGAGCTACTTGATTCCTGGGACTTTAAGTTCTTTGGAAAAGGAAAGATTTTGATTCTGTTTAGTATAAATGAGCTTTAGGTCGTAGTTTTTAAACTAAATTCCACTAGAAATAGGTAGTTGTGCTGTGCTATCAGCTATATGAATTTTGCATTGCCAATGTTCTGGCTTTCCTTACTACAATTATTCTGATGTTAATTTTTACTTGTATCTAAACTAGCAAAACTGCATTTTGAGACTGAGAAATAAGGCAGAACAGATTGTAATATTGCACTTATGAAAAAGTAAACATAAAGGATAATTTTGTATTTGATATTTTTGTAGGTACAAGCCTGTGCAAAAAGTGGATGGAGTTGCAGATGGTTTCACAGGAAGTGGTCAACAAACAGGCACATCTGCTGAACAAACTATAATTGCCCAAAGTCAACATCATCGACAGTTTTTAGGTATGAAAAGATGTGTTGTATTGTTGTATAAATAAAGTAAAATCCATTATCGCCACTGTGGCGGGTTAACCCTTGTCTGGCCACCAGGTGCCATCAAGCTGTTCTCTCACTCCCCCTACTCAGCAGGACAGTGGAAGAAAATGCAATGAAAAAGCGTGAGGGTCAAGATAGAGGACAGGGAGATTGCTTACCAATTGCCATCATGGGGAAAACAGACTCAACTTGGGGAAGATTAATTTATTGCCAATTAATTACAAAGTATGATTGTGAGAACTAAAACCAAAACTAAAATGACCTTCCCCCTACCCCCCATTCTTCCCAGGCTCAACTTCACTCCTGATTCTTCTGCCTTCCATCCCCTGGTGCTGGGGGGGGGGGGGGGGGGAGGGATGGGGAATGGAGGTTGTGTTCAGTCCATAGCATTTCATCTCTTCTGCTCCTTCCTCCTCACACTCTTCCCCTGCTCAAGCAAGAGGCCCCTCCCACAGGGTGCAGTCCTTCACAAACGGCTTCTACATGGTTCCTTCCCATGGGACGCAGTTATTCAGGAACAGACTGCTCCAGCATGGGTCCCCTATGGGTTGCAGTTCTTGCCAGAAAACCTACTCCTGCATGGGCTCTTATCCATAGGATGCAGTTCCTGCCAGGGGTCTGCTCCAGCGTGGGCTCTCCACAGGCTACAGCCTCCTTCAGGCCATATCCAACTACTCCAGTGTGGGGTCCTCCTCGGGCTGCAGGGTGGATATCTGCTCCAATGTGTTCCTTCATGGGCTGTAGGAAGACAGCCTGTTTCACCATGATCTTCTCCATGGGCTGCAGGGGAGCCTCTGCTTCAGCACCTGGAGCACCTCCTCCCTCTTCTTCTTCACTGACATTGGTGTCTACAGGGTTGTTTCTCTCACTCCACTCCTCTATTACACAGCTGCCGTGCAGTGTTGTTTGTTTGTTTGTTTTTAAACCTTTCTTAACTATGCTTTCACAAAGGTGCCACCAGCTTTGCTGTATGGCTTGCAGTGGGTCCCTTTTGGAGGCAGCTGGAACAGGCTGTGTCCAACATGGGGGCAGCTTCTGGTCTCTTCTCACAGAGGCCACCCTGCAGCCCCCTGCTGGCAAAACCTTGCCACATAAACCCCATACAGCCATGAACATCGTCATACAAATACAATAATTATTTTTAGTTATGCTGCCCTGTTTAAAACACTCACTGATAACAGAACAAAAAAGTTACTGAAAGGAGCTTAATATCATATATTGTAAGACATGCAATATTTAATATGCATCATACAGATATAAAATGAAAACTGTGAAAAGACTATTAGCATTGCAATATATTTTAAATCTACCATGCAATTTCCATGAAGCATTTTATACAAAAAAAAATGCAGGTTGAAAATCCTACCCTAAAAGCTTAGTAATTTTCACTGGCTTCCCAATTCACGCAGAATCTCACAAAATCACAGAGAATGGTTTAGGTTGGAAGGGAGCTCTGGAGATCATCTGGTCCAACTCCACTGCTCAAGCAGGGACACATAGAGCAGGTTGCGCAGAATCCTTGGCTGCATAAAAAGAAGAGTGGCCAGCAGGCTGAGGGAGGGGATTCTCCCCCTCTACTCTGCCCTTGTGAGACCCCACCTGGAGTACTGTATCCAGCTCTGAGGCCCCCAGCACAAGAGAGACATGGACTTGTTGGAGTGGGTCTGGAGGAGGGTTACAAAAATGATCAGAGGGATGAAACACCTGTTCTGTGAAGACACGCTGAGAGACCTGGGGTTGTTTAGCCTAGAGAAGAGAAGACTCCAGGGATACCTTATCACAGCCTTTCAACATTTAAAGTGGGCCTATAAGAAAGATGGAGAGAGACTTGTGATAGGACAAGGCATAATGGTCTTGCTCTGGTTTCAGCTAGGATAGAGTTAATTTTCTTCATGGTGGCTGGTATGTGCCATGTTTTGGATTTAGGAGGTTCTTTTAGAGGGTTCTTTGAGGATCCAAAAGGTACAGGTGGGCTTTTGGTAAAGTTGCCTTGGAGACGGAAGAAAATAAAATGTGTCTAACTTGCCCTGTCTCTCAGAGGACCCTTCTGTTGTGGGCTTGCTCAGGGTTAAAGAAAAACAGGTGCCAATACATTACCGCAACGGTGTACCAGCGGCAACATCGCACCAACCGAGACTCCCTGATTCCCATCCATAAGCTAATTCGTTGACTGGAGAGCCAAGGAGTGACCACCAAAACTCGCTCACCCTTTCATAGTCCCATATGGCCAGAGCAGAAGCCTATTGAAGAGTGGGGGCTAACAGTGGATTATTGTGGCCTGAATGAAGTCACACCACTGCTGAGTATTGCAGTGCCAGACATGCTAGAACTTCAATACAACTGGAATCAAAGGCAGCCAAGTGGTACGGCACAACTGATATCGCTAATGCATTTTTCTCCATCCCTCTAGCAGCAAAGTGCAGGCCACAGTTTGCTTTTACTTGGAGGGGCATCCAGTACACGTGGAATCAACTGCCTTGGGGTGGAAACACAGCCCTACCGTTTGCAGTGGACTGATCCAGTCTGCACTGGAACAGGGGGAAGCTCCTGAACACCTGCAGTACATCAGTGACATCATCATTTGGGGTGACAAAGCAGATGAATTATTTGAGAAAGGGAAGGAAATAGTCCAAATCCTTCTGAAAGCCAGTTTTGCCATAAAACAAAGTAAGGTCAAAGGACCCGCACAGGAGATCCATTTTTCAGGAATAAAATGGCAAGATAGATGGTCATCGTCAGATCCCAGTGGATGTGATCAACGAAATAACATCTATGTCACCACTAACTAGCAAAAAGAAAGACAAGCTTTCTTAGGCATTGTGGGTTTTTGGAGAATGCACATTCCAAATTACAGTCTGATTGTAAGCCCACTCTATCAAGTGACCTGGAAGAAGAATGATATCAAATGGGGCCCTAAGCAATGATATGCCTTTGAACTAATTAAATGGGAGATAGTTCATGCAGTAGCCCTTAGGCAGTCCATGCAGGACAAGAGGCAAAAAATGTGCTCTACACCACAGCTGGGAAGAATGGCCCCACCTGGAGCCTCTGGCAGAAAACATCAGGGGAGAGTCAAGGTCAACCGCTAGGGTTTTGGAGTCAGGGATACAGAGGATCTGAGACCTACTACACTCCAACTGAAAAAGAGATATTGGCAGCATATGAAGGGGTTCAAGCTGCTTCAGAAGTGTCTGGTACTGAAGCATAGCTCCTCTTGGCACCTCGACTGCCGGTGCTGGGATGGATGTTCAACTGATGCTACGTGGAGGAAGTAGGTTGCACTGATCACACAAGAAGCTCAAATAGGAAACTCCAGTCGCCCAGGAATTTTGGAAGTGATCACAGACTGGCCAGAAGGCAGATTTTGGAATATCACCAGAGGAGGAGGTGACACGTGCTGAAGAGGCCCCGCTGTATAACAAGATACCAGAGAATGAGAAGCAATATGCCCTCTTCACTGATGGGTCCTGCCGTATTGTGGGAAATCATTGGAAGTGGAAGGCTGCTGTATGGAGTCCTACACGACGAGTTGCAGAAACAGCTGAAGGAGAAGGTGAATCGAGCCAGTTTGCAGAAGTGAAGGCCATCCTGCTGGCCTTAGAAGTTGCTGAATGGGAAAAATGGCCAATTCTCTATCTCTATACTGATTCATGGATGGTAGGAAATGCCCTGTGGGGGTGGTTACAGCAATAGAAGCAGAGCAACTGGCAGCGCAGAGGTAAACCCATCCGTGCTGCTGCATTGTGGCAACTTATTGCCGCCCAGATAGAAAACCTGGGTGTAAAAGTATGTCATGTAGATGCTCATGTACCTGAGAGTTGGGCCACTGGAGAACATCAAAACAACCAGCAGGTGGATCAGGCTGCTAAGATTGAAATGGCTGAGGTGGATCTGGACTGGCAACATAAGGGTGAATTATTTATGGCTCAGTGTGCCCATGACACCTCAGGCCATCAAGGCAGAGATGCAACATATAGATGGGCTCATGATCGATGGGTGGACCTGACCGTGAGCACCATTGCACAGGTTATCTATGAATGCGAAATATGTGCTGCAAATAAACAAGCCAAACAAGCAAACAAACAAGCCAAGTGTTTAAAGCCTCCCTGGTATGGAGGATAAAGAACATGCTGTGGAAGACAGTCTGGGTTATTCCCGCCTTGAGCAAAGGCAAACCTATCTGTGGGATTGCTTTTGCTCAGGGACCTGGGTGCACTTGGTGGGTAACACAGAGGGATGGGGAGGTCCGGAGCGTACCTCAAGGGGATTTGATGTTGGGAGAGAATAGCCCACGATTTGAATTGTATTATGTTAATTGCTGTATAATACTGCATGTAATCACTACTATGGTTGCTATATGTCCCAACATCAGTATTACAGTAAGAGTCAACCTGATTAATGAAGAATGTATTTTGATGGAACTGAGTGAAGTGCAGCAGTGATAGAAGCAGACAAGCACAGTGGTGTTGGAGCCAGAGCTGGCCTCAGCATGCAACAATTCAACACCACACCCCATCTCTCCTGCCCTGAAGGA
Organism: Netta rufina; assembly: GCF_964035555.1. NCBI lineage: Eukaryota > Metazoa > Chordata > Aves > Anseriformes > Anatidae > Netta > Netta rufina. The sequence continues at coordinate 12,227,941 of NC_140139.1, forward strand.
TTGTTATGATAGATGGAACCCAGAGTCATGGACTAAACGAACTCAATAGACATTTTAGAGTGACGGCCCATATACTAAGGGAATGATATCTGTGTGTGCATATATCAAAAGACAGAAAAGTGGTGATTAATTGGGATGCATTGGAAAGTGGGACCTGAGCATGATGTAGAGGGTATGGAATAAGGGGTGGATCTTGTCCTGGTTTCATCTGGGATAGAATTCATTTTCTTCATAGCCACTGGTATGTGCTGTGTTTTGGATTTAGGAGAAAAATAATGTTGATAACACGCTGATGTTTTAGTTGTTGCAGAGCAGTGCTTACACAGAGGCAAGGGCTTTTCAGCTTCTTATGCTGCCCTGCCAGCGAGAAGGCTGGGGGTGCACAAGAAGCTGGGAGGGGACAGAGCCAGGACAGCTGACCCAAACTGGCCAGAGGGATATTCCATACCATATGGTGTCATACTGAACGATAAAAACTGGAAAGGTTGGGTGGGGGGGAGATCTCTGCTCAGGGAGTTACTGGGCATTGGTCGGCAGGTGGTGAGCAATTGCATTTTGCATCATTTGTTGTATATATATTTATATGTAGTAGTAGTAGTCTCAGGATTATTTTCTCTTCCTTTTCTGTCCTATGTAACTGTCTTTATCTCAACCCACACGTTTTGTGATTTTTATTTTCAATTCTCTCCCCTATCCCGGGGGGGGGGGGGGGGGGGGGGGGGCGGGGGCGGGGAGGGAAGTGTATGGCTGTTTGGTGCTTAGCTGCCTGCCAGGTTAAACCACAACAGATTTTAAACTAATAGAGAATTGGGTAGATTTAGATTAGCTATAAGGATGAAATTCTTTACTATGAGGGTGGTGAGGCACTGGAACAGGCTGCCCGGAGAAGTTGTGGATGCTACATCCCTGGAAGTGTTCAAGGCCAGGTTGGATGGGGCTTTGAGCAACCTAGCCTAGTGTGGGAGGTGTCCCTGCCCGTGGGGGGGTGGGGGGTGGGGGAGGGTCCAGCCTTCCCATGTCTAGGAGGCTTTTGAATATCCTCAAGGAGAGAGACTCCGCAACCTCTCTGTGTAACCTGTTCCAGTGTTCTGCCACCTGCACATAAAATGGGATTATATTATATATATATATATTGCATTTGTTGATGTAACTGATCTTATTGATTTCCCATTTGTGGAAACAAATGGTAATTTAGTAATTTGCTAAAGTAAAAAAGCCTATTAAATATCTTATTGCAGTAATTGTACACTTAGTTTTGAGTTCATACATTGATATTTTGAAGATCCACATTCTTTGGCCTAGCCTTGCTGTTATTGAAATCATTGAGAACCTTAGGCTGTAGTTCACGTTTTTGAATTTTTCCTTCCACATTCTCCCTGGTTGACAATATATTCCCTCACACGGCCCGATACTAGTGTATCTCTTAGAAACATTTGTGAGCAATAGTAAACGTACATGTTGTCTATAGTTGAAAGTCTTGTAAATTTCAAATAAATATATGCTGCTGAGTCTAGGAAACCCTTGCATTCATGTTAATACAAAAACTATTCAATTGATAAAAACAACAACAAAAAAAAACATTTAATAACATTAACCTCTTATATTCTGCGTTATCCTGTCTAATTTTTTAATATATTAGTTGTTTGTTTTTTTTTATATACAGATACAGTATATTTGTGAAATCATTTTAATCTGCTACCTGCCAAGAATAATTTAACATTTCCTTTTGCTTAAAAAAAATAGCTAGCTGGTTTGTTAACAATTTTTTTTGCAACATTAAAATATATTAAATATGAAAGACATTCCTCTTTGGGCATTATGACCTTCTAGACTTTATATATTTACATCATTCTTAAATCTTTTCTAATTGAGCTGTAGTTGGCACCATTCACAATGGTTTTCTTCTGTTATGTTGTCATGGAAACAGATACATCTCGAGTACTTCCAGAGTTTGGAGAAGTTGAAATATCTTCTCTACCAGATGGTACTGCTCTTGAAGACATAAAATCATTGCAAAGTCTTTATCGAGAGCACTGTGAGGTAAGGGAAAAAAGGCATTCACATAAATCATTCTTCATTGAAAATTCATGTCTTCTAGTGAGAATCAGTACAACTGGATGACTGACACAAAACATATTACAGGCAGGCTATTGACATCTGATGTGCTAACCAAATAGTTTGCTTATTTCATCAGAAATGAAATTGGAAAAACGATTTCTCTGAAATTTCTCTCTTTACCAGGAAAGAAAAAAATATGTAATAGAATACTGAGACTGGAATATAATAATGTATATTTTTGGAGATTTTTAGATAAATTACACTTTAGATATATGCAGAGCTTTGCTTTTGTTTATAGGGGTTGAAAACAGATTAAATTATTAAATTATTATTTCTAACATTTATGTTAAAAACAAGCTCGCTATTTTCTTCAAGTTTTAAAGAAACAAGTTATTTAAGGTTGTTAACATTTCATATTAAATAATGTCTTAAAATTATTGTTGAAGGTGCCAGAAAAAAAAAAAAAGTAAAAAAAAGTAATGAAATAGCAATTTTCCTATGTGTTTTTAATAGCATTAAAAATTCTGTTTAGATGAAGTCACCCGATATGTTTCCTTAAGCTCTTTTCTGGAGAATTCTTTCTATTTTCACTTGGACTGATCTGTCTATGCACACTAGTAAAATTCATCGCTAAAAAGTTATTAAAATACGTTGTTTATTTATAAATCTAAATTTTTATTACTTTTTCTGAAAACTGACTAAGGGGAGGGGAGAGCTATACCACTCGAAGGAGCTGGAGGAGAAAAATGGTAGCAGATTATCTGCACTTGTTTTATATTGTTTTAGGCAATAGTGGATGTTGTTGTGAATCTTCAGTTTAGCCTGATAGAAAAATTGTGGCAAACTTTCTGGCGCTATTCTCCTTCTGCTCCAGCTGATGGCACTGGTATTATTGAAGCAAGGTCAGTATATGTCACTCTTAAATAAATAATAGTTTATTATTATATTGTTTACTATTATTTATAATTTAATAAACAGCCCTGTTTAATAGAGGGTACTTTAGGAGAACATGATGATGGAAACATGGATGATGTTAGAGGAAACATTTCAGCAAGTGTCGGCTGGGGGGGATTAGAACACTGAAATCTGCCAAACCTCACTTAGCTTCCTGACTCTTCCAAAACTAGTTGTTTTATTCATGTTTCCAGATCTCATGATTTACTAACCAAGGCCAGTAAATGTCTCTCTTTACTCTATCATCATAATATAACAGCAAGTGTCAAATCAAAGCCTTGAAATGACTGTATACATCTTCCATTTTTTCCTTTGTTTGGATGACTACAAAGTATCCTTACACAGTATACTGTCCCATTCTTTTAAATTCCAAGGACCATTTTTATGCTACCTCTGCATAATTTCTGGGCTGGAGCTGAACTTTGGAGGCCATTTTTCCCCAGTTTCATATGAACAAGGTAAACAGGTTCAATTGGATGTAACTGAGACTTTTACAAAGTTTTTATTAAATAAGCAAAGTCCATTGTACTTTTCTTATCTGTATGTAAATGCATTTTCATTTATTCTTTTGTTACTTTTATTCACGCCAGCAATCTGACTGAAATAGAAAGTCGACTTCCAAAAGGAAAACTGATTACTCTGTGCAAAAATGAGTCTATTCTGAAATGGATTTGTAATTGTGACCATGTGATGTACCAGGCTTTGGTGGAGATTCTCATTCCTGATGTCCTTAGACCTATTCCTAGTAAGTTAAACACAGATAACACCTCATAAGAATTTTGGCTTGGTTTGTTTTATGTGGTGGTGTTTTTGTGCATCACGTGAGACTTTGGGGAATGATTTCGAAGGATATAAAAGTAGCATGTGTCATCTTTCCTTAATTCTGTTGAGTAGGAAGGTGTACTGGAGTTGATGTAAGCACTGTATTTAAAGGAAAGGAGACTAGATATTTCACTGCATTTAGGGAACTCTCCAGAAGTTTTTGGAATATATTTCCCTATGGAAGATGCTTTTGTCACTGCAAAGTCTAAGTTTTTATTAATTTTAAGATAAAAATGGGTTCCTTTACACACTGGCTCTAGTCTACCTGACAGATGCAAATGCACTATGGTCCTGAGCCTGAGTCCATTAATGTCAGACAGTCTTTCCACTGACTTCAGTAGACTTTAGCATTACATATAAAAAAAACTTTCCCAGACCAGACTTTCCCTCTGGTCTCAGGAGCCTGGGGTTCCTGAAAGCAGTCCTTACCAGTAAAGACTGAGGTGAAGAAGGCATTCAGTACCTCATCCTTTCCCATGTCCTTGGTCTTCAGGATCCCTGCCCCATTCAGCAGCAGGCCCGCATTTTCCCTGGTCTTTATTTTGCTGCTGATGCACCCGTAGAAGCTCTTAATGTTGCCCTTCATATCCCTCGCCAGTTTCAACTCTAGGTGGGTTTTGGCTTTCCTAACCCCATCTCTGTACTCTCAGACAGTGTCTCTGTATTCCTCCTGGGTCACTTGTCCCTTTTTCTGGATCCCATATGCTTCCTTTTTATGTTTGAGTTTAGTCAGGAGCTCCTTGTTCATCCACACAGGCTTCCTGCCACCTTTGCTCGATTTCCTACTCACTGGGATGGACCATTCTTGATCACGGAGGAGGTGATCCTTGAATATCCCTGGACCCTCCTCTGCTCTCCAGGACTCTACCCTGTGGGATTCTTCCAAACAAGTCCCTGCACAGGCCAAAGTCTGCTCTCCTGAAATTTAGAGATGTGATCCTGCCATTTGCATTGCTCCCTCCTCTCAGGTTTCTCAACTCCACCATCTCACGGTCAATGCAGCCCAGGCTGCCCACAACCTTCCAGGCTGCTCCAACCACAGTTCTTCCTTGTTTGTAAGAATTGCATCCAGCAGAGTGTCTCCCCTTCAGCCCTGTTTTTCTGATTACAAGCTCGCTCTGTTCCATAACACCTTAAACCCGTTCCTTGTCAACCCATTCCACCACTTCCTCATTTGATTGTGGACCTCCCTTGTCATTTCTAGTTTAAAGCTCTCCTCACCAGATTGGCCAGCCTGCTGGTAAAGATGCTTTTGCCTCACTTGGTCAGGTGGATCCCATCTCTTTAGCAGTCTTTGATTCTTAAAGAGAGATCCCCACGGTCATAAAAAACAAATCCCTATTGTCATCACCAGCTGGGCAACCAACTGTTGACCCACAGGATCCTCCCATTCCTCCTCAAATCCTTCCTTCTCACTGGAAGGATCAAGGAGGATATTGCCTGAGCCCCCATGAACTTCTTCCATTGCCTCCAGGTGCATGTAGTCACACTGGCTATGCTCCAGGTCTCCCCTGGCAGTATTGTCGGTGATGATTCATAAGGGGTAATAGTACGAGGGCCGGACAAACCTCTGCAATATCTCTACAACATCCCAGATCCAAGCCCCCAGCAAATAGTAAGCCTCCCAACACAGCAGCTCAGGTCAGCAGATGTGGTCCCCCATCCCCTACAGCACAGAGTTTCCCGTTGTTATCACTTGCTACTTCCTTCTGGTACTGCTGCATGGCTCAGGCTTAGTTAGCTTGGATGCTTCACTGTACAGACTTCCCAGACCCTCATCTGCTCTGAGGATGCCAAACCTGTTCTTTAGTTGGAGATATGCTGGTGGAGCAGGAGCCTTCTTCCGGTTGTTAGAAGTCACAAGCTTCCAGCCTTCGCCATTTCTAACCCTTTAGGTTGGAAATTAGGAGAAATCTATTCTCAGAAAGAGTAGTTAATAGTTAGTAGTTAGTCCCCTTAATGATTCTATGATTCTAACTCATTAAGCACAGACCACCCAATCCTCCTTCAATACAGCTAGGGGTTCAGGCTGCAGGGTCTTGGAGATGAACTGTTCAATCTCTTTCTTATCATCTCTGACACTACACAATCTGCTGACCTCCTCCCGCACCTCCTCGGCAGCACAGATCCTGTACTGCTGCACACCTTCTGCAGGCAAGGAGACTGTCTCCCTCTGCCCCAGCCTCAGTGAGAGACCCCAGGCACTCCTTGTACCCTGAGAGCTGCATTCTCCCTTGGGAGTTCGGTCTGGATTGAGGCCTCTGATATTGTAGGGATAGTTGCTCCAACAGCTGGAGGTGGTGCCCTGCAATGCATTAACAGCATTGCTTAGGACATGGATGCAATTCTCTGCAAAGTTTCTGGCCCCCTTCTGTGTAACCTTCTGAGCAAAGTGCTGCATCTGTTGGCTGCCTCTGCTAGCAATGTTGTAAGAAGCAACTCAGGAAAATATTTGTAAGCATTACTTTGTAGAAGGTATTATCAAGCAAGGAAATAAAGGCTAGTGTTACCACATGATGAAGACTGAAATAACTACAGAAAAGATGCACAGTAAATAAAACATCTACGTTTATTGCTTATATGTAAGTTTGCAGAAAAAAAGTAATAACTGCAGACTCTTGCTTGTGTATCAACACTAAAACCTTCTTGATTATTTATGTTTGCAGTAGAAATTAAAATGTAGAAGACCCCTGCAGGTCACTGAATTTAGTGATTAGAATCGAAATATCATAACGTATGCTTTGTGCCACTAACTGGTTAAAAATCCTCATTCTGTCACAGTGCTCAGTAGTTCATATGAATCAAGTTCAACGCATATTAGACCACTATGTTTAGAACCTATTTGTTTAAAACAAACATCTGCATAGCACTAGCTAATCTCCATCTTTCATCTGAAAAGCTAAGAAATAGCAAAGTAAAAGTCATATAAACTCTACCTAACTTTTAAAATTTTTAAGCAAAGCTTAAAAAATTAACTAGACTAAGCCTCCTAGAAGGCTTAACTATATCCAAGCATCAAAATTAAATATGTATCTCATTTCACTAAAAACAGTAAAGAAATTACATAATTGCTTTCTATAACTAATGACTTCTGTCTTCCAGTAGATCCTCATAGAGAAGCTGTTAAAAGTATGGGCTGGATGAGCAGACAGTGAGGTGGACTGAAAACTGGCTGAACTGCCAGGCCCAGAGGGTGGTGGTCAGTGGCGTGAAGTCTAGTTGGCTGAGGGAGTTGGGACTGTGTAGCACAGAGAAAAGGAGGCTCGGGGGTAGTCTCATATGTAAAAAATATCTCAGGGTATAAAGAAGACGAGGGCATTGAGTGCACCCTCAGTAAGTTTGCAGATGACACCAAGTTAGGTGCGTGTGTCGATCTGCTTGAGGGTAGGAAAGCTCTGCAGGAGGATCTGGATAGGCTGCACCGATGGGCTGAGGTCAACTGCATGAAGTTCACCAAGGCCAAGTGCCGGGTCCTGCACCTGGGGCGCAATAACCCCAAGCAGAGCTACAGGCTGTGAGAGGAATGGTTGGAGAGCTGCCAGGCAGAGAAGGACCTGGGAGTGATGGTGGATAGTCAGCTGAATATGAGCCAGCAGTGTGCTCAGGTGGCCAAGAAGGCCAACGGCATCCTGGCTTGTATCAGAAACAGTGTGACCAGCAGGGCTAGGGAGGTGATCGTCCCCCTGTACTCAGCTCTGGTGAGGCCGCACCTCGAGTCCTGTGTTCAGTTTTGGGCCCCTCGCTACAAGAAGGACATCGAGGTGCTCGAGCGGGTGCAGAGAAGGGCGACGAAGCTGGTGAGGGGCCTGGAGAACAAGTCCTACGAGGAGCGGCTGAGGGAGCTGGGCTTGTTCAGCCTGGAGAAAAGGAGGCTCAGGGGCGACCTTATCGCTCTCTATAGGTACCTCAAGGGAGGCTGTAGCGAGGTGGGGGTTGGTCTGTTCTCCCACGTGCCTGGTGACAGGACGAGGGGGAATGGGCTAAAGTTGAGCCAGGGGAGTTTTAGGTTAGATGTTAGGAAGAACTTCTTTACTGAAAGGGTTGTTAGGCATTGGAACAGGCTGCCCAGGGAAGTGGTGGAGTCACCATCCCTGGAAGTCTTCAAAAGACGTTTAGATGTAGAGCTTAGGGATATGGTTTAGTGGGGACTGTTTGTGTTAGGTCAGAGGTTGGACTCGATGATCTTGAGGTCTCTTCCAACCTAGAAATTCTGTGATTCTGTGATTCTGTGAAGACAGAACCAGGCTCTTTTGTCCAGTGAAATATCAAGAAGCAATAAGCACAAATCGAAACAAAGAAAGTTCTGTCTGAACATTAGGAAACACTTCTTTATTCTGAGGGTGACCGGAACAGGTTGCCCAGAGAAGTTGTGAAGTCTCCCTCCTTGAAGATCTTCAAAAGCTGCCTAGACATGGTCCTGGGCAAGCTGCCCTAGGCGGCCCTGCTTGAGCAGGGGGTTTGGACGAGATGATCTCCAGAGGTCCCTTCAAACCTCAACCCTTCTGTGATTCTGTGATTCTGTGATTCTGTGATTCTGTAATAAAGATTCAAGTTATAGAGAGAGATGTGTATAAAAGTCCTAATTCAGCAAAATCATATCAGCCAATTCTTAATTCAGTAGGGATGAACTTTGAGCAAGTACTCCAAGACAAGCAGTTAAATGTATTTTAAGAGCCCAATGCTTAAATGTTTTGCTGAATCAGCTTTGTTGTTGTTGTTGGAGGTTTTGAGGGGAGGCGCTTAAGAAAAGAAAAAAAAAAGCAAATGTACTCCAAGAGGTATATTAGAATATAAGTAGAAGTAATAGTAATGCAGTTATGAGAAATTATGAATCATAGAATCACAAAATGATTTGGGTTGGAAGGGACCTTAAAGATCATCTAATTCCAACCCCTCCCCACACACACACTGCCCTGGGCAGGGAAACTCCTACTAGACCAGGTTGCACAAAGCCCCATCCAACCCGGCCTTGAACTCTTCCAGGGATGGGGCATCCACAACCTCTCTGGACAACCTCTTCCAGTGCCTCACCACCCTCAGAGTAAAGAACTTCTTCCTAATGTCTAATCTAAATCTACCCTTTTTTAGTTCAGAGCCATTCCCCCTTGTCCTATCACTCCACTCCCTAACAAAGAGTCCCTCCCCAGCTTTCCTGTAGGCGTCCCCTTAGGTACAGTAATGTCGCTATAACGTCTCCCCGGAGCCTTCTCTTCTCCAGGCTGAACAACCCCAACTCCTTCAGCCTGTCTTCATAGGAGAGGTGCTCCAGCCCCTTGATCATCTTCGTGGCCCTCCTCTGGACTCATTTTAACAGGTCCATGTACTTCTTACATTGGGGGCCCCAGAGCTGGACACGGTACTCCAGGTGGGGTCTTACGAGAGCAGAGTAGAGGGGGAGAATCACCTTCCTCAACCTGCTGGCCACGCTTCTTTTGATGCAGCCCAGGATACAGTTGGCTTTCTGGGCTGCAAGCACACACTGTCGGCTCATGTTGAGCTTCTCATCCACCAACACCCCCAGGTCCTTCTCCTCAGGGCTGCTTTCAGTCCATTCTCCGCCCAGCCTGTATTTGTGCTTGGGATTGCCCCGGCCCAGATGCAGGACCTTGCACTTGGCCTTGTTGAACTTCATGAGGTTCGCACAGGCCCACCTCTCAAGCCTGTCCAGGTCCCTCCGGATGGCATCCCTTCCCTCCAACTGATCTCCACCTGGACATTGAGTCGTTGACCATTCAGCCAATTCCTTACCCACCGAATGGTCCATCCGTCAAATCCATGTCTCTCCATTTTAGAGAGAAGGATATCATGTGGAATAGTGTCAAATCACAGAATCACAAAATGACCGAATGGTTGAGGTTGGAAGGGACCTCCAGAGATCATCTAGTCCAACCCCCCTGCTCAAACAGGGTCACCTAGAGCATGTTACACAGGATTGCATCCAGGCAGGTTTTGAATATCTCCAGAGAAGGAGACTTCACAAACTTTCTGTGCAGCCTGTTCCAGTGCTCTGTCAACCCAACCATAAAGAAGTTCTTCCTTATATGGCAATGAAACCTCCTGTGGTTCAATTTATACCCATTATCCCATGTCCAACCACTGGTTGGACAACCAATCGCCTGGTTGTCCTGCAAGTGCCGCGTGATTATAAAACAGTCCAGGTTGGAAAGGACCTCAAAGGTCATCAGTGCTAAACTTTTTGTGTGGGATAAGGGGTCCTAGATGAGATGAGATCATATTTATCAGGGACTGTAGAGATAGGACAAGAACTAATGGCTTAACTGCTCAAGTGAAGTAATTGTCCCACTCTACTCTGCGCTGGTGTGGCCTCATCTCGTGTACTGTGTGCAGTTTTGGGTGCCACAGTATAAGAAAGATATAAAACTGTTAGAGAATGTCCAAAGGAGGGCTACAAAGATGTTGAAGGGTCTGGAGGGGAAGATGTATGAGGAGCTGCTGAAGACACTTGGTTTGTTCAGCCTGGAGAAGAAGAGATGGGAAAACTCATGGTGTTCTACAGCTTCCTCACAAGGGGGAGCGGAAGGGCAGGCACTGATCTCTTCTCTCTGGTGACCAGCGATAGGACCTGAAGAAACGGCTTGAAGCTGCGACAGGGGTGGTTCAGACTGGATGTGGGGAAAGGTGTTTCACCGAGAGGGTGGTTGGGCACTGGAAGAGGCTCCCCAGTGAAGTGGTCATGGCAACGAGCCTGCCAGAGTTCAAGAAGTGTTTGGACAATGCTCTCAGACCCATGGTCTGATTTTCTGGGTAGTCCTTTGGGGACCCAGGAGTTGGACTCGATGATCCTTGTGAGTCCCTTCCAACTTGGGATATTCTATGAAATTCTTTACTGTGAGGGTGGTGAGGCACTGGAAGAGGTTGCCCTGAGAACTTGTGGATGCCCCATCCCTGGAAGTGTTCAAGGCCAGGTTGGATGGGGCTTTGAGCAACGTGGTCTAGCGGGAGGTGTCCCTGCCCATGGCAGGGGGGTGGAATTAGATGATTTTTAAGGTCCCTTCCAATCCAGACCATTCTATGATTCTATGATCTATCACACACAGTTGCATCTTGACAAACTTCAGTGATGGAGAATTTACCCCTGGGGAGACTGTTTCAGTGATTGATTGTTCTCACTGTTAAAAATTCCTTTCTAATATCAAGATGAAACCTAGAATCAGAGAATATCCTGAGTTGGAAAGGACCCACAAGGATCACCAAGTCCAATTCCTGTGTCTGCACAGGATCACCCAAAAATCAGACCATATGTCAGAGAGCTATGTTTTAAGAAGCAACTCAGGAAAGTATTTGCAAGCATTACTTTGTAGAAATACCCCATCATAGAGAGGCTTTTTTTTTTTTTTTTTTTTTTTTTTTCTGGATAATTGGGAAAAGTACCAACTGTGGCTGGCCAAAAAATGGGAAAATTTGTTTAATTTAGTAAATATATAAACTGATAATTCTATTTTTGTTTCAGCTTTTTTTCCTTTTCCTGATTTTAAGTGTTTTTATTTTGAAAAAAAAATCCCCAAAATTTACTGTCACACAACTTCCTAATAAATATTACCATAAAATAAATTAGCAACGAGGAAAAACTTTTTTTTTTTTTTTAAAAAAAAGAAGCTCTAAGTAAGTTTTTGTCAGTCAAAATGTTTGTGAAAACTTTTTAGTGCCCCTGTAATGAATAAAAAATACTGTGTAGGAAAAAAGGCAATTTTCTTTGTTTAAAAACAAGTCAAACAGACTGTACTTGAGTCAGGAGTAAAGCTGATTATTATATGATGATTCAAGCAAAAGACCAGAGCCACTGTGTATTACTGGCAATAGAACCTTTTCCCTGAGAATGGCCTTTTTATCTCTTCACAAGCATCAGGATGGACAGTAACGAACTTGTTTGGGAGTTCCTATCCCAGACAGAGAAGTTATGTTCAACATATTTTCACATCGTATTTCTTGCTTTCAGCAAATACAAGTACAGGAAAGACTACAAATTCTTGTTATTTGTGAGATTTGAGTACAAGAGAGATTTCAAATGAGAACCTGAGCTTTTTGAATGTTCATCCAAAAATAAATTTTCTCCTTGTAACTTTTTTTGCTACACCATTTGGTAATGGCTGGGTGTGTTAACCACTGTTTAAAGGACAGAGGACAACACATTTTTTTTGAATTAATGTATTGTTTTCAGAATTCCTCAGAATTTCATGATCACTCTGTACGTCACTGTCCTCTAACAACATAGTTTAGCTAAAAAGCGGGAATACTATTTCTGTAGAATTTAGAGCTCCTCTTCATTTATAGCTATAGTTCCTCTTTCTTCATTGCTCAATACTTTTTTTTTGTTTTCTGAAATCAAGTTGCCACTGAGGTGCTTCTTTCCATACTTATTTTTAAAACAGGTCATCCTGTTATATGATGAGGTGAAAAAGATCACATTATATGTTTTACATAGTATTTTTCAAGAAAAAAAAAGAAAAAAAAAAAAGATATTTTCCTTAAAGAACTAAATAAGTTTAACACATTGTTTACAGTATTCCCTGTACTTTGACTTTTGGCAGATATTGGGGTGGTTCGAGTCTCCCACGAGAACCAGAGCCTGCAAACACATGGCTTATTGCAGATGCCTGAAGAAGGACTCATCAACTTCTTTCTGATCAGGCAGTCTGTATCAGACACCCACAAGATAACCCACATTCATCTGCTGTCTAACCCTAACCCCTAAGCTCTCATCTGGCTCATCATCCATCCCTAGGAGAAGGTCCATGCATTCCAGTTCCTCTCTCACAAAGAGTCTTCCTGGCTTGTCCTTCCTAAAGAGGCTTCCTAAATTGATCCATTGCAACACTCCAGTGCTGCACAATATTTTTGATCCCTGAGATCATAGCCTTGCAACTGCTCGCAGACTTCTAATTCCTCCTGTTTTGCTGCATGCTGCATGCATTATTGTACAGGCACTTCAAAGAGGCACCCACTCTTATTTCCCCAAAAGGGCATGAGAGCTTTTCAATAATGCTGTTATCCTGACATTTCCTTCTGTTCATATGCTGGAAGTGGGCCCCTTTTAGCCTCATTTTGTTGATTATGAGTTCTCTCCTGTTTACCTAACATTCTTTGCTTTCCTACCCATTCTGTGGGTAGGAAACCCCACTTGACTGATGTCCATCCCTCCCCTATCATTCCTATTATAAAGTTCTTCTTACCAGGTTGGCCAGCCTGTTGGCAAAGATGCTTTTGCTCTACTTGCTCAGGTGGATACTGCTTCCCAAGCAGTCCTCCATCCTCAAAGAGGAGGTCACAGTAGCACGGAGTGACACAAAGTCTATTTGGAGGCCAGTCCAGGGCCAGGAGTACACACCGGGTCCAATCCCATTCAACTTCTTCATTAATGATCTGGACAATGGGGCAGAATGCACCATCAGCATTTTTGCAGACAACACAAAACTAGGAGAGTGGTTGATACGCCAGAGGATCATGCTGCCATCCAGAGGGACCTGGACAGGCTGGAGAAATGGGCTGACAGGAACCTCATGCACTTCAACAAGGAGAAGTGACAAGTCCTGCACCTGGGGAGGAATGACCTCATGCACCAGTACATGTTGGGGGTCACCCAGCTGGAAGGCAGATTGGAAGAAAAGGCCCAGGGAGTCCTGCTGGACACCAAGTTGAATGTGAACCAGCAGTGTGCCCTTGACACTAAAAAGGCTAATTGTATACTGCATTGCATTAGGCAAAGCATTGCCAGCCAGTCACAGGAGGTGATCCTTCCCCTCTACTTAGTGCTGGTGTGCCCACACCTGGAGTCCTGTATCCAGTTCTGGGCTCCTCAGTGTGCAAGAGAGGCATGGATATACTGGAAAGACACCAGCAAAGATGATTAATAATGATGATTAAGGGACTGGAGCACCTATCCTATGAGGGGAGTCTGAGAGAGTTGGGACTGTTCAGCCTAGAGAACAGAAGGCTCAGGGGGGATCTTATCAATGTATATAAATACCTGAAGGGAGGATGCGAATAATCATAGAATGATAAAATATCCTGAGTTGGAAGGGACCCACAAAGATCACTGAGTCCAACTCCTGGGTCCCCAAAGGACCACCCAAATATCAGACAGTACGTCTGAGAGCATTGACCAAACACTTCTTGAACTCTGGCAGGCTCAGTGCCATGACCACTTACTTCCCCGGGGAGCCTGTTCCAATGCCCGACTACCCTCTCAGCGAAGAACCTTTTCCTAATATACAACCAGCCCTGACACAGCTTCAAGATGTTCCCTCAGGTCCTATCGCTGGTCACCAGTGAGAAGAGATCAGCACCTACCCCTCCGCTTCCCCTTGTGAAGAAGCTGTAGACTGTGATGAGGTCTCCCCTCAGTCTCCTCTTCTCCAGGCTGAACAATCCAAGTGACTTCAGCCGCTCCTCATATGTCTTTCACTCTAGACCCCTCACCATCTTCACAGAACTTCTTTGGACACTCTCTAATGGTTTTATGTCCTTCTTATATTGTGGCACCCAAAACTGTATGCAGTACTCAAGGTGAGGCCACACCAGCGCAGAGTAGCATGGGACAATCACTTCTCTTGACTGGCTAGCAATGCCGTGCTTGATGCACCCCAAGATATGGTTGGCCCTTTTGGCTTCCAGAGCACACTTTTGACTCATATTCAACTTGCTGTCGACCACAACCCCCAGATCCCTTTCTACGGGGCTGCTCTCCAGCCTCTCATCCCCTAGTCTGTACGTATAGCCAGGGTTGCCCCTTCCCAGGTGCAGAATACAGCACTTGTTCTTGTTAAACTTCATATTGTTGGTGACTGCCCAGCCCTCTAACTTGTCGACATCACTCTGAAAGACCACTCTAACCTCGAGGGAGTCAGCTGTTCCTCCCAATATAGTGTTGTCCACAAACTTACCCAGTATACCTTCAAGTCCTTCAACCAAGTCATTTATGAAAACAGTAAAGAGAACCGTCCCCAAAATGGAGCCCTGTGGAACCCCACTAGTGACTGGCCACCAGCCTGATGTAACCCCATGTACTATAAACCTTTGAGTCCAAGGATCCTATGGGAAACTGTGTCAAAAGCCTTGCTGAAGTCCAAAAAGATCACATCAGCTGGTTTCCCTTGATGGACTAGATGGGTGATCTTATCATAAAAGGAAATCAAATTTGTCTGGCAGGACCTACCCCTCATGAACCCATTCTGGCTGTGACCTATGACTGCGCTGTCCCCCAGGTGTGCTTCAATAACTCCCAGGATAATCTTCTCCATAATTTTACCAGGCACTGACGTGAGACTGACAGGCCTGTAGTTACCAGGGTCTTCTTTCTTGCCCTTCTTGAAAATTGGCACAACATTTGCCAGCTTCCAGTCTACTGGGACCTCTCCAGATTCCCAAGACCGTTGAAAAATAATTGAGAGAGGTCCTGCGATGACGTCAGTCAGCTCTTTGAATACCCTGGGATGAATCCCATCCAGACCCATGGACTTGTATGGATCCAGGTGGAGTAGCAAATCCCGCACACGTTCAGGGTTGGCTGGGAGTTTATAATTCCCACCGTCACGGTCCTCCAACTCAGGGCACCCAGGGTCCTGAAACCCATCATCGGCATCGAAGACAGAGGAAAAGAAGGCTTTAAACATCTCTGCTTTGCCTATGTCCTTGTTTGTGAGGTGACCATCCCCATCAAGTAGCGGACCTATGTTTTCTCTGGTCCTCCTTTTTGTATTCACACATTTAACTGGCCCTAAAATGGAGCCCTGGGGGACCCCACTGGTGACCGGCTGCCAGCCTGATGTAACCCCATTTACCTTATCCCTTTGAGACCTACCCGTCAGCCAATTATTCACCCAACTTATTATGTTTTTATCTAGCTGTATGCTGGACATTTTGTTCAGTAGGATAAAAATTAGTAAGGAGTGTAAGAGGAAAAAAAAAATAACATCAAGAGAAAGTTATTTTTTGAAATTTTTAATTTTTAAATTTAATGCATATTTTTTTTTTAATTTTGATTTAATAAATTAAATTTTAAAATTAACTTTAAGAGAATTGAAATTACTATTATTATTTTTTTTTATAAATGATCTGGAGAAAGGACTAAGTTAATTTTAATAAACTTTAATTAAAAATAAAGAGAATTGTTGACACATCATATTGTTTTTATCAAGCTGAATGCTGGACATTTTGTCCAGAAGGATACTGTGAGAAACAGTATTGAAAGCTCTGCTGAAATCCAAAAAGATTACAACTGACAGGCCTGTAATTACCAGGGTCTTCTTTCTTGCCCTTCTTGAAAATTGGAACGAAGTTTGCCAGCTTCCATTCAACAGGGGCCTCTCCAGATTCCCAAGACCGTTGAAAAGTAATCGAGAAAGGTTTTGCGATGACATCAGCCAGCTCTTTGAGTATCCTGGGATGAATCCCATTGGGCCCCAGAGACTTGTATACATCCAGCTGGAGCAGCAGGTCCCGCACAGGTTCAGGGTTGGCTGGGATTTTATCGTTCCCATAGTCATGGTCCTCCAACTCAGGGTAACTGGGGTCCCAGGGCCCATCATCAGCATTGAAGACAGAGGCGAAGAAGCCAATCACCACTTCACCCACGAGACCCTCCCTGTTTACAAGCAGCAAGTCTAGGAGGGCTCCTTTCCTAGTCAGCTCGTTCAGTACCAGTACCAAGAAGTTATCATCAACGTGTTTTAGGAATCTCCTGGACCTGCTGGTATCAAGTGTTATTCCCAGTTGATATTTAGCAGATTGAAGTCCCCCATAAGTACAAGGACAGCTGATTTAGAAGTATTTCTCAGTTCCTTAAAGAATAATTCATCAGTGTCGTCATCCTGTCCAGGTGGTCTGTAGTATACTCCCACAGCAACATCCACTTCATTTGCTTGTCCCTTAATCCTTACCCAGAGGCTCTCATCCTCATCATCGCCAGTTGTAAGCTCTGTATAGTCCCACCCCTGCATTACATACAGTGCCACCCCCTTGCCTCATCTGTTCTGCCTATCCTTTCTGAAGAGCCTATAACCGTCCACCGTAACATACCAGTCACAGGACTCTTTTCACCAGCTTTCTCTTATGCCAATGATGTCATAGCTCTGGGACTGAGCCAAGGCTTCTAGCTCCTCTTGCTTGTTCCTCATGCTGTGTGCATTGGTGTAGAGACATTTCAAATGTGCTTCAGCATACCCAGCACCTTGTGGAGCAGACTAAAGGATCTCGCTAGCATGCAGTCCCTCAAATTTTGGCGTGCCATCCCATAGCTTATCACCAGCAAGCCTGTTTTTATCCATTATACCCTTCAACTCTAGCGTAAAGCTCTTTCGATCAGCCCTGATAACTCTTGAGTAAAAATCCTTTTCCCTCTTTGAGAAAGGTGCATCCCATCACATGCCAGCAGGTCTGGTGTCGTGTAGACCATCCCATGATAAAAAAACAACAACAAACAAACAATCTGCCTGTGCCACCAGCCTTGGAGACAGGTTTTGATAAGGTGAGTCTGCATGTTTCTTCCAGTATCGTTCCCTGCAACTGGAAGGATAGAAGAAAACACTACCTGTGCTCCTGATCCCTTAACCGATCATCCCAAGGCCCTGAAGTCTCTTTTGATGGCCCTTGGACTTCTTGTCGCAACTTCATTGCTGCCTACATGAAAAAACAATAATGGATAATAATCCGAGGGCTGTACCACCAGGCTCGGAAGTTTTCTTGTAACACTTTTAACTCGGGCTCCAGGGAGGCAGCAAACTTCTATAGGAGGTGAGTTTGGTTGGCATATTGGGCCGTCTGTTCCCCTCTGAAGGCTGTCACCAATGACAATAACCCAGCTTTTCTTTCTTAATGGAGGCCCTGAGCAACCTATTCTGGGTGACCCTGATTTGAGCAGAGGGGTTGGAGTAGATGATCTCAAGAGGTCCCTTCCAACCTAAACAATTCTGTGATCAGTGTTGCAAAGTCCAGCTGGGTGCCAGTAGCTAGTGGGGTCCTTCAGGAATCAGTACTGGGACCAGTATTGTTTAAGGTCTTCATTATTGACCTGGTAGATGGAACAGAGTGCACTCTCATCAAGTTTGCAGATATTGGTGGAGAGTGTTCAATATGCTGGAGGTTAGAGGGACCTGGAAAGGATGGAGAAATGAGCTGATGGGATCCTCATGAAGTTTAACAATGATAAATGCCAAGTCTTGCATTTTCAATGAACTAACCCCATGCAACACTACAGGCTGGGAGATTGTCTCAGCTATATTCCTTAAAGAATAATTCATTGGTGTCATCATCCTTTGAGCCTGACCCAAGAGCCCAAATCCTGGGCAAAAATCCTTTTCCTCCTCTGAGAAAGGTGCTCCTGTAATAAATGGCTAAGTCCCAAATAGGGTTACAATCAAAGTTTACAATTTATTAAACGAATAGAGGTAGGCAAACAGCGCTGGGTGTGCAGGGAGTCTCTGCTCCACCAAGAAGCACACCAGTTACATCAGGCGTCTGGTTTTTATGCTCCTAGGCTAATACATATTCATCACCACTTTTGGAAAAGGCAGGGTTATTATAATTAGTTTCCCGGGACCCGAACCATCCCATGGACGCATGCATATCAGTCTCCGTGGTCCCTCTGGGGGTCGCTCATACTGAAGGCTCGTAGTCTTCCTCCCAGGCTTTGTCCTTCGGTCATTCTTCAGCTTCCCCCCCCTCCTTATTTAGTAGTCTCTGGGCCAGATGTCAGAAAGTTGTGTCTCGTGCAGTAGTCAGCAGTTATCTCAAGAAACTCCCCCCTATTCTCTTATCTCCCAGACTCGAGTCTCAAGGTTTACCCTTCTAACCCTCTATCGACACGAACTGCTAGACCCTTCTTTTGCAAGATACAAGAACTATATACACTAACCACTCTGTTTCTCTTGGACTTGTGGTTATTTATACAAGGGTATGTAAGACAGAAGGTCACATTTCAATATGAGGCCCTAGCATTGTTCCATATTGACACGAATCAGATGAACATATTTCACAATCCCCCATTTCCTTTTTCATGGTATTGATTCGTGTTTTCATTTCCAATCGAGTCAGTAGTTGCCGAATTGGTATCAATTTTGGATATTCTTTTGTTTTTATTATCATCAAGGAATGGGTTTTCTCTTTCCCTGGTTCTGGGTCAACAGTGTGAGAAGCACTCCGTAGCCAATAACTTAGGCTCAGGCGAGGATCTCAGTAAAGTAGTAATTTATTCACAACTGCAATGGCAGGCATTTCCACCTAAGTTCTAGAAGAAGATCCCCGCTCAGCCAAAATGACCTTCTGCCCCACCTGCTTGACTTCCAACTTTTTGGAATTGCCTGTTTCTGTGCTCTTAAGAGGTGGTACTCCAAAAATGACCAGGACTGATGGAGCTCGATGTCTTCAAAAGCAGTTTCCCAGGGGACCTTACTAACTAGTTCCCTGAGTGCTGTGAAGTCTGCTCTCCCCATATCCAGGGCTGAAGTTTTGGTGCAGTTTTCCTCCTGTGACTAAAGATTTTGAGAAATGTGTTCATCTGATTCGTGCCTCTGATTTCTCTTCCAACCTAGACAATTCTGTGATTCTGTGAAAACAAAACAAACAAACAAACAAACAAAAAGAATTTGGACCTGGCTTCGGAATACAAACAGAGGCAATTGGCTAGCCTCTTTCTAGGGCAATTGGCCCCTGATGTCAGAAAGAAATTGTCTTAGGCTGCAGGCAGGATTGACAGGGACCTTGGACTTCTACCTTAACAGGTCCACTGACCATGGGACACGTTTCACATCTAAGGTGTTACGGGACTAAACCACAGCCCTAGGCATTAAATGGGAATACCATACTCCATGGCATCCACAAAGTTCAGGATGAGTTGAGAGAATGAATCAAACAATTAAACAACAATTGGCTAAATTAATGATTGAAACCCAACTGTCTTGGATAAAATGTTTTCCATTGGCATTATTGAATATTAGGACTATGCCCCATAGTGAAATGGGTATCTCACCTTATGAGATGTTATATGGAATGCCGTATTCCCAAGGAATGCCATTGGATTATTCTTTGATAGAGAATTATGAAAACTCTCTTGTTTCAATTTATGTCTGATGTGTATCACCCCCCTGCCATGCATCATTGTGAAGAGTCTTATTTCATCTTCTTGCTGACCTTGTAGGTGTTGAAAGGCTGCTATTAGGCTCGCCAAAACTTTCTTTTGCTCAGGCTGAACAAGCCTAGTTCTCTCAGCCTCTCTTCATAGGGGATGTGCTCCAGCTACCTGATCATGTCGATGGCCCTCTGCTGAACTTGCTCCGGTTTATCAACATCCTTCTTTGTATTGGGAGGGATCCAAACGTAGATTGGATAAGTCTCTGAGCCAATAAATGCAGCATATCTCAGTGTGGAATATTTAAATACTGAGGATACAAGCGATTTCAAGAGAGTTAACTTGCTACATTTTTCACTGTATTTTTGTTCTTTAATGTTTAGGTGCCTTGACCCAAGCCATTCGCAATTTTGCAAAAAGCATTGAAGGTTGGCTTTCCAGTGCCATGAACAATATTCCACAGAGAATGATAGAAACCAAGGTAAACAAAGCTTACTGCACTTTTCATTACTTTATGCAAATGTACACTGAATGTCATTTAAAATCTAAAAGTAATAACATTTTAACTTCTATGCTAAGTGTCATTTAAGTTGAATTTCAAACATGAAACACAGGACTGGAAATCATTTTCTTTTGCATTTGTGGTGGTTTTACCGTGCTGGGTAGCTAAACCCCACAACCGCTCTCTCACTCCCCCTCCTTTAGATGAGGAGGGGGAGAAGTAAAGCAAAGAACAACTCACGGGTTGAGATAAGGATAATTTAATTAAAGGGAAATAATTATAATAATTAAATAAAGAGTACCATGAACTAAACAATTTAACTAAGGGGAAAGAAAAAGGGAAAGGGGAAAAGGGAGGGGAAAAGGAAAAATAAAAAGAAGGGAGGAAAACAAACAAACAAAATAAATGAAGGCTATATGGAAGTGCAGAGGAAAGAAATTACTCTCTACTTCCCACAAATGAGCGATGATTGACCACGTCCTTGAAGCAAGGCCTCAACGCACGCAGCCGGTGTTCGAGAGGAGGACCGACATTTTCACAATGAGAGCCCACCCCTCCCCTCTTCTTCCTGTTTCCACCTTTTATTGCTGAGTGTGACATCACATGGTATGGAATATCCCTTTGATTGGTTTAGGTCAGCTGCCCTGGTGATGTTTCTTTCTCACTTTTTGCCCACCCCCTAGGAGGGTTAGAGAAAGGCCCAATGCCGTGCCACTGCTGCTCAACAGCAGACACAACACTGGTGTGATACCACTGCTGTTCCAACTACAAGTGCAGGGTACAGCACTGTATGGGCTGCTGCCGGGAAAGCTAACATTCCAGCCAGACCCAGTACAACCTCCACCCCTTATTCCATAACATTTGTGTCACACTCAGATCCCCATATTTTAGCATACAAGCATTCTCATCATTATTCCTTGTCCTTTAACAGGACAAGGATTTAACAGAACAGGATTAATAGGCAGGTGTATCTTTTCATTCCATAGGTCTTTCTTGGAAAATGTTCATAAGAACTGTTGATGATTAGGTCTTCATCTGCCAAAGTGGCCACTCAAGGCAGGTGGAGTTGGATGTCTGGACACCAGCACCAGCTTAGCTCAAGTCCTTGTTGCACTGCCCGGCTCCTTGCAAAGTTGACCTGTCGTTGATCCTACAGCATCTTCCTTCAACATATAACTTAGATTACAGATTAGTTTTCTCTCAATGTCAAATCTCCTTGAGGCACACACTTGATATCCCCATTCTTTTGCATGACCCACCAGGTATACCCCGGTCCTTGGGTGAAGACAATCCCACGAGTGGGTTTGCCTTTTCCCGAGGCAGGAGCAACCCACACTGCCTTCCCCATCCACCTTCCTATATGCACTACGGGAACTTTAGCTCCTTTCACAGTGTGTAGGGGTTTTGTTTCGACAGGACCAGCACGGCTGTCAGACCCCCTATTGTTAACTAGCCAAGTGGCTTCTGGTAGATTTATGTCCCATTGTTTCCATGTCCCAGCACCTAATGCTCGTAACATAGTCTTTAACAGTCCATTGTACCTCTCAACCTTCCCAGAGGCTTGTGGGTGATAAGGGATGTGGTACACCCACTCAATACCATGCCTCTTTGCCCAGGAGGTAACAAGATTGTTTCGGAAATGACTCCCATTGTCAGACTCAATTCTCTCTGGTGTACCATGACGCCACAATACTTGTCTTTCCAGGCCCAAGATAGTGTTTCGGGCCGTGGCATGGTTTACAGGGTATGTTTCCAGCCACCCAGTAGTTGCTTCTGCCATGGTGAGTATGTACCGTTTGCCTTGGCGAGTTTTTGGGAGTGGTCCGATATAGTCAATTTGCCAGGCCTCACCATATTGAAACCCTAGCCATCTCCCCCTGTTCCAGGGAGATTTTACCTTCATGGCTTTCTTGATTGCAGCACAGGTCTCACACTCATAGGTAACCTGTGTGATGGCCTCAATGGTCAAGTCCACCCCTCGATCATGAGCCCATCTGTAAGTGGCATCCCTCCCCAGATGTCCTGATGTTTCATGGGCCCATCGAGCTACAAACAGCTCACCCTTACGTTCCCAGTCTAGGTCCACCTGAGCCACTTCAATTTTCGAAGCTTGATCCACTTCTTCGTTGTTCTGATGTTCTTCAGTAGTGCGACTCTTGGGCATGTGGGCATCTACATGACGTACTTTAACATCCAGGTTTTCTACCTGGGCAGCAATATCTTGCCACAGGGTAGCAGCCCAGATAGGTTTACCTCTGCGCTGCCAGTTGCTCTCTTTCCATTGCTGCAGCCACCCCCACAGCTCATTTGCCACCATCCATGAGTCAGTATAAAGATACAATACTGGCCAATTTTCTCTTTCGGCGATGTCTAGGGCTAGTTGTATGGCTTTTACTTCTGCATACTGACTCGACTCACCTTCCCCTTCCATGGCTTCCACAACTCGTCGTATGGGATTCCACACAGCAGCTTTCCATTTCCGATGGCTCCCTATCACACGGCAGGATCCGTCAGTAAACAACGCATACTGCTTTCTGTCTTCTGGCAACTCATTGTATGGTGGTGCCTCTTCAGCACGGGTTACCTCTTCTGTTGGCACTCCGAAATCTCTGCCTTCCGGCCAGTCCATAATCTCTTCCAGGATTCCTGGGCGATTGGGTTTTCCCATTCGAGCCTGCTGTGTAATTAACGCTATCCACTTACTCCACGTAGCATCAGTTGCATGGTGTGTAGTGGGAATTTTCTCTTTGAACATCCAATGTAACACAGGTAGCCGCGGTGCCAAGAGGAGCTGTGCCTCTGTACCCACAACTTCTGAAGCAGCTCGAACACCCTCATATGCTGTGAGTATTTCTTTTTCAGTTGGGGTGTAATTGGCTTCTGATCCTCGATAGCCCCGACTCCAGAAGCCCAGAGGTCGACCTCGAGTTTCTTCTGGGGTTTTCTGCCAAAGGCTCCAGGTGAGGCCATGCTCCCCAGCTGCAGTGTACAGTATATTTTGCACAGCTGGTCCAGTACGGACAGGCCCAAGGGCTACTGCACAAGCTATTTCTTGTTTGATTTGTTCAAAGGCCTGTTGTTGCTCAGGGCCCCACTCAAAATAGTTCCTCTTTTGAGTCACTCGATATAGAGGACTCCCAAGCTGACTATAGCCTGGCACATGCATTCTCCAGAATCCCACGAGGCCTAGGAAAGCTTGCATTTCCTTTTTGCTAGTTTGCGGAGACATTGCTGTTATTTTATTGATCACATCCATTGGAATATGGCGACGTCCATCCTGCCATTTTACCCCCAAGAACTGGATTTCCTGTGTAGGCCCCTTGACCTTGCTCTTTTTAATGGCAAAACCAGCTTTCAGGAGAATTTGGATTATTTTCTTCCCTTTCTCAAAAACTTCTTCTGCTGTGTTGCCCCACACGAGGATGTCGTCAATGTACTGAAGGTGCTCAGGAGCTCCCCCTTGCTCCAGTGCAGACTGGATCAGTCCATGGCAAATGGTAGGGCTGTGTTTCCACCCCTGGGGCAGCCGATTCCAGGTGTATTGGATGCCCCTCCAAGTGAAAGCAAACTGCGGCCTGCATGCTGCTGCCAAAGGGATGGAGAAAAATGCATTAGCAATATCAATTGTGGCGTACCACTTGGCTGCCTTTGACTCTAGTTCATACTGGAGTTCTAGCATGTCTGGCACTGCAGCACTCAGTGGTGGCGTGACTTCATTCAGGCCTCGATAGTCCACTGTTAGCCTCCACTCGCCATTAGACTTTCGTACTGGCCATTAAAGGGTGAGCGAGTCTTGCTGATTACTCCATGACTCTCCAGTCGGTGAACCAACTCATGGATGGGAATCAGGGAGTCTCGGTTGGTGCGATATTGCCGTCGGTGCACCGTTGTGGTAGCAATTGGTACCTGTTGTTCTTCAACCTTCAGCAATCCTACAACAGAAGGGTCTTCTGAAAGGCCAGGCAGGGTAGACAGCTGCCTAATCTTCTCTGTGCTCAAAGCAGCTATGCCAAAAGCCCACCGGTATCCTTTTGGATCCTTGAAGTACCCTCTCTTGAGGTAGTCTATGCCAAGGATACACGGAGCCTCTGGGCCAGTCACAGTGGGATGCTTTTGCCACTCATTCCCAGTTAGACTCACTTCAGCTTCCAGTACAGAGAGTTGTTGGGATCCCCCTGTCACTCCAGAGATACAGGTGAGTTCTGTCCCTTGGTAGCCTGATGGCATTAAGGTACATTGTGCGCCAGTGTCCACTAAAGCTTTGTTTTCTTGTGGTTCTGATGTTCCAGGCCATCACATCCACACAGTCCAATAAATCCGGTTATCCCTCTCCTCCACGTGGCCAGAGGCAGGGCCCCTCTAGTCCTGGCTGGAGTGTCTGCCACTTAATTCTTGCAAATGAGAGGTAGAGGTCCCTTCATCAGGGTCAAGAATAACATCAGCTCTTCTACTGCCTCTGGGGTACTGCCCAATAGAAACTGGAGCAGCATTTCTCTTAGGAGCCCCTCTTCTTGCTGCTGTGTTTCCTTTCAGTTCACGTACCCGAGCAGCTAGGGTTGAAGTAGGTACACCATCCCATTTCCTCATATCTTCCCCATGGTCACGCAGATAAAACCACAAGGTGCCACGTGGTGTACGTCTTGGGTACTCTCTCTCTTGAGCAGGCGAATGCTGATTCTTAGTGGCTGAAGTATCACTCTGTCTAAATGAGGGGGAATATACTTGTTCCACGAGCTTGTCAAGTCCTTTAGACAGTTTCTCCACAGCTGAGACACAGGACTGTAGCGGAGCAGAGAGATTGTCTTCATATTGTTGAAGCTGGCAGGACACATCATACATTGAGGTCTCTTCCAACCTAGAAAATTCTGTGATTCTGTGATTCTGTGATTGTTGGTCCCATCCCCTCCTCCCAGCGAATTGCTGCCAGGGTACTGGCATGTGCTGATGGTGCACTCCGCACAAATTTACGCCACATGGATGTTGTGCACTGGACTTCATCGGTGTCTTGAGGTGTCTGGGCATTGTCCAAATCACTATAAATCATCTCCCGCACAGCTAATTCCCGCAGATTCTGGAGACCTTTATCCATAGTGGTCCACTTGCCTATGTGATATACAATATCTTCCTTATGGGGATATGTTTCTCACATAGCTGCCAGGAGTCATCTCCAGAGGCTGAGGGCCTATGCTCCTCTCCCGATTACTTTGTAGCTGTTCCAGCTACAAGTGCAGAGTATGGCACTGTATGGGCTGCTGCCGGGAAAGTTAACATTTCAGCCAGACCCAGTACAGCATTAAAAAATAAAAAAAAAGAATAGAAAAAACTGTATTCGTTGTATTATATGTGAATTGCAACATCTGAGAGCTGATCTGAGATAAATGGATTTTTTTTCATAGATTGCCACTGTAAGTGCCTTTGCCCAGACTCTGCGAAGATACACATCTCTTAATCACCTGGCTCAGGCAGCTCGGGCTGTGCTTCAGAACACTTCTCAGATCAACCAGATGCTCAGTGATCTCAACCGTGTTGATTTTGCCAATGTCCAGGTAAACTCTAGCTTTAAACAACAGACTTTTTAAAAAATGTATTTCCCCCCCATTTTTTTGTTGTTGTTACTATTTCTTATTATTCCATCAATAAAGCAAAGTGAGAACATTTTCCTGATTTTTGTATATGCAGTGATTCAGTTGAAACTTACCAACTTACACTTTAGCCTTAAGTAGAAGCTCAGAGCCATTATCTGTTTCCATTGTCTCTGAAGACTTCTTATCTTTCAGACCATAAATTCTGCCAATTTTCATTTGGTGCAAATGAAAGTATAGAGTATATGTGGTCTTAGAATGGACATCATGAATGATGCATAAATATGAAAATTTGGACAATAGCATAGCTTCTGATCTTCCATAAAAATATTAATCGAACAGCACTATTTCTAGTAGAGATTGTTTCATTAAATTAATTTTTATTTCAAAGATGATGTCATTAATATACTTTCTTCAACTGTTTGTGTTTAAATTTCCCACCTTTCCTAAGTAACTGGTTAGTACTAGTTTCCAGAAATCTGTAAAAGATGAACTTATTATTTTTCATTAAGTATAAAAAAAGGTTTCCCTTTTACCTCTTTCTTCCTCCATGCAGTGGGGTTCCTGCATCGAGGAAACCCCAGGGAGTGGAGAGAGCCATGGGAGTGGAGAGAGCTGCCAGGAGCTGGCAGCCCTCACAAGAGCAGCTGGCAAGGCTTGGGAAGGGCCAGGAGCAGGGGTGGCCACCCCCCCCACACCCTCCCACAAGTACAAAGGCAGCCCCTAGGGAGCATGAGTGACCAGGAGTGCGGCAATCAAGGTGTGGTGTGTCAGTCAGGGTGTGGTGTGAAACCACAGTTTGCATGACAGTTTGTGTGGGAGCTTTGCCAGCTCAAACAGGGAGTGATGGTATCCACCCAGCAAACGGCCTCTCTAAGCTCTACACTCATCACAACTGACACAGTTTCCCAGACAGAGCTTCGGTGGGATGAACGGATGAAAGACATGGACTCACAATGGCTATTGAACTGGAGATGTTTACTACAATTTTTCTCCACTACATATACATTCCCCATAGCCCCAAACACTGTTCACGCTCCTGAATCTGTCATGCAATTGGTCAGAGACCCTCAAACACGTGCCTTAAGCCAGCCAGCAATTGGCCACTGTACAAAGCTCATCTTTAACACTGCAGCAAAGTTATTTCACAAAATCACAGAATCACAGAATCGTCTAGGTTGGAAGAGACCTCAAGATCATCGAGTCCAACCTCTGACCTAACACTAACAAGTCCTCCACTAAACCATATCGCCAAGTTCAACATCTAAACGTCTTTTAAAGACCTCGAGGGATGGTGATTCCACCACTTCCCTGGGCAGCCTGTTCCAATGCCTCACAACCCTCTCAGTAAAGAAGTTCTTCCTAAGATCCAACCTAAAACACCCCTGGCGCAACTTTAGTCCATTCCCCCTCGTCCTTTCACCAGGCATGTGGGAGAACAGACCAACCCCCACTTCGCTACAGCCTCCTTTAAGGTACCTGTAGAGAGCGATAAGGTCGCCCCTGAGCCTCCTTTTCTCCAGGCTGAACAAGCCCAGCTCCCTCAGCCGCTCCTCGTAGGACTTGTTCTCCAGGCCCCTCACCAGCTTCGTCGCCCTTCTCTGGACCTGCTCAAGCACCTCAATGTCCTTCTTGTAGCAAGAGGCCCAAAACTGAACACAGTACTCGAGGTGCAGCCTCACCAGAGCTGAGTACAGGGGGACAATCACTTCCCTAGCCCTGCTGGTCACACTGTTTCTGATACAAGCCAGGATGCTGTTGGCCTTCTTGGCCACCTGAGCACACTGCTGGCTCATATCCAACCAGATATTGACCAATACTCCCAGGTCCTTCTCTGCCAGGCAGCTTTCCAACCACTCATCTCCCAGCCTGTAGCTCTGCTTGGGGTTGTTGCGCCCCAGGTGCAGGACCCGGCACTTGGCCTTGTTGAACTTCATGCAGTTGACCTCAGCCCATCGGTGCAGCCTATCCAGATCCTCCTGCAGAGCCTTCCTACCCTCAAGCAGATCGACACACGCACCTAGCTTGGTGTCATCTGCGAACTTACTGAGGGTGCACTCAATGCCCTCGTCCAGATAATCGATAAAGATATTAAAGAGTACTGGCCCCAGTACTGAGCCCTGAGGGACGTCACTAGTGACCGGCCTCCAACTGAACTTGACTCCATTCACCATGACTCTTTGGGCCCGGCTATCCAGTCAGTTTCTAACCCAACGAAGAATGCGCCAGTCCAAGCCACGAGCAGCCAGTTTCTTGAGGAGAATGTTTTGAGAAACAGTGTCAAAAACCTTGCTGAAGTCAAGGTAGACAACATCCACAGCCTTTCCCTCATCCACCAAACACGTCACTTTGTCATAGAAGGAGATCAGGTTCATCAAGCAGGATCTGCCTTTCATAAATCCATGCTGACTGGGCCTGATCACCTGGTTCCCCTGCAAGTGCCACGTGATGACTCTCAAGATAATCTGCTCCATGAGCTTCCCTGGCACTGAGGTCAAACTAACAGGCCTATAGTTCCCCAGGTCTACCCTCCGGCCCTTCTTGTAGATGGGCATAACATTTGCTATCCGCCAGCTGACTGGGACCTCCCCCCATAGCCAGGACTGTTGATAAATGATGGAAAGCGGCTTGGCTAGCTCCTCCGCCAGTTCTCTCAGTATCCTTGGGCGGATCCCATCCGGCCCCATCGACTTGTGCACATCCAAGTGCCGTACCAGGTCACCAACCAGTTCTTCGTGGATAGTGAGGGCCACATTCTGCTCCCCATCCCCTTTCACCAGCTCAGGGTACTGGGTGTCCAGAGAACAACTGCTCTTGGCACTAAAGACTGAGGCAAAGAAGGCATTAAGCACCTCAGCCTTTTCCTCATCTCTTGTAACTAAGTTCCCCCCTTCATCCAGTAAAGGATGGAGATTCTCCTTAGTCCTCTGTTTTGTGTTGACGTATTTGTAAAAACATTTTTTGTTTTCTTTAAAGGCAGTAGCGAGATTGAGCTCCAGATGAGCTTTGGCCTTTCTAATTTTGTCCCTGCACTGCCTCGCAACATCCTTATAGTCCTCCCGAGTGGCCCGCCCTCTTTTCCAAAGATTGTAAACCCTCTTTTTCCTCCTAAGCTCAAGCCACGATTCTCTGTTCAGCCAGGCTGGTCTTCTTCCACGTCGGCTCGTGGGGACAGACTGCTCCTGTGCCATTGAGATTTCCTTCTTGAAGAGTGCCCGGCCTTCCTGGACTCCTCTGGCCTGGACTCCTCTGGCCTTCAGAACCACCTCCCAAGGGACCCTGTCAACCAGTGTCCTTAACAGCTCAAAGTCAGCCCTCCAGAAGTCCAATACAGCAATTCTACGGGTCCCCTTCCTGGCTAAGGAGGACCCAGGGAACTACGGGACTGTCAGCCTGACCTCGGTGCCAGGAAAGGTGATGGAACAGGTCATCTTGAATGCAATCACACAGCATGTGCTGGACAGCCAGGGGATCAGGCCCAGTCAGCATGGGTTCATGAAATGCAAGTCCTGCCTGACCAACCTCATCTCCTTCTATGACCAGGTAACCTGCTTGGTGGATGAGGGAAAGGCTGTTGACGTAGTCTACCTAGACTTCATCAAAGCCTTTGACATGGTCTCCCATAATACTCTCCTGGAGAAGCTGGAAGCCCATGGCTTGTACAGGTATACTCTTTGTTGGGTTAAAAATTGGCTGGATGGCCTGGCCCAGAGAGTGGTGGTGAATGGAGTGAAATCCAGCTGGTGACTGGTCCTGAGTGGTGTTCCCCAGGGGTTGGTGTTGGGGCCCATCCTCTTTATATGATGATTTTGATTAGAGAATTGAGTGCACTCTCAATAAGTTTGAAGGCAACACCAAGTTGGGGGTGGGGGGGGGTGTTGATCTGCCAGACGGTAGGAAGGCCCTGCAGAGGGACCTGGACAGGATGGGTCAATGGGCAGAGGCCAACTGGATGAGGTTCAACATGGCTACGTACTGGGTCCTGCACTTTGGTCAGAACAACCCCATGCAGCGCTACAGGCTTGGAGCAGAGTGGCTGGAAAGCTGTGCAGAGGATAAGGATCTGGGGTGTTGGTCGAGGCTCACCTGAACGTGAGCTGGCTGTGCGCCCAGGTGGCCAATGGCATCCTGGCTTGTGTCAGGGCTAGAGTGGGCAGCAGGACTAGGGAGGTGATTGTCCCCCTGTACTCAGCTCTGGTGAGGCCACACCTTTTGTACTGTGTTCTGTTTTGGGTCCCTCACTACAAGAAAGATATTGAGGTCCTGGAGAGTGTCCAGAGAAAGGCAAAAAAGCTGGTGAAAGGTCTAGAGAACAAGTCTTATGAGGTGCGGATGAGGGAACTGGGGTTGTTTATAGTGGAGAAGAGGAGGCTCAGGGGAGACCTTATTGCTCTCTACAACTACCTGAAAGGAACTGACTTTGAGCTGCTAAGGACGCTGGTTGGTAGAGTCCCTTGGGAGGCGGTTCTAAAGGGCAGAGGAGTCCAGGAAGGCTGGGCGCTCTTCAAGAGGGAAATATTAATGGCACAGGAATGGTCTGTCCCCACGTGCCCAAAGACGAGCTGTCGGGGAAGAAGACCAGCCTGGATGAACAGAGAATTGTGGCTTGAGCTTAGGAGAAAAAAGAGGGTTTATCATCTTTGGAAAAGTGGGCAGGCCACTCGGGAGGACTATAAGGATGTTGCGAGGCAGTGCAGGGACAAAATTAGAAAGGCCAAAGCTCATCTGGAGCTCTATCTGGCTACTTCCGTTAAAGATAAAAAAAATGTTTTTATAAATACATCAACACAAAAAGGCCTGTCAGTTTGACCTCAGTGCCAGGGAAGCTCATGGAGCAGATTATCTTGAGAGTCATCACGTGGCACTTGCAGGGGAACCAGGT
Organism: Netta rufina; assembly: GCF_964035555.1. NCBI lineage: Eukaryota > Metazoa > Chordata > Aves > Anseriformes > Anatidae > Netta > Netta rufina. Next base: position 12,258,822 of record NC_140139.1, read on the forward strand.
GATCAGGCCCAGTCAGCATGGATTTATGAAAGGCAGATCCTGCTTGACGAACCTGATCTCCTTCTATGACAAAGTGACGTGTTTGGTGGATGAGGGAAAGGCTGTGGATGTTGTCTACCTTGACTTCAGCAAGGTTTTTGACACTGTTTCTCAAAACATTCTCCTCAAGAAACTGGCGTATGCTTCGTTGGGTTAGAAACTGGGTGGATAGCCAGGCCCAAAAAGTGGTGAATGGAGTCAAATCCAGTTGGAGGCCAGTCACTAGTGGCGTTCCCCAGGGCTCGATGCTGGGGCCAGTACTCTTTAATATCTTCATCGATGATCTGGACAAGGGCATCGAGTGCACCCTCCGTAAGTTTGCAGATGACACCAAGCTAGGTGTGTGTGTCGATCTGCTTGAGGGTAGGAAGGCTCTGCAGGAGGATTTGGATAGGCTGCACCGATGGGCTGAGGTCAACTGTATGAAGTTTAACAAGGCCAAGTGCCGGGTCCTGCACCTGGGGCACAACAACCCCAAGCAGAGCTACAGGATGGGAGAGGAGTGGTTGGAAAGCTGCCTGGCAGAGAAGGACCTGGGAGTATTGGTCAATATCTGGTTGGATATGAGCCAGCAGTGTGCTCAGGTGGCCAAGAAGGCCAACGGCATCGTGGCTTGTATCAGAAACAGTGTGACCAGCAGGGCTAGGGAGGTGATCGTCCCCCTGTACTCAGCTCTGGTGAGTCCGCACCTCGAGTCCTGTGTTCAGTTTTGGGCCCCTTGCTACAAGAAGGACATCGAGGTGCTTGAGCGGGTCCAGAGAAGGGCGACGAAGCTGGTGAGGGGTCTGGAGAACAAGTCCTACGAGGAGCGGCTGAGGGAGCTGGGCTTGTTCAGCCTGGAGAAAAGGAGGCTCAGGGGCGACCTTATTGCTCTCTACAGGTACCTTAAAGGAGGCTGTAGCGAGGTGGGGGTTGGTCTGTTCTCCCACGTGCCTGGTGAAATGACGAGGGGGAATGGACTAAAGTTGCGCCAGGGGTGTTTTAGGTTGGATCTTAGGAAGAACTTCTTTACCGAAAGGGTTGTTAGACATTGGAATAGGCTGCCCAGGGAAGTGGTGGAGTCACCATCCCTGGAAGTCTTTAAAAGACGTTTAGATGTAGAGCTTAGGGATATGGTTTAGTGGGGACTGTTAGTGTTAGGTCAGAGGTTGGACTCGATGATCTTGAGGTCTCTTCCAACCTAGAAATTCTGTGATTCTGTGATTCTGTGATTCTGTGAAGTTTTGGGGAGCTGGGGGTCAGCCTTTTCTCACAGATAACTAGTGATAGGACAAGAAGGAATGGTCTCAAGTTGTGCCAGGGGAAGTTTAGGTTGGAAATTAGAAGACAATTCTTCTTAGGAAGAGTAGTCAGGCATAGGAACGGGTTGCCCAGGGAGGTGGTGGAGTCACTGTCCCTGGGGGTGTTTAAGGAAACGTTGGATGTGGTGCCTAGGGACATGGTTTAGTGGGTGATATTGGTAGTAGGGGGATGGTTGGACCAGATGACCTTGGAGGTCTTTTCCAACCTTAATGATTCTATCATTCTATATATGTGGAAGATATCTTCCTGACACAGCTGATGAGTGAGCCAACTAGGGAAGGTGTCCCATCAGACATTTTGCTTGTGATCAGAGAAGGAATTGTGTGTGATGAGGACAACCAGGTGGTCAGGCCCAGTCAGCATGGGTTTATGAAAGGCAGGTCCTGCCTGATTAACCTGATCTCCTTCCATGAGAAGTTGATCTGCTCATTAGATGAGGGATGGTCTGTGGATGTTGTCTACCTAGACTTTACTAAAGCTTTTGACACCATTTCCCACAGCATTCTCCTTAAGAAACTGGCTGCTCGTGGCTTGGATGTGTATACGCTTCGCTGGGTAAAAAGCTGTCTGGGTTACTAGGCCCAAAGAGTCATGATGAATGCAGTTAGATCTAGTTGGCTGCCAGTCACGAGAAGTGCCCTCCCAAGGCTTGGTATCGCGTCCAGTTCTCTTCGATGTCTTTATCAGTGATCTAGATGAGGGGCATTGAGTGCACCCTCAGTAAGTTCGCAGATGACACCAAGTTAGGTGTGTGTGTCGATCTGCTTGAAGGTAGGAAGGCTCTGCAGGAGGATCTGGATAGGCTGCACCGATGGGCTGAGGCCAACTGTATGAAGTTCAACAAGGCCAAGTGCCGGGTCCTGCACCTGGGGCGCAACAACCCCAAGCAGCGCTACAGGCTGGGAGAGGAGTGGTTGGAAAGCTGCCTGGCAGAGAAGGACCTGGGAGTATTGGTCAATATCTGGTTGGATATGAGCCAGCAGTGTGCTCAGGTGGCCAAGAAGGCCAACAGCATCCTGGCTTGTATAAGAAACAGTGTGGCCAGCAGGACTAGGGAAGTGATTATCTCCCTGTACTCAGCTCTGGTGAGGCTGCACCTCAAGTACTGTGTTCAGTTTTGGGCCCCTCACTACAAGAAAGACATCAAGGTGTTTGAGCAAGTCCAGAGAACGGCAGCAAAGCTGGTGAAATCTCTAGAGAACAAGTCTTATGAGGATCGGCTGAGGGAGCTGGGGTTGTTTAGCCTGGAGAAGAGGAGGCTCTGGGGAGACCTTATTGTGCTCTACAGTAACCTTTAAAGAGGCTGTAGCGAGGTGGGGATTGGTCTCTTCTCCCAAGCACCAATTGATAAGACAAGAGGAAATGGCCTTAAGTTGTGCTGGGGGGTGTTTAGGTTGGATATTAGGAAAAATTTCTTCATTGAAAGGGTTGTAAGGCATTGGTAAAATTTGCCCAGGGAAATGGTTGAGTTACCATCCCTGGAGGTATTTAAAAGACGTGTAGATGTGGTGCTTAGGGATGTGGTTTCGAGGTAGACTTTGCAGTGCTATACAGTGGTTGGACTCAATGTTCTTAGAGGTTTTTTCCAACCTAAATGATTCTATGATTTTCCTTAGAAGAAACAACAGCTTTTTCTCCTGTTGTTCAACTAATTGACATGGTCCAGTGTAGTGTTTTTTCCCTGCTACGCATCACAACTGCTCATAGGCAAAACAGAGTATTATATATAATATATATACAATAGACAATATATATTTATAGGGAGATGAATATAATTTATTGCCTATCACTAGCAGACTAGAAAAGTGAGAAATTAAAGCAAACTAAAAACATTCCCCCCTCATCCTTCTATGTCCTCCCCCCGAGCGGCTCAGCGGAACGGGGAATGGGGGTTTCAGTCAGTCCATAGCGCTTTGTCTCCATTGCTTCTTCATGGTCATTCACTACGCCTGCTCCAACGTGGGATCCCTTCCATGGGCTGCAGTCCTTCCCAACTGATCCTATATGGGCTTCCCACAGACAACAGCTCTTCAAGAACTGCTCCAATATTGGTCTGTACCACAGGGTCCATCCTTCAGGAGCAAACTGCTCCAACATGGGTCCCCCACGGGTGGCAGCTCCTCTCCATGGGCTACAGGTCCAGCAGAAGTGTCTTATTGGTCTTATTTAAGGAATGGCACAAAGTTGTGCCAGGGGATATTCAGACTAGATGTTAGGAAAAAATTCTTTACTGTGAAAGTGGTCAAACACTGGAACAGGCTTCCTAGAGAGGTGGTTGATGCCCCATGCCTGTCAGTGTTCAAGAGGCATTTTGACAATCCCCTCACATATATGCTTTAGCTTTTGTTTAGCCCTGAAGAGGTCAGGCAGTTGGACTAGATGGTCTTTGTAGGTCCCTTCCAACTGAACTGTTCTGTTCTGTTCTGTTCTGTTCTGTTCTGTTCTGTTCTGTTCTGTTCTGTTCTATTCTATTCTATTCTATTCTATTCTACGTATTACAGCCTATGGATAAACACAACAACCCCATTTTTTGCCTAATAAACAAATCTCTTTTCAAGTGAGGTGCTTAAAAATATTTAAAAAAAACATATTTGAAGATAGAATAATAACTGCTTCAAAGCAATAGAAAACATGGTACTTTGGTTTCTTTTCCTCTTTGTTTCTTACTCTCTCAGCTTCCATTTGACTGTCCTTTCCACTACTTGTTCTTGTAGTCCTAAGCCTGACAATTTCTGAATTTTTTACTAGAAAAAATATGAATGAAAGAAATTGAAAATTCTTCCATGAAAACCAATATGGACCACTGCAATGTACTTGCATTTTTTCGATTGTACTTTTGTGTGTACTTTATTTGATGCCCGTTTTCATACTTTGGGTCGCTTGCTCTTATTTTCTTTCAACAAAATTTAAAGATGTGAAAATAAAAAAACTCATTAGTTTGGCTAAGAAGTGTATTTAATCCTTTTAATTGTTCAATCTTCAAGAATAATTTGTCTTTTGTTTTCATGTTTGCCATGTGTTGTAACAGGAGCAGGCTTCCTGGGTGTGTCAGTGTGATGACATTATAGTTCAAAGACTAGAAACAGATTTCAAGATGATTCTACAGCAGCAGAGCACTCTGGAGCAGTGGGCTGCCTGGCTTGATAATGTAATGATGCAAGCATTGAAACCATATGAAGGAAGACCCAGCTTTCCTAAAGCAGCACGAGAATTTATTTTAAAATGGTCTTTCTACAGGTAGTTTTTACTAGTCTTCTAAATTATTTTAGCTATTTTATTATTTTCTGAAATGTATACTATAATAATGTTGACAAAATTAAAAAAAAAAAACAACTTCATACAATAGTTTGAAAAGCTGTTTCCTTTTTCCAGAAAAAAATAGTGTTGTTAATATCAAACTTGAGACTATGTGTAACTCAGCAGTGGATGAAATAAACCTTGTATATTATTTGAAGTCTTGTGCAAATGTAATGAGGTTAGAAATCACAAAATGTGAATTGCATTCAGGAGACATAACAATAAGAACATGCTGGTCTGAGTATCTCAAGGATATTCAAAATCTTGAAGAACTATCGTAGCTAGCTCAGAGGATAAGAGGGCACTGAAGGAGAAAGGGAGAATGAACAAGTAGGAAAAAAATATCTTCCCCTGTCCCCTCCACAGATTGGCTCCCTGATGAAAAAAGGCAATAGGTGTAATTGTTAATAGTTTCCAAGATATGGTTTCCCAAGTATAGAGTCGACAACATTGCTGAGTACAAATACCAGGTTAGGGTCATGACCAGCAATTTCAACATATCATAAGCCATCGTTACACCGCACAGTACCATAATGATCTTAAACCAGGGCCCGGAAAGGATAAGCAGCACAACAGGGAGCACATAAGGAAAGTAACATGCTATATAACTCAATTTGGAAAACAGGCACAGCAGACTTGAGATTAAAGCAATCAGCATTATGACTAGCAACTATTAAGCAGGTCTAATACTTATACCAATTTTAGTTTAACACACTCTGGTCAGATCTGTTGTTATCTCAACCCTTCATGCCCCACTTTGGGCGCCAAAAAGAACTGTTGTGGTTTAACCTGGCCGGTAGCTAAACATTACACAGCCGTTCGCTCACCCTCCCCCCTCCCTCTCTAGGATGGGAGAGAGAAATAGGAAAGTGAAGCCTGTGGGTTGAGATAAAGACAGTTTATTAAGACAATAATAATAATAATAATAATAATAATAATAATAATAATAATAATAGCACTAATAATAATGTGTATGAAACAAGTGATGCACAATTGCAATTGCTCACCACCTGCTGACCGATGCCCAGCCTATCCCTGAGCAGCCGGCCTCCCCACCCTGGTACCCTGGCTAGCCACCCCTATCTATTGTTTAGCATGACATCAGATGGTATGGAATACCCCTTTGGCCACTTTGGGTCAGCTGTCCTGGGTCTGTCCCCTCCCAGCTCTTGCTCCACCCCTAGCCTGCCTGTTGGCAGGACAGAGCGAGAAGCTGAAAAGTCCTTGGCTTGGTGTAAGCACTGCTCTGCAACAATTAAAACAACATTGTGTTATCAACATTCTTCTCATCCTAATCCAAAACATAGCATCCTACCAGCTACTAGGAAGAAAATTAACTCTATCCTAACTGAAACCAGGACAGAATTTTATCCCGAGTTAGAAACATGGTTTGAAACACTTTGCGTTGAATAGCTATATAATTTTAAAGACAATATTCTTAATAATATTAATTAAAATACCATGATTTCTATTTTTATTATGTAGGGAAGACAAAATCTTTTTTAGTGTGTAAAAATGCATTAAAAAAAAAAATCCCATGTCAGCTGCTACTGTAGCAGTTATCATAGTAAAGGTAGCTTTTTTTTTTTTTTTTTTCCAAAACGGTACATTGTAGCATCTACTTTATGAAGGTATCATATGGATGTTTTTGTCCACAATCTGTATTTGTCTATTTTAAGATATAAACAAACTTATTTTTGCATTATTTATATACTACAAGTTTAAAAGCAATACCAATTAACACCTTAGTACTAGGAATATGAGCACATCAGGCATAATATTTTGAATGACTACTTTGTTTAAAATTAAATAATCTTAATACAGTTGTACTGTTTAAAATTTTAACAAAGAACTTTCTTCCACTGTGGTCAGTTTTTACATGTGCTCACATATTGGTAATTGTGCATATAACAAAACAAAACCCTTCCTGTCTTTTAAAAATTTTAGCTTCTAGTTGTGTAATGTGGTGTCCAACAATGCCATGTCTTTCTGAAGACATCATAAATCAGATGTTTGTGGTTAGCATTAATTTTAAAAATAGTATTTTTGAAGTGCATATTCCATTGCATATTAATAAATTATGAAAGAATTGTGATATTTATTTCATAAATATTTCTTTCCATATTTAAATAGCTCAATGGTGATTCGAGATTTAACCTTACGCAGTGCTGCTAGCTTTGGCTCTTTTCATCTGATCCGCTTGCTTTATGATGAGTACATGTTTTACTTAGTAGAACATCGTGTTGCTCAGGCAAGAGGAGAGACACCTATCGCAGTTATGGAAGAGGTAAGACACCATACAACATAATGGATTGATGGATTTAGTGATCGACTTGGATATGCATCTACATTTTTTTAATGTTTAAGTGGAGCTATGGGATATTTCGTAATATAACTTAATATAACTGTTGCAGATTGAATCTCAAATACATTTGGCATCTTCAAATTTGGGTTCCTAAAGTTATATATCTTAAACCATGTTTCCTTGGCTGATTTTTTTTCACAATACTAAAAATCACAATGAATTCTAACACTAATTTTCTGCAAGTGAGCTTGTTCATAAAAAATAGCAGATCAAGCTACTAGGTAGATACCTACATTCTTGAGTTCTGGAAAACTAAATAGTTTATATGAAAATAATAAAGTAAGAGATTAATAGGAAACTTGATTTCAAGGATCTGTTTTTACATGTATTTACACACACTTAATTCCAATACAAATATTTACACAACTGCGTACTAACTTCAGAAAGGTAGCTCATGTGCAGAAGTTAGTTTTGCTTAAATGGTACTGTTCACGTGTATTGTTTCTTTATGGCAAGGTTCTGGTAGTGGGGGGGTGGGTGTTGGAACTGGGCTGCAGGAATGGCCTCTGAGAAGAGGTAAAGGGCTGCCCTGGGCTGGACACAGCTGGTTCCACTGAAGTGGAACCACTGAGGTCCAGGAGGTCCACTCAGCAGTGGACCTATCACAGACTGATCCAATTAGCAAAGTTCAGGGTGACTCTGTGAAAACATATTTAAGAAAGGGCAGTAAATACCAACTGGACAGGAACAGGAGGAGAGAATAAAAGAGAGTGAGAAACAAGAGAGCAGTAGGAGATGCTCCATGGTAGAGCAAATATTCCCTGCAACCTGTAGAAGATCTGCACCCCAGAGCAGATATTCCCTGCAGCCCATAGAGAACCTTCAGAGCAGATGGAGGAATTCTCAAAGGAACTGCAACCTGTGGAGAACCCATGCTGAAGCAGATTTGCATGATAGGATTTCAGCTTGTGGAGAACCCATGCTGGAATAAAGAAAAAACATGAGAAGGAAGGAGTGTCAGAGAGAAACTGCTATGTAATGACCACAACCCTCCCTGCACCGGCTATTGCCTCAGTGAAGGGACTGAATGTAACATGCAGCAAGAACACAGGGAGAAGAGAAGTGCTTGGAGTGAAGTTGAGCTGGGGAAATGGGGAGGAAAGATGTTTTCCCTAAGCATGGATTTTTTTGTTTCTTTCCCACTACACAAATCAGTAATTAAATATTTATTTTAATCAGTAATAAATTATTTTTCCTCAAGTCTAATCTGTTTTGCCCATAACAGTAATTAGTAAGTGGTCTCCCTGTTTTTACCTCCACCCATGAGCTTTCTCACTTCCATTCTTCCTATTTTCTCCCCCATCCCATGGTGTGGAGGGTGGGGAAGTAAGCAAGCAGATGGGTGAGTGGTCTCAACTTAGAACCACTGTTTTACATGTGTCCATGGTATGTGCAAACTGAAGTTTACCTCAGACATCTTCTCTTCAGTAGATCACCTAACTTTAATTTTCATATCATAGAATCATAGAACAGCTTGTGTTGGAAGGAACCTTAAAGATCATCTAGTTCCAACCCCCCCGCCATGGGCAGGGATGCCACCCACTAGATCAGGTTGCCCAGGGCCTCGTCCAGCCTGGCCTTGAACACCTCCAGGGATGGGGCATCCACAATCTCTCTGGGCAACCTGTTCTAGTGCCTCACTACCCTCTGAGTGAAGAATTTTCTCCTAACATATCATCTAAATCTATCCTCTTTTAGTTTAAAACCATTCCCCCTTGTCCTGCCATTATCTACCCGAGAAAAAAGTTGCTCTCCATCTTTTTATAAGCCCCCTTTAAGTACTGTAAAGCTGCAATGAGGTCTCCCTGGAGCCTTCTCTTCTTCAAGCTAAACATCCCCAGCTCTCTCAGCCTTTCTTCATAGGAGAGGTGCTCCATCCTTCTGATAATCTTTGTGGCCCTCCTCTGGACCCACTTGAATAGATCCACATCCTTCTTGTGCCGGGGACCCCAAACCTGGATGTAGTCATCGGGACCCATAGCCTTGTACCTGTTCAGTTTCATCAGGTAGTCTCGAACCTGCTCTTCACTTACAGTGAGTGGGACTTCGCTTCCCCAGCCCTCATCTACAACTTCAGGGAAACGAGAAAAGCCATATGGGAATCAATGTACCTATAGAATTCCTTCATGTTATTCTTTGCATCCCTTGCCAAGCTCAATTCCATCTGTGCCTTGGCTTTCCTGATCCCATCCCTGCACATCCGGACTGCACCCCTGTACTCTTCCCAGGCTGCATGTCCTTGCTTTCACTGCCTGTGCATTTCCTTCTTCCACTTCAGTTTTCTTGCACAGCCACCCCGGTTTCCTGCCCTCCCTACTCACTTCCTTATACAGGGGAATGAAAAATTCTTGTGCTTTAAGGAAAGAGTTGCCAACTCCGTTCATCTCCTTTGTCTGTAAAGACAGTGTTCTAGAAGTTTTGTCCACTAGGTCTTTAAATAGCTTGAAGTTTGCTCTTCAGAAGTTCAGGATGCCGACTTTGTTCTTTGCCAGGCCCGTATTCCTCGAGATCACAAACTCAGCTAGGGCATGGTCACTACAGCCCAGGCTACCTCCAGTCTTGACCTCTTTAATGAGCTCGTTTGCATTAGTAAGCACCAGGTCCAGTAACGCTTCTCCTCTGGTTGGTTTGTCTAATACCTGGACCAGGAAGTTATCCTCAACGCACTCTAGGAATCTCCTGGATTGCTTACAGCCTGCAGTGTAGTTTTCCCAGCAGAAATCCATGTGGTTGAAGTCCCGCATCAGGATGAGAGTATGCGAGTGTGACACGCTTCATGTAGTTGAAGCAAGAATGTCTCATCCACAGGCTCCCCTTGATCAGGCGGCCTGTAGTAGACCCCAACCACAAGGTGTCCTTTATTGTTCCAGTCCTTAACTTTTACCCACAAGCTCTCAACCTGTCTGTGGCTGTTTCTCAGAGGCATCTCTTCACAATCAATTCCTTCCATAACATAGAGGGTAACATCCCCACCCCTCCTTCACTGTCTCTCTCTTCTGAAGAGCTTGTTCCAGTTATGTGATCTATCCCACCACATTTCCGCAATAGCAATCAGGTCATGCTTTCTAATTGCACCATTGTTTCCAACTCCTTCTGCTTGTTTCCCATGGTTTGTGCATTAGTGTAGAAGCACTTCAGCTGGGCTATCGGTTGCAGCATCTTTTCAGAGGAACCCTTCCTAATTGCTTTGGATTGGAACAGTTCACAAGTATTTCCCTGTTGTTTCCTAAAGTGACAAGGTTCCCAGGTTTGCTTTCATCACTCAGAGGTACATCCCCTTTTGTGAGAGTTGCTTAAGAATTCACATTATCTCAGGAGTTATCACCAAGGAATTGTACTTTTAAAGTGTTACAAAATGGACAGATGTGGACATATAATAAATGATTCACTTGGAATGGAATGGAAAATGAACTGGTATACTATGGACATGACTGCAGTCACATGCATGCACTTTCATACTAGCCACAAGCTATTGGAGCTTCATCGTAGATAATCTAAGGTCATGTTTGTGTAAGACTGCATCTACGCTTTTTATTGTTTATTTTGCAGTTTGATGATTTAAATGCTACATCCTCTGGAAATATGAATAAAGGTAAGCAGTCAACTCTCTAAAATGTTTAATTTTATACAGAACTAATGTGTGTCTTGGAGGAAAACAAGTCCTTATTTTTTGAAAATGTAGTAAATGTGTATATTACTATTATATGTGTACAATATGCTTTACATGATAAACAGTATATAATAATAACTAGAATGCTGTAGATAAGGTTCTTAAAAAGAAAATATTTTTAAATGTTTATTATTTACATAAGAATTTTTCAAAATTTCACCCAGAATTTAGCTGTATATCCTTGTGAGAGAGCTGAAGGAGATGGACAGTTGGAAAAACTAAGATTTGATGAGCATGCACATATACCTACATTTGTAGTGAATGATGATTTTGGTAAGTGAAGATGGCAGAATTAGGTCCAAGCACTTGCCAAATAACTTGCTAATTGTTACTGAAGAATCTAGTAAGATGTGAGTTTATGCCCTCTTGGTAAACTGTAGGCTTAGTTTGTTCTCAGTTCTTACACTGGTTGTATAATTTGGGGCAAATCACAACCTCTCTTCAGTTCAGTTTCCTTATCTATAAAATGAGATAGCATTAGAGAGAGTTCATTAACCTATTTATCTGTAGAATTTGTTGACTTCTCCCAGTAAAATCTTAAGCTTTCAATTTCTACTTTATCAGGTTTCTATGCTTCCCCGTGTTTTCGTATTTCATGTTATTTGCAAAATAAAGGCCCTTGTATTTAGATTTTTCCATTTTGTGCTATTTTTTCTTGGTTGTTTATTTGTGCAGATGAGGGCAGTGAAGTTGAAAGTGAAATAGAAGACATGGATGAAAATGGAGAGCCACAAGACAAGAGGGAGAAAACAGAACTGCACCAGGTGGGCTGTGTGCAGCAGCCAGCGCTTGAGAGTGGAGTAGAGCAGAACCTCCTGAACCCACTTCATAATGAGCACATTGTTGCAAATACTCAGACTGTCAGACAATGCAGTGCTACTGGAAATACATATACTGCAGTCTAATATTGAAGCACCACACTTACACCCAACTACATTAGCCCTGTTGATGCTGGACTAAATGTGGGGGATGGAGAAAATTGGTCTGAAAGTTGACATCACATTTTTAGCTATGCTGAACATTACCTTTTATTACAGTTGTGGAATGAAATGGGTGTATGTATGTTGCCAGGTATTTAAAAAAAAAAGTAAGCAAAATCATTTTACATTGGCTACTCAATGAGTTTTCCTCATTTCAAGTGTCAATGAAGATTTTTGCCAAGCTTTGAATGTTAATGCTTTTGTCCTCTTATAATTAAAGTAACTTAATTTTTTTTCATAGTTTTAAAAATTATGTTAATTTTAATTAAGTCTTTATTATTTCATATAGATGGGTTTTTAATTAGGTGCACTTCTGTAAAATATCAAAAGAAATACTTTATTGTATTTTTACTGGAGGCATACTCATTTGATTGCATATGCATCAAATTTGTCATAAAAGGTGCTTTTCATTAAACAGAACTAGAAGACACTATTTTGATGAAATTGTGATCATTCAGGGGGTATTTTTATGATAATGCTGGAGGATTGGGAAGATCTACTGTTTTCTTTCTGTAAGGAAGAAGTGTTTTCACTGCATTTACAAATGCAGAATGATAGAATTGTAAAAATGTGGTAATGTGTACACTGTAGGCATACCAAATTATCTGATCACCTTGTAAACAATACAAGCTTCCTTTAAAATCGACAGCTCCAGATTTTATTTGTGTGCCAGTTCCTCTGGTTTTGGAGACTACTGATTCTATATTTGGGACCACTGCACAGATGCTTTTGGTGGTTGAATGGTATTGTAGAAACTGAACCTGAAAAGAAGTGACTTTATTTTTTATTTTTTTAAAGTGTATATGCTACTTATGCTGAACTGGACATACAAGAAAACATTCAATTTAGATGACTTTCTTCTATTCCAAGTCTTTTCCTACTAACTCAATCATCTGCTGTCATAAAAGATAATTTATAGAATGTAAGGAATGTAGCAACCCACATAATTTTCTTTTCAAAATATATTTCCTGATTCTTAAAGTAAATTTACATTTTTACAAAACTTTAATAAGGTACTATAACTGGCACACCTTACTTGCACTTATTTCCAATTGCATAGAATTTGAATAGGTGGCAAAATGGACCACTGCCATTTAAGAATGTACATCAGGGATCATTGTACCTCGGCTATTACATGGTGCCTTAAACAGAACTAAAGCTAAGATTATTATTTTTTGTTATTCTTAATAACTGTTAATTTTTTTCATGAAATGTTTTTTTTTTTCATTAAAATTTTATTTTTTCGTGAAAATTTCAAATGAGGTTTATGTTCATTTATCTCTAAATTCATCTGTGCACTGAATCCTCATAGTTTTTGTTCCCCCAAATATCACTGTCATGATTTTTTCCTTAGAAATCAGCACCCTTCACCAAAAATCCTAAAAAATAACCCATGAAAATATTTGCTCCCTTTCATTATATGATTTTTATAAGTAAAAAAGAATAAGCTATTCACCATTTTTCATTTTTAACATAAGTTTTTAATGCTATAGTATTGTAGTATGACGTGTATTTCAAATTTTGTATTGACAAACCTTAAATGTTTACTTATCATAATCCTTTATTGGTAGAATGTTGGATTTGTTGTTGCTGAGAGAAAAGTATTGTTGTAAAATGTAAATCTAGATTGTTAAGAAGCGGTTGGACCTGAATATCTCCGGACTGACATTTTGAATAGTTGTTCATTGTTCATATAGTGCAAAAAGAAAATAATATATTCACACAAATAATGTATTTCATGTATTCTAATAGCAATTATCAAAAAAATGGAACTATCGTTGGAACTAGTTTTTATGCTTATCAGTTGACCATTCTCTCAAATAAAACAATATTTTCCCCACTTTAACAAATATTTAAAGGAATTCAGTTGCTGTAAGCTGATGTGTATGCTTACAGGTTTGAGAATTTTCTGCTTCGATATGAATTAATATGAATTGATTTGCACACCTTTGCTATTTTTTAATAGATGGGTACTGTTAATGATTTAAGACCAGAGATATGGATACCTCAGTCCAAATTATGTAGCATGCAGCACGTGGCTGAATTACCACATCAACTATGAAGTCTGCTTAACTCTTTTAGAGCTCTAAAAAACTGTAGCAAGTATCCGCAGGTTAGACATTATAAGAACTTTTTGGGGTTTTACCTGATCTTGATGTGGAATTCCAAATAATTATTTTAGTGACACTTCTCCCATATAACTTAGTGAACACTGTTGGGAATGGGTGTTGTTAAATTACTTTTTAAATCACAGGGCCCAATTTTCACAGGGGCCAAGTTTTATATTTATGAAAAGTTGTTGGTACATTTTCATATTTCCCATCATAAATCAGTTTAAAAAATCCCTCTTTTCAGTTATCTATTTCTGTATTTTATTATTGTACTGTAACATGCTTTGTGCACCCTTTTTTAATGTTTCATTTTAAAAAAAAAAGAGTATATTCTTTAAATTGTTTACTTACAAAGTCACGATGTACAGCATTTCTGCCTTTAGCTCACAAATGTGTAAAATGTGCTGGTGTACTGTCACTGAAGAATGCATGGGTCTATAAAACATTTCAGTTTAAACCAAACCATTTTTAAATGTATGAAATACTGTTTTGGTTCAAAATATTTTCAACAGGAGACCTAATCTGATATATTTGTGGTTATCACCAATTGACATCAGTATTGTTTAGAAAAACATGTATATTAGTTAGAGCTACATTGCAATTTAATTTATAGAGTGGATTTACAAAACAAAATAACCTTTTATAGTAATGAAAAAATGGTGAAAATTTAACTTTTTAAATAATGTAGGTATTTTTGGTAATTCATATGATAGTGATTTCAGAGTTTAAAACATTAATCTGAGAGATCAGTGTAAATTTCTGAAAATTGCATTCTTGTCTGTAGAACAGGAAAACTATCATGTCTACAGTTTAAAAACAGGTCAATGAATGGTATTGTAGTATATTTGCTAATTTGGCAATTAAAAGAAAATAAATGTAATAGAAGCATAAACAAAATAGTTTTAGCATTAGAAAATTAATTTAATGTAATGCTTTGCATTAACCCTTTGAGTATTGTAAGGATAAGAACAAAACTTTTTAGATAGGTTAATTAGATCACTAAAAATGCTCTATACATCTAAGTAGCTGGTCATGTTGCAGATAATATTTTTTATTTTCTAAATTAAATACTTGCATATTAGACAGAAGTGGTTTTGTTATAGAAGGCTCAATAGACAGGCTAAATTATTCACTGCTATCAACTTGTGCTGTCTGGTGCAAAACACTACTTCTGCTCTTTTGTTTTCATAATTGCGTTAATATCTCAAGAAATCAAATATGTAGCTCTACAGACATAAGTTGTCTACTTTAAGAGTCCTTTACAAGATGGAGGTTTAGAAAGGAATATATATACTATTTTGAAAATCACTTCAGGGTAGTATTAAAATGCTCTAATAATGTCAATTAAAATCTTTAGAAATAAAAACAAAATTGCTTAATTAAAAGAATAAATTTTACAGAACTGTTGGTATGTTTGCAGTCAAATTTTCTGCAGTCTATCTGATAAATAGATACAAAAAGGAGAGTGTTGTATTCATATTACTTTTAACTTTCGTTCACTTTGCTATTGACTAATAGAAAGACAGAGGTACTATATTCAGTTTCCTCTACAGGGATGCAGCAGTTTGGATGAATGTCAGAAAAAACAAAACAAAAACAAACAAAAACAACTTGAAATTGGACCTGCCTTCTGATGTGTTGAATTTTTTTTTAATTTATTTTTTTATTGCAAGTAGTACCCACCAGAGCACGGGAACAAGTTCAGAACTGAGAAGAGAGTTTCTGAAATTATGTATAGAAATGCTACCTTACTGAGCTTTTTTACTGATCCCTTGCAGAAATTAGCAATCCTAGGTGCAGATGTATTTATTCAAATCTAGCTGAGTGGAATAAAAAAAAAAAAAAAATGCCTCATTACCTTGCTTAGTGGAATTACATCGGTAAAGTGCAAGTAAATTATAAACATTTTTAGTCAGTTAATGCAAATTCATGCATAATTAAAATACAGTACTCAAAGGGTTTTAATTTAACATTTTATTTGTAATTTATTGTAAATGATTACCAGTTTGCCTTGATCAAAGCTGCTAGTGATTTTATGTGCCAGCAAACCTGAGTTTAATTTACCAATTTTAATTAGGAAATAGTAAAAGCCACTTACAAAGTGACTACCTAGTAAAAATGCTGGGACTGAAAGCCCCAAGTAAATAAATATTTGGTAAAAATTTGTTCATGATGTTGTCCAATAATGTGGTGGTTTTACCGTGCTGGGCAGCTAAACCCCACAACCGCTCTCTCACTCCCCCTCCTTTAGATAAGGAGGGGGAGAAGTAAAGCAAAGAACAACTCACGGGTTGAGATAAGGATAATTTAATTAAAGGGAAATAATTATAATAATTAAATAAAGACTACCATGAACTAAACAATTTAACTAAGGGGAAATAAAAGGGAAAGGGGAAAAAGGGAGGAAAACAAACAAACAAAATAAATGAAAACGATATGGAAGTGCAGAGGAAAGAAATTACTCTCTACTTCCCACAAATGAGCGATGATTGACCACGTCCTTGAAGCAAGGCCTCAACGCACGCAGCCGGTGTTCGAGAGGAGGACCGACGTCTTCTCAACGAGAGCCCACCCCTCCCCTCTTCTTCCTGTTTCCACCTTTTATTGCTGAGTGTGACACCACATGGTATGGAATATCCCTTTGATTGGTTTAGGTCAACTGCCCTAGTGATGTTTCTCTCCTCACTTTTTTGCCCACCCCCTAGGAGGGTTAGAGAAAGGCCCAATGCTGTGCCACTGCTGCTCAGCAGTAGACACAACACTGGTGTGATAACACTGCTGTTCCAGCTACAAGTACAGAGTACGGCACTGAATGGGCTGCTGCCGGGAAAGTTAACATTCCAGCCAGACCCAGTACAACCTCCACCCCTTATTCCATAACATTTGTGTCACACTCAGATCCCCATACTTTAGCATACAAGCATTCTCATCATTATCCCTTGTCCTTTAACAGGACAAGGATTTAACAGGACAGGATTAATAGGCAGATGTATCTTTTCATTCCATAGGTCTTTCTTGGAAAATGTTCATAAGAACTGTTGATGATTAGGTCTTCATCTGCCAAAGTGGCCACTCAAGGCAGGCGGAGTTGGATGTCTGGACACCAGCACCAGTCCTTGTTGCACTGCCCGGCTCCTTGCAAAGTTGACCTGTCGTTGATCCTACAGCATCTTCCTACAACATATAACTTAGATTATAGATTAGTTTTCTCTCAATGTCAAATCTCCTTGAGGCACACACTTGATATCCCCATTCTTTTGCATGACCCACCAGGTATACCCTGGTCCTTGGGCGAAGACAATCCCACGAGTGGGTTTGCCTTTTCCCGAGGCAGGAGCAACCCACACTGCCTTCCCCATCCACCTTCCTATATGCACTACGGGAACCTTAGCTCCTTTCACAGTGTGTAGGGGTTTTGTTTCGGCAGGACCAGCACGGCTGTCAGACCCCCTATTGTTAACTAGCCAAGTGGCTTCTGGTAGATTTGTGTCCCATTGTTTCCACGTCCCAGCACCTAATGCTCGTAACATAGTCTTTAACAGTCCATTGTACCTCTCAACCTTCCCAGAGGCTTGTGGGTGGTAAGGGATGTGGTACACCCACTCAATACCATGCCTCTTTGCCCAGGAGGTAACAAGATTGTTTCGGAAATGACTCCCATTGTCAGACTCAATTCTCTCTGGTGTACCATGACGCCACAATACTTGTCTTTCCAGGCCCAAGATAGTGTTTCGGGCTGTGGCATGGTTTACAGGGTATGTTTCCAGCCACCCAGTAGTTGCTTCTACCATGGTGAGTATGTACCGTTTGCCTTGGCGAGTTTTCGGGAGTGGTCCGATATAGTCAATTTGCCAGGCCTCACCATATTGAAACCCTAACCATCTCCCCCTGTTCCAGGGAGATTTTACCTTCATGGCTTTCTTGATTGCAGCACAGGTCTCACACTCATGGGTAACCTGTGTGATGGCCTCAATGGTCAAGTCCACCCCTCGATCACGAGCCCATCTGTAAGTGGCATCTCTCCCCAGATGTCCTGATGTTTCATGGGCCCATCGAGCTACAAACAGCTCACCCTTACGTTCCCAGTCTAGGTCCACCTGAGCCACTTCAATTTTCGAAGCTCGATCCACTTCTTTGTTGTTCTTATGTTCTTCAGTAGTGCGACTCTTGGGCATGTGGGCATCTACATGACGTACTTTAACATCCAGGTTTTCTACCCGGGCAGCAATATCTTGCCACAGGGTAGCAGCCCAGATAGGCTTACCTCTGCGCTGCCAGTTGCTCTGTTTCCATTGCTGCAGCCACCCCCACAGAGCATTTGCCACCATCCATGAGTCAGTATAAAGATACAATACTGGCCAATTTTCTCTTTCGGCGATATCTAGGGCTAGTTGTATGGCTTTTACTTCTGCATACTGACTCGACTCACCTTCCCCTTCCATGGCTTCCACAACTCGTCGTATGGGACTCCACACAGCAGCTTTCCATTTCCGATGGCTCCCTATCACACGGCAGGATCCGTCAGTAAACAACGCATACTGCTTTCTGTCTTCTGGCAACTCATTGTATGGTGGTGCCTCTTCAGCACGGGTTACCTCTTCTGTTGGCACTCCGAAATCTCTGCCTTCCGGCCAGTCCATAATCTCTTCCAGGATTCCTGGGCGATTGGGTTTTCCCATTCGAGCCCGCTGTGTAATTAACGCTATCCACTTACTCCATGTAGCATCAGTTGCATGGTGTGTAGTGGGAATTTTCTCTTTGAACATCCAATGTAACACAGGTAGCCGCGGTGCCAAGAGGAGCTGTGCCTCTGTACCCACAACTTCTGAAGCAGCTCGAACACCCTCATATGCTGTGAGTATTTCCTTTTCAGTTGGGGTGTAATTGGCTTCTGATCCTCGATAGCCCCGACTCCAGAAGCCCAGAGGTCGACCTCGAGTTTCTTCTGGGGTTTTCTGCCAAAGGCTCCAGGTGAGCCCATGCTCCCCAGCTGCAGTGTACAGTATATTTTGCACAGCTGGTCCAGTACGGACAGGCCCAAGGGCTACTGCACGAGCTATTTCTTGTTTGATTTGTTCAAATGCCTGTTGTTGCTCAGGGCCCCACTCAAAATAGTTTCTCTTTCGAGTCACTCGATATAGAGGACTCACAAGCTGACTATAGCCTGGCACATGCATTCTCCAGAATCCCACGAGGCCTAGGAAAGCTTGCGTTTCCTTTTTGCTAGTTGGCGGAGACATTGCTGTTATTTTATTGATCACATCCATTGGAATATGGCGACGTCCATCCTGCCATTTTACCCCCAAGAACTGGATTTCCTGTGTAGGCCCCTTGACCTTGCTCTTTTTAATGGCAAAACCAGCTTTCAGGAGAATTTGGATTATTTTCTTCCCTTTCTCAAAAACTTCTTCTGCTGTGTTGCCCCACACGAGGATGTCGTCAATGTACTGAAGATGCTCAGGAGCTCCCCCTTGCTCCAGTGCAGACTGGATCAGTCCATGGCAAATGGTAGGGCTGTGTTTCCACCCCTGGGGCAGCCGATTCCAGGTGTATTGGATGCCCCTCCAAGTGAAAGCAAACTGCGGCCTGCATGCTGCTGCTAAAGGGATGGAGAAAAATGCATTAGCAATATCAATTGTGGCATACCACTTGGCTGCCTTTGACTCTAGTTCGTACTGAAGTTCTAGCATGTCTGGCACTGCAGCACTCAGTGGTGGCGTGACTTCATTCAGGCCTCGATAGTCCACTGTTAGCCTCCACTCGCCATTAGACTTTCGTACTGGCCATATAGGACTATTAAAGGGTGAGCGAGTCTTGCTGATTACTCCCTGACTCTCCAGTCGGTGAACCAACTCATGGATGGGAATCAGGGAGTCTCGGTTGGTGCGATATTGCCGTCGGTGCACCGTTGTGGTAGCAATTGGTACCTGTTGTTCTTCAACCTTCAGCAATCCTACAACAGAAGGGTCTTCTGAAAGGCCAGGCAGGGTAGACAGCTGCCTAATCTTCTCTGTGCTCAAAGCAGCTATGCCAAAAGCCCACCGGTATCCTTTTGGATCCTTGAAGTACCCTCTCTTGAGATAGTCTATGCCAAGGATGCACGGAGCCTCTGGGCCAGTCACAATGGGATGCTTTTGCCACTCATTCCCAGTTAGACTCACTTCAGCTTCCAGTACAGATAGTTGTTGGGATCCCCCTGTCACTCCAGAGATACAAGTGAGTTCTGTCCCTTGGTAGCCTGATGGCATTATGGTACATTGTGCGCCAGTGTCCACTAAAGCTTTGTATTCCTGTGGTTCTGATGTTCCAGGCCATCGGATCCACACAGTCCAATAAATCCGGTTATCCCTCTCCTCTACCTGGCCAGAGGCAGGGCCCCTCTAGTCCTGGCTGGAGCGTCTGCCACTTAATTCTTGCAAATGCACAAATTCTGGCAAATGAGAGGTAGAGGTCCCTTCATCGTGGTCAAGAATAACATCAGCTCTTCTACTGCCTCTGGGGTACTGCCCAATAGAAACTGGAGCAGCATTTCTCTTAGGAGCCCCTCTTCTTGCTGCTGTATTTCCTTTCAGTTCACGTACCCGAGCAGCTAGGGTTGAAGTAGGTACACCATCCCATTTCCTCATATCTTCCCCATGGTCACGCAGATAAAACCACAAGGTGCCACGTGGTGTACGTCTTGGGTACTCTCTCTCTTGAGCAGGCGAATGCTGATTCTTAGTGGCTGAAGTATCACTCTGTCTAGATGAGGGGGAATATACTTTCTCCACAAGCTTGTCAAGTCCTTTAGACAATTTCTCCACAGCTGAGACACAGGACTGTAGTGGAGCAGAGAGATTGTCTTCATATTTTTGAAGTTGGCAGGAGACATCATACATTGTTGGTCCCATCCCCTCATCCCAGTGAATTGCTGCCAGGGTACTGGCATGTGCTGCTGGTGCACTCCGCACAAATTTACGCCACATGGATGTTGTGCACTGGACTTCATCGGGGTCTTGAGGTGTCTGGGCATTGTCCAAATCACTATAAATCATCTCCCGCACAGCTAATTCCCGCAGATGTTGGAGACCTTTATCCACAGTGGTCCACTTGCCTATGTGATATACAATATCTTCCTTATGGGGATATCTTTCTTTGATAGCTGCCAGGAGTCGTCTCCAGAGGCTGAGGGCCTGTGCTCCTCTCCCGATTACTTTGTCGATTACCCTTTCTCTAGAGAGGGATCCCAGCTGCTTGGCTTCATTGCCTTCTAATTGTAGGCTACTGGCCCCAGCATCCCAGCATCGGAGCAGCCAAGTGAGGATGTGTTCACCTGGGCGTCGACCATAATCCTTTCGTATTTCTCGCATCTCACTCAGGGATAAGGATCGAGTGATTTCTGATTCCTTTATGATTTCCGTCTCGTCTTCCTGCTGTTTTTGTGATGGCTCTGCTTTAGAGGTGCCTGCCAATTCCCCTTCTCCCTCCTTCTTAGGAGAGCCTTCTTCCCTTACTAAACGAGCTGACCTCCGTTTCCATTGTTTTGACTTGACTATGGGGGCGACTGATACCATAGTTGGTTGGTCCTCTGGGTCAGCCACAGCATGTGTTACTTGGTCATCAGATTCAGAGACTTCCTCCCTCTCTTCAAGTTGCTGGATGATGTTAAACAGTGTTTGATAGGAATAAACCAGGACCCAGCACAATGCTGCAAGCTGTTGTTCTCCGGCATTATCAGGATCAGGACATACAACTCTCAAACATTCTACCAAGTTTTTAGGATTTAGCACTTGCTCAGGGGTGAAGTTCAAAACTATTGGAGGAGACACTCGTGACAGGTATCTGCTAACATCATCCCACACACCGTGCCACTCACCACGAGACTGTTTTGGGACAGATTCCCAAATAAGTTTTCTAAACAATCGACTAATCTTAGAGAGAAAATGAAACCTGTTATTCAGAATTAGAAATAGCAATACATGGGTTACAGATGGATCTTCAAAATACTCCCAAACTGTTGTAATTATCCCACTGTGAAAGAAGGGAAAGGTACCATTCCTGATATTATTAATAAACTGGTGTCCAGATGAGAAAAGGAAGGCAGTGTAGTTCTGAATATTCTCTGAAAGATAGTTTCCATGGGACCCAAATGATAACAGCGCAGAGCCTGAATTCCAGAGTAAAACCAAGGTCAGTGCTTGGCAGCACAACGAATTAAAAAAAGTGAACACAGATTGTAGCACTTGGTCGGATCGGATATATAGGAGAAAGGAGAATATGACACGAATTGCATGACATATGAACAAAGCCATTATTATTAACAGGGCAAGGAACATGGTTACTAGCAAGCAAGTGTGTTAGTTGTATGCGTTTAATCAATTCTATTGTTATCTCAACCCTTCGTGCCCCACGTTGGGCGCCAAAAAGGACTGTGGTGGTTTTACCGTGCTGGGCAGCTAAACCCCACAACCGCTCTCTCACTCCCCCTCCTTTAGATAAGGAGGGGGAGAAGTAAAGCAAAGAACAACTCACGGGTTGAGATAAGGATAATTTAATTAAAGGGAAATAATTATAATAATTAAATAAAGACTACCATGAACTAAACAATTTAACTAAGGGGAAATAAAAGGGAAAGGGGAAAAAGGGAGGAAAACAAACAAACAAAATAAATGAAAACGATATGGAAGTGCAGAGGAAAGAAATTACTCTCTACTTCCCACAAATGAGCGATGATTGACCACGTCCTTGAAGCAAGGCCTCAACGCACGCAGCCGGTGTTCGAGAGGAGGACCGACGTCTTCTCAACGAGAGCCCACCCCTCCCCTCTTCTTCCTGTTTCCACCTTTTATTGCTGAGTGTGACACCACATGGTATGGAATATCCCTTTGATTGGTTTAGGTCAACTGCCCTAGTGATGTTTCTCTCCTCACTTTTTTGCCCACCCCCTAGGAGGGTTAGAGAAAGGCCCAATGCTGTGCCACTGCTGCTCAGCAGTAGACACAACACTGGTGTGATAACACTGCTGTTCCAGCTACAAGTACAGAGTACGGCACTGAATGGGCTGCTGCCGGGAAAGTTAACATTCCAGCCAGACCCAGTACAAATAAAAAGTTTGGATTCCTTACCCATCCATACACTAGGTCAAGATATTGTTTATTTCAGAATTGATCAACTCTGGGTACTAGGTGCTTTCCCACTATGCTGGCACATCCACGCCACTCTTAATACAATCCCTTATAAATACATTTAGAATCATAGAATCATAGAATATCCTGAGTTGGAAGGGACCCTTAAGGATCATCAAGTCCAACTCTTGACACTGCACAGGTCTACCCAAAAGTTCAGACCATGTGACTAAGTGCACAGTCCAATCTCTTCTTAAATTCAGACAGGCTCGGTGCAGTGACCACTTCCCTGGGGAGCCTGTTCCAGTGTGCAACCACCCTCTCTGTGAAGAACCCCCTCCTGACGTCAAGCCTAAATTTCCCCTGCCTCAGCTTAACCCCGTTCCCGCGGGTCCTGTCACTGGTGTTAATGGAGAAAAGGTCTCCTGCCTCTCGACACCCCCTTACGAGGAAGTTGTAGACTGTGATGAGGTCTCCCCTCAGCCTCCTCTTCTCCAGGCTGAACAGGCCCAGTGACCTCAGCCGTTCTTCGTACGTCTTCCCCTCCAGGCCTTTCACCATCTTCGTAGCCCTCCTCTGGACACTCTCCAACAGTTTCATGTCCTTTTTATACTGTGGTGCCCAGAACTGCACACAGTACTCAAGGTGAGGCCGCACCAGCGCAGAGTAGAGCGGGACAATCACCTCCCTTGACCTACTAGCGATGCCGTGCTTGATGCACCCCAGGACACGGTTGGCCCTCCTGGCTGCCAGGGCACACTGCTGGCTCATATTCAATTTGCTGTCTACCACGACCCCCAGATCCCTCTCTTCTAGGCTGCTCTCCAGCGTCTCATCGCCCAGTCTGTACGTGCAGCCAGGGTTTCCCCATCCCAGGTGCAGGACCCGGCACTTGCTCTTATTGAACTTCATGCGGTTGGTGATTGCCCAGCTCTCCAACCTATCCAGATCCCTCTGCAAGGCCTTTACACCCTCATTCGAGTCCACAACTCCTCCAAGTTTGGTGAATTTACATATTTGTACTATCCCCTAGCCTCCAACTAGTTATATAATTAGCATACTGCTGACATGACAGAATCATTCTGCCCATCCTCAGAGAGGAAGTGTCTCCCAGCCTAGGGGCATGATTTTTACTATTGTAATGAGGATAGTTCACACTAGAATACTCCTATTCTTTGTTTTTCAGCCAATTATTCATGTTATGTTTATTGGTGACATATTCAAAGGCATAGTCAGGATGTTTCCTTCAAGAATGTCAACAGAATGGTCTTCCCAATTAGTAGTTCCTCAGTTAATCATCCTTTAGACATCTCCAAGGCCCGGGTCATCTTACCCCTTCCTCAAAGAACATATTTTATCTCTTTCACGCAAAACAGAGTTAACTATCTACTGGTATCAATTAGGGCTAAAATTCATCGTAGAGAAGAAGGTCCATAACAAGACTATGAACATCAAAATGACCCACACTTAAATCCAAATAAGGGAAATGCTCTTATGTTCTTCTTTGATTGTGGTGCAAGCGTTTTCAGCACTCCAAAATTATAAATATTTTTAAAGAATTAAAACTGTGAAGGGACAACCTCACCTTAACTAGTGTTTACCAGGGAGCTAATTCAGTATCTTTTGACTTGCAACAAGAGGGGGTTTGGGTATGTTTTGGTTTGTTCTTAGTTTTTTTTTACACAAAGAATACTAAAGGGTTCCAAAATACATTGTTAAAATGATTGTTTTGTATTTAAAGATTAAATATCATATTAAAGTAAACCAATAAAGCAATTTAAAATATCATTTTTGGTACCAAAGCAAATTGCTCAGCTTCACAGAAAATTGCTCATCTTCACAGGAAATTTGGATTTACACTAATAAGCAATGAGGCTATTAAATAAACTTTGAGTGCCTTTCAAACACTTGGGAAATTGTGCCTGAGATGGCAAACTGTAATTAGGGTAATTCTAGAGCTTGCCAATCAATAATTCTGTCATCACTCAGGACTTTCTTATCTTCTAGGAAACTTACTTGGTACCATTTATATTCTACTGTATTTTTTTTAAGTGCCATTATTTAAATTTTACTTAGTAAGTGGCAGATTACATTACTGAGTCCCACAAGCACAGAAACGTAATAACGCTAGGAGAAATTGAACTTTTGTTTTCCAATTTACTGCATACATTATGTAAATGAAGAAACCAACTTTTTTGTAGACTGGACATGTGATGTAATGTTGTTTTGCACTTTTGGAATTAGTTGAACACAGGTTTTACTTATTTAAGGAAAACATCTTTATAGGATAATTTGAGAGCTGTCTTTGCATAACGTATTTGATTTTGTAAATATGTATTTCCTTATGTGATTTTTTTGTGAGAAATGCTAAATCTTTTAGTATCTCATGTTCTCTCAGAATTGGAAAGAGATAAATAATAGTTTGTAGGCAATTTGTGTTGTGTACTGTACACGAACTAGGAAACTTTTATAATTATAAAAATATATATTAACTTTTAGGGTGTTGTTTAAAAAATAATGACTGAAGCATACTAAAATCAATAGGATTTTTCTGAATATTTCAGATGAACTCAGGCTAGTTTTCTTGTGTTTTTCAAAACAAAATTGTCTTGTCTTCTGATATAAATAAATTTGTTTTCCTGTTGCAAACATTTGAATTGGTTTTGGTTCAAGATAATTAAATATTTTAGACTGTAAATGCTATTGATTTCAAAAGAAAAATGATTTCAACTTCTGCCTTTTAAATGACAGTATATATTTATGTAGCAGTATTAGGAGTCAAAAACTAACATTGAGTTTCTCAGATGTACACAATCACCAAAGCCTACTTTTGCAAGTTTTGTTTTAGTAAAATTGTGAAAACATTAGATGCATTAACTTGTTTTCAGATTATGAATGCTATTGTGGTTTAACCTGGCCGGCAGCTAAGCACCACACAGCCATTCACTCCCCCTCCCCCCTTCCTCTCTGGGATGGGGGAGAGAATTAGAAAGAAATGAAAGCCTGTGGGTTGAGATAAAGACAGTTTACTGGGACAGAAAAGAGGAAAATAATAACAATAATGATAATAGTACTACTAATAACAATGTGTACAAACAAGTGATGCACAGTGCAATTGCTCACCACCCACTGACCGATGCCCAGCCTATCCCTGAGCAGCTGGTCCCCGACCCCAGCCAGCCACCCCATATTAATTATTTAGCATGGCGTCAGATGGTATGGAATACCCCTTTGGTCAGTTTGGGTCAGCTGTCCTGGGTCTGTCCCCTCCCAGCTCCTGCTGCACCCCTAGCCTGCCCGCTGTCAGGACAGAGCGAGGAGCTGAAAAGTCCTTGGCTTGGTGTAAGCACTGCTCTGCAACAATTAAACCATCAGCATGTTATCAGCACTCTTCTCATCCTAATTCAAAACATAACATCCTACCAGCTACTAGGAGGGAAATTAACTCTATCCTAGCTGAAACCAGGACAAATGCTGAAATAAAGAATAAAGTCTGTATTGGACGGAGCAATGTTTATCGTTAATCTCTAATCTCCAGTGTGTTTTGCATCTAAAAATGGAAAAAGTTATTTTAACTGGGGAAGACCCACGAAGTAACAGAATGCTGGAACATTAAAATGAGCTTGGAATACTAGGCTCAAAACAGGTGTTTCATTCAAAGCTTAGAAAAAATAGAGCAAAGCTGCCTCCTAGAGCTTGAATTTATTTTGTCTGGAAAGTTCAGTTTATGAGCATTTGGCTTTGGCTTTGTGGGTCTTCAATAGTAGTTGCATTTGGAATTATTGCCTCCAGGGTGCAAGTTCCCTTCCATCCTATCAGGGGACTTATGCTCTGGCACCTGGAGCACCTCTCCCCCTCCTTACTCACTGACCTTGGCGCCTGCAAGGCTGTTCCTCACTCCTCTCAATCTCCCAGGAAGGGACCTCAAAGGTCAACAGTGTAGTTTCCTGGGTCTTCCTTCTTGCCCTTCTTGAAGACTGGAGTAATGCTGGCTTTCTTACAGTCCTCAGGCACCTCTCCTGTTCTCCAAGACCTTTCGAAATACTTTGCACAGGTCCAGGTAGATGATGTCAGTTGCTCTTCCCCATCCACAAATGCTGTAACCCCATTGCAGAAGGACACCAGATTTGTCAGGCACAATTTGCCCTTAGTGAAGCCATGCTGGCTGTCACCAATCCCCTCCTTATCTTCCATGCGTGCACCCTCATTGAGTGCACCCTTGGTAAGTTTGCGGACAACACCAAGTTGGGGGGGTGGGGGGGGAGTGTTGATCTGCCGGACGGTAGGAAGGCCCTGCAGAGGGACCTGGACAGGATGGGTCAATGGGCAGAGGCCAACTGGATGAAGTTCAACATGGCTACGTACTGGGTCCTGCACTTTGGTCAGAACAACCCCATGCAGCGCTACAGGCTTGGAGCAGAGTGGCTGGAAAGCTGTGCAGAGGATAAGGATCTGGGGTGTTGGTCAATGTTCACCTGAACGTGAGCTGGCTGTGCGCCCAGGTGGCCAATGGCATCCTGGCTTGTGTCAGGACTAGAGTGGGCAGCAGGACTTGGGAGGTGATTATCCCCCTGTACTCTGCTCTGGAGAGACCACACCTTTTGTACTGTGTTCTGTTTTGGGCCCCTCACTACAAGAAAGACATTGAGGCCCTGGAGAGTGTCCAGAGAAAGGCAACAAAGCTGGTGAAAGGTCTAGAGAACAAGTCTTATGAGGAGCGGCTGTGAGAAAAATCTCAAATAATTTTCTTCAGACAGGATCTTCTGTGAAGCTTTTTTATTCGTGATTGCAATGGCAGGCATCCTGTCAATTAGGAGCGCATTTTAGTAAATAAATCATAACCTTTTATTCCACATTACCAGACGCCTGATCATCTCCCCTGTTTCCTATTGGCTGAGTACTACGGGTTCACAAGCTACTCGACACTCTTCTGTACCATATATACCACGTTTCTCACATGGCTGAGGGAGCTAGGGTTGTTTATACTGGAGAAGAGGAGGCTCAGGGGAGACCTTATTGCTCTCTACAACTACCTGAAAGGAAGTTGTGGGGAGCTGAGGGTCGGCCTCTTCTCTCAGATAATCAGCAATAGAACAAGAAGGAATGGCCTCAAGTTACTGCAGGGGAGGTTCATATTGGAAGTGAGGAGAAATTTCTTCTCAGGAAGAGTAGTCAGGTACTGGAATGGGTTGCCCAGGGAGGTGGTGGAGTCACTGTCCCTGGGGGTGTTTAAGGAAAGGCTGGACTTGGTGCTTAGGGACATGGTTTAGTGGGTGATATTGGTGGTAGGGGGATGGTTGGACCACATGATCTTGGAGGTCTTTTCCAACCTTAATGATTCTATGATTCTATGTGCCTTAGCATTGTTTCCAGGAGGATCTGCTCCATGATCTTGCCAGGCACAGAGGTGAGACTGACATGCCTGTAGTTCCACGGGTCTTCCTTTTTTCCCTTTTTAAAAGTGGGGGTTATGTTTCCCCTCTCCTAGTCAGTGGAGTGACACAACTTCTCAAATATGATGGACAGTGGCTTAGCAACTACATCAGCCAATTCCCTTAGGATCCGTGGATGCGTCACATCAGGTCCCGTGGACTTGAGAACCTTCAGGTTCCTTAGATGGTCTCGGAATTGGGTCTGTTTATCAGGAAAAATGATTAGTTAAATGTATGATGCAGTTAAACAGCATTGCAAAGAATTATCACAGAATCACAGAATCATCTAGGTTGGAAGAGACCTCCAAGATCACCTAGTCCAACCTATGACCTAACACTAACAAGTCCTCCACTAAACCAGTTCTTCCTAATACCCAACCTAAACCTCCCCTATGCAACTTTAGCCCATTCCCTCTCGTCCCATCACCAGGTGCGTGGGAGAATGACCAACCCCCACCTCGCTACAGCCTCCTTTGAGGTATCTGTAGAGAGCAATAAGGTTGCTCCTGAGCCTCCTCTTCTCCAGGCTGAACATTCCCAACCCCCTCAGCCACTCCTCGTAAGACTTGTTCTCCAGACCCCTCACCAGCTTCGTCGCCCTTCTCTGGACTCTTTCGAGCACCTAGATGTCCATCTTGTAGCAAGGGGCCCAAAACTGAACACAGTACTCGAGGTGAGGACTCACCAGAGCCGAGTACAGGGGGACAATCACTTTCCTACTCCTGCTGGCCACGCTGTTTCTTATACAAACCAGGATGCTCTTGGCCTTCTTGGCCACCTGAGCACACTGCTGGCTCATATTCAGCCGACTATCCACCAATACTCCCAGGTCCTTCTCTGCCAGGCAGCTTTCCAGCCACTCATCTCCCAGCCTGTAGCGCTCCTTGGGGTTGTTGCACCCCAGGTGCAGGACCCAGCACTTGGCCTTGTTAAACTCCATGCAGTTGACCTCAGCCCACTGGTCCTGCCTATCCAGATCCTCCTGCAGAGCCTTCCTACCCTCGAGCAGATTGACACATGCACCCAACTTGGTGTCATCTGCAAACTTACTGAGGGTGCACTCGATCCCCTTATCCAGATCATCGATAAAGATATTAAAGAGGACTGGCCCTAGTACTGAGCCCTGGGGGACTCCACTAGTGACCGGCCTCCAACTGGATTTAACTCCATTCACCACGACTCTTTGGGCCCGGCTATCCAGCCAGTTTCTAACCCAACGAAGTGTACGCCAGTCCAATCCAAGAGCAGCCAGTATCTTGAGGAGAATGCTGTGGGAAATGGTGTCAAAAACCTTACTTATTTCAAGGTAGACCACATCCACAGCCTTTCCCTCATCCACTAAGTGCGTCACTTTGTCATAGAAGGAGATCAGGAGATCTGGTTCGTCAAGCAGGACCTGCCTTTCATAAACTCATGATGACTGGGCCTGATCGCCTGGTTTTCCTGCAAGTGCCATGTGATTATAAAACAGTCCAGGTTGGAAGGGACCTCAAAGGTCATCAGTGCTAAACTTTTTGTGGGAAAAGGGGTCCTAGATGAGATGAGATCATATTTATCAGGGACTGTAGAGATAGGACAAGAACTAATGGCTTAGCTGGTCAAGGGAAGTGATTGTCCCACTCTACTCTGCACTGGTGTGGCCTCATCTCATATACAGTTTTGGGCGCCACATTTGAGAGTTATGTTTTAAGAAGCAACTCAGGAAAAATATTTGCAGTATTCCTTTGTAGAAGTACCCCATCACAGGCAGGCCTCTTTTGTTTTTGATTTTCTTTTTGTTTTCTTTTATCTTTTCTCTTTTCTTTTTTTCTGGATAATTGGGAAAAGTACCAACTGCGGCTGGCCAAAAAATGGGAAAATTTGTTTAATTTAGTAAATAAATAAACTGATAATTCTATTTTTGTTTCAGCTTTTTTCCTTTTCCTGATTTTAAGTATTTTTATTTTGAAAAAAAAAATCCCCAAAATTTACTGTCACAAAACTTCCTAATAAATATTACCATAAAATAAATTAGCAATGAGGAAAAACTTTGTTTTGTTGTTTTTGTTTTTGTTTTAAAAAAAGAAGCTCTAAGTAAGTTTTTGTCAGTCAAAATGTTTGTGAAAACTTTTTAGTGCCCCTGTAATGAATAAAAAATACTGTGCAGGAAAAAAGGCAATTTTCTTTGTTTAAAAACAAGTCAAACAGACTGTACTTGAGTCAGGAGTAAAGCTGATTATTATTATACGATGATTCAAGCAAAAGACCAGCAAAAGAGCCACTGTGTATTACTGGCAATAGAACCTTTTCCCTGAGAATGGCCTTTTTATCTCTTCACAAGCATCAGGATGGACAGTAATGAACTTGTTTGGGAGTTCCTATCCCAGACAGAGAAGTTATGTTCAACATATTTTCACATCGTATTTCTTGCTTTCAGCAAATACAAGTACAGGAAAGACTACAAATTCTTGTTATTTGTGAGATTTGAGTACAAGAGAGATTTCAAATGAGAACCTGAGCTTTTTGAATGTTCATCCAAAAATAAATTTTCTCCTTGTAACTTTTTTTGCTACACCATTTGGTAATGGCTGGGTGTGTTAACCACTGTTTAAAGGACAGAGGACAACACATTTTTTTTTGAATTAATGTATTGTTTTCAGAATTCCTCAGAATTTCATGATCACTCTGTACGTCACTGTCCTCTAACAACATAGTTTAGCTAAAAAGCGGGAATACTATTTCTGTAGAATTTAGAGCTCCTCTTCATTTATAGCTATAGATCCGAACCTATACTGCATAAATCTCTGAGCCAAAAATGCAGCAGAACTCAGTGTGGAATCTTTAAATACTGAGGATACAAGAGATGTCAAGAGAGTCAATGTCCTGGCTTCGGCTATGATAGAGTTAATTTTCCTCCTATGCTGCAGGAAGGACGGCCGAAAACATGACAGACACCAGTATGGTCAGATCATGCTCTGCCTTTATTACCTGAATAGCCTGGCTTTTATAGCAAATTTAATAGGGGCGGATAGTGTCTCACACAAGATTATTGGTCAAAAGCACTCAGACAAACAACTGCAAGAAAACAACCCCACCTGCAAGAAAACAACCCCCTTGTGATTAGCAGTCACGTAGATCATTTCCTTGAAGCCAGCTGCTGGCAGCAATATTTTTCAATTCCTCAATCGGGCAATATGGGAACATTGTCATGGGAACTTCTCGTAATCGTCCTGGTAGCTTGGTTTGCTCAGCTGAAGCAAGTCATGGCTTCCTTACTGTTTCAAAAATCCCTCAACACTCCTAGTAGCTGGTAGGGTGCTGTGTTTGGGATTTAGGATGAGAATAATGTTGATACCATGCCGATGTTTTAATGTTTGGCTAATGTTTAGCTAAACAACTCCAGCAGCACGAAAAAAGTCTTTCCTCTTCCCTACAGGCCGGCATCTCGGCTGTGGAGAAACTTTCTGAAGAGTTCCACCAACTTAAAGAGAATTTATCCTCCTCTCCACCTCTATGAACCAGTGTCTCAGCTATCAGGGGCAAGTGTTCATCTGTGCAAGGAAGACGACATAGTGGGTACACACCCTTTGCCGCCCTGTGGTTTTACCTATGTTTTACCATGGAGAGGACATGAGAAAATGGGATGGAAAATCTACCTCGACCCTAGGGGCACGGGTACGTGAGTTGCAAGGAAAAACAATTGGGAAAAAGGGATTCTCTGAGAAGCTTGCTGCTCCAACTTCCAGTGGGCAGTCCTCCAGACACAGAAATGTAGATTCTGAGCAGGATTAGAGGTGCCCTGCCTCCAGCCAGGGGTAGTAAAGGGACAGTCGAGTTTATTGGAGTGTGTGGATTCAGTGGCCTGGCACGTCAGACGCACAGAACTACAAAGCTTTAGAAGACATGGGTGCACAGTGGACTGTAATGCCATCAAGCTATAAAGGGCCAGAACCCATCTGTATTTATGGGGTGACAGGGGGATCCCAGCAGCTAACTGTATTGGAGGCTGAAGTGAGTCTAACTGGGAATGAGTGGCAAAAGCACTGTATTGTGACTGGCTCAGATGCTCCGTGCATCCTTGGCATAGACTACCTCAGGAGAGGATATTTCAAGGACCCAAAAGGGTTCCAGTGGGCTTTTGGTATAGCTGCCTTAGAGACAGAGGACATTAAACAGTTGTCTACCTTGCCCGGTCTCTCGGAGGACCCTTCTGTTGTGGGGTTGCAGAGGATCGAAGAACAGCAAGTGCCAATTGCTACCACAACTGTGCACCGACGGCAATATTGCACCAATCGGGACTCCCTGATTCCCATCAACAAGCTAACTCATCAACTGGAGAGCCAAGGAGTGATCAGCAAGACTCATTCACCTTTCAATAGTCCCATATGGCCAGTGTGAAAGTCTAATGGTGAGTGGAGACTAACAGTGGACTATCGTGGCCTGAATGAAGTCACACCACCTCTAAGTGCTGCAGTGCCGGACATGCTGGAACTCCAGTACGAACTGGAATCAAAGGCAGCCAAGTGGTACACCACAACTGATATCGCTAATGCATTTTTCTCCATCCCTCTAGCAGCAGAGTGCAGGCCACAGTTTGCCTTTACTTGGAGGGGCATCCAGAACACTTGGAATCGACTGCCTCATGGGTGGAAACATAGTCTTATCATTTGACACGGACTGATCCAGTCTGCACTGGAACAGGGGGAAGCTCCTGAACACCTGCAGTACATCAGGGACATCATCATTTGGGGTGATAAAGCAGAGGAATTTTTTGAGAAAGGGAAGGAAATAGTCCAAATCCTTCTGAAGGCTGGTTTTGCCATAAAACAAAATAAAGTCAAAGGACCTACACAAGAGAGACAGCTTTTAGGAATAAAATGGCAAGATGGACGTCATCAAATCCCAATGGAAGTGATCAACAAAATAACAGCTACGTCTCCACCAGTTAGGAAAAAAGAAACCACAAACTTTCCTAGGTGTCGTGGGATTTTGGAGAATGCACATTCCAAATTACAGTCTGATTCTAAGCCCGCTCTATGAAGTAACCCATAAGAAGTATGATTTCAAATGGAGCCCCGAGCAACGACAACCCTTTGAGCAAATTAAAAGGGAGATAGTTCATGCAGTAGTCCTTGGGCCAGTCTGAACAGGACAAGATGTAAAGAATGTGCTCTACGCTGCAGACCAGGAGAACGGCCCCACCTGGAGCCTCTGGCAGAAAGAGCCTGGGGATACTCAAGGTCAACCCCTAGGGTTTTGGCGTCAGGGATGTGGGGAGAGATGGGACCGTGGGTGGAACAGAGGGTCATGGGATCCGGGGCGGTCGTGTGTACGGGTATAAGAAACTATGCTACGCAGCAATAAATTGGCACTTGAGCTAGACACGTGCATGTCCATCTCTGGCATCCCTGCTCGGGGAGCAGATGTCCAGGCAGCCAATCGATGTCGTGTCTCGGGCTGGGGTAGCACGGAGAGTGGCAACATTTGCTGACCCCGACGTAATAGTGGGTGGCCGCCCAGTGGGTAAGGGAGTGGAAAGCTGATAGCCATGGCATCCATGTGGTGAGTACACTGAAGGGGTTAGGGAATCAGTGCGGAATCGCACAAAAGGGGAAGGAGATTCGTCTGTTGCTCCAGTGGATGCAACGGCAGGGATTTGCTGATTCACTGTCCAAGTGTCTGGAACGGCAAACACTAGAAAAGGTGGGGGGGGAAACTTTGGGCAGCGGCTTGTAATGTGAATAAGGAGGCTCTGGGGTTGATTCCTGCTTTTGGGAAGATCCTCGAGACCTTTAAGCAGGCGAGGGAGCAGCGCTCCGTATGACAGTTGGCGGCAGGAATGTTGCAAGGGTCAGAGGACTGTAGGCAGGGTCAGGAGGTGAAGGTGGAGTCATAGAGTGCCCCGTCGGAAAATGCATCGGAAAATGCGTCGGCCAACAAAATAGTGGGGGAAGGGACGCAGACGGAGGACACTAGTGATAGGGAGAAGGGAGCAGGGAAGGACTCAGGGGAAGACAAGGCCCCCGTAGGGGACTGTGGGGAGCCTTGGTGCGTCCCTGTCTTTAAGGTTTCCCTACCTGCGAGTAAAACTGAGGAGGAAGGTCAGGGTGGGTGGTGGACGATGGTGGGGAACACGATGATCAGATTCCCGGTGCGTGAGGTGCCTTCTGGGGAGGAGTTCTGCCTCTATTCCAGTGTTTTCCTTGCCTCCGCTGCCTCCCTCCAGCTTTTCCGCATCTATGTCAGGGACAAGTATGCTGTTGCCTCTGCCTTGCGCGGAGCTGATGGCGCCTTTGGAAGAGGGAGTGGAGGATTGGGGATGGGATCAAAGGCAAGAGTGTCCTCGAGGAGGGCAGAGGGAGTCACCCTTATCAGGGCAGACAGTCTTGGTGCGAAAACAGCAAGAGGGAGTGAAGAAACAGTTGGAGGATTTGCAGGAGCGCATGGAGCGGTTGTTGAAAGGATTTACAAAAATGCAGATACAGATGGGCAACACAGCAGCAGCCACTGAGGCACAATCAAAGGAGTGGGAGAGTGCGAATCAGCATGGGGGTTGGAATGCAGTGGCACGGGAGTGCGTTTTGAAAGGACTTCAATTACATCCTGAAGGATAAGCGCGTATCCAGTTATTATGCAGTTATTATGCAGGGACAAGGGAGAGGCTGGGAGCCTATAGACTATAAATTGTTGATGCAGTTGCAAAAGGCTATTTCAGAGGGTGGGATTTGAGGGGGAGCAACGCAGTTGCTGATGGACACTATTGCTGCCTCTGGGCCACTCATATTTGATTGGTGACAGGTAGCTCGACTATGTTTAACGCCAGCGCAGACTATGTGGGAACAGAATATAAAAGTATTGGCGGAGCAGGCTCTTTTAGCGGCTCGTAACACACCAGGGCATCCTGCCGCGGGTGCCGATTTGGACATGCTGCAGGGCACGGGACCTTATTTTTCCCCGCAGCTGATGATGCTACACATGGATGACAGCCTAGTGGCAGGGGAGACGTTACCGAATGATCTAGAAGACACAATTACTCAGGCCATGGGGAAACATGGGTTAGCAATAGGGGAAGAGAAAACACAGAGAACAAGCCCATGGAAGTATTTAGGCAATCAGATGCATGCTCGTGTGGTTCAGCCTCAGAAGGTGTTGGTAGCAAACCCAAAAGTAGAAACCTTGAATCAACTGCAAGAGCTCGTAGGCTCAATGCAGTGGCTATGACAGTTTGTGTTGCTAGCTGTGGTGGTTCCCCTCGAGTGGGCAGCCAAGCTCCACCACAGCCGCTCTCTCACTCCCCCTCCTCAAAGAAGAATGGGGAGAAAATACAATGAAAAGGGCTCAAAGCTTGAGATAAGGACAAGAAGATCACGCAGTAATTATTGTAACGGGCAAAACAGACTCAGGATAGGGAGACAGTAAGATTTATTGCTTATTGCTTACAAGCTAGAGAAGTGAGAAACAAAGGAAAGAAACCAAAAGCACCTTCCCCCCCATCCACCCTCTTCCACCTCCTCCCCCTGAGCGGCGCAGGGGAACGGGGGAATGGGGGTTATGGTCAGTCTACAGCGCTTCTTCTCTGCCGCTCCTTCTCGGTCACTCTCGTCCCCTGTGCTGTGGGGTCCCACCCACGGGATGCAGTCCTTGATGAACTGATCCGGCGTGGGCTTCCCGCAGGCAGCAGCTCTTCCAGAACTGCTCCAGATATGGGTCTGTACCACGGGGTCCATCCCTCAGGAGCAAACTGCTCCAACCTGGGTCCCCCATGGGCAGCAGCTGCTGACAGGTGACCTGCTCCTGCATGGTCTCCTCTCCACGGGCTACAGGTCCGGCCCGGAATCTGCTCGGGCAGGGGTCTTCCACAGGCGGCAGCCTCTATCGGTGCAGGGCCACTTGCTCCATTGTGGTCTCCTTCACAGGCTGCAGCGTGGAACCTGTGGTACTCCATGAGCTGCAGGGGGACATCCTGCTTCACCATGGTCCTCACCACAGGCCGCAGGGGACTTCTGCTCCGGCGCCTGGAGCACCTCTCCCCCTCCTACTTCACTGACCTTGGCGCCTGCAAGGCTGTTCCTCACTCCTCTCACTCTCCCAGCTGCTGTGTGTCACAGCGTTTTTTTTCCTGTCTTAAATATGCTCTCACAGAGGCGCAAAACAACATTGCTTATTGGCTCGGCTCTGGTCAGCAGTGGGGCCCTTACCAAACATGGGGCAGCTTCTAGATTCTTCTCACAGAAACCACCCCTATGGCCCCCTGCTACCAAAACCTTGCCACGTAAACCCACTACACTAGCACCGAACTAGATGAAGACCTTCACAGACCTGCTTCAGGGAGACACAGACCTGACAGCACCACGACGATTGTTACCTACATGTCAAAAGTTGGTGCAGTCTTTCTTTTCGCGCGTGCAGGCGGGTGGGCTCATAAGGCGGGAATTGGGGAAGGGAATTCAGGCACATATCTTACTACAGCATGAGGGGGCGGTCATAATATTGCACCAAGGGGACAGTCGACACCCACTGCTTTTTGGATATTGTGTGGCCCTGAAGGTTGCGTTACCGCAGTGGGAGGACCTATTAGTTCTCGCCATACAGTGGGCCCGAACGAGAACAGTCGGATGCTCCAGTGTAGAGCCTGTGTCAATTTCATGTGAGTTATCTGCAACCTCATTGGACTTGTTGCAGAGGAACAGTATGTCAATCCAGGCTGTGCTGGCTGGGTATCCTGGTCATTTGGAAGTGATGCGGACTTCCCCTTGGTCGGTAATTGTACAATTTGTCACCATACTGCCAGTGGTCCCGCTTGCCCAGCAACCGCTGAAGGCCCGCACAGTGTTCACAGATGCCGCAGAGTCGACGCACAAATTTGCGGTGGCATGGTGGGACGGGATCATGTGGGAAAAGGAGGTCAGGCAAGAACCGGGAGTGTCACTTCAACAACTGGAACTGAGAGCCGTGTTGCTTGCCTTAACACGCTTCCCAAATGAGCCCTTGAATATTATCACTGACAGTCAGTATTGTTTTCGAGCGGCGCAGCTGTGTTGCTCCTGTACAACTCCCCGCACTGTTACTGCTACACTGTTATACAGTGCCCTCTCCAAGAGACCTTGGCCTGTATTTATCCAGCATGTAAATAGTCATACTGAGATCCCTGGAATTATCATTGAGGGAAACCGGGTAGCAGACGCTGCCTGCTATGTACTCGACCTTCGAGAGGCAGCAGCCCAATCCCACCATCAGTTTCATCAGTCTGCCCTCGCTTTGCACCGGCAATTTCATCTACCATTATCTGAAGCGAGAAACATAGTGGCAGCTTGTCGCGCTTGCAACACCGCAGCACCCTTGCCCATGGGGGTTAATCCTCGGGGTCTCCACCCCAATGAGTTATGGCAGATGGATGTCACAGAATTTGCACCTTTTGGGCGATTCAAATATTTGCACGTAGCAGTTGACACATGCAGCGGTCTCATGTGGGCTACCGCTAATACGGGCCAGAAAGCGAAACAATGTATTGCCGTGCTTCATGTGGCTATTGTAGTCCTAGGCGTGCCTACCACCCTGAAAACCGATAACGGCCCGATAATGGCAACGTCAATGACATCTGCAATTTGCATGTATCAGCAGTGTTGTCTAATGGTCCGAACAACAATGAGACACAGAACTGGGGGTTCAGTCTCTGGGCTGCAATATTAGCTGTGAATTATAGCACCCTGGCGCTTGAAGAACTCTCTCCCTGGCTAACTTTGGGTACAATTATGCACAATGACACACGCAGGAGTGGGTTAATCTTTTTCAACACGATGGAGTCGAAAAGGCGTTTTCTCCCTCCGTGTAGGTGGCTGGATGCTACCATGGCAGAGACGTTCCCTCCGATGCATCTGCCCGGTGCAGAATATGATGATAAGAGGTGGGCGACAATCGTGGTATTTGACAGTCCCTCAATACCTTTGCGTTTGCCTCAGGGAATCTTCTTGCTTTGTGGGGGTGGTCAGGCTTACCCGACTATTCCCCCTAATGCTTATGACAGACCTTGCGCACTTGGTACTTTGGCAGTTAGTCCCCTCGCGCCCGATGACATCAGGAACGCCACAGGGGAGGCGGGGATCCGTCACAGGCACTCG
Organism: Netta rufina; assembly: GCF_964035555.1. Lineage (NCBI taxonomy): Eukaryota > Metazoa > Chordata > Aves > Anseriformes > Anatidae > Netta > Netta rufina. The sequence continues at coordinate 12,297,219 of NC_140139.1, forward strand.
TTGAAAGAACCCACTCTAGATCCGGACTGTGATGACGGATGGTATTTGACTACCCGAGCACAAACAATTGTTGAGACGCTTTTTATATTCCCACAGCTCGTTCAAAATACTAAGACGATTGAGCGGTTAGCTTGTTGGGCACTGAAGAATGCTAACCGCATAGCAAAGACTTTGACAAACCTCATAGAAGACATGGAAGCTCTTAAAGAAGGATTGTCCTCGACAAGGCTGGCTGTGGACTACTTGCTTGCTTGTACTGGCATCGGTTGCTCTGAGTTGGAGGATGCTGGCGTCAAAGATTTCTGTTGTATTGATTGGACAAAGAACACGACAATGGCAATTGAGCTAGCCAAGGGTGCGGTTGAGGAGCTGTTGAAGAGCTCATATGGAGATCGAATTTACCGAGACTGGTGGGTCCTGTCGTATTGTGGGGAAGCATTGGAGATGGAAGGCTGCTGTATGGAGTCCTACATGATGAGTTGCAGAAGCTGCTGAAGGAGAAGGTGAATCGAGTCAGTTGCAGAAGTGAAAGCCATTCAGCTGGCTTTAGATATTGCTGAACGAGAAAAGTGGCCAGTTCTCTATCTCTACACTGATTCATGGATGGTAGCAAATGCCCTGTGGGGATGGTTACAGCAATGGAAGCAATGGAAGCAATGGAAGCAAAGCAACTGGCAGTTGCAGCCCATCTGGGCTGCAGCATTGTGGAAAGATAGTGCTGCCCAGGTAGAGAACCTGGTTGTAAAGGTACGCCACGTACATGCTAACATACCCAAGAACGGGGCCAGTGGAGGACATCAAAACAACCAGCAGGTGGATCAGGCTGCTAAGATTGAAGTGTCTCAGGTAGATCTGGACTGGCAACATAAAGGTGAATTATTTATAGCTCGATGGGCCCATGACACCTCAGGCCATCAAGGTAGAGATGCAACACACAGATGGGCTTGTGATCAAGGGGTGGACCTGACCATGGACACTATAGCACGGGTTATTCATGGTTATGAGACATGCTGCTATGAAGCAAGCCAAATGGTCAAAGCCTCTTTGGTATGGAGGACGATGGCTGAAATATCAATATGGAGTGGCCTGGCAGATTGATTACATCACACTCCCTCAAACCCGCAACAGCAAGCGCCACATACTTCCAGTGGTGGAAGCAACCACCGGATGGCTGGAAACATATCCTGTGCCCCATGCCACCGCCTGGAACACTATCCTGGGCCTTGAAAAGCAAGACCTATGGCGACATGGCACCCCAGAAAGAATCAAGTCAGACAGTGGGACTCATTTCCAAAACAACCTTATAGACACTTGGGCCAAAGAGCATGGTATTGAGTGGGTGTATCACATCCCCTATCATGCACCAGCCTCCGGGAAAGTTGAGCAATACAATGGATTGTTAAAGACCACACTGAAGGCAATGGGTGCTGTGACATTCAAAAATTGGGATATGCATTTGGCAAAGGCCACCTGGTTAGTCAACACTAGGGGATCTGCCAACCGAGCTGGACCTGCCCAATCAAACCTGTTACGTACTGTAGAAGGGGATAAAGTCGCTATAGTACATGTAGGAAACATGCTAGGGAAGACAGTCTGGGTTACTCCTGCCTCAGGAAAAGGCAAATCCATTTGTGGTATTGCTTTTGCTCAGGGACCTGGATGCACTTGGTGGGTAATACAAAGGAATGGGGAGGTCCAATGTATACCTCAAAGGGATTTAATACTGGATGAGAATAGCTCATGAGTTGAATTGTATTATGTTAGTTATTATATGATACTGTATGTCATCACTACCATGATTGCTATATGTCAATGTCCTATCAATGGTATCACAGTAACAGCCACACAGATAATGATGAATGAATTTTGATAGAAATAGACAAGCACAGAGATATGATGGAACGAGAACAGGCTTCAACGTGTGACGATCCAACATCACACACCATCTCTTCTGTTCTGAAAGACTGCTGTGACAGATGGATCCCGAAGTCAGTCATGGACTACACACACTCAGTGGACATTATATATACATATATGAAAAGTGGCGATTAATTGGAATGTATTGGAAAGTGTGCAACCATGACATAAATGGTATGGAATAAGGGGTGGCTATATTGTCCTGGTTTTGGCTAGGATAGAGTTAATTTTCCTTCTAGTAGCTCGTATGGGGCTGTCTTTCAAATTTAGGATGAGAATAATGTTGATATCACGCTGATGTTTTAATTGTTGCAGAGCAGTGCTTACACCAAGCCAAGGACTTTTCAGCTTCTCACTCTGTCCTGCCAGCAGGCAGGCTAGGGGTGGAGCAAGAGCTGGGAGGGGACAGACCCAGGACAGCTGACCCAAACTGACCAAAGGGGTATTCCATACCATCTGACGCCATGCCAAACAATATATAGGGGTGGATAGCTGGGGTAAGGGTACTGGCTGCTCAGGGATAGGCTGGGCATCGGTCAGTGGGTGGTGAGCAATTGCACTGTGCATCACTTGTTTTGTACACATTGTTATTAGTAGTACTATTGTCATTATTTTTAGTCTTTAACTACTTCCACAACAAAGTTCGGAGTTGATGTAATCAGGCTCCTGCTCATCGGTTTTCTGATCTTCTTGTGTTTCTTCATCCACCGAGGGTGGAATGCTGTTGTTGATGTTGAACGTAACCGTTACCCTTTCTTTTCTGTTCTAATAAACTGTCCTTATCTGAACCCACAAGCTTTCAGATTTTTTTTCTGATTCCCTCCCCTATCCCAGAGAGGGAGGGGGGAGGGTGACCAAATAGCTGTGTGGTGCTTAGATACCGGCTAGGTTAAACCACAGCAGTCGACTTGCTACCTTTTTCATTGTATTTTTGTTCTTTCATTTTTAGGTCCCTTGACCTAAGCCATTTGCAGTTTTACAAAAAGCTTTGTAAGTTGGCTTTCCAGTGCCATGAACAATATTGGAGATTGTCCAGAGAAGGGCTACAAAGATGGCGAAGGGCCTAGAGGGGAAGACATATGAGGAGCGGCTGAGGTCACTTGGTTTGTTCAGCCTCAAAAAGAGGAGGCTGAGGGGAGACCTCATCATGGGCTACAGCTTCCTCATGGGGGGGAACGGAGGGGCAGGCATAGATCTGTTCTCCCTGGTGTTAGGAATATTTTAACAATTCATGTCCATAAAGAACAGTCCTGTCTGCCTCTGGGCCCTGCACTGGCAATTTAATTCTTGAACCACAGATGCAGTGTGTCCCAGTCTCCCCCTCATTCTAGTCAATTTATCAAGTCTTTAGGAAATACTCCTCAAATTTATGAACCTGTTTGCTTTTGTTATTCCGTACTTCTATTTCTAACAGTTACAGCCTTTTTTCTGTCTTCTTCGAGATTAACTTAACACTTCTATAGGTGTGACTGTCCCTGTGAATGGCTGGTGAAGAATGTTTTAATTCCTCGTGAAGAGTCAATAAGAAAGCTATTTGTGTTTGTATGAAGTCTTTGATGTCTGGGGGTTTCAGAACAACTGATAACAACTAGTGACTGTTATGGGATACTATGCAAGCCTCTGATATCTGGCCAGGTGGCCAAGAGATTAAGAAGAAGAAAAAAGAAGCTGAAGGACGGCTGGGAGACAAGACCTGCAGGAGATGTTCTATAAACTTGGTACGGTGCCAAAGGAGTACAAAGGGGAAGGACGAGAAAAAAACTTGGAGAGGAAGACTACGAGCCTTCAGCATGAAAGACCCCTAGAGACCCCCAGAGGAGACTGATGCGCATGCTCCAGTAGGAGGGACTGGACCCCGGAAGCTAATTATAATAAACTGGGTTTTTTTTAGAAGTAGTAATGAATATGTATTAGTCTAGGAGCATAAAAATCAGCTGCTTGATGTAACTGGTGTGCGTCCTGGTGAAGCGGAGACTCCCGGTGCACCCAGCGCTGTTTGCTTACCTCTATTCTTTTAATAAATCCTATTTTTTTATTTAATCCTAATTTGAATACTGAGCCATTTCTAACACTGGTGACCAGTGATAGGACCCGAGGGAATGTAGTCAAGCTATGACAAGGGAGGTTCAGGTTGGATATCAGGAAAAGGTTCTTCATCGAGAGGGTGGTCGCACATTTGAACAGGCTCCCCAGGAACAGTCACAGAACCAAGCCTGTTGGAGTTTAAGAAGCATTTGGGCTATGCTCTCAGTCATGTGGTCTGAATTTTTGGATAGACCTGTGTGGTGCCAGGAGTTGGACTTGATGACCCTTGTGGGTCCCTTCCAACTCGGGATGTAGTATTGTATTCCATTCCATTCCATTCCATTCCATTCCATTCCATTCCATTCCATTCCATTCCATTCCACAGAGAATGATACAATCCGAGGTAAACAAAGCTTACTACGCTTTTCATTACTTTATGCAAATATACACTGAATGTCATTTAAGATCTACAAGTAGCAACATTTTTTCTTCTATGCTATGTCATATTTAGGTTGAAGTTCAAACATGAAACAAAGAACTGGAAATACTTTTCTTTAGAAAAAAAAAGGAAAAACTATATTTGTTCTATTATATGTGAATTGCAACATCTCAGGGCTCATAATTTGACTTTGCTACTTAAAATACGGTAGTCCATATGACGTCATTAAAAGAATGTGCATTTAAATTCATATTTCAGTAAACATTATAAATTTGATCAATAACCAACTTACATAGCTCCATTTGTGTAGACTGTGTCACTTCCCTCCACGTACTGAATCTGGGGTGGGTAGATATGCTGTACTGGTTGCACAGTCTGTACTTGCTGTATCTGTAAACGCAAACACCAGAAATATAGGTTAGTTTACCTTATAAAAAATGACTGACTAGTGCTTCAGTGCATCTAATAGCTTCTAAACAATCCAGAGTCATGGAATATACCTGTTCTCACAATTCCTAAATAACACAGAAGGCAGCATTGTGCTGCAATTCTGTAATATGGAAAGTGGAGTACTAACATTGGAGACACATGCCCTTGTCAGAATAGGTCCTAAAAATTTCAGTGTAATCCTAGAAGAGTCTATTAAATTCTGTCCAACAGCAATTTTTCCTACTTGTTCTTCTCCACTATTAACTCATATACTTCAAAAGGAAAGTCTAAACTTCATTGTTAACCTAAGGAAGAATGAATATAAAAACCTGAATTCTGAAGAAAACACAACACTTTGAATAAGACTTTTCAAGTGTGTGTATTTGGCTTACATGTGTTTACGTGGCAAGGTTTTGGTAGCAGGGGGCCATAGGGGTGGTTTCTGTGAGAAGGATCTAGAAGCTGCCCCATGTTTGGTAAGGGCCCCACTGCTGACCAGAGTCGAGCCAATAAGCAATGTTGTTTTGCGCCTCTGTGAGAGCATATTTAAGACAGGAAAAAAAACGCTGCGCCACACAGCAGCTGGGAGAGTGAGAGGAGTGAGGAACGGCCTTGCAGGTGCCAAGGTCAGTGAAGAAGGAGGGGAAGAGGTGCTCCAGGCGCCGGAGCAGAAGTCCCCTGCAGCCTGTGGTACTCCATGGGCTGCAGGGGGACATCCTGCTTCACCATGGTCCTCACTCCTCTCACTCTCCCAGCTGCTGTGGGAGTGGCTGCCCACTCGAGTGGAACCACGACAACATGGCAAAGACTTGGTAGCAGGGGGCTGCAGGGATGGCCTCTGTGAGAAGAGCCCAGGAGCTGCCCCATGTTAGATAAGAGCCAGTTTCAGCCAGCTTGAAAAGGGACCTGCTGCTGGCCAGAGGTGAGACATGAACAACTCTGGTTGCGCCTCTGTGAGAGCAGATTTAAGAAAAGGAAAAAACAGCTATGCAACAGCAGCTGGGAGAGAGGAGCAAAAAAAAATGGGAGAGAAACAATGAGGCAGACACCAAGGTCAGTGAAGAAGGAGGGGGAGGAGGTGCTCCAGGTTCTGAAGCAGAAGTTGCCCTATGGCCTGTGGAGAGGACCATGGTGAAGCAGGTTGTCCCCCTGCAACCCATGGTGTACTATGGCGGAGCAGATCTATGCACTGCAGCCCATGGAGTAGCCGACAGTGGAGCAGGTGGATGTGGCCTGAAGGAGGCTGTGGCCCATGGAGAGCCCCCACAGGAGCAGACTCAAGGCCAGACCTGGTGGAGAGGAGCCCATGGTGGAGCACGTGATCTGGCAGAGGCCACTGCTTGTGGGGGACCAGTTCAGGGCTCCCCAGTACAAGAGGAACACAGAGCTACTAGAGATACTAGAGCTACATATAACTACTAGAGCGAGTTCAGAAGAGGGCTACTAAGATGATTAGAGAACTGGAGCACCTCTTGTACGAGGACAGGCTGAAAGAGGTGGGCCATTGATGAGACCTCATCAATGTATATAAATGTCTGAAGGGAGGGTGTCAAGAGGATGGAGCCAGTCTCTTTTCAGTTGTACCTAGCAACAGGATGAGAGCCAACGGGCACAAACGGAAGCACAGGAGGTTCCATCTGAATATGAGGGGGCACTTCTTTACTGTGAGGGTGACAGAGCACTGGAACAGGTTGCCCAGAGAGGTTGTGGAGTCTCCTTCTCTGGAGATATTCAAAACCTGCCTGGATGCCATCCTGCGCAATGTGCTCTGGGTGATCTGGCTCAGCAGGGGGGTTGGACTAGATGATCTTCAGAGGTCCCTTCCAACCTCGGCCATTCTGTGATTCTGTGAACACTGACACCTGGGGAACACCACTAGTGACTGGTCACCAGCTGGATTTCACTCCATTCAACACCAATCTTTGGGCCTGGCCATCCAGCCAGTTGTTAACTATAGAATAGAATATAGAACCATAGAATATCCTGAGATGGAAGGGACCCACAAGGATCATCGAGTCTAACTCCTGGCTCCACACAGGTCTAGGCAAAAATTCAGACCATGTGACTGAGAGCATAGTCCAAACACTTATTAAACTCCAACAGGCTTGGTGCCGTGACTATGTCCCTGGGGAGCCTGAAGCAATGCGCTTCCCTCGACCAACTAGCGATGCCATGCTTGATGCACCTCAGGATACGGTTGGCCCTCCTGGCTGCCAGGGCACACTGCTGTTTCATATTAAACTTGCTATCAACGAAAACCTTCAAATCCCTCTCTGTGGGGCTGCTGTCCAGCATCTTGTCACCCAGTCTGTGCATATAGCCAGGGTTGCCCCTTCCCAGGTGCAGGACAAGGCACTTGCTCTTGTTAAACTTCATGTGGTTGGTGATTGCCCAGCTCTCCAGTCTGTCCAGATCTCTCTGCAAGGCCTTTCCACCCTCAACAGAGTAAGCAACGCTTCCCAGTTTAGTATCATCAGAAAATTTACTGAAAACATCGCCAGACTGATGTAGCCTCATTTACCATAACGCTTTGAGCCCTAACCATAAGCCAATTGCTCACCCATCGTATGATGTTTTTGTCCAGTTCTATGCTGGACATTTTGTCCAGTAGGATCCTATGGGAAACTGTGTCAAAAGCCTTGCTGAAGTCCAAAAAGATCACATCAGCTGGTTTCCCTTGATGGACTAGATGGGTGATCTTATCATAAAAGGAAATCAAATTTGTTAAACAGGACCTACCCCTCGTGAACCCATTCTGGCTGTGACCTATGACTGCGCTGTCCCCCAGGTGTGCTTCAATAACTCCCAGGATAATCTTCTCCATAATTTTACCAGGCACTGACGTGAGACTGACAGGCCTGTAGTTACCAGGGTCTTCTTTCTTGCCCTTCTTGAAAATTGGCACAACATTTGCCAGCTTCCAGTCTACTGGGACCTCTCCAGATTCCCAAGACCGTTGAAAAATAATTGAGAGAGGTCCTGCGATGACGTCAGTCAGCTCTTTGAATACCCTGGGATGAATCCCATCCAGACCCATGGACTTGTATGGATCCAGGTGGAGTAGCAAATCCCGCACACGTTCAGGGTTGGCTGGGAGTTTATAATTCCCACCGTCACGGTCCTCCAACTCAGGGCACCCAGGGTCCTGAAACCCATCATCGGCATCGAAGACAGAGGAAAAGAAGGCTTTAAACATCTCTGCTTTGCCTATGTCCTTGTTTGTGAGGTGACCATCCCCATCAAGTAGCGGACCTATGTTTTCTCTGGTCCTCCTTTTTGTATTCACACATTTAACTGGCCCTAAAATGGAGCCCTGGGGGACCCCACTGGTGACCGGCTGCCAGCCTGATGTAACCCCATTTACCTTATCCCTTTGAGACCTACCCGTCAGCCAATTATTCACCCAACTTATTATGTTTTTATCTAGCTGTATGCTGGACATTTTGTTCAGTAGGATAAAAATTAGTAAGGAGTGTAAGAGGAAAAAAAAAATAACATCAAGAGAAAGTTATTTTTTGAAATTTTTAATTTTTAAATTTAATGCATATTTTTTTTTTAATTTTGATTTAATAAATTAAATTTTAAAATTAACTTTAAGAGAATTGAAATTACTATTATTATTTTTTTTTATAAATGATCTGGAGAAAGGACTAAGTTAATTTTAATAAACTTTAATTAAAAATAAAGAGAATTGTTGACACATCATATTGTTTTTATCAAGCTGAATGCTGGACATTTTGTCCAGAAGGATACTGTGAGAAACAGTATTGAAAGCTCTGCTGAAATCCAAAAAGATTACAACTGACAGGCCTGTAATTACCAGGGTCTTCTTTCTTGCCCTTCTTGAAAATTGGAACGAAGTTTGCCAGCTTCCATTCAACTGGGGCCTCTCCAGATTCCCAAGACTGTTGAAAAGTAATCGAGAAAGGTTTTGTGATGACATCAGCCAGCTCTTTGAGTATCCTGGGATGAATCCCATTGGGCCCCAGAGACTTGTATACATCCAGCTGGAGCAGCAGGTCCCGCACAGGTTCAGGGTTGGCTGGGATTTTATCGTTCCCATAGTCACGGTCCTCCAACTCAGGGTAACTGGGGTCCCAGGGCCCATCATCAGCATTGAAGACAGAGGCGAAGAAGCCAATCACCACTTCACCCACGAGACCCTCCCTGTTTACAAGCAGCAAGTCTAGGAGGGCTCCTTTCCTAGTCAGCTCGTTCAGTACCAGTACCAAGAAGTTATCATCAACGTGTTTTAGGAATCTCCTGGACCTGCTGGTATCAAGTGTTATTCGCAGTTGACATTTGGCAGATTGAAGTCCCCCATAAGGACAAGGACAGCTGATTTAGAAGTATTTCTCAGTTCCTTAAAGAATAATTCATCAGTGTCGTCATCCTGTCCAGGTGGTCTGTAGTATACTCCCACAGCAACATCCACTTCATTTGCTTGTCCCTTAATCCTTACCCAGAGGCTCTCATCCTCATCATCGCCAGTTGTAAGCTCTGTATAGTCCCGCCCCTGCATTACATACAGTGCCACCCCCTTGCCTCATCTGTTCTGCCTATCCTTTCTGAAGAGCCTATAACCGTCCACCGTAACATACCAGTCACAGGACTCTTTTCACCAGCTTTCTCTTATGCCAATGATGTCATAGCTCTGGGACTGAGCCAAGGCTTCTAGCTCCTCTTGCTTGTTCCTCATGCTGTGTGCATTGGTGTAGAGACATTTCAAATGTGCTTCAGCATACCCAGCACCTTGTGGAGCAGACTAAAGGATCTCGCTAGCATGCAGTCCCTCAAATTTTGGCGTGCCATCCCATAGCTTATCACCAGCAAGCCTGTTTTTATCCATTATACCCTTCAACTCTAGCGTAAAGCTCTTTCGATCAGCCCTGATAACTCTTGAGTAAAAATCCTTTTCCCTCTTTGAGAAAGGTGCATCCCATCACATGCCAGCAGGTCTGGTGTCGTGTAGACCATCCCATGATAAAAAAACAACAACAAACAAACAATCTGCCTGTGCCACCAGCCTTGGAGACAGGTTTTGATAAGGTGAGTCTGCATGTTTCTTCCAGTATCGTTCCCTGCAACTGGAAGGATAGAAGAAAACACTACCTGTGCTCCTGATCCCTTAACCGATCATCCCAAGGCCCTGAAGTCTCTTTTGATGGCCCTTGGACTTCTTGTCGCAACTTCATTGCTGCCTACATGAAAAAACAATAATGGATAATAATCCGAGGGCTGTACCACCAGGCTCGGAAGTTTTCTTGTAACACTTTTAACTCGGGCTCCAGGGAGGCAGCAAACTTCTATAGGAGGTGAGTTTGGTTGGCATATTGGGCCGTCTGTTCCCCTCTGAAGGCTGTCACCAATGACAATAACCCAGCTTTTCTTTCTTAATGGAGGCCCTGAGCAACCTATTCTGGGTGACCCTGATTTGAGCAGAGGGGTTGGAGTAGATGATCTCAAGAGGTCCCTTCCAACCTAAACAATTCTGTGATCAGTGTTGCAAAGTCCAGCTGGGTGCCAGTAGCTAGTGGGGTCCTTCAGGAATCAGTACTGGGACCAGTATTGTTTAAGGTCTTCATTATTGACCTGGTAGATGGAACAGAGTGCACTCTCATCAAGTTTGCAGATATTGGTGGAGAGTGTTCAATATGCTGGAGGTTAGAGGGACCTGGAAAGGATGGAGAAATGAGCTGATGGGATCCTCATGAAGTTTAACAATGATAAATGCCAAGTCTTGCATTTTCAATGAACTAACCCCATGCAACACTACAGGCTGGGAGATTGTCTCAGCTATATTCCTTAAAGAATAATTCATTGGTGTCATCATCCTTTGAGCCTGACCCAAGAGCCCAAATCCTGGGCAAAAATCCTTTTCCTCCTCTGAGAAAGGTGCTCCTGTAATAAATGGCTAAGTCCCAAATAGGGTTACAATCAAAGTTTACAATTTATTAAACGAATAGAGGTAGGCAAACAGCGCTGGGTGTGCAGGGAGTCTCTGCTCCACCAAGAAGCACACCAGTTACATCAGGCGTCTGGTTTTTATGCTCCTAGGCTAATACATATTCATCACCACTTTTGGAAAAGGCAGGGTTATTATAATTAGTTTCCCGGGACCCGAACCATCCCACGGATGCATGCATATCAGTCTCCGTGGTCCCTCTGGGGGTCGCTCATACTGAAGGCTCGTAGTCTTCCTCCCAGGCTTTGTCCTTCGGTCATTCTTCAGCTTCCCCCCCCTCCTTATTTAGTAGTCTCTGGGCCAGATGTCAGAAAGTTGTGTCTCGTGCAGTAGTCAGCAGTTATCTCAAGAAACTCCCCCCTATTCTCTTATCTCCCAGACTCGAGTCTCAAGGTTTACCCTTCTAACCCTCTATCGACACGAACTGCTAGACCCTTCTTTTGCAAGATACAAGAACTATATACACTAACTACTCTGTTTCTCTTGGACTTGTGGTTATTTATACAAGGGTATGTAAGACAGAAGGCCACATTTCAATATGAGGCCCTAGCATTGTTCCATATTGACACGAATCAGATGAACATATTTCACAATCCCCCATTTCCTTTTTCATGGTATTGATTCATGTTTTCATTTCCAATCGAGTCAGTAGTTGCCGAATTGGTATCAATTTTGGATATTCTTTTGTTTTTATTATCATCAAGGAATGGGTTTTCTCTTTCCCTGGTTCTGGGTCAACAGTGTGAGAAGCACTCCGTAGCCAATAACTTAGGCTCAGGCGAGGATCTCAGTAAAGTAGTAATTTATTCACAACTGCAATGGCAGGCATTTCCACCTAAGTTCTAGAAGAAGATCCCCGCTCAGCCAAAATGACCTTCTGCCCCACCTGCTTGACTTCCAACTTTTTGGAATTGCCTGTTTCTGTGCTCTTAAGAGGTGGTACTCCAAAAATGACCAGGACTGATGGAGCTCGATGTCTTCAAAAGCAGTTTCCCAGGGGACCTTACTAACTAGTTCCCTGAGTGCTGTGAAGTCTGCTCTCCCCATATCCAGGGCTGAAGTTTTGGTGCAGTTTTCCTCCTGTGACTAAAGATTTTGAGAAATGTGTTCATCTGATTCGTGCCTCTGATTTCTCTTCCAACCTAGACTTTTCTGTGATTCTGTGAAAACAAAACAAACAAACAAACAAAAAGAATTTGGACCTGGCTTCGGAATACAAACAGAGGCAATTGGCTAGCCTCTTTCTAGGGCAATTGGCCCCTGATGTCAGAAAGAAATTGTCTTAGGCTGCAGGCAGGATTGACAGGGACCTTGGACTTCTACCTTAACAGGTCCACTGACCATGGGACACGTTTCACATCTAAGGTGTTACGGGACTAAACCACAGCCCTAGGCATTAAATGGGAATACCATACTCCATGGCATCCACAAAGTTCAGGATGAGTTGAGAGAATGAATCAAACAATTAAACAACAATTGGCTAAATTAATGATTGAAACCCAACTGTCTTGGATAAAATGTTTTCCATTGGCATTATTGAATATTAGGACTATGCCCCATAGTGAAATGGGTATCTCACCTTATGAGATGTTATATGGAATGCCGTATTCCCAAGGAATGCCATTGGATTATTCTTTGATAGAGAATTATGAAAACTCTCTTGTTTCAATTTATGTCTGATGTGTATCACCCCCCTGCCATGCATCATTGTGAAGAGTCTTATTTCATCTTCTTGCTGACCTTGTAGGTGTTGAAAGGCTGCTATTAGGCTCGCCAAAACTTTCTTTTGCTCAGGCTGAACAAGCCTAGTTCTCTCAGCCTCTCTTCATAGGGGATGTGCTCCAGCTACCTGATCATGTCGATGGCCCTCTGCTGAACTTGCTCCGGTTTATCAACATCCTTCTTTGTATTGGGAGGGATCCAAACGTAGATTGGATAAGTCTCTGAGCCAATAAATGCAGCATATCTCAGTGTGGAATATTTAAATACTGAGGATACAAGCGATTTCAAGAGAGTTAACTTGCTACATTTTTCACTGTATTTTTGTTCTTTAATGTTTAGGTGCCTTGACCCAAGCCATTCGCAATTTTGCAAAAAGCATTGAAGGTTGGCTTTCCAGTGCCATGAACAATATTCCACAGAGAATGATAGAAACCAAGGTAAACAAAGCTTACTGCACTTTTCATTACTTTATGCAAATGTACACTGAATGTCATTTAAAATCTAAAAGTAATAACATTTTAACTTCTATGCTAAGTGTCATTTAAGTTGAATTTCAAACATGAAACACAGGACTGGAAATCATTTTCTTTTGCATTAAAAAAAAAAAAAAAGAATAGAAAAAACTGTATTCGTTGTATTATATGTGAATTGCAACATCTGAGAGCTGATCTGAGATAAATGGATTTTTTTTCATAGATTGCCACTGTAAGTGCCTTTGCCCAGACTCTGCGAAGACACACATCTCTTAATCACCTGGCTCAGGCAGCTCGGGCTGTGCTTCAGAACACTTCTCAGATCAACCAGATGCTCAGTGATCTCAACCGTGTTGATTTTGCCAATGTCCAGGTAAACTCTAGCTTTAAACAACAGACTTTTTAAAAAATGTATTTCCCCCCCATTTTTTTGTTGTTGTTACTATTTCTTATTATTCCATCAATAAAGCAAAGTGAGAACATTTTCCTGATTTTTGTATATGCAGTGATTCAGTTGAAACTTACCAACTTACACTTTAGCCTTAAGTAGAAGCTCAGAGCCATTATCTGTTTCCATTGTCTCTGAAGACTTCTTATCTTTCAGACCATAAATTCTGCCAATTTTCATTTGGTGCAAATGAAAGTATAGAGGTTTGTACAGGGGGACAATCACTTCCCTAGACCTGCTGGCCACACTGCTTCTTATACAAGCCAGGATGCCGTTGGCCTTCTTGGCCACCTGAGCACACTGCTGGCTCATATTCAGTCGACTATCAACCATCACTCCCAGGTCCTTCTCTGTCTGGCAGCTTTCCAACCAGTCCTCTCCCAGCCTGTAGCGCTGCTTGGGGTTATTGCGCCCCAGGTGCAGGACCCGGCACTTGGCCTTGGTGAACCTCATGCAGTTGACCTCAGCCCATCGGTGCAGCCTATCCAGATCCTCCTGCAGAGCCTTCCTACCCTCGAGCAGATCGACACACGCACCTAACTTGGTGTCATCTGCGAACTTACTGAGGGTGCACTCAATCCTCTCATCCAGATAATCGATAAAGATATTGAAGAGGACTGGCCCCAGTACTGAGCCCTGGGGGGGCTCAATCCTCCTAGATTGATTCCATTCCAAGTTTGAATTGGGGCATGTGCAATCTTCTTCATTTCTTTTACAAGTTCATTTACAGCTTTTCTTTCTGTTGTTGTTTAACCCAGTTGGCAGCTAAACACCACACAGCCATTCACTCATCCTCCCCCATCCCTCTCTGGGATGGGGAGAGAAACGGGAAAGTGAAGCCTGAGTTGAGATAAAGACAGATAAATAATAACAATAATAATAAAGACAATGATGATAATATTATTACTAATAATAATGTGTATGAAACAAGTGATGCACAATGCAATTGCTCACCACCTGCTGTCCGATACCCAGCCTAACCCCAAGCAGTCTGGCCCTCCTCCCAGCTCTTGCTGCACCCCCAGCCTGCCTGCTGGCAGGACAGAGTGAGAAGCTGAAACGTCCTTGGCGTGGTGCAAGCACTGCTCTGCAACAATTAAACCATCAGCATGTTATCAGCACTCTTCTCATCCTAAGCCAGAACATAGCATTCTACCAGATACTAGGAAGAAACACCTTCATCATCAGTCTCTAAACAGCAATTACTAAGGTTAAATTTTCCACAGACTCCTCTTTCTTGTGCTAGTAAATAATCCAAAGCTAAGAAATTTTGATACAAAGCAGTTCTCATCTTGGTATTTTGCTTTGCAATTAATTCAAGTGCATCTCCGGTTTTATTTACAACTATTTCTATTACAGCTTGTAACCTAATTATTCTATTAAGCATATATATTGGGGTCCTATAGCCCCAGGATCTGTCTTCTGCCCATGTAGCTGGATCATAATAGGCAAAGCCTTCAATCAAGGGGTTGGGCCCGCTTTCAGGGTCGATTCAGGCTTGTGTTACCGTTCAGCCTGTCAGGGTGATCCAGCTCCTGGAAAATGAGTCACAATTTTATATGGGTTTAAAAAAAAAGTTCTTATGTTATTTTCTCGGGACAACCTGACCTTAGTGTGGGAAAAGTCCGGTCAAGGCCCTCTCACTCGGCAGTCAATACCCATAGGGGTTGCCTCCCTCGGTAGGCCATACACACCGCAGTGGAGGGTCCTGCCCCGGTCTTGCCTTCTCCCTTTCCTCCCTTCAGGCTTGTCCCTTTTATTTGGCATCCTTAATTCATGCAGAGCCTCGTTGCCAGAATATTAGTTCTTCTGTAGCTTTAGTTTCAGTTCCTCAGGAGCAGACTCAACCCTCCAAGTTTCGGTAGTTACTTGTCCTTTTATTCTGGATGCATGGGTCCAACCCCTTTCTGCTGTTCTCACAGCTGTTTCAGTAGTAAGTAAAACAAGGTACAGTCCCTCCCATCGGGGGTTCAGTGATTCTTCCCTCCAGGTTTTTATTAAGACCTTGTCTCCTGGTTGTGTCTTATGAATAGCAAATCCTAAAGGTGGTGTTTGAGCCATCATTCCAGTTTCTCTTAGCTCTTGTAATCTCCTTCCAATAATAATTATATATTTCTGGATGCTACGATCCTCAACTACATTGTTCCCTAGAGGAATCCCTTGAAAAGAAGGCATACCATATAACATTTCATATGGCGATAATCCAGTCTCACTGTGTGGTTTAGTTCTTATGTTTAGAAGTGCCAATGGTAAGCATTTCGTCCAGGGTATTTGTGTCTCGATCATTAATTTAGCCAATTGTTGTTTTATTGTTTGATTCAGTCTTTCTATTTTCCCTGAGCTTTGTGGGTGCCACGGAGTATGGTATTCCCACTGAATACCTAATGATTGACATAATAATTTCATTATTTTAGAAGTAAAGTGTGTGCCCTGATCAGAATCAAGGTACTGGATTATCCCATATCTAGGTATCAGGTGTTCTAATAGAATTTTTGCCACCATTTGTGCAGTAGCTTGTGCTACGGGATAAGCTTCTACCCATTGTGTTAAATGATCTACTATTACCAATAGATATTTTATCCTCCCTAACTTGGGCAATTCAGTGAAATAAACTTGTACTTTCTCAAAAGGCCTATAAGCTGTTTGTTTTTTTTTTCTCCCTCCTGTGGCTGCTTGTCGAAACACTTTCTTATTTATCTTCTGACAAGTTAAACAGCCTTGTGTAATTTGCTTTGCTATTTCAAAAATCCCAATGCAACCAAATTGTTTTAGTAAATGATCACTTAACACCTTTGTACCCCAATGTGTTTGTGCATGCAAATGTCCCAATATTTGCCTCGCATAAGCTTTTGGCAATCTCTCTCGCCTGTCTGGCAGTGTCCATTTTCCTTGTTCTAACTTAGCCCCTATTTTCTCCAGTTTCCTTTGTTTTTTTTTTTGTTTTGTTTTCCATTGTGTTATATATGGAGTGGTAATTCATGTCGAGAAAAATGGTTGATATTAATAAAGAAGGGGGAGATGTGGAAGTGTGTCAACGGGGGTCGGAAAGCCTTGTGGTTGGTGATATTCGCTTTAAATACAAGAACTGACAGGGGAAAGGAAGAATGGGAACCTCTGGATAATATACCCCCTCCCTATTCATGGCAACCAGAACCGCCACATTTTGAAAGTCAATTGCCCACGGCCCCTGTTCTCTCTCCCTCTCCTCCTGCACGAAGGACTAGAAGTAAGATAAGAGCCACAGAAAGGGAGGAAAGTGAAACACGAGGCTGGACTGACGATTTAGGAGGACTTTACCCTTTGAGGGAGGTACCCCTTGGGGGGAACCAGGGGGGAATAGGGTTTGTAGTGGTTCCTTTGAACACGTCAGGTGTAAGAAATTTTAAGAAGGAAATGGGAAACCTTTTAGATGACCCTTTAGGAGTTGCCGAAAGATTGGACCAGTTCCTAGGTCCAAACACGTATACCTGGGAAGAAATGCAGTCCATATTAGGAATCCTCTTCACTATAGAAGAAAGAGGAATGATCAGGCAAGCAGGAATGAGACTGTGGGAAAGACAAAATCAGGGAGGTCCTCCAGGGGATGTGAAATGGCCAAATACCAACCCTAACTGGGAGCATCAGGCTGCTCAGGGGAGGCAAAATATGAGGGATCTTAGGACCATAATGATACAAGGGATAAAGGAATCGGTTCCAAGGGGACAAAATATAAATAAAGCTTTTAACGAGTGTCAGTGCAGAGACGAATCTCCAACTGAATGGTTAGACAGGCTGAGAAAAAGCCTTCAGATGTACTTGGATCCTGATTCCCCTGCAGGAGGGGCACTGTTGAGAACCCAGTTTGTAGCAAAATCCTGGGAAGACATCCGAAAGAAATTGGAGAAACTTGATGATTGGCATGAAAAAGGATTAGAAGAATTATTGAGGGAAGCACAAAAGGTCTATGTGAGGAGAGATGGGGAAAAACAGAAGGCAAAAGCAAATGTTTTTATGGCAGCAATAAGGGAAAGTCAAAAGCCAAGTGGACAGGAAAGCAGGAAAGGATCAGGAAAAAACCAGGGTGAAAGAGAACCCATGGATAAATGGAAAGGACAACAAGATAGAATCCCTATCTGTTACTATTGTGGCAAAAAGGGGCATCTTCAGAGGAACTGTAGAAAAAAGAAACAGGATGAAGAAATGTTAAATGTTTAAGGAAGACTAGGGGTGTCAGGGGCTATATCTTTTGGGGACCCGAACATCGAATGAGCCCTTGATAAAATCATTAATAGGTCCCCAGAGGGAAGAGGTATATTTTTTGGTAGATACTGGAGCGGATAAATCAACTATTAGAAAATTACCAAAAGGGGTTAAGGAAGGAAAGAGGAATACCATGGTAGTAGGAGCAAAAGGTGAGCCCTTTAAGGTTCCTATATTGGAAAATATAGAAATAGAATCAGAAAAGAAACTATGTCTCAATGACCTATTGCTGGTGCCTGAGGCTGAGCACAATCTATTAGGAAGGGACTTAATAATAAGATTAGGGTTGGAAATCAAGAGCCAGGGGGGAGAATTAAAAATTCAGCTATATACCCTAACCCAAGAAGATGAGGGAGAAATAGACCCACAAGTATGGTATCAAGAGGGAGATTCAGGAAAATTAGATATGGAACCCTTGGTAGTAGAAATAGTGGATCCACAACAGCCAATAAGGATTAGGCAATATCCTATCCCATTGGAAGGGAGAAGAGGACTCAAACCAGTTATAGACAGGTTGCTCCAAAAGGGGATGCTGGAACCATGTATGTCCCCACATAATACCCCCATTTTGCCAGTAAAAAAGGCTGATGGATCATATAGGTTGGTTCAGGATCTTAGGGCTGTGAATCAGCGAACCATAACCAAATTTCCAGTGGTGGCTAACCCATATACTTTATTAAACCACCTAACACCTCAGCATAAATGGTATAGTGTAATAGATTTGAAGGATGCTTTCTGGGCCTGCCCATTAAGTGAAGGGTCGCGGAATTACTTCGCCTTGAATGGGAAGACCCCGAAACAGGAAGGCGACAACAGCTTAGATGGACTGTACTTCCTCAGGGACTTACTGAATCCCCAAATTTATTTGGCCAAACCTTAGAAAAATTATTACAACTTTTTGAGGTAAAGGGGGAAGTGAAATTGTTGCAATATGTGGATGACCTATTAATAGCTGGGGAGACTGAAAAAGAGACACGGAGAACCACTATTGAATTACTTAATTTTACTTAGGGAAAAAAGGGTTGAAGGTCTCAAAATCTAAATTACAGTTTGTGGAAAAGGAAGTAAGGTACTTAGGACATGGGCTTAGCCAAGGAAAGAAAAAATTGGATCCTGACGGTATCTGGGATTTTAGCCCTGTCATCACCCAAAACGAAGAAGGAAGTGAGGCAACTGCTCGGCCTCTTGGGATATTTTAGGCCCTGGATTGAAGGGTTTAGTGAAAAGGCAAAGTTTTTATATGAAAAATTGACTGGAGAAAAAATTAAGTGGAATGAGGAAGATGAGGAAAAGTTGAGGTTGATCAAGAAAACGTTAATAGAAGCTCCAGTGCTGAGCCTCCCAGATTTAGAAAGACCCTTTTATTTATTTGTAAATGTTTCTAACCAAACCGCATATGGAGTACTAACTCAAGAATGGGCAGGAATCAAGAAACCTGTGGGATATTGTTCCAAGCTATTAGACCCTGTGAGTAGGGGGTGGCCAGTGTGCTTACAGGCAATTGTGGCTACTGCCTTACTGATTGAGGAAGCTAGAAAAGTCACTTTTAGGGCACCTCTGAAGATATATACTCCACATAATGTTAGGGGAGTACTCCAGCAAAAGGCTGAAAAATGGTTAACTGACAGTAGGATGCTGAAGTATGAGGCCATCCTGATCAACTCCCCTGATTTAGAACTACAAGTAACTGCTGCACAGAGCCCTGCACAATTTCTATATGGGGAACCCCTAACAGAACTACAACATAACTGCGTGGAAGTGATTGAATTGCAAACCAAAATCCGACCTGATCTCGAGGAGACAGAATTAGAGACAGGGGAAAAATTACTTATTGATGGATCATCCAAAGTAGTAGATGGAAAAAGAAGATCAGGGTATGCCATCGTAAATGGGGATATGGTCCTAATAGAATCAGGACCACTCAGAGCTGCCTGGTCCGCTCAAGCATGTGAACTTTATGCATTATTACGAGCCCTAGAACTATTGAAAGGAAAAAGTGGCACTATTTGTACAGACTCTAAATATGCTTATGGAATAGTCCACACATTTGGGAAAATTTGGGAAGAAAGGGGACTCATAGGCACACAGGGAAAAGGGCTGATTCACCAAACTTTAGTTTCTCAAAGATTGCAGGCATTGAGAGGACCTAGGGAGATTGCTGTGGTACATGTCAGAGGACATCAAAAGGGAACTGGCTTCCACATAAGAGGGAATAACCTAGCGGATAGAGAAGCTAGGGAAGCAGCTCTTAGGAAGCATGATGTAGTCCTAACCCCACAAGAAACGGATAACGGAAAAGGGACACAAGAGAAAAAGTATACAGAAGCAGAAATAAAAATTATAAAGACCATAGGGGCAGAACTGAAAGAAGGAAAATGGATTCTGCCTGATGGAAGAGAAATACTGCCAAAGGAACAAACTAGGCGTCTACTTTTACGGCTACACCTACAAACCCACTGGGGAACAAAAGCACTGAGTGATCAATTTCTAAAATTTTATGGGTGTGTAGGAATATATGAGGTAGCCAAACAAACCGTCCAAGGATGCTTAACGTGTCAAAAGGTAAATAAGAAGGTGATTAGGCAAGCACCTGCTGGAGGAAGAAGGATTGCATATCGACCATTTGAGAGAATACAGGTGGACTTTACTGAACTACCAAAGAGATGGCTATAAGAATGGTGGAAAAGGGGTGGACACATGCATCACGAGTAAAGGGACCCGTAACAGGAACCTGGAAGGTTGAGTCTACTCCTGGAGATCTGAAAGTTAACCTTAAAAGAACTTGAAGTATATCAGGGCATACCTACCCTTTGGATGCTAATTGTATGTATATTAAATCTTGTATTGATTAGAATATTAGCAATCATTGGAAACTCATATAAAGGCCCTAATAGAAAGATTTGGGGACCCCAAAGTCCCATAGGGGGAGTGCCACCTCCAGTAGAGATACCCGCAACATCTTGAATTACCTGAAAATTTAATAATAGGTGGGAAAATTTACCTAGATGATTGGTTATCTGCTTTGAATCGAGCCCCCACTAACTCGTGGAAAAGTTGAACGCAAATAGAAGAACCATCGTGTGTGTAAGCCTGGACCATTTCCTAAGAAGCATCAGGGAGAGGGCAAGACAACAGAACCAGATGGAGAACAAGAAACCGGAGACAGCATGGAGTCTCCTGAATCACCCTTCTTTGTTCCCTATAAACTCTTTTATATTCCTGATGGCCTCGTCGTTAAGAGTCTAATGTTATCTCAACCACGGGGCTTTCCAACCCCCATGGCCACATTCCCAAATCTCCCCCTTCTTTATTAATATCAACCATTTTCTCGACACGAATTACCACTCCATATATAACAGGTGTGTAAGTCTGAACCAATTCCTAAGAAGCATCAGGGAGAGGGCAAGACTGGAGAAGGAACCATTACTGCGGCTCAAGAAGGTTTACCAAGGGCTGCAACCCCTTAGGGTAATAACCGCCGGGTAACATGGCCTTTACCGGACCTCTCCTAATTACATGCTATTGGTCTCAGAATTGTAGTGAATGTATTGTTAACACCCGGAGGGGAAGAATTCAGGAACAAACACTACTATGCCTGTTAAACCTATGCTATGGAAACCAGAGTATGCTCGATGTAATGAAAGCAATAATATAACCAGTTATGAGCCAAAAGAGGTCCCCTATCAATGGTGGATAGAGGTAAGAGCTAATAATGAAGGAGGAGGGTTAATTGGGAAAAGTACAATTATTTTTGTACTTTTGACCTCAGTGCCAGGGAAGCTCACGGAGCAGATTATCTTGAGAGTCATCACGCAGCACTTGCAGTGCAAGCAGGCGATCAGGCCCAGTTAGCATGGGTTTATGAAAGGCAGGTCCTGCTTGACGAACATGATCTCCTTCTATGACAAAGTGACGTGCTGGGTGGATGAGGGAAAGGCTGTGGATGTGGTCTACCTTGACTTCAGCAACGCTTTTGACACCGTTTCCCACAGCATTCTCCTCAAGAAACTGGCTGCTCTTGGCTTGGACTGGCGCATGCTTCATTGGGTTAGAAACTGGCTGGATAGCCGGGCCGAAAGAGTCGTGGTGAATGGAGTCAAGTCCAGTTGGAGGCCGGTCACTAGTGGCGTTCCCCAGGGCTCGGTGCTGGGGCCGGTCCTCTTTAATATCTTCATCGATGATCTGGACGAGGGCATTGAGTGCACCCTCAGTAAATTCGCAGATGACACCAAGTTAGGTGCGTGTGTCGATCTGCTCGAGGGTAGGAAGGCTCTGCAGGAGGATCTGGATAGGCTGCACCAATGGGCTGAGGTCAACTGCATGGAGTTCAACAAGGCCAAGTGCCGGGTCCTCCACCTGGGGCGCAATAACCCCAAGCAGAGCTACAGGCTGGGAGAGGAGTGGTTGGAGAGCTGCCAGGCAGAGAAAGACCTGGGAGTGATGGTTGATAGTCGGCTGAATATGAGCCAGCAGTGTGCTCAGGTGGCCAAGAAGGCCAACAGCATCCTGGCTTGCATAAGAAACAGTGTGACCAGCAGGGCTAGGGAGGTGATCGTCCCCCTGTACTCAGCTCTGGTGAGGCCGCACCTCGAGTCCTGTGTTCAGTTTTGGGCCCCTCGCTACAAGAAGGACATCGAGGTGCTTGAGCGAGTCTAGAGAAGGGCGACGAAGCTGGTGAGGGGCCTGGAGAACAAGTCCTACGAGGAGCGGCTGAGGGAGCTGGGCTTGTTCAGCCTGGAGAAGAGGAGGCTCAGAGGCGACCTTATCGCTCTCTACAGATACCTCAAAGGAGGCTGTAGCGAGGTGGGGGTTGGTCTGTTCTCCCACGTGCCTGGTGACAGGACGAGGGGGAATGGGCTAAAGTTGCACCAGGGGTGTTTTAGGTTGGATCTTAGGAAGAACTTCTTTACCGAAAGGGTTGTGAGGCATTGGAACAGGCTGCCCAGGGAAGTGGTGGAATCACCATCCCTCGAGGTCTTTAAAAGACGTTTAGATGTAGAGCTTAGGGATACGGTTTAGTGGGGACTGTTAGTGTTAGGTCAAAGGTTGGACTCGATGATCTTGAGGTCTCTTCCAACCTAGAAATTCTGTGATTCTGTGATTATACACCCTGCGGAATCATGAAATTGAAACACGAGCTAAATATGGGATTCCAACCATTGCTAAAAACTTGTTTATAAAACTTACAGAGAATATTGTGAGAGCATTCTTTTATGGTTCAATTGGCCTTGGCCAAATTCGAAGCCAAGACACGAATTAATGACATTCAAAAGAAGAGGAGGGATTGTTATATATGGAGTGGTAATTCGTGTCAGAAAAATGGTTGATATTAATAAAGAAGGGGGAGATGTGGGAGTGTGGCAATGGGGGTCGGAAAGCCTCCTGGTTGGTGATAACATCAAACTCTTAACAATGAGATCATCAGGAATGTAAAGAGTTTAGGGGAAGTAAAGAAGGGTGACTGATGCGACACCCTGCCATCCGGGGTTGCTTGTTTTCCCCTCTGTTAAGGCACGGAAGTTGCTGGCGGGGGGTGACTTCCAGGGATGGTGACTCCACCACTTCCCTGGGCAGCCTGTTCCAATGCCTAACAACCCTTTCGGTAAAGAAGTTCTTCCTAAGATCCAACCTAAAACACCCCTGGCGCAACTTTAGCCCATTCCCCCTCGTCCTGTCACCAGGCACGTGGGAGAACAGACCAACCCCCACCTCGCTACAGCCTCCTTTGAGGTATCTGTAGAGAGCGATAAGGTCGCCTCTGAGCCTCCTCTTCTCCAGGCTGAACAAGCCCAGCTCCCTCAGCCGCTCCTCGTAGGACTTGTTCTCCAGGCCCCTCACCAGCTTCGTCGCCCTTCTCTAGACTCGCTCAAGCACCTCGATGTCCTTCTTGTAGCGAGGGGCCCAAAACTGAACACAGGACTCGAGGTGCGGCCTCACCAGAGCTGAGTACAGGGGGACGATCACCTCCCTAGCCCTGCTGGTCACACTGTTTCTTATGCAAGCCAGGATGCTGTTGGCCTTCTTGGCCACCTGAGCACACTGCTGGCTCATATTCAGCCGACTATCAACCATCACTCCCAGGTCTTTCTCTGCCTGGCAGCTCTCCAACCACTCCTCTCCCAGCCTGTAGCTCTGCTTGGGGTTATTGCGCCCCAGGTGGAGGACCCGGCACTTGGCCTTGTTGAACTCCATGCAGTTGACCTCAGCCCATTGGTGCAGCCTATCCAGATCCTCCTGCAGAGCCTTCCTACCCTCGAGCAGATCGACACACGCACCTAACTTGGTGTCATCTGCGAATTTACTGAGGGTGCACTCAATGCCCTCGTCCAGATCATCGATGAAGATATTAAAGAGGACCGGCCCCAGCACCGAGCCCTGGGGAACGCCACTAGTGACCGGCCTCCAACTGGACTTGACTCCATTCACCACGACTCTTTCGGCCCGGCTATCCAGCCAGTTTCTAACCCAATGAAGCATGCGCCAGTCCAAGCCAAGAGCAGCCAGTTTCTTGAGGAGAATGCTGTGGGAAACGGTGTCAAAAGCGTTGCTGAAGTCAAGGTAGACCACATCCACAGCCTTTCCCTCATCCACCCAGCACGTCACTTTGTCATAGAAGGAGATCATGTTCGTCAAGCAGGACCTGCCTTTCATAAACCCATGCTAACTGGGCCTGATCGCCTGCTTGCACTGCAAGTGCTGCGTGATGACTCTCAAGATAATCTGCTCCGTGAGCTTCCCTGGCACTGAGGTCAAAAGTACAAAAATAATTGTACTTTTCCCAATTAACCCTCCTCCTTCATTATTAGCTCTTACCTCTATCCACCATTGATAGGGGACCTCTTTTGGCTCATAACTGGTTATATTATTGCTTTCATTACATCGAGCATACTCTGGTTTCCATAGCATAGGTTTAACAGGCATAGTAGTGTTTGTTCCTGAATTCTTCCCCTCCGGGTGTTAACAATACATTCACTACAATTCTGAGACCAATAGCATGTAATTAGGAGAGGTCCGGTAAAGGCCATGTTACCCGGCGGTTATTACCCTAAGGGGTTGCAGCCCTTGGTAAACCTTCTTGAGCCGCAGTAATGGTTCCTTCTCCAGTCTTGCCCTCTCCCTGATGCTTCTTAGGAATTGGTTCAGACTTACACACCTGTTATATATGGAGTGGTAATTCGTGTCGAGAAAATGGTTGATATTAATAAAGAAGGGGGAGATTTGGGAATGTGGCCATGGGGGTTGGAAAGCCCCGTGGTTGAGATAACATTAGACTCTTAACGACGAGGCCATCAGGAATATAAAAGAGTTTATAGGGAACAAAGAAGGGTGATTCAGGAGACTCCATGCTGTCTCCGGTTTCTTGTTCTCCATCTGGTTCTGTTGTCTTGCCCTCTCCCTGATGCTTCTTAGGAAATGGTCCAGGCTTACACACACGATGGTTCTTCTATTTGCGTTCAACTTTTCCACGAGTTAGTGGGGGCTCGATTCAAAGCAGATAACCAATCATCTAGGTAAATTTTCCCACCTATTATTAAATTTTCAGGTAATTCAAGATGTTGCGGGTATCTCTACTGGAGGTGGCACTCCCCCTATGGGACTTTGGGGTCCCCAAATCTTTCTATTAGGGCCTTTATATGAGTTTCCAATGATTGCTAATATTCTAATCAATACAAGATTTAATATACATACAATTAGCATCCAAAGGGTAGGTATGCCCTGATATACTTCAAGTTCTTTTAAGGTTAACTTTCAGATCTCCAGGAGTAGACTCAACCTTCCAGGTTCCTGTTACGGGTCCCTTTACTCGTGATGCATGTGTCCACCCCTTTTCCACCATTCTTATAGCCATCTCTTTGGTAGTTCAGTAAAGTCCACCTGTATTCTCTCAAATGGTCGATATGCAATCCTTCTTCCTCCAGCAGGTGCTTGCCTAATCACCTTCTTATTTACCTTTTGACACGTTAAGCATCCTTGGACGGTTTGTTTGGCTACCTCATATATTCCTACACACCCATAAAATTTTAGAAATTGATCACTCAGTGCTTTTGTTCCCCAGTGGGTTTGTAGGTGTAGCCGTAAAAGTAGACGCCTAGTTTGTTCCTTTGGCAGTATTTCTCTTCCATCAGGCAGAATCCATTTTCCTTCTTTCAGTTCTGCCCCTATGGTCTTTATAATTTTTATTTCTGCTTCTGTATACTTTTTCTCTTGTGTCCCTTTTCCGTTATCCGTTTCTTGTGGGGTTAGGACTACATCATGCTTCCTAAGAGCTGCTTCCCTAGCTTCTCTATCCGCTAGGTTATTCCCTCTTATGTGGAAGCCAGTTCCCTTTTGATGTCCTCTGACATGTACCACAGCAATCTCCCTAGGTCCTCTCAATGCCTGCAATCTTTGAGAAACTAAAGTTTGGTGAATCAGCCCTTTTCCCTGTGTGCCTATGAGTCCCCTTTCTTCCCAAATTTTCCCAAATGTGTGGACTATTCCATAAGCATATTTAGAGTCTGTACAAATAGTGCCACTTTTTCCTTTCAATAGTTCTAGGGCTCGTAATAATGCATAAAGTTCACATGCTTGAGCGGACCAGGCAGCTCTGAGTGGTCCTGATTCTATTAGGACCATATCCCCATTTACGATGGCATACCCTGATCTTCTTTTTCCATCTACTACTTTGGATGATCCATCAATAAGTAATTTTTCCCCTGTCTCTAATTCTGTCTCCTCGAGATCAGGTCGGATTTTGGTTTGCAATTCAATCACTTCCACGCAGTTATGTTGTAGTTCTGTTAGGAGTTCCCCATATAGAAATTGTGCAGGGCTCTGTGCAGCAGTTACTTGTAGTTCTAAATCAGGGGAGTTGATCAGGATGGCCTCATACTTCAGCATCCTACTGTCAGTTAACCATTTTTCAGCCTTTTGCTGGAGTACTCCCCTAACATTATGTGGAGTATATATCTTCAGAGGTGCCCTAAAAGTGACTTTTCTAGCTTCCTCAATCAGTAAGGCAGTAGCCACAATTGCCTGTAAGCACACTGGCCACCCCCTACTCACAGGGTCTAATAGCTTGGAACAATATCCCACAGGTTTCTTGATTCCTGCCCATTCTTGAGTTAGTACTCCATATGCGGTTTGGTTAGAAACATTTACAAATAAATAAAAGGGTCTTTCTAAATCTGGGAGGCTCAGCACTGGAGCTTCTATTAACATTTTCTTGATCAACCTCAACTTTTCCTCATCTTCCTCATTCCACTTAATTTTTTCTCCAGTCAATTTTTCATATAAAAACTTTGCCTTTTCACTAAACCCTTCAATCCAGGGCCTAAAATATCCCAAGAGGCCGAGCAGTTGCCTCACTTCCTTCTTCGTTTTGGGTGATGACAGGGCTAAAATCCCAGATACCGTCAGGATCCAATTTTTTCTTTCCTTGGCTAAGCCAATGTCCTAAGTACCTTACTTCCTTTTCCACAAACTGTAATTTAGATTTTGAGACCTTCAACCCTTTTTTCCCTAAGTAAAATTAAGTAATTCAATAGTGGTTCTCCGTGTCTCTTTTTCAGTCTCCCCAGCTATTAATAGGTCATCCACATATTGCAACAATTTCACTTCCCCCTTTACCTCAAAAAGTTGTAATAATTTTTCTAAGGTTTGGCCAAATAAATTTGGGGATTCAGTAAGTCCCTGAGGAAGTACAGTCCATCTAAGCTGTTGTCGCCTTCCTGTTTCGGGGTCTTCCCATTCAAGGCGAAGTAATTCCGCGACCCTTCACTTAATGGGCAGGCCCAGAAAGCATCCTTCAAATCTATTACACTATACCATTTATGCTGAGGTGTTAGGTGGTTTAATAAAGTATATGGGTTAGCCACCACTGGAAATTTGGTTATGGTTCGCTGATTCACAGCCCTAAGATCCTGAACCAACCTATATGATCCATCAGCCTTTTTTACTGGCAAAATGGGGGTATTATGTGGGGACATACATGGTTCCAGCATCCCCTTTTGGAGCAACCTGTCTATAACTGGTTTGAGTCCTCTTCTCCCTTCCAATGGGATAGGATATTGCCTAATCCTTATTGGCTGTTGTGGATCCACTATTTCTACTACCAAGGGTTCCATATCTAATTTTCCTGAATCTCCCTCTTGATACCATACTTGTGGGTCTATTTCTCCCTCATCTTCTTGGGTTAGGGTATATAGCTGAATTTTTAATTCTCCCCCCTGGCTCTTGATTTCCAACCCTAATCTTATTATTAAGTCCCTTCCTAATAGATTGTGCTCAGCCTCAGGCACCAGCAATAGGTCATTGAGACATAGTTTCTTTTCTGATTCTATTTCTATATTTTCCAATATAGGAACCTTAAAGGGCTCACCTTTTGCTCCTACTACCATGGTATTCCTCTTTCCTTCCTTAACCCCTTTTGGTAATTTTCTAATAGTTGATTTATCCGCTCCAGTATCTACCAAAAAATATACCTCTTCCCTCTGGGGACCTATTAATGATTTTATCAAGGGCTCATTCGATGTTCGGGTCCCCAAAAGATATAGCCCCTGACACCCCTAGTCTTCCTTAAACATTTAACATTTCTTCATCCTGTTTCTTTTTTCTACAGTTCCTCTGAAGATGCCCCTTTTTGCCACAATAGTAACAGATAGGGATTCTATCTTGTTGTCCTTTCCATTTATCCATGGGTTCTCTTTCACCCTGGTTTTTTCCTGATCCTTTCCTGCTTTCCTGTCCACTTGGCTTTTGACTTTCCCTTATTGCTGCCATAAAAACATTTGCTTTTGCCTTCTGTTTTTCCCCATCTCTCCTCACATAGACCTTTTGTGCTTCCCTCAATAATTCTTCTAATCCTTTTTCATGCCAATCATCAAGTTTCTCCAATTTCTTTCGGATGTCTTCCCAGGATTTTGCTACAAACTGGGTTCTCAACAGTGCCCCTCCTGCAGGGGAATCAGGATCCAAGTACATCTGAAGGCTTTTTCTCAGCCTGTCTAACCATTCAGTTGGAGATTCGTCTCTGCACTGACACTCGTTAAAAGCTTTATTTATATTTTGTCCCCTTGGAACCGATTCCTTTATCCCTTGTATCATTATGGTCCTAAGATCCCTCATATTTTGCCTCCCCTGAGCAGCCTGATGCTCCCAGTTAGGGTTGGTATTTGGCCATTTCACATCCCCTGGAGGACCTCCCTGATTTTGTCTTTCCCACAGTCTCATTCCTGCTTGCCTGATCATTCCTCTTTCTTCTATAGTGAAGAGGATTCCTAATATGGACTGCATTTCTTCCCAGGTATACGTGTTTGGACCTAGGAACTGGTCCAATCTTTCGGCAACTCCTAAAGGGTCATCTAAAAGGTTTCCCATTTCCTTCTTAAAATTTCTTACACCTGACGTGTTCAAAGGAACCACTACAAACCCTATTCCCCCCTGGTTCCCCCCAAGGGGTACCTCCCTCAAAGGGTAAAGTCCTCCTAAATCGTCAGTCCAGCCTCGTGTTTCACTTTCCTCCCTTTCTGTGGCTCTTATCTTACTTCTAGTCCTTCGTGCAGGAGGAGAGGGAGAGAGAACAGGGGCCGTGGGCAATTGACTTTCAAAATGTGGCGGTTCTGGTTGCCATGAATAGGGAGGGGGTATATTATCCAGAGGTTCCCATTCTTCCTTTCCCCTGTCAGTTCTTGTATTTAAAGCGAATATCACCAACCACAAGGCTTTCCGACCCCCGTTGACACACTTCCACATCTCCCCCTTCTTTATTAATATCAACCATTTTTCTCGACATGAATTACCACTCCATATATAACACAATGGAAAACAAAACAAAAAAAAAACAAAGGAAACTGGAGAAAATAGGGGCTAAGTTAGAACAAGGAAAATGGACACTGCCAGACAGGCGAGAGAGATTGCCAAAAGCTTATGCGAGGCAAATATTGGGACATTTGCATGCACAAACACATTGGGGTACAAAGGTGTTAAGTGATCATTTACTAAAACAATTTGGTTGCATTGGGATTTTTGAAATAGCAAAGCAAATTACACAAGGCTGTTTAACTTGTCAGAAGATAAATAAGAAAGTGTTTCGACAAGCAGCCACAGGAGGGAGAAAAAAAAAAACAAACAGCTTATAGGCCTTTTGAGAAAGTACAAGTTTATTTCACTGAATTGCCCAAGTTAGGGAGGATAAAATATCTATTGGTAATAGTAGATCATTTAACACAATGGGTAGAAGCTTATCCCGTAGCACAAGCTACTGCACAAATGGTGGTAAAAATTCTATTAGAACACCTGATACCTAGCCATTAAGGCATGGATATTTCTGTGTGTTTTCTGCTGTTGTTACATTCAAAGTTGTTTGACCAATGAAAAGTTGTTTTGAAAAGAACTGCTGTGGAGAGAAGGGTGTAAGAGGGGAGCCTGCCCTCAAGATAAAGAAAGAAAAAGGCAGCACGATGAAGTTACATCAATAAAGAAGCAGGAAAAAGAAGTGAAGAGGAACAGGCTTGTAGGATAACCCGACCAAAAGCCCCGGGACAAACGGACACAACGACCAGCGTTCTGTGCCGTAAGCCAATTTATTACTGCGTGACATTATCTTATATAGTGTCAAAGCGTCCCACCCAGGAACCCAGGACCCCTCCCACTGTGCTCGCAGGCACCCCAGACCCCTCCTTTCGTGCACGCAGGCACAACCCAGAATAATCCCACACCTCCCCCCTCTTTATGCAGTAACGTACCCCCTTTTACCCGTTACGCTAAGCGTGATTTAATCATAATTACTTAGGGACGAGTATCCGTCCCAGGAGCAAGCGGTGACAATGGGAATCCTTCATGATTTTTGGTGAGAATGGTCAGCATGCTGCGATTCATTATACTGCTTCTAGCTATATTTGCTTTAATACATGCATATACTAGCCCTATCACAATGAATACTATTACCAGTAGCAATATTGTTTGTAAGAGCGATTTAAGCCATCCTTCTAGCTGAAAGCCCTCGAGAGTTGCCCCCAGCCAATTCTGTTCTGCGTCACGCTGCTCTTCTTTTATTTTGTCTTCTACCTGGGCTATTTGGGATATGTCACGTTCTACATCGGCAGTTACATTCAGAATGTGTATACAACAATGGTCAACCTTATCTTTAAGGTATCCACAGACACCATGTTCCTTTAACAGAAGCATATCCAGGGCCAATCTATTCTGCAGGGTCATTATTGTTGTGGCTTGTAACTGTATATTTAATTCCTTAAACCCCCTTTTGGTTATGTTAGCCAGTCTATGTATTTGCCCCATCAAATTGTATATCAGCTCCCTGTTGTGGTAGGAGGCTATCGGGGCAAACAACGATTCTACCACCCATCCTATCTTTATCCCAGTGGATGGTTCCTGCCACTCATCGTCTTCTTCACTTACTTCTCTTTTTGTCCTTCTCTCTATGAGAGGAGATTTTTTCCAAAGCGGGCTAAGGGTGGGCAATCCTAATGTTATTTCTTTTACTGGGCCATCCAAACTTAAATGAGTCGTCCAAGTTCCATCACTGGCGGCCCACACAAAATGTCCCATGCTTGGTATAGTCGAAGATTTACAATTCACTAAGATCTTTTTCCTACTAGTCTGGCTGGCTATATTCCGATTGGTTATACTCATGTTAACTTGTAGACCTCTGCATGCACATCCGGTGGCTAAGGCTATCTTTACCGGGAACAGAGATATTGTTTCTAAAGCAGTGTCACAATTGAATATTTGTGTACAATTCCACCACGGGACTGCTTTTACCCTCTCCCGACTACTAGTTTCCCTCTGAGCCGTCTCATATAGTAAACTCTGGTCATTATTCGTCCTTCCTACCCACTGCAAACACCAAGGAGTATTCCCTCCATATTGGTATTTCTGCAGTATACTTACTGCCCATGCTGACTCCCAACCCTCTAATCTTCCTATCTCGTTACCTTCTTTACACTTCCATATAACCTTTTCCTTTTGTCGTGTGCGTGGTGCATCATACTCACACATCCCTAGTCGTCCATCCTCATTGTCTAGGTCCGTAAATATGTAATTTCTTTCCTTTTGACACCCAGAATAAAGGCGAATCTGACACTTTCTATAAAACCCTTCCAGCCTTTCTGTCTATGACTGTTTCCGATTCACATTGGATTGTTTTTTTTTTTCTCAATCTGGGGTATCGGTGATGTGATTATACCCCAGGGTATAGAATCACCTGCGGATTTAGGTATAGGTAAACAAGCGGTCACTTGACTCACATTCTGCATTTTTGCGAAATCTCTAATTAACCCTATCATTAAATTTTCCTCTTGATTGCTCCTTGCTTGCTGTGTGTACTGAACTGACCTTTTATCTCTCATTTTTAACAACACCGGAATTTTACAGACTCCTCGGGTTGCTCGAGGGCTGCGAGCAGTGCGATGCGGCCATAATAGCAGACCCATAGAGCACAAACCAAGTGTCGTGTTAGCTGTAATCACCTTCCAAGCATGTTCCTGAGAACAGAGCAACCAATAGGGGTTAGGTAAACGCCAATGAACAGAGTTCGAAACATGCGCGACGTGGACCGATTGATAAAGGGCTGTCACACGGCTATTTACAGTCCAAGCATCCCCAGGGAAAAAGTCCACCGGTGCAGGAGCTTGGCCTGGTGGCCCCACCCACAACCAGGCCACCAACTGATTGCGCACCGTGGTCTTAACTGTCCACGGCGGAACGGTCACATCCGCTATTGTCCCATTGTCCCAAACGTCAATGGAGCCGCACAATTGCGCCACCAGCAGAACGGTTTCTTTTCCGTCCTCCGTCGCATGCGTGGTGCTGTCCGATGACAAGTGTATTTCATGTGTCAGATTGTTACCTGCCTGCATGGTGGCATTGATACGGATGGTAGTCAGCTTCCTTCCCTGGCAAGTAACAGGTGGGAACAATCCACGAAGTGTCCCGTTGAGTACTGGCTCAGCAGACCGTAGGTTGTAAGCGTATGGCATTGGAAACAGCGGAGCGGTCTGGTAGCCTACAGCATACTCCTGCTAACACTAATGCATCACGACCTAACAGAGATATAGGAATGGCTAGAACGTAGGGTCTGAGGGGCCTCACCTCCCGCCGGACACCAGCGTCATCCCAGCGAATCAATACTGGATGACGGCTGTTTTCGATCACAGGTTCCCTTTTCTTGGAACAATCACGAGCTACGTGACCAGGCTGTCCGCAACGAAAACAACCTCCAGGATGAATTTGGAAAGCAAACGCCTGGAGGGCTGATGTGACCCCAACCATCTGCTCACTGAGAGCAGCAGCAAGAGGCTGCATCTCCTGAGCCTTGCCAAACGCACATCCGCGAGCAATCAGCTCGCCCGCGCTTGCAGAAGCTGGAAGCGCTGCAAGAGCGGCCTTGAACTCAGGTAGAGCTCCCGTTCTTAAGCATTCTCTCAAAACAACATCTTGCGCTTCCGGTGGTAAATTACTGCTCACCACAGCTGTCTGCACTCTATCTGCAAAGCGCCCAAAGTGTTCCTCAGGTTTTTGCCGAATATGGAGATAACTGGGAGTCGGGCTGACTACAGCATTCATCCGCTCTAATGCTCTACGGCCCAAATCAGCAGCGGCAATCAGCACGGGCTGCAGCAGCAACAGCTGTTCCTGCGGAGTATTCCACCTCCCCCGTCCCAACAACGCTTCCCCAGGCATACCATGTAAAGGATCCTGGGGATTCGCCCATGCACGCGCCATTAACACTTCACCTTCCTCTTCTAGCAAAGACTCAAACATGGGTACCTGCGCTGCCGTCAGGCAGGCTTGGGCAACCTGCCGCCAATCAAACATCAGGGGCCCTTGCAAGGCCACCGCATCCAACAAAACCTGTGTCTGTGGGCTAGAGAATCCCCCTGTACTGGGTCTGGCTGGAATGTTAACTTTCCCGGCAGCAGCCCATTCAGTGCCGTACTCTGTACTTGTAGCTGGAACAGCAGTGTTATCACACCAGTGTTGTGTCTACTGCTGAGCAGCAGTGGCACAGCATTGGGCCTTTCTCTAACCCTCCTAGGGGGTGGGCAAAAAAGTGAGGAGAGAAACATCACTAGGGCAGCTGACCTAAACCAATCAAAGGGATATTCCATACCATGTGATGTCACACTCAGCAATAAAAGGTGGAAACAGGAAGAAGAGGGGAGGGGTGGGCTCTCGTTGAGAAGACGTCGGTCCTCCTCTCGAACACCGGCTGCGTGCGTTGAGGCCTTGCTTCAAGGACGTGGTCAATCATCGCTCATTTGTGGGAAGTAGAGAGTAATTTCTTTCCTCTGCACTTCCATATCGCTTTCATTTATTTTGTTTGTTTGTTTTCCTCCCTTTTTCCCCTTTCCCTTTTATTTCCCCTTAGTTAAATTGTTTAGTTCATGGTAGTCTTTATTTAATTATTATAATTATTTCCCTTTAATTAAATTATCCTTATCTCAACCCGTGAGTTGTTCTTTGCTTTACTTCTCCCCCTCCTTATCTAAAGGAGGGGGAGTGAGAGAGCGGTTGTGGGGTTTAGCTGCCCAGCACGGTAAAACCACCACAGTCCTTTTTGGCGCCCAACGTGGGGCTCGAAGGGTTGAGATAACAATAGAATTGATTAAACGCATACAACTAACACACTTGCTTGCTAGTAACCATGTTCCTTGCCCTGTTAATAATAATGGCTTTGTTCATATGTCATGCAATTCGTGTCATATTCTCCTTTCTCCTATATATCCGATCCGACCAAGTGCTACAATCTGTGTTCACTTTTTTTAATTCGTTGTGCTGCCAAGCACTGACCTTGGTTTTACTCTGGAATTCAGGCTCTGCGCTGTTATCATTTGGGTCCCATGGAAACTATCTTTCAGAGAATATTCAGAACTACACTGCCTTCCTTTTCTCATCTGGACACCAGTTTATTAATAATATCAGGAATGGTACCTTTCCCTTCTTTCACAGTGGGATAATTACAACAGTTTGGGAGTATTTTGAAGATCCATCTGTAACCCATGTATTGCTATTTCTAATTCTGAATAACAGGTTTCATTTTCTCTCTAAGATTAGTCGATTGTTTAGAAAACTTATTTGGGAATCTGTCCCAAAACAGTCTCGTGGTGAGTGGCACGGTGTGTGGGATGATGTTAGCAGATACCTGTCACGAGTGTCTCCTCCAATAGTTTTGAACTTCACCCCTGAGCAAGTGCTAAATCCTAAAAACTTGGTAGAATGTTTGAGAGTTGTATGTCCTGATCCTGATAATGCCGGAGAACAACAGCTTGCAGCATTGTGCTGGGTCCTGGTTTATTCCTATCAAACACTGTTTAACATCATCCAGCAACTTGAAGAGAGGGAGGAAGTCTCTGAATCTGATGACCAAGTAACACATGCTGTGGCTGACCCAGAGGACCAACCAACTATGGTATCAGTCGCCCCCATAGTCAAGTCAAAACAATGGAAACGGAGGTCAGCTCGTTTAGTAAGGGAAGAAGGCTCTCCTAAGAAGGAGGGAGAAGGGGAATTGGCAGGCACCTCTAAAGCAGAGCCATCACAAAAACAGCAGGAAGACGAGACGGAAATCATAAAGGAATCAGAAATCACTCGATCCTTATCCCTGAGTGAGATGCGAGAAATACGAAAGGATTATGGTCGACGCCCAGGTGAACACATCCTCACTTGGCTGCTCCGATGCTGGGATGCTGGGGCCAGTAGCCTACAATTAGAAGGCAATGAAGCCAAGCAGCTGGGATCCCTCTCTAGAGAAAGGGTAATCGACAAAGTAATCGGGAGAGGAGCACAGGCCCTCAGCCTCTGGAGACGACTCCTGGCAGCTATCAAAGAAAGATATCCCCATAAGGAAGATATTGTATATCACATAGGCAAGTGGACCACTGTGGATAAAGGTCTCCAACATCTGCGGGAATTAGCTGTGCGGGAGATGATTTATAGTGATTTGGACAATGCCCAGACACCTCAAGACCCCGATGAAGTCCAGTGCACAACA
Organism: Netta rufina; assembly: GCF_964035555.1. Classification (NCBI taxonomy): domain Eukaryota; kingdom Metazoa; phylum Chordata; class Aves; order Anseriformes; family Anatidae; genus Netta; species Netta rufina. The sequence goes on from NC_140139.1 coordinate 12,332,868, forward strand.
TCCATGTGGCGTAAATTTGTGCGGAGTGCACCAGCAGCACATGCCAGTACCCTGGCAGCAATTCACTGGGATGAGGGGATGGGACCAACAATGTATGATGTCTCCTGCCAACTTCAAAAATATGAAGACAATCTCTCTGCTCCACTACAGTCCTGTGTCTCAGCTGTGGAGAAATTGTCTAAAGGACTTGACAAGCTTGTGGAGAAAGTATATTCCCCCTCATCTAGACAGAGTGATACTTCAGCCACTAAGAATCAGCATTCGCCTGCTCAAGAGAGAGAGTACCCAAGACGTACACCACGTGGCACCTTGTGGTTTTATCTGCGTGACCATGGGGAAGATATGAGGAAATGGGATGGTGTACCTACTTCAACCCTAGCTGCTCGGGTACGTGAACTGAAAGGAAATACAGCAGCAAGAAGAGGGGCTCCTAAGAGAAATGCTGCTCCAGTTTCTATTGGGCAGTACCCCAGAGGCAGTAGAAGAGCTGATGTTATTCTTGACCACGATGAAGGGACCTCTACCTCTCATTTGCCAGAATTTGTGCATTTGCAAGAATTAAGTGGCAGACGCTCCAGCCAGGACTAGAGGGGCCCTGCCTCTGGCCAGGTAGAGGAGAGGGATAACCGGATTTATTGGACTGTGTGGATCCGATGGCCTGGAACATCAGAACCACAGGAATACAAAGCTTTAGTGGACACTGGCGCACAATGTACCATAATGCCATCAGGCTACCAAGGGACAGAACTCACTTGTATCTCTGGAGTGACAGGGGGATCCCAACAACTATCTGTACTGGAAGCTGAAGTGAGTCTAACTGGGAATGAGTGGCAAAAGCATCCCATTGTGACTGGCCCAGAGGCTCCGTGCATCCTTGGCATAGACTATCTCAAGAGAGGGTACTTCAAGGATCCAAAAGGATACCGGTGGGCTTTTGGCATAGCTGCTTTGAGCACAGAGAAGATTAGGCAGCTGTCTACCCTGCCTGGCCTTTCAGAAGACCCTTCTGTTGTAGGATTGCTGAAGGTTGAAGAACAACAGGTACCAATTGCTACCACAACGGTGCACCGACGGCAATATCGCACCAACCGAGACTCCCTGATTCCCATCCATGAGTTGGTTCACCGACTGGAGAGTCAGGGAGTAATCAGCAAGACTCGCTCACCCTTTAATAGTCCTATATGGCCAGTACGAAAGTCTAATGGCGAGTGGAGGCTAACAGTGGACTATCGAGGCCTGAATGAAGTCACGCCACCACTGAGTGCTGCAGTGCCAGACATGCTAGAACTTCAGTACGAACTAGAGTCAAAGGCAGCCAAGTGGTATGCCACAATTGATATTGCTAATGCATTTTTCTCCATCCCTTTAGCAGCAGCATGAAGGCCGCAGTTTGCTTTCACTTGGAGGGGCATCCAATACACCTGGAATCGGCTGCCCCAGGGGTGGAAACACAGCCCTACCATTTGCCATGGACTGATCCAGTCTGCACTGGAGCAAGGGGGAGCTCCTGAGCATCTTCAGTACATTGACGACATCCTCGTGTGGGGCAACACAGCAGAAGAAGTTTTTGAGAAAGGGAAGAAAATAATCCAAATTCTCCTGAAAGCTGGTTTTGCCATTAAAAAGAGCAAGGTCAAGGGGCCTACACAGGAAATCCAGTTCTTGGGGGTAAAATGGCAGGATGGACGTCGCCATATTCCAATGGATGTGATCAATAAAATAACAGCAATGTCTCCGCCAACTAGCAAAAAGGAAACGCAAGCTTTCCTAGGCCTCGTGGGATTCTGGAGAATGCATGTGCCAGGCTATAGTCAGCTTGTGAGTCCTCTATACCGAGTGACTCGAAAGAGAAACTATTTTGAGTGGGGCCCTGAGCAACAAGGACTTGAGCTAAGCTGGTGCTGGTGTCCAGACATCCAACTCCGCCTGCCTTGAGTGGCCACTTTGGCAGATGAAGACCTAATCATCAACAGTTCTTATGAACATTTTCCAAGAAAGACCTATGGAATGAAAAGATACATCTGCTTATTAATCCTGTCCTGTTAAATCCTTGTCCTGTTAAAGGACAAGGGATAATGATGAGAATGCTTGTATGCTAAAGTATGGGGATCTGAGTGTGACACAAATGTTATGGAATAAGGGGTGGAGGTTGTACTGGGTCTGGCTGGAATGTTAACTTTCCCGGCAGCAGCCCATTCAGTGCCGTACTCTGTACTTGTAGCTGGAACAGCAGTGTTATCACACCAGTGTTGTGTCTACTGCTGAGCAGCAGTGGCACAGCATTGGGCCTTTCTCTAACCCTCCTAGGGGGTGGGCAAAAAAGTGAGGAGAGAAACATCACTAGGGCAGCTGACCTAAACCAATCAAAGGGATATTCCATACCATGTGGTGTCACACTCAGCAATAAAAGGTGGAAACAGGAAGAAGAGGGGAGGGGTGGGCTCTCGTTGAGAAGACGTCGGTCCTCCTCTCGAACACCGGCTGCGTGCGTTGAGGCCTTGCTTCAAGGACGTGGTCAATCATCGCTCATTTGTGGGAAGTAGAGAGTAATTTCTTTCCTCTGCACTTCCATATCGCTTTCATTTATTTTGTTTGTTTGTTTTCCTCCCTTTTTCCCCTTTCCCTTTTATTTCCCCTTAGTTAAATTGTTTAGTTCATGGTAGTCTTTATTTAATTATTATAATTATTTCCCTTTAATTAAATTATCCTTATCTCAACCCGTGAGTTGTTCTTTGCTTTACTTCTCCCCCTCCTTATCTAAAGGAGGGGGAGTGAGAGAGCGGTTGTGGGGTTTAGCTGCCCAGCACGGTAAAACCACCACAGTCCTTTTTGGCGCCCAACGTGGGGCTCGAAGGGTTGAGATAACAATAGAATTGATTAAACGCATACAACTAACACACTTGCTTGCTAGTAACCATGTTCCTTGCCCTGTTAATAATAATGGCTTTGTTCATATGTCATGCAATTCGTGTCATATTCTCCTTTCTCCTATATATCCGATCCGACCAAGTGCTACAATCTGTGTTCACTTTTTTTAATTCGTTGTGCTGCCAAGCACTGACCTTGGTTTTACTCTGGAATTCAGGCTCTGCGCTGTTATCATTTGGGTCCCATGGAAACTATCTTTCAGAGAATATTCAGAACTACACTGCCTTCCTTTTCTCATCTGGACACCAGTTTATTAATAATATCAGGAATGGTACCTTTCCCTTCTTTCACAGTGGGATAATTACAACAGTTTGGGAGTATTTTGAAGATCCATCTGTAACCCATGTATTGCTATTTCTAATTCTGAATAACAGGTTTCATTTTCTCTCTAAGATTAGTCGATTGTTTAGAAAACTTATTTGGGAATCTGTCCCAAAACAGTCTCGTGGTGAGTGGCACGGTGTGTGGGATGATGTTAGCAGATACCTGTCACGAGTGTCTCCTCCAATAGTTTTGAACTTCACCCCTGAGCAAGTGCTAAATCCTAAAAACTTGGTAGAATGTTTGAGAGTTGTATGTCCTGATCCTGATAATGCCGGAGAACAACAGCTTGCAGCATTGTGCTGGGTCCTGGTTTATTCCTATCAAACACTGTTTAACATCATCCAGCAACTTGAAGAGAGGGAGGAAGTCTCTGAATCTGATGACCAAGTAACACATGCTGTGGCTGACCCAGAGGACCAACCAACTATGGTATCAGTCGCCCCCATAGTCAAGTCAAAACAATGGAAACGGAGGTCAGCTCGTTTAGTAAGGGAAGAAGGCTCTCCTAAGAAGGAGGGAGAAGGGGAATTGGCAGGCACCTCTAAAGCAGAGCCATCACAAAAACAGCAGGAAGACGAGACGGAAATCATAAAGGAATCAGAAATCACTCGATCCTTATCCCTGAGTGAGATGCGAGAAATACGAAAGGATTATGGTCGACGCCCAGGTGAACACATCCTCACTTGGCTGCTCCGATGCTGGGATGCTGGGGCCAGTAGCCTACAATTAGAAGGCAATGAAGCCAAGCAGCTGGGATCCCTCTCTAGAGAAAGGGTAATCGACAAAGTAATCGGGAGAGGAGCACAGGCCCTCAGCCTCTGGAGACGACTCCTGGCAGCTATCAAAGAAAGATATCCCCATAAGGAAGATATTGTATATCACATAGGCAAGTGGACCACTGTGGATAAAGGTCTCCAACATCTGCGGGAATTAGCTGTGCGGGAGATGATTTATAGTGATTTGGACAATGCCCAGACACCTCAAGACCCCGATGAAGTCCAGTGCACAACATCCATGTGGCGTAAATTTGTGCGGAGTGCACCAGCAGCACATGCCAGTACCCTGGCAGCAATTCACTGGGATGAGGGGATGGGACCAACAATGTATGATGTCTCCTGCCAACTTCAAAAATATGAAGACAATCTCTCTGCTCCACTACAGTCCTGTGTCTCAGCTGTGGAGAAATTGTCTAAAGGACTTGACAAGCTTGTGGAGAAAGTATATTCCCCCTCATCTAGACAGAGTGATACTTCAGCCACTAAGAATCAGCATTCGCCTGCTCAAGAGAGAGAGTACCCAAGACGTACACCACGTGGCACCTTGTGGTTTTATCTGCGTGACCATGGGGAAGATATGAGGAAATGGGATGGTGTACCTACTTCAACCCTAGCTGCTCGGGTACGTGAACTGAAAGGAAATACAGCAGCAAGAAGAGGGGCTCCTAAGAGAAATGCTGCTCCAGTTTCTATTGGGCAGTACCCCAGAGGCAGTAGAAGAGCTGATGTTATTCTTGACCACGATGAAGGGACCTCTACCTCTCATTTGCCAGAATTTGTGCATTTGCAAGAATTAAGTGGCAGACGCTCCAGCCAGGACTAGAGGGGCCCTGCCTCTGGCCAGGTAGAGGAGAGGGATAACCGGATTTATTGGACTGTGTGGATCCGATGGCCTGGAACATCAGAACCACAGGAATACAAAGCTTTAGTGGACACTGGCGCACAATGTACCATAATGCCATCAGGCTACCAAGGGACAGAACTCACTTGTATCTCTGGAGTGACAGGGGGATCCCAACAACTATCTGTACTGGAAGCTGAAGTGAGTCTAACTGGGAATGAGTGGCAAAAGCATCCCATTGTGACTGGCCCAGAGGCTCCGTGCATCCTTGGCATAGACTATCTCAAGAGAGGGTACTTCAAGGATCCAAAAGGATACCGGTGGGCTTTTGGCATAGCTGCTTTGAGCACAGAGAAGATTAGGCAGCTGTCTACCCTGCCTGGCCTTTCAGAAGACCCTTCTGTTGTAGGATTGCTGAAGGTTGAAGAACAACAGGTACCAATTGCTACCACAACGGTGCACCGACGGCAATATCGCACCAACCGAGACTCCCTGATTCCCATCCATGAGTTGGTTCACCGACTGGAGAGTCAGGGAGTAATCAGCAAGACTCGCTCACCCTTTAATAGTCCTATATGGCCAGTACGAAAGTCTAATGGCGAGTGGAGGCTAACAGTGGACTATCGAGGCCTGAATGAAGTCACGCCACCACTGAGTGCTGCAGTGCCAGACATGCTAGAACTTCAGTACGAACTAGAGTCAAAGGCAGCCAAGTGGTATGCCACAATTGATATTGCTAATGCATTTTTCTCCATCCCTTTAGCAGCAGCATGAAGGCCGCAGTTTGCTTTCACTTGGAGGGGCATCCAATACACCTGGAATCGGCTGCCCCAGGGGTGGAAACACAGCCCTACCATTTGCCATGGACTGATCCAGTCTGCACTGGAGCAAGGGGGAGCTCCTGAGCATCTTCAGTACATTGACGACATCCTCGTGTGGGGCAACACAGCAGAAGAAGTTTTTGAGAAAGGGAAGAAAATAATCCAAATTCTCCTGAAAGCTGGTTTTGCCATTAAAAAGAGCAAGGTCAAGGGGCCTACACAGGAAATCCAGTTCTTGGGGGTAAAATGGCAGGATGGACGTCGCCATATTCCAATGGATGTGATCAATAAAATAACAGCAATGTCTCCGCCAACTAGCAAAAAGGAAACGCAAGCTTTCCTAGGCCTCGTGGGATTCTGGAGAATGCATGTGCCAGGCTATAGTCAGCTTGTGAGTCCTCTATACCGAGTGACTCGAAAGAGAAACTATTTTGAGTGGGGCCCTGAGCAACAAGGACTTGAGCTAAGCTGGTGCTGGTGTCCAGACATCCAACTCCGCCTGCCTTGAGTGGCCACTTTGGCAGATGAAGACCTAATCATCAACAGTTCTTATGAACATTTTCCAAGAAAGACCTATGGAATGAAAAGATACATCTGCCTATTAATCCTGTCCTGTTAAATCCTTGTCCTGTTAAAGGACAAGGGATAATGATGAGAATGCTTGTATGCTAAAGTATGGGGATCTGAGTGTGACACAAATGTTATGGAATAAGGGGTGGAGGTTGTACTGGGTCTGGCTGGAATGTTAACTTTCCCGGCAGCAGCCCATTCAGTGCCGTACTCTGTACTTGTAGCTGGAACAGCAGTGTTATCACACCAGTGTTGTGTCTACTGCTGAGCAGCAGTGGCACAGCATTGGGCCTTTCTCTAACCCTCCTAGGGGGTGGGCAAAAAAGTGAGGAGAGAAACATCACTAGGGCAGCTGACCTAAACCAATCAAAGGGATATTCCATACCATGTGGTGTCACACTCAGCAATAAAAGGTGGAAACAGGAAGAAGAGGGGAGGGGTGGGCTCTCGTTGAGAAGACGTCGGTCCTCCTCTCGAACACCGGCTGCGTGCGTTGAGGCCTTGCTTCAAGGACGTGGTCAATCATCGCTCATTTGTGGGAAGTAGAGAGTAATTTCTTTCCTCTGCACTTCCATATCGCTTTCATTTATTTTGTTTGTTTGTTTTCCTCCCTTTTTCCCCTTTCCCTTTTATTTCCCCTTAGTTAAATTGTTTAGTTCATGGTAGTCTTTATTTAATTATTATAATTATTTCCCTTTAATTAAATTATCCTTATCTCAACCCGTGAGTTGTTCTTTGCTTTACTTCTCCCCCTCCTTATCTAAAGGAGGGGGAGTGAGAGAGCAGTTGTGGGGTTTAGCTGCCCAGCACGGTAAAACCACCACACCCCCCTCCTGTACAGCCTTTTTTAACTGTAGCAGCATCTTATAATCCACCGGCTGCCACTGATGTCCTTGAGACCCCGCGAAAACAGGATAGCACCCTATCCGCACAGGACTTGGCGTTATTTCACAACCCGAGAGAAGACATTCTCGTGCACTAATAGTCCATTTTTCTCTTGCCTTTTGCACCTCCTCATGGATGTGCATCGGCTGCCACAGGGTAGCCTGTCTAGGATCCCGAGACTCCTCATCTGTTGAACTCTCACTATCCACTCGTTCTCTCTCTCGGGACGCAGCACCTGACGGAACGGGAATGCGACGCATGGACGATGGTAGGGGCTTCTCCGAAAAAAGCTCCACCCGCGCTTCCCCCCCCTCCCGCTCTCCAGGGTCAAACACGGGGGGGGGCTGCATACAGCGGCGGCCGGAGGGAGCCCGAAAACGCCGGCAGCTGCCCGGATGCCACCCCTGCCCCTTCAGGACCCCCGGCAGGGAATAGAATAAGGGAGCCCTTCTTATTTACCCCCCAAAAGGACCCGTCCGATGAAGTATGTACTGTGCTCCCTTCAGCTGGAGGAGTACTAGGTGTTGCTATTCTTTCACGATCCAACCGAACTCGCAGGGGGGCCACAAAAGGTTTCCCACCCTCTTCTTTCTCCTGCTCCACATTATTTTCATCCCCCGATTGAGCCTCCTCCTTCGCCTGCCCTGACCCTTCCTTTAGATTGTTTTTTATCGGCAGCTCCATAGGAGCCTGCTTATTCTCACTGTCCCCATCGGACAAAAGCATGCGGTGCACAGTAGCCCACAGGCATGCCTCGTTGGCTACCTTTTCCAAAACCGCTCGCACCGACCCATAGGTTGGTAATAAAGTCTGCGCCTCTTTGTTCCCGATGCAAGCGCTGTCACATAAATCCCGTCCCACTGCTTCTAAAGTAGCCTGTTTCAGGCAATGGACAGGAGACCCCGCCAGATTCTGGCGTGTCGCCCAAAACAAGAGGGACCGTATGTCCTTCTTTCGTAAAGTTATTCCTACTTCCTTGGCCAAGGATTTTAAAGTACTCACCACCTCATCGACTCCAGGCCCCATGGCCACCCGCGTACCTAGCAAGTACGTGCTGCGCCTAACTTGCGCCGCGCCTAACTCGCGCCAACCAGTTGCACGTCGGGGTTCGTATCATGTCGGGGTCACCATATGTAGGATAACCCGACCGAAAGCCCCGGGACAAACGGACACAACGACCAGCGTTCTGTGCCGTAAGCCAATTTATTACTGCGTGACATTATCTTATATAGTGTCAAAGCGTCCCACCCAGGAACCCAGGACCCCTCCTACTGTGCTCGCAGGCACCCCAGACCCCTCCTTTCGTGCACGCAGGCACAACCCAGAATAATCCCACACAGGCTGGCAGAACGGAGACCAGGACGGGAACAGGCATTTTGATTGCCTCATGAAGATAGGCTCAGAGAAGCTCGTCGCTGGAAATATGCGCACTGGAGCTGGAGAGAAGCTCGAGCTGAGAGAAGCAGACCTGTGCACACAACTGCCCCTCGCTGGTAAGCAGTTGCGCATTATGGGGAATCATACGTCCTTAGAAACAAAGACTGCCCTGGTAACCTTACAGCTTATTCTCCTTCTTAACAATCGGACAGTTATTGATCCTGAAACATGGGACCAAACTGAGGTCAAGGTGTGGGACTCTGCAACTAAAAATGGCAAGGTTGCAGTGGGATTGCTCGGCACCTGGCGAGCAATCTCTGAGGCCTTAAAGAGCCATGTGGAGCCACAGTCAGAAACGTGTGGTTTGCCAGACAGTGAGGGAGCTGCAGGCTCCTTTACTGATCTGACTGCTACGCCATCAGCCCCCCCACCGCTACAGCCATCGAAGGCTTTTGCTGTTACGCCCCCTGCTGACCTGGGCGTGCCTTTTGACCCAGGCCTATTGGCCTTGAAAAGGAGATGGATATGCTTTTCTTCGATCTGCGAAGAACGGGATACATAAGGCCTGAAGACTGAGTTGCTTGACAACTTAAAGCGAGACATATTGTTCAAAAGGAATCGAAAATGGAGACTTGTTTGTAATTAAGAAAAGGAATGGAAAATGGAGACTGTTAAGTCATGGAACTTAAAGGATTGTTTGTTATCTTTTCTGATTGTACATATTTATAGGCGTACTCAAGTTTAGTAAGTCATGGAACTTAAAGGATTGTTCTTTCCTGATTGTACGTATGTATAGGCATACTTGGGTTTAGTATGTAAAAGCAATGTTCTATATATATTTAGAATGTTCGATGTGCGTGTTGGTGGTGCGTAGACTCCCCGCACACCCAGCGCTGTTTACTTGGCTTTTATACCTTTTATACCTTTTATAAGTATTTCTTTTATAAATATTACTTAATTCAGGTTGAGTTGAGACTTCATTTATAACAATAACCAAACAAACAAGTATTGTCTCTGACTGTGTTCTTTGTGGAGTGACTTATTCCACTTTGTTTCAAACCCTTACACAAATACTTTCAGCACAAAATACCTGGACTTTTAATAATAAGACATACAATTATTAACACTCCAGTTAGTATCCCTCCAGCAGCTGAAAACATACTGTTTGTCCGCAGCTTCAGGAGGTCTTTGCTCCTGCGGTGAGCAGTTGAGAGTGGAGTCCCCTCCGAGCAAAACACTCAGGATGCATGTAGGGGCATCTGCTCTGCAGCCGATCCTGCAGCCAAGCAGAGTGTCTCCCGCCTGGCTCACCAAAATGACTCACAGAAAGCTGACTCCACAATCAGTATGATTGTAAAGCAGGTATGTTTACTCAGTCCTGGGCGACACGGGGTGGGGGGTGCGGGGGGGTTGCCCCACCAAAGTCGTGCACGCCACGTGGCAACTTGCTTTGGTTATATCTAGTAAAGAGTTGCATATACATGAAGTTTCCCAATACACCTATACATATGCATAATCTGTCCCTTTATGAACAGTCCTTTTTATCTCAGACTCCTTGGTTAAAGTCTGAACCAGGTTCGGAGGTTGTTTTGATCTCGTTCTCAGGGTCCGAGGGGCTCCTGTTATCTAGAGGTCTAAGCGCAGCACAGGCACAGCACATCACAAATGTAGCACATATTCATTCTTAATCAATCGCTCTCTAATTTCTAATTCCATGTTTCAGCTGCAGCATACTTGCTCTCTTCCGGATCCACAGGTATTCTACTATTAACATTAATGTTCAAAGCCTGACAGACCCAGTCCTCCGTGGACCCAAATATCGGCCAAAATACATAGGGTCTTAAGGGTTCTTTTGGTCATTCTATCATATAATACTGGACCATTTTTAATTTACTCTTTCATTTTCTGGGGCCCCTATCCTTCCAATTTCTAATCATTACTCCTAATGGACTTTCTGGTGGTATGTCTGGTAATTTGCTCCCTTTATTCTGGTCCTTGGTCTTCAATTCTGTCTGACCCATCTAGGAATGGCAATTCCCACAGCCCTTGGTTACCTTAGTAAGAGTGTCTTTCAGGGGGTTTAGGACCTATCACCCACCCACGAATCCTATAGGAATTGCTTTGGTCCTTCACCAGCCAAGTCCCTCACGGGAGATTGGAACTGCGGTTAGAAGACCTCTACACTCACTTTGGAACTAAGTTCCATCTCAGTCACATTCTTACACACACAGGCAACTGAATCCCATCCAACTGAATGGTATACGCCTTAAATACTTACGACTCCGTCGTCTTCGTTCGGATCTTCGCGCACAGAATTACAGGCAAAATACAGTGCTGCAGCCGGCAAGGGACCTCATAAAAAATCAAAATCTTTGCTTACCTTTATTCAGGTTCAAGATGGCCTTAGTCCTGACCTGACTCAAACAGGAGCCACCAAATGGTGGGGCGCCTCTCCTAGATCAAATCAGAATTCAGGTACCAAGGCCATCCCGGACAAACCCCCAATTGTTATAAATGGCTAAGTCCCAAATAGGGTTACAAAGTTTACAATTTATTAAACGAATAGAGGTAGGCAAACAGCGCTGGGTGCGCAGGGAGTCTCTGCTCCACCAAGAAGCACACCAGTTACATCAGGCATCTGGTTTTTATGCTCCTAGGCTAATACATATTCATCACCACTTTTGGAAAAGGCAGGGTTATTATAATTAGTTTCCCGGGACCCGAACCATCCCACGGACGCATGCATATCAGTCTCCGTGGTCCCTCTGGGGGTCGCTCATACTGAAGGCTCGTAGTCTTCCTCCCAGGCTTTGTCCTTCGGTCATTCTTCAGCTTCCCCCCCCTCCTTATTTAGTAGTCTCTGGGCCAGATGTCAGAAAGTTGTGTCTCGTGCAGTAGTCAGCAGTTATCTCAAGAAACTCCCCCCTATTCTCTTATCTCCCAGACTCGAGTCTCAAGGTTTACCCTTCTAACCCTCTATCGACACGAACTGCTAGACCCTTCTTTTGCAAGATACAAGAACTATATACACTAACCACTCTGTTTCTCTTGGACTTGTGGTTATTTATACAAGGGTATGTAAGACAGAAGGTCACATTTCAATATGAGGCCCTAGCATTGTTCCATATTGACACGAATCAGATGAACATATTTCACACTCCCCATCAGGAGCCAATAGGCCTGGTGTCATATAGACCTTTCCATGATCAAGAAGCTCATAATTACATTGGTGGCACCTGCCTCAGACCCACGTATTGATCTGCTCGGTATGTTAGTTCATTTCAGTATTGATCCCCGCTACTGGAAGGATGGAAGAAAATATTACCTGTGCACCTGATCCTTCAACCAATCGCCCCAGAGCCATCAAGTCCCTTTTGATCGCTCTTGGACTTCTCTTTGCTACCTCAGTACTGCCAATGTGAAAAACAACTAAGGTGTAATAATCAGAGGGCTGTACCAGGTGAGTGATTTTCCAAGTGATGACTCTTACCTGGGCCCCAGGAAGAAAGCAGACTTCCCTATGGGTTGAATCTGGAGAGCAAATCGGGCCCTTGGTTCCCTTCAGAAGGGAGTCCCCTATGTCAATAACCGTTTGTGGTTTTTTTGGTGGAGGTTGCCGTGATGCAGGGTGTAGGCTGCCTTGTCTCGGGCAATTCCCACAATGTAGACGGACCTTTGTCCACATCATTGTTTGCTTTCCCATCCAGTTCCAGGGCCTCATACCTATTGCACAGGGGACCTGGGAAGGTCAGATAGGCAGCAAGGGGGTTCACCTGCTGTGCCAAGCAGGAACCTACTTCCACTCCTCCCTGTCTCTTAGGTCCCTCTTTCTACCTGGTGGTGAGGGTGTAGGGGAACTTTCATTTCTTGTGTAGAAGCTGGCTGAGGAGTCAGAGATGGCAAAGTATTACCCCACCAGTCGATCTTCTTCTCTGACTACCTGATGCTCCTCAGCCTGTCCACCTCCTCCCAAAGCTCTGCCACCAGGTGAAGCAGTTCTTCAACCTGAGCACACCTCCCACAGCAGTTCTTGCTACTGCCTTCCTGTAGTGGCCTAAGAGTAAGGCACACCCAGGAGCCTGTCACTTGGGTGCCAGCATGTTCCCCCCGAGCTCTGTCTGGGAGACTGCATTGGTTGTGGTGGGTGCTGAGCTCCGTGAGGCCATGGCCTTCTGCCAGGTGGATACCATCGTTCCCTGAGTGAGCTGGCCAAACTTCAGTGCCCTTCCTGAGTAAACAGCCACACTACACTCTGTTTGCCACGCTCCTGGTCACTTGGCTCTGCCCAAGCCTCGACAGCGGCTCTCATGAGGGCTGCCGGCCCTTGTCAGCTTGCTCAAGTGGCCTCGATGCAGGGAACCCCCCTGCATGCCATGATTTCCTGCTCTGCTGCAGAATGCATCTGACCCAGAGTCGATTACCTCGGTTTACATAACATCTCTGCATGACCAACTTATACAAAGAAATCTGTGATATTATAGCGTGGTGGTTCTTAAAGATAGCAATGGACTATTCACAGATGATACATAGCTGTGCTGACCCACTCAGTTGCTTGTGAATGGTCTAGACAATGTCCTCCTCAGGGATATGGATTGACTATTCACCAAACAATAGCTTGCTATTCACGGACCAGCAACCTTCTAGAAACACACCTGGCACTCTTGCATTAGCCTATCGGTCAGATGACCAAAGGTCGCAGCCCTATAAGAGTAGCTCCCCAACTCGAGCTCAGAGTAGCTCTTGCTGGCTGGTCCAGGGGTTCTACCTTGCAAGGGAGACAGCTTGACTTTGTGATGGAGAACATGAGAGGCTGACAACTTTCCTGACTGTTGCTTATCGGTGGGTAAGACTAATCATTAATGATATTGTGCCTTACCTACATGGAAAGTGGCTTTTCCCTTTCATTTCTCCATGTGCTTAGATTGTTCACTTTCCACTCAGAGTTAATTATACTGGTAATCAGTGTGTGTAGTTATAATTAAAACCATCAAACTTAGTTGGTGATCTGTTGCCATTTTATCATCTGATATCCAAAGAACCTGTTTGTCCTGTCACATTTGTGTTTTTTTTTGGTGTTGTCAGTAGGATACCAGAACAACCTTCTTTGTCTTCTGACAGCATTATGGTCCACGACTGCCTCTATCAAATAACTTATTTCAACCAAGGTCCAAATGTTTAGTACAAATACAGTACTGCCTCCTGCAATGAATCCTACCAGCCAGGACTATAAAACTTTCTAACAGAATAATGAACCAGATTTATATTTACAAAATCCTCCTAATTGGTTTGAAGACTGGGACTTCCTGGCCTAGCTGGTACTTTGGTTTAGACTGAGTTTAGTTCCAGCACACATCCTGTAGAGAAGGAGCTGTAAAAGAAATCTAGTTTCACAAGTGTTGTGGTTTTACCCTGCTGGGCAGCTAAGCTCCACCACAAACACTCTCTTACTCCCACTCCTCAAAGAAAAAGGGGGAGAAAATATAATGCAAAGGGTTCAAGGGTTGAGATAAGAACTGGGAGATCACTCCACAATTATGGGCAAAACAGACTCAGCATAGACTAAAATAATTTATTGCCTATCACTAGCAGACTAGAAAAGTGAGAAAGTAAAAGCAAACTAAAAACACCTTCCCATCCACCCTATTCTAGGTGTCCCCCCACAAGCAGTGCAGGGGAAGAGGGGAATGGGGGCTGTGGTCAGTCTGTAATACTTCGTCTCTGCTGCTCCTTCTTTGTCACTTTCTTCCCTGCTCCAACATGGGGTCCCTCCCACAGAATACAGTCCTTCCTGAACTAATCCTGTGTGGGCTTCCCACAAAGAACTGCTCCAAATATGGGTCCATACCACGGGGTTCATCCGTCAGGAGCAAACTGCTCCAACATGGGTCCCCTACGGACAGCAGCTCCTGCCAGATCACCTGCTCCTGTGTGGGCTCCTCTCTACGGGCTACAGGTCTGGCCTGGAGTCTGCTCCAGCAGGGGCTCTCCATGGGCTGAAGCCTCCTTCAGGTCAGATCCACCTGCTCTATCATGGGCTCCTCCACGCACTGCAGTGTGGGGATCTGCTCCACCATGGTACACCATAAGCCCCAGGGGAACTTCTGCTCCAGCACCTGGAGCACCTCCTCCCCCTCCTTCCTCACTGACCTTGGTGTCTGCAGGGCTGTTTCTCACTCCTCTCTCTCCCAGATGCTCTTGAACAGCATTTTTTCCCTTTCTTAAATATGCTTTCACAGAGGTGCAAACAATATTGCTTATTGACTCAGCTCTGGCCAGCGGTGGTTCCCTTTTGGAGCCATCTGAAACTAGCTATTATCAGACATGGGGCAGCTTCTTGACTCTTCTCACAGACGCCACCCCTGTAGTGCCCCTGCTACCAAGCCGTTGCCATTTAAACCCAATACAACAAGGACCAACCGCATTTGGTCATGTTATTAGCTTCTTTTACAGCATCAGGGATGCCAGAAAGAACATGTGATATTGTGGTGGTTCCGCTCGAGTGGGCAGCTGAGCTCCACCACAGCCGCTCTCTCACTCCCCCTCCTCAAAAAGGAATGGGGAGAAAATATGATGAAAAGGGCTCAAAGCTTGAGATAAGGGCAAGAAGATCATTCAGTAATTATTGTAACGGGCAAAAAAAACTCGGCATAGGGAGACAGTAAGATTTATTGTTTATTACTAACAAACTAGAGAAGTGAGAAACAAAGGAAAGAAACCAAAAGCACCTTCCCCCCCCCATCCACACTCTTCCACCTCCTCCCCCTGAGCGGCGCAGGGGAACAGGGGAATGGGGGTTACGGTCAGTCTACAGCACTTCTTCTCTGCCGCTCCTTCTTGGTCACTCTTGTCCCCTGTGCTGTGGGGTCCCTCTCACGGGATGCAGTCCTTGATGAACTGATCCGGCGTGGGCTTCCCACAGGCAGCAGCTCTTCCAGAACTGCTGCAGATATGGGTCCGTACCACGGGGTCCATCCCTCAGGAGAAAACTGCTCCAACCTGGGTCCCCCATGGGCAGCAGCTGCTGACAGGTCACCTGCTCCTGCGTGGTCTCCTCTCCACGGGCTACAGGTCCGGCCCGGAATCTGCTCTGGCAGGGGTCTTCCACAGGCGGCAGCCTCCTTCAGTGCAGGTCCACCTGCTCCACCATGGTCTCCTCCACGGGTTGCAGCATGGAACCCTGCTCCACCGTGGTACTCCATGGGCTGCAGGGGGACATCCTGCTTCACCATGGTCCTCACCACAGGTCGCAGGGGACTTCTGCTCCAGCACCTGGAGCACCTCTCTCCCTCCTTCTTCACTGACCTTGGCGCCTGCAAGGCTGTTCCTCACTCCTCTCACTCTCCCAGCTGCTGTGTGGCGAAGCATTTTTTTTTTTCCCTGTCTTAAATATGCTCTCACAGAGGCACAAAACAACATTGCTTATTGGCTCGACTCTGGTCAGCAGTGGGGCCCTTACCAAACATGGGGCAGCTTCTAGATCCTTCTCACAGAAACCACCCCTATGGCCCCCCTGCTACCAAAACCTTGCCACGTAAACCCACTACAGAGATTCAGCCTGTTATTGTTGGTATTAGTTTTAAAAGTTTAGTTCCACCTCCCCACAGTGCTGTAATATAGATCCCACAGTACACAATCCAGCAGAAATGGTAGAAATTCAGGGAAATGCAAGGTATTTTAAGACAGCAGAATAAGATGGGTTACGCATCAAACAGTCATTTTTTATGACAATGTTGATATTATCAAGTAATTTACATTCTATATCATGTTATTTTAAATATGTTTAATTCAGAAACATAGAACGGTCCATGTTGGAAGGGACCTTGAAAGGTCATCTGGTCCAAACTGTTGTGGGAAAAGGATGCTTAGATGAGATTATCTAGCACAATGTCTCATCACATCTTGAAAATCTCCAGTGTTGGGGACTCCACCATGTCTTGCTAGACTGTGACCAACGTTGTCCTTACAGGACATTTTTCAAGCTAAGCCAGAGCCTGCACTGCAAATCTGAAGTTCTGTGCTCTCTCTGATCTGTGCATCTCTATGCAACCTCTTCTGATATTCAGACAAAGTTTTGAACAGAGATATAGTAGTATACTTTTCTATTTACGTTTCCAAGGACATGCTCAGTAATAAAAGATCTATTCTTATGAGCACAGTGAATGCAATGTTAGCTAAAAAGCAGCCCAACAATAATGGATTAGGAAGACAGACAATAAACACATTACTGGTAGCAACACATTATATCAGAGCTCCCAGAATTCCTCAGCTTTCATTTCAGACAAAAGCTAATGCCATAAATGCAAACAAAACTGAAACAAACAAAACCCACCACCGCCAACAACAAAAGGAAAAACAACCAACACACCCCAAAACTTACCTTCTAGAGTCAAACTTGCATTTACAGTTCAATTAGGAAGACATGCAGGCTTAAGAGGAGGCATGGAGTACACATGATGCTAATGCCAAGCCTGAAACACACCCATGGATACAGCTAGCTGTTCTTAATTCCCCTTTAAAAGAATCATTGATGATAAGACAAGATGCTACCAACTGACCACTTGCTCTTCAGCCAAGGCTGACAGTTAATCCAGATCAAAGGGCAACATGTCAAAATGGACACAAGGATGTTCCTTAGGAAGTAGAGTTTCACAGATTGCCAGTGTCAGAACCTTAGGCACAGCAGACTTAAGCAGAAGATGGACATAAAATTAAGGATCATAGTACCTTGCTATTTCTGTCCAGGGATGAACACCCTTTTTAAGATGCCATTTTTTTTCCCTGTGCATGTTTCAGACAGTGAACAAAACTGAAGATCTCACAAGTAACCAGACAAATGCATGGAGGAGTTTGTTTTACATATGTGGTGTAAATGCCTGAAGTAACTAGGAAAATAAAACTAACATTCACATTTTTAAGGAAAAGGTACAGCATTGAAGAAGCTTTCGGGGTAGGGCATAATTGCATTACCTGAGCGTTCCATAGGCTCCCAACCTTAGATGCTATCGCGCTGGGGAAACTTGGTGTGCTAGCTCTAAGGAACAGCACGGAGCATAGAGTGGAGTGGAGACACCACGGCTAGGCTCTGTAACCAGGTGGGGACTCTATTGTTCTTGTGCACAAAGCTGCACTTTTTGCCACCCTAAGCCAAAGACCTGTCATGTTTTGACAAATGCTGTACCCTAGTGTACTTTTTGCTCATTATAATAACATTATAATACCAAAACACACCTCCATCCCAAAAGCTACCCGCCTCCAAGGTGCGACCACCCCTCACTGAGCATGCGCTCTGAATTTCTCGGAGCCTATTACTTTAAACGGAGACGGGAAAACTTTACACCAATCATAACTAAGATATGCTTGACTAGAGCCACTCAAGCTCCACCTAAAAGATAGAAAATAATATAAATTGGCCCAAGAGAGAGGAGATGTTAGGGAAGATACCACTGTCAGGGGAGATACCATCCCGAGGACAACATCCTTAGGACCTCCTGACTCCTGGGATCAGTCGACGGGCTGAGCCTCTCTTCCCCCCCCATTGGGACGCCTTTGGGTGAGATCTGAATACTTGCTTATAAATCTCTATAGAGTCTTTGATCCTTTTAACGCGTTTATTTCTAGGCTGCGCACCTGTAAACACCTGTAACATCTGTAACATCTATAACATCTATAACACCTGTAACATCTGTAACACCTACAACACCTATAACACCTGTAACATCTGTAACACCTATAACACCTGTGTATTTCATGCACACTAGCTTGCTTTTGCAGACAGTCCCTATCACCGGCAATCCAAAAGAACCTGATTATCTGTTGCTGTAATAAACCATACTTGATTGCATTGTGATAACTCTCATTGAGTGCAACGAGGGTGAGGGTGGTTATCCGTGATAGTTCAGTGTTCTGAATCTAACCAGACCCCCAGACGGTTAATGCATTTTTGGTGAATGTCCGAACGGACCCCCAGATGGTTAATGCGTTTTTGGTGAATGTCTGAATGGACCCCCAGGCGGTTAATGCGTTTTTGGTGAATGTCTGAATCGACCCCCAGGCCGTTAATGCGTTGATGGTGAATGTCTGACAGGACCCCCAGACGGTTAATGTGTTATTGGTGAATGTCCAACTGGTTCAGTACCCTGAATCTGACCGGGCCTGTAACGGTTAATCAGCTACACCCCTTAACGCGACAATATATAAACCAATTTTGTAAGGTTGAAAGCATTTCTTGTGAAAAAGTACTTGCCTAAAAATATGTGATCTTTGGTTGCTAACAATAAATCCTTTTAAGTAAAATGAGCAGAGAACATCTTACATCTTCACAAGAACACAAACTAAATCCATAAAGCTGGGTGTCAGTTTCAATGGAGTTTGTTCCATTTTTGGGGAGAACAAGTGTAAGTCAAGTGCATTGTTAAAGAATTCCTGGAGAATTAGACACTTACCTGCAAATCAAGACAACTATAAGCACAAACAATACATAATTCCTGGCCCACATTTAACACTTCTGACACTGATGAATCACTATCATAAGAAGTGTATTTTAGACTTCTTCACTCAGAATTTTGTATTTTATTTACATTGCCTCTAAATACGTCCTACTACTCACATTCAGCACTAAACACACCCTGAACATCTATCGAAGAGCACATCATCTGTTCATTATATTGCTTATTCTAAACAGGCTTACTTACCACCACTTGCACTTAGGATTAATTCCTAAAGCAATGCTTTTTTTCAGTTTGTAAAGCTCAGAAGTCATACTATTTGTGCAGGATATTAACTACAGGATGAAGTTAAGAAAAAAATCCAGCCAAAATTCCACATGCCTGGGAGGAAAGGTTCCCTCCCTCCACATATTAAGTCACATACGATAGCACAACATACATATTTTGCCTATAGTGATAAAATTATGCTGTCTTGGTAATAGGAGTAAGCATACAGGGAGGAGAGTGACAACACAAGAATTGGTTCAGGAAGAGCTTCCTGTTTCATCGTATGCACTGGCAAGGATGATGAACTGCACTTACTTCAGAAGTTTGAGTTCAATGACACTGCCTGTTTTATCCAAAGGTTGGAAAGACTCCACTACTAGAGCTGAACAGCACAAGAGAAACTTCCCAATTTACATACAAGACAGACTTCCCCAGGTGAGAGCAAGCAGTAGGCACTGTCACTTGGAATCAGTGCTGAAAGGAGTGGAGAGATGAAGTATGGGAAAGTGAAACTCTAGAAAAGAAAATAGAAGGGAAGTAGTAAGAAGATCAGAGAATCCAGAACTGACACCAAAGAAGGGTAGTAGTAAGATGAAGACAACATACAACAAATCATATCATATGGAAAATCATATATTGAAGGGCACCAGCTCCAAACTGTTGACTCATAGCAAAGAGGCACACCAAAAGAACTAATGAGTACAGCAAACAAACACTACAGATTTCCCCCACCCAGCATGATTGAGGCAGTGTACAAAGCTACACAGAACCACATAAATGAAAACTTTTCTCCAGGTTATATAGGATAAAATATATCTACTCTCAGATATTAAGGATTAGAGTGCACAATAATGCGACTTGGTGGTATTCTAAATTAAGACAGCTCAAGTCTCTGCGCCTGTAAAACAGGCAATTGACAACATGACATAATGCACAGATAATTAAAAATTGACTCTATTGAAGAGCTGTTCATTGTACCAGCTACTCCGCACTAAATGAAGGAGTCTGTGGGAAAAATAGTCCAATAGCATATTACATGAATTACAGGAATATTAAAACTGCACAGGGAACTTTATTACAGAACTGTTTTCAATGTTGATATTATCAACGGGCCTAAAAGAAAAATCCTAGAACACAATTAACGTAGAAAAAGATCTACATGTAAAAATCTACAGATTTTCTCTACAGTGAGAGGAGCTATGTGTTTTGAATAAACATTTTAAACAGAAACAAATGTATTTACTATTTCCATTAGCCACTATTACAGATTTGCTACGTTGCTGATTAGAAAAAACACTGCCAGGAAGTGTGAGAAACTAAGTTGTGTTTTTGCAGTCGAACATGTTTTCGAAGTAGAGTGTGTTTTTGCGGTAGAAAACTAACCTTCTGTATTCAAAGGTAGTTGTGTAGTCATAACAAAGAGAAATGCTAGGTATATAAGTGGACAGCAGAAGGCCTCACTGTTCCAAAATAAGGTAGAAGACTGAGAAAAACAGGATGAGCAGTGTGAGAACAGTAAAAAACAAACATCACAAGTTCTCAAAGCATAAAAAAGGAGGAAAAAAAAAAAAAAAAGGGAAAAAGGAGAAATTAAAGGGTTGGAAAAAAAATGTACATATAAGGTATAGAGGAGCGTCGAGTAGCTTGTGAACCCTGGTACTCAGCCAATGAGGAAACAGGGGAGATGATCAGGTGTCGGGTAATAGGGAATAAAAGGTTATGATTTGTTAACTATAATGCTCTCCTAATTGGCAGGATGCCCACCGCTGCAATCATGAATGTCCTGGTTTCAGTTAGGATAGAGTTAATTTTCCTCCTAGTAGCTGGTAGAGTGCTATGTTTTGGATTAGGATGAGAAGAGTACTGATAACACGCCAATGTTTTAATTGTTGCAGAGCAGTGCTTACACCAAGCCAAGGACGTTTCAGCTTCTCACTCTGTCCTGACAGCGGGCAGGCTAGGGGTGCAACAAGAGCTGGGAGGGGACAGAACCAGGACAGCTGACCCTAAGTGGCCAAAGGGATATTCCATCCCATCTGACATGCTGAACAATATATAGGGGTGGCTAGCCGGGGTGCCAGGGTGGGGGGGGCTAGCTGCTCGGGGATAGGCTGGGCATCGGACAGCAGGTGCTGAGCAATTGCAATTGTGCATCACTTGTTTCGTACACATTGTTATTAGTAGTACTATTATCATCATTATTGTTATTATTGTTATTGTTATTATTTTTCTGTCTTAATAAACTGTCTTTATCTCAACACATAGGCTTCACTTTCCTGTTTCTCTCCCCCATCCCAGAGAGGGAGGGGGGGATGGTGAGCGAACTGCTGTGTGGTGTTTAGCTGCCATCTGGGTTAAACCACATCAATATGTATATATACACATTTGTTTAATTCAACTGTTTAATTGCATGTCCCTGGCTACCTTTACAATTTACAAGTTAATAAGAAAAAATACAGCTGCTTATCTATAGCACATAACATCTATTTAAACCAGTTAGTTCTTTAGGTCCAATGACCTTTAAGTAAATGATTTACTTGCTATTTGGCCATCTGTGGCTTAATTGCCTGAGGTAACTAGGGAAATAAAACTAACATTCACATTTTTAAAGAAAATGTACAGCATTGAAGAGACTTTCAGGGTAGGGCATAACTGCATTACCTGAGGCTTCCAACCTTAGATGCTATCGCGCTGGGGAAACTTGGTGTGCTAGCCCTAAGGGACAGTACGGAGCATAGAGTGGAGTGGAGACACCACGGCTAGGCTCTGTAACCAGGTGGGGACTCTATTGTTCTTGTGCACACTGAGACCGATAAGCTGCAGTTTTTGCCACCCTAAGCCAAAGACCTGTCATGTTTTGACAAATGCTGTACCCTAGTGTACTTTTTGCTCATTATAATATCATTATGATACCAAAACACACCTCCATCCCAAAAGCTACCCGCCTCCAAGGTGCGACCACCCCTCACTGAGCATGCACTCTGAATTTCTCGGAGCCTATTACTTTAAACGGAGACGGGAAAACTTTACACCAATCATAACTAAGATATGCTTGACTAGAGCCACTCAAGCTCCACCTAAAAGATAGAAAATAATATAAATTGGCCCAAGAGAAAGGGGATGTTAGGGAAGATACCACCGTCAGGGGAGATACCATCCCGAGGAAATACAACATCCTTAGGACCTCCTGACTCCTGGGATCAGTTGACGGGCTGAGCCTCACTTCCCCCCCCATTGGGACGCCTTTGGGTGAGATCTGAATACTTGCTTATAAATCTCTCTAGAGTCTTTGATCCTTTTAACACGTTTATTCTAGGCTGCGCACCTGTAACACCTGTAACACCTGTGTATTTCATGCATGCTAGTTTGCTTTTGCAGACAGTCACTATCGCCAGCAATCCAAAAGAACCTGGTTATCTGTTGTTGTAATAAACCATACTTGATTGCATTGTGATATCTCTCATTAAGTGCAACTAGGGTAAGGGTGGTTATCCATGACTGTGATAGTTCAGTGTTCTGAATCCAACCGGACCCCCAGATGGTTAACGCATTATTGGTGAATGTCCGAACGGACCCCCAGACGGTTATCCGACTGGTTCAGTACCCTGAATATGACTGGGCCCATAACGGTTAATCAGCTACACCCCTTAACGCGACAGTAAAATTGGCGTAGTCAGCAGGATTTCTATGGATAAACTGCTGCAAAAATACAAGTGTGCCCCTTCCCGAGCAGGGAAGGAGTGGGCTCAAAAGTTTTGGAAAGATGAGGAGAAAGTGGTAGAGCGCCTTGAGCAGTGTCAGGCTTCACGAAAGATTAGTCAAAGAAAAGGTAAAGGTGCGATTTGTGCTGTGTTAGGAGCCTGTTTGTCTTGTGCTCAGCAAGAAGCTAAGGAAACTCCTGCTCCCAAACTGATCTCTGATGCGGAACATACAGCTTTGAAATCAGAGAATGAGGTATTGAAGTCATCATTGGCCTTTGAAAGGGAGACAGGAAAAACATTAGGAATCAGAGTGGATAAACTTTTGGATGAAAGTAATAAACTTTTGATTGAGAATGACAAACTTGTGACTGAAAATGATAAACTTGTGAGTGAGAATAATCATCTTAAACAATTGCTGGAGAGGGTTAGTCATACTTGCTTATATATAACCGGACCCCCAGACGGTTAATGCATTATTGGTGAATGTCCAACCGGACCCCCAGACAGTTATCCGACTGGTTCAGTACCCTGAATACGACCGGGCCCATAACGGTTAATCAGCTACACCCCTTAACGCGACACCATCTTTATCCTGTAGCTGTTGCTGTAATTCTTTTGTGTGATCTTCAGCTTAAACCAACTGTGCAGCAGTCCTAACATTACAGAAAATTTTTGCTTATCAAAGTGATATATATTACCATTTCTTTGTTCCATAAGCTAGAATGATTTTTGCGTAACTTCTAACTGCTCTCAGGAGCTTCAAATCAAATCAACAAAATTACAAAGAGTGTTAGCACAAGTTATCTCCTTTTTTTCCCCATGAAACCGTTATTTCTGTCCTTTGATCAAAGACATACAGTAGAAGCTACTGAAAATGTTCATCCTTAAAGCCTAGATACCAGAAACTGGTGCTTTTGATTACAGCCGCAAGGCATTCAACATACCTTGAACAGACAGAACTGAAGATAATAGAACTGAAATTGTCTTTCAGCCAGAGTCAGAATTCACTGACATTAGTGATTGAGATACGGGTTTTTAGCTCTCAGTATGCTCCTGAATTGACAATATTGCTAACATCTGTTTCATGCAAATGTTATCATCTATGCAAACACATCTATGCACAAAGATTTTCTAATACCATTCTTAACATCTCCAGACTGTCACATAAAACTCAGCAAAAACTTAATTTCATAAGACTTAACTGTAATCCATATATAGGCTATCTGCAGTCCTCACTAGTTAAGACTGTGGGAACTAAATATTATCCTAATTATCCTAATATATAGGTGCTCTCATCCATCCATTATAGCTGTAACCCAAGCACTTCAAACTCCACAAAGTTAATTTCCTTTCACCATTACTAAATAGCATAATTTCCAAGGGATATATCATTTCCCTCACCTACATGGCACCTATTGTCACTCTTGCTTACTTTATTCACAGAATCACAGAATCACAGAATTTCTAGGTTGGAAGAGACCTCAAGATCATCGAGTCCAACCTCTGACCTAACGCTAACAGTCCCCACTAAACCATATCCCTAAGCTCTACATCTAAACGTCTTTTAAAGACTTCCAGGGATGGTGACTCCACCACTTCCCTGGGCAGCCTGTTCCAATGCCTAACAACCCTTTCAGTAAAGAAGTTCTTCCTAACATCTAACCTAAAACTCCCCTGGCGCAACTTTAGCCCATTCCCCCTCGTCCTGTCACCAGGCACGTGGGAGAACAGACCAACCCCCACCTCGCTACAGTCTCCCTTGAGGTACCTATAGAGAGCGATAAGGTCGCCCCTGAGCCTCCTCTTCTCCAGGCTGAACAAGCCCAGCTCCCTCAGCCGCTCCTCGTAGGACTTGTTCTCCAGGCCCCTCACCAGCTTCGTCGCCCTTCTCTGCACCCGCTCAAGCACCTCAATGTCCTTCTTGTAGCGAGGGGCCCAAAACTGAACACAGTACTCGAGGTGCGGCCTCACCAGAGCTGAGTACAGGGGGACAATCACCTCCCTAGCCCTGCTGGCCACACTGTTTCTTATGCAAGCCAGGATGCCGTTGGCCTTTTTGGCCACCTGAGCACACTGCTGGCTCATATTCAGCTGACTATCCACCATCACTCCCAGGTCCTTCTCTGCCTGGCAGCTCTCCAACCATTCCTCTCCCAGCCTGTAGCACTGCTTGGGGTTATTGCGCCCCAGGTGCAGGACCCGGCACTTGGCCTTGTTGAACTTCATGCAGTTGACCTCAGCCCATCGGTGCAGCCTATCCAGATCCTCCTGCAGAGCCTTCCTACCCTCAAGCAGATCGACACACACGCATAGCTTGGTGTCATCTGCGAATTTACTGAGGGTGCACTCAATGCCCTCGTCCAGATCATCGATGAAGATATTAAAGAGGACCGGCCCCAGCACCGAGCCCTGGGGGACGCCACTAGTGACTGGCCTCCAACTGGACTTGACTCCATTTACCACGACTCTTTGGGCCTGGCTATCCAGCCAGTTTCTAACCCAACGAAGTGTGCGCCAGTCCAAGCCAAGAGCAGCCAGTTTCTTAAGGAGAATGCTTCACTTACTATCAAGCCATTTCTTAACTGAAGCCTCTGTCCACAAAGGGGGAGGAGGGATGTTTCCGTAGTCTGTTTTATTTGTGGTAGTTCAAGAATATCCAGCACTGTGCCCTTGTGGCCAAGAGGGCTAATGGGATCCTGGCGTGCATTAAAAGGAGTGTGGCCAGCAGGTGAAGGGAGGTGATCCTCCCCCTCTACTCTGCCCTGGTCAGGCCTCACCTGGAGTACTGTGTCCAGTTCTGGGCTCCCCGGTACAAGAAAGACAGGGATCTCCTGGAAAGAGTCCAGCGGAGGGCCACAAAGATGATATGGGGCCTGGAGCATCTTCCGTATGAAGAAAGGCTGAGAGACCTGGGTCTGTTCAGCCTGGAGAAGAGAAGACTGAGAAGGGATCTCCTCAGTGTATATAAATATCTGAGGGGTGGGGGACAGAAGGATGTAGCCAACCTCTTCTCAGTGGTTTGTGGGGATAGGACAAGGGGCAATGGCTGCAAATTAGAGCACAGGACGTTCCGCACTGACATGCGAAAGAACTTCTTCACGGTGAGGGTGACGGAGCATTGGAACAGGCTGCCTAGGGAGGTTGTGGAATCTCCTTCTCTGGAGATATTCAAGGCCTGTCTGGATGCCTACCTGGGCAGCCTGCTCTGAGGAACCTGCTTTGGCAGGAGGGTTGGACCCGATGATCTTTTGAGGTCCCTTCCAACCCCTACAGTTCTGTGATTCTGTGATTCTGTAATATCTATGCAGTAACCAATAACTGCTCCCCCCATCTGCCTTTATAAAGGGGCAGCTTTCTCAGAATATCTCCCCAATTACACTGAGCTGCATACTGCACCAATAAGAGTTAGCGTCCGCATTTATTCAGAAGCAAATAAATGCATCTGCATGAAAAAATTTCCATTTGAATCAGAACTCAAGGCAGTAATCCTAGCAGTCCAAGTCACTGACAAGGCAACAGCCTGGAAGGATGAAGTGAACTTTGCAATTCAAACCAAGAATAGCATTTTATTTCTAAAGTTAATTTAAGGCTCACCTGTAAGAATATTTTAAAGATACCTTCTGCAAAATTAAGTTTTAAATAAAATTTCTCCAATAGAAGCCCTATTCTTTAGTTCACAGAATCACAGAATTTCTAGGTTGGAAGAGACCTCAAGATCATCGAGTCCAACCTCTGACCTAACGCTAGCAGTCCCCACTAAACCATATCCCTAAGCTCTACATCTAAACGTCTTTTGAAGACTTCCAGGGATGGTGACTCCACCACTTCCCTGGGCAGCCTGTTCCAATGCCTCACAACCCTTTCAGTAAAGAAGTTAGTTACATGGGTGAAAGTTACATCAGACCTTTAATCTTAAGCCATTAAAAAAAACAACAACAACAACAACAAAAAACAACTTATAATTTGTCCTCAAGACAGAAGTAGTGCTAATTTTATGGTCAAGGAATAAAGTTTTGCACCAAAGACAGAATATCAAATCAACACTATTTCTAATATAATTTTTAATTTAGTAGGTTCTCTTCCTCCACCCCCCCCCCTTAAGTATCTTAAAGAAGCACTTTAACCTCAAGTATTTCTGCTGATATCTCATAACATCACAGAGAAATTCTGCAGGCTAAAAGGGAATACATGGAAACCTTGGGTGATAGTAGCATTCAACAATTCAGCAACCACCAAAAAGAACCCCTATCCCTCCAAAAAAAAATCCACCCCCAAATTGGATTGTTATCATTAGTTCTTTTAAATTACTACTATTGCTGTAGTCTGTAGGGATTCCCTCCTTCCTCAACCAATGTAGTAGAAAACAAAATTGAAGTCCCTACTACAGATTTTCATTTTAATATACACATGCAAAACAACTCTGAAGGATCTTTTACTTCTAGTTCGACTTCTCAGATGTTACTTAAAGCATAGACAATTGAAAAATTGAATGCTGAAGCACTACTTAGTTTTACTGTCTACTTAAAGGACTGAATCAACCTTACCTATCATTCTCCTGCTTGAGTGATTCATTTATTTTTTTCACTGCTTTCATTTCTTTATTTAGGGAACTGCATGTAATCTGCAGATCTTTATGTTGTCTTTCAATTGTTTCATACCTACAAATAAATTAGAGGATTATGGATGAAAAGGATAAATGCTTTTGAAGAGCTTTTACTTTAATAGTTTGTCAAAAAAACTTGACATCTTCTGTGCAATCATCCCACACAAGCTAAAAGATATATATATACTTGAAAAAAACAAGCTTCCCTAATTATTAACGAACCTCCCTCCAGCAGAAAACTCTTAGCAACCGACAAAACACCAGATATCTGTGTTTAGATATCTGACATACATAAACTGTTATAAGTTTTTTTTTGCAGTCATCTTTGAAGGGACCCTTTGAAACAGTTTATGACCTCCAGTTATCCAGTGATACTAAACAATGAAAATAATGGAGACAGTGCAAAGTGCAATTAACAGTTTGAGGCAGATCTCACGCTCGAAGCAAATTGCTCTGCTGCTTTCCTACCAAAAGGAAAATTCTCACCCCCTATGGTAGTTATCTAGTTATTTTTAAGGAACAACATTTAAAGTCTACAGATGGTTTAGCAAGTATGTTTTTACTTTATAAAAACAGTATAACAATCAGTAAGTTATTTTATTCCTACTTTGGGGAATTTATTGCTGTAAGATAAAAGACTGAAGATGCTTTATTCCACACAGATAAGTCAAATGAATGCTCATAAAGGATATAGATACATACAACTCAAGCAAAAAAGTAGGTACTTCCACACTGACCACACTAGATGCTTATTCAAGAAAAGCCATAATGGACAAATTGTGTACATTTTTCCTCCTTCAATTACTTCCCTTATTGGCAGTGATTGTGGTGGTTTTACCGTGCTGGGCAGCTAAACCCCACAACCGCTCTCTCACTCCCCCTCCTTTAGATGAGGAGGGGGAGAAGTAAAGCAAAGAACAACTCACGGGTTGAGATAAGGATAATTTAATTAAAGGGAAATAATTATAATAATTAAATAAAGACTACCATGAACTAAACAATTTAACTAAGGGGAAATAAAAGGGAAAGGGGAAAAAGGGAGGAAAACAAACAAACAAAATAAATGAAAGCGATATGGAAGTGCAGAGGAAAGAAATTACTCTCTACTTCCCACAAATGAGCAATGATTGACCACGTCCTTGAAGCAAGGCCTCAACGCACGCAGCCGGTTATTCGAGAGGAGGACCGACGTCTTCTCAACGAGAGCCCACCCCTCCCCTCTTCTTCCTGTTTCCACCTTTTATTGCTGAGTGTGACACCACATGGTATGGAATATCCCTTTGATTGGTTTAGGTCAGCTGCCCTAGTGATGTTTCTCTCCTCACTTTTTTGCCCACCCCCTAGGAGGGTTAGAGAAAGGCTCAATGCTGTGCCACTGCTGCTCAGCAGTAGACACAACACTGGTGTGATAACACTGCTGTTCCAGCTACAAGTACAGAGTACGGCACTGTATGGGCTGCTGCCGGGAAAGTTAACATTCCAGCCAGACCCAGTACAGTGATATACCTTCAAAATTTCTGACATAACTCCTGCTTCTGTTATTAAACAACTAACTTGCTCTCAATTTTATCAGCTTCTTTGCCTTTCTGATGCCTAGTGTGAGAAAAATCTCAATAATTTTCTTCAGACAGGATCTTCTGTGAAGTTATTTGCGATTGTAATGGCGAATAGACCAACCCTCTCCTGACGAATAGACCCCGCGGCAAAGACCCACACTCAACAGCTCAGTAGCTCAACAATTCCATGAATCCTCTCTGGATTTATTCTTTGTTCTCCCTCAGACAATAAATGCCCTAAATACTTGACTTCTCTTTCTGCGTATTGTAATTTATTTTCCAATACTTTCAAGCCCTGTTTTCCCAGAAAGTCGAATAGCTTGTTAGTGGCTTCCTTCACAACTGTTTTCTCCTGTCCTGACAATAAAAGATCATCCATATATTGTAACAGCAACACCTCCTCTGGAGGTTGGAATTGCTCCAAAATTTGTTTTAGAACTTGCCCAAGTAAATCGGTGTCCCTGTAAACCCTTGAGGTAAAATTGTCCATCTGCATTGCTGCTTCTGCCCCATTTCAGGGTCTTTCCACTCAAAGGCAAATATATTTTTGCTCCCATGGTCTGAGAGCATCCCATTAACAACACTGTTATTCCAGTCTAACAATTTACTATTTGAATGCCCAATTTCATTATCAAATCCTTTCCCAACAAGTTAGTCCCTGCCTTGGGTGCATACAATAATTGCCCAGTGATCATTCTATCTCTAGTCTCAGCTTGGTGTGACTTGCAGAAAACAGACTCCACAGTCAGTAAGATTGCAAAGTAGGTATGTTTACTCAGCGCTGGGCAGCATGGGGGGTAGTCCCACCAAAGACGTGCACACCTGACGCGGCAATTTGCCTTGGTTACATGCAGTAAAGAGTTACATATGCATGAAGTTTCACAATACGCCTATACATATTCATAACCTGTCCCTGCTTCGTATTAAAATTAGTTCCAAGGAGTCATTTCCATAAACTCCTCCCATCTGTGCTTGCGCAGTGTATTCTGGTGGTGTTCGTCAGGGGTCGTGGGGATGAAGGTTGATGACTCTTCCTCGTCACTGCGAGTTGACCTCTTGTCTTTGCGCAGACTCAGTTGCTCCTTGGCTCTTGTCCATCCGCAGGACCAGTTTCTACCAGTTTCTTAAGATAGGCTCACAATCTTATTAGGAGAATGACCTTGGCAAGGGGCCCAAGGCTTCTTGCTTTAGTTAATTTGCACAATGCACCATAGTTAGCAAAGACACTAAGTAGCATCCAAGTTTAATGCTGTCATCGCTCTATCGCTACTTGATAAGATTCTCCTAACTCCCTCTCTCAGTCCCCCCTTTCCTAAAAAGTTAGTAAATTCTTTTACTATTTCTAGGTTCATATAGTGTTTCTCTATCTATAACTCTTTCAAAATATCTGTTAGACTCCAGTTTCCATCTGAGTTGGTTCTTTTTCCACTTGCTGTAGGAGTTTCCTGTACTCTGAAAACACCATAAGGTACATCGGATCACTACACAAAGAACCATGAACAAAAACACGAACACGATTATTGTGATAAACAACCGTTTCAGCCAGGTTAGGTTTGGCAACCAGGACGTTAATTTTTCTACCAAGTCTGTAAATCCCCAGGATGTATCATTCTGAGCTACTGCATGCAAAATTTTATTATTTTCTGAAATCTTCTCCAGGTCAGTCTCAATCTGTTTTTGTTAACATATACACAGCAAATTTGGTTTATGACTGTACACAATCCTTCCTCCTTGGCTAAAAGCATTTCTAATCCCATCCTATTCTGAAGCACTACTTTGTGTAGGGAGGAAATTTCTTCCTGTAATGCCGAAGGAGCATCGGCTGTGGCATTTTCAATAATTTCTAATGTGGCTGAGATATTTATGACAGCTTTTTCTAATTCACTTATTCCCAGGGATGGAATCAACCACCTTACAAAACTATGGAATCCCGTGGGTCTCATCACAAGGGGGTTATTCGGAACAGTACGTGTTTGTCTCCATAAGGTCCGGCCTATTCCCGGAAGTGGTTCAGTGAATATACCCCCTCAAGGGCTAAGATAGTCTCCGATACAATGACCCTTCCAATTTAAGGGTAAGCTTTTTCTAGCATGCCCATCTCCACATAGCCAATAGAATCCTTTCTGTAGCTTGCAAATTTGCATGAGAGAGAATTGAGGCCGTGAGGTCCTGAGTTCGTATCCTTTTTATCAGCACATATTGTGACACCTACACCATTATCTCTAATTTTAGTAAGATTAAAAGTTCCTACGTATTCTGCCATATTATAGTTGTCATGTTCCAGGGCTGAATAACTAAATGGACCTGTACCTACACATGGGTTTTTATCATTTAAGCATCTGGTGTATATGTTAACATTGTCACGTGGGAGTACTTCAAATCTCTCCCCTAGATGTTCACGATCATCCTTGCCAAATGGACATGTTTCATTTCTTGGGTGCACAAAGGTCAATGTCTAATTCATACTGGGTGTGCCTAATGCGGGGAATTCTAGGTTTACTCTAGGCAGCAGTGTACACACACAACACTCAGAAAGGTTGAAACTATCACTCACTGCCTGGGTGAGTTTCACATAGGTATTGTGCACCCACTGTTCAGTTTCCTTGACCAATGATACCATTAAGACCGTGAGAAATGTAACCTTCCAGGTTGCACCTGAGTAACCTTCCATGGGGTCTTGGGTGCCTTTTTCCCTCTGGTATGATGGATCCAGGCATTCTGTTCATTGATTCTGATCTCTGTGAAAGAGGTAAGGAGTACCTGGAATGGTCCTTCCCACTGAGTTTCCAAGGTCTTCTCTGCAAGAGACTTTACACACATATAATCTCCAGGTTGTATATTGTGCATTGGTCCATATAACCCTCTACCCCGACTCCCACTCACATGCTTTCCAATTTCATTGAGCTGTTTACCTAAGGCCACCAAACAGGAGGTCATAATTTCATCCCCAGCTTGCATACATATCCCTCTTTGTATTCCATAGGGTCGTCCATATAAGATTTAAAAGGGGCTTAACCCTTCCTTTGCCTAGTCTTCCTTGGTGTAGTTCATATATGCAAAAGGGCTAAAGGAAGAGACTGAGGCCAAGCCAAATTTGCTTCCTGTCCCAATTTCACAATTTGCTGTTTAATTGATTCATTTTTTCTACTTGGCCACTCGACTGAGGGTGATATGGAGTATGAAGTTACCAGTATATACCCAAATGGCGGCAAATTTGTAGTACCACTCTTGAGATAAAGTGTGATCCCCTGTCAGAGGATATAGTTGCTGGAACTCCAAAACATGGTATTATTTCTTGTAGTAATATCTTAATTACCTCCCGAGCCTTGGCTGCTCTGGTTGGAAATGCTTCTGAATGCTTCCTGAAAAGGCATCAGTTAATACCAATAAATACCAGTACCCCCCTTTTCTTGGGAGTTCAGTGAAATCAATCTGCCATTGTTGTCCAGGCCCATTACCTTTTCCAATTTGGTCCATTTTTGGCTTGGGAGTGTTCTTGGGATTAGTCTAGAGACAAAGATCACATTGCTGAGTAACCTGTCTTACTGTGGTATACAAATTTGGCCCTATCCATTTTCTATTTAGAAACTCTTATGCTACTTCAGCTCCCCAGCATGCTTTATTATGTTCTCCAGTTACCATTCAATTTAATATGGTATCACAATTCTCCCATCATTTATTTACGTTAAACCTGCAGGTAACATTTTCTGTTTACATCTTAGAGTATTCTACTTCATTTTCTGAAGCTTTTGTTTATGTCTGGTTTTCTGTTCCTGGTACTAGTGCCAAAATTTGACTCTCAGATGCCCGTTCTGCCACCACTTTGTCTCCTGCATCAGCTAATCTATTTCCTCTTTCAATATCAGTATCCCCTGCTTGATGTCCTTTAACGACAAATTTAGCAGGCAGGTTTACCGCTCAGAGTAATTTCAGTATCTCTTCTGCATGTTTAATGGAGGAAGATAAAAGCTCTTTCTCTCCTTCCAAATTGCCCCATGTGCATGCACCACACCAAAGGCATATTTCAAATCTGTCCAAATGCTTGCCATCTCAAAAGCTCTTATCAAGGTGATGATTTCCACCTTTGGAGCTGACATTTGTTACCGCATATCCTGTGAGGTGAAGTCCTTGGTGGACGAAGCTGCTGCGGTCTATATACCAATCCTCCACAACTTCTAAGGGTGTATCCTTTAAGTCTGGTCAGCTGGAGTATACTGTGTCCATGGTCTTGATGAAATCATGAATGGGTGATGTGGAAACTCTGTTACTAAAGAAAGAGGCTGGGTTCACAGTACTAGTGCCGAAAAAAAAATAGTAAACTAATAGTCCATTATACACATTCCTTTTCTTCTTCAGTAGCTATCATTTGCGTATTGCAACAGTGTCCCCTTTCCCTGAAGGGGTGTCCTGGTTTCAGTTAGGACAGAGTTAATTTTCCTCCTAGTACGTGGTAGGGTGCTATGTTTTGGCTTAGGATGAGAAGAGTGCTGATAACACCCCGATGTTTTAATTGTTGCAGAGCAGTGCTTACACCAAGCCAAGGACGTTTCAGCTTCTCACTCTGTCCTGACAGCGGGCAGGCTAGGGGTGGAGCAAGAGCTGGGACAGGACAGACCCAGAGCAGCTGACCCTAAGTGGCCAAAGGGGTATTCCATCCCATCTGACGTCATGCAAAACAATATATAGGGGTGGCCAAAGGGGTGGGGGGGCCGGACTGCTCGGGGTTAGGCTGGGCATTGGTCAGCGGGTGGTGAGCAATTGCATTGTGCATCACTTGTTTTGTACACAAATCATCATCATCATTATTATTATTATTATTATTATTATTATTATTATTATTTTCCTGTCTTAATAAACTGTCTTTATCTCAACTCACAGGCTTCACTTTCCTATTTCTTTCCCCCATCCCAGAGAGGGAGGGGGGAGGGTGAGCGAATGGCTGCCGGTGGGGTTAAACCACAACAAGGGGTTTTCCAAGTTTCAAGATCACAGGCTAGTTGTTTCCCGAATATGGTGGGGCTATTCTTGAACCCCTGTGGTAACAGTGTCCAAGTAGGCTGAGTTTTCCATCCTCTATTAGGATTTTCCCATTCAAAGGCAAAGAGTTTCTGGCTTTCAGTTGCCACGGGCAGGCAGAAAAAGGCATCTATTAAATCTAGTACTGTGAACCAAACTTGACTGTTTTTCTCATTTTGTAATTCCAATCATTTTTCCCAATTTAAATTTTAAGCATTGCAAAAAAAAAAAAAAAAAAAGCCTTTTCCTGTTGGCCAGTTACTCCTTTTACATTTTTACATTTACAGGCTAATTAACACAGAGAAAGAAGCTTCTGTAACCAACAAAAAATTCAAGCCTCTCTCTTTGTTCCCTAGCTTTATTTTAACCAGTGGACCTGCTAGGGTATGTTATAAATTCCGAGTCGATTTAGCATTATAAGGTTTATTTTGGGGGTTAATAAGAGGCAAGTAAACAGCACTGGGTGCGCGGGGAGTCTGGGCTCCTCCAACACACACACATGTTACATCAGGCAGCTGGTTTTTATGCTCCTAGGCTAATACATATTCATTACTACTTCTAGAAAAGGCAGGGTTATTATAATTAGTTCCTGGAATCCAAACCCTCCCACTGGAGCATGTGTATCAGTCTCCGTTGGTCCCTCTGGGGGTCTCTTGTGCTGAAGGCTTGTAGTCTTCCTCCCAGGCTTTGTCCTTGTCCTTCTCCTTTGTCCATATTGGCCAGATATCAGAGACTTGCACAGTGTCCTGTGCAAGCTTTGTCTTTTAGTCATCCTTCAGCTTCCCCTTTCTCCTTAATCTCTTGGCCAGATATCAGACTTGCATAGTGTCCCATGCAATAGTCACAATAGTTAGCAGTTATTCTGAACCCCTCCCCCCAGATATGAGAGAATCAAGGTTTACCCTTTAAGCTCTCTATTGACATGAATTGCTGGAACATTCCTTACAAATCCTCGTCTTCTTTTTAATATTCTCAATTCGTGTCTCTTCTTCAACTTTTGCCAGTAACAACTGGATTTCATCAGTCCTTTCTGGGGGGGTCCATTTCTTAAGCATCATTATTGAAACATCACTTTTCTTCCCTACTGAAGTCATCACAAATTGGGTACTATTTATTATTTGGCGTATCAATGATGTAAAGCAAGGTATTATACAAGGTATAAACAATAACATCATGACACCACATAAAAATAAAAATAACATCCTTTTAACCCAAGGTCCACAGGGCAGCCATGAAAACAAATCCCAATCCATACCCTTCCAAGTTTGTGCTGGGACATGGGCTAATTTTCTAATTTCCTTTGTTATCTGTTTAACCACTTTTCCATTATCATCAATTTGTAAACAACAATTAGAATCATTCAGTTTTTCCACACACCCCCTTCTTCTGCTAGTAAATAGTCTAAAACCATTCTATGTTGAAAGATAGCATTCCTCATCTGGGTGGACTGATCAGCCAAAAGATCCAAAGCTGTCGCTGTTTGATTGGTTACAATTTTGAGGACAGCTTGCAACCTAATTATTCGATTCAAATTATAAATAGGTTCTCAAATGAGGTAGATATTACCTCATTTGGGTTCCAGGTAGCTGGTCCATAATGCTGTATGATTCTTTCAGGAGGCCATTCATTCTCTCCCCATTTTTGGGCACTACCCCCGGCTAAGGAAGCATCAATAGATCGTTTCACTCTATTCAGATCATCATATAATCTTATTCCTAAATGATTTCCTTGTATTTGTGACAATAAAAAGAACAAGGGTCTTATGTACCCCACATAGCATATTCCTGACCAGTCCTTTGGTAGCCTTTTGTAGGCCTGTTTGCCACACACCCAATAATGTCCCTTTAGGGCCCACGTCCTGTTTGGAAAAGGACAATTCCATCCTTCTTTATTCTTTGGAGCATGAAAATACAGTGTTCTTGTTACCGAGTGGTCCTGTTGCAATATCTGCCCCATTTGTATTCATATATGCACACCTCCAAGCTCCCGCATTGGATCCCCACTTACAATTACAATCAAGTTCTCCTTGGTGGCCTGTCATATTACGAGCTGACCAGAAATGTTTAAAGAACACTCATCTCCCATTCTCATCTTGCCATCTCCAGCAGTAGACCCTTACCACATGCTGTTCCCTAGTGGTGTTATCATGCTGACAGCTCAAGATCTGACTGTCAAATTCTCCCCCCGCTTGTGCTCTTGCCACGGTTTCACATCCAGATCCAAAAAATTCCCTATATGAGCATTTCAGCCAAGTCCCATTTCTCAGCTGGACATGTGTGGCGTTCCATTTCCCACTACATGCTGTACAGTTTATAGGTCTACATTCAGGATCAGTACAATCATATCTGAGAGACAGAGTCCAATTACAAATGCTTTTTCCTATCTCTACCGTTCCTGTTCTGTTTAAACAGTATATACCCCGATCTGATGAGTGCAATTGCCACGGGCCTCCTTCCTCTTTCCAAAATTGTGTCCCATTATGAACTTCACTCAAATTACTAACCCACCACTTGGGTTTGACCGGGCCAGCTACCCAGGGCCAACTTTCAGTCCCCCCCCCCCAGTCCTCCACAATCCAGCAGTTACTAAGGTTGAAGGCCTTGGCCACTTCCTCGCCCAGAATGAAAAAGTTATTCCTCCATTCTCACCCATGGCTCAATTGCCCCTGTAAAAACAATACCAGGAAGTATAGCATTTCTTATCCTTTGCACTGTCCAATCTTGAGGGTGTGGGAAACGACTTCAATCAAGGGGTTGGGTCCACTTTCAGGGTCGATTCAGGCTTGTGTTACCATTCAGCGTTTTGGGGTGATTCAGCTCCTGGAAAACAAATTACAGTTTTATATGGGTTTTAAAAATATTCTTATGTTATTTTCTCGGGACAACCTAACTTTAGTGCAGGAGAAGTCCGGTCGAGGCCCTCTCACTCAGCAGTCAATACCCATAGGGGTTGCCTCCCTCGGTAGACCATGCACACCGCAGTGGAGGGTCCTGCCCCAGTCTTGCCATCTCCCTTTCCTCCCTTCAGGCTTGTCCTCTTTATCTGGTGCCCTTAATTCACACAGAGCCTTGTTACCAGAATATTAGTCCCTCTTTAGCCTTAGTTTCAGTTCCCCAGGAGTGGACTCAACCCTCCAAGCTTTGGTAGTTATTGGTCCTTTTATTCTGGATGCATGGGTCCAATCCCTTTCTGCTGTTCTCACAGCTGTTTGAGTAGTAAGTAAAACAAGGTATGGTCCCTCCCATCAGGGGTTCAATGATTCTTCCCTCCAGGTTTTTATTAAGACCTTGTCTCCTGGTTGTATCTTATGAATAGCGAACCCCAGTGGGTCATTTTGTGCTAAAATTCCCGTTTCCCTTAATTGTTGTACTTGTTTCCCTGTCATGATCACATATTTTTGGCTTTCATAATTCTCTATCAAAGAATAATCCAATGGCATTCCTTGGGAATACCAAGAATAACATCTCATAAGGTGAGATACCCATTTCACTATGGGGCATAGTCCTTATGTTTAATAATGCCAATGGAAAACATCCGAGACAGTTGCGTTTCAATCATTAATTTAGCCTACTGTTGTTTAATCGTTTGATTCATTCTCTCAACTCGTCCTGAACTTTGTGGATGCCATGGAGTATGGTATTCCCATTTAATGCCTAGGGCTGTGGTTAAGTCCCGTAACACCTTAGATGTGAAATGTGTCCCCTGGTCAGAGTCAATACTTCCTACCAACCCAAAACACGGTATTATATTTTCCATCAAAATTTTAGCTACCATAGCGGCAGTTGCCCTCACCACAGGGTAGGCCTCTACCCAATGGGTTAGTTGATCCACTATCACCAACAAATATTTATATCATCCTATTTTTGGTAGCTCTGTGAAATCAACCTGTACTCTTTCAAATGGCCTATATGCGATCCTCCGTAACCCAGTAGGTGCTTGCCTCACACTTTTCTTATTTATTTTCTGACATTTTAGACACCCTTGAGTAATTTGCCGAGCAATCTCATATATCCCAATGCACCTGTAAAATTTTAAAAACTGATCGTTCAATGCTCAAGTTCCCCAATGGGTTTGCAAATGCATCCGAAATAGCAGCTTCTTTGCTCGACTCTTAGGCAGTATCTCTCTGCCATCTGGCAGGATCCACTTTTCTCCCTCCTGCTCAAAATATTGTAATAATTTTTCCAAAGTTTGTTCAAATAGGTTAGGAGACTCAGTAAACCCCTGTGGTAGTACTGTCCATCATAACTGCTGTCTTCATCCTGTTTCTGGGTCCTCCCATTCAAAAGCAAAATTTTTTTTTTTTGCTAGATTTTTCTTCTAATGGACTGTGGTGGTTTTACTCAGGTGGGCAGCCGAGCTCCACCACAACCGCTCTCTCACTCCCCCTCTCCTCAAAGAGGAAGGGGGAGAAAATACAACACAGAGAACTCGAGGTTTGAGATAAGAAAGGTTTAATTAAAGGGAAAGGGAATGGGAAAAAAACAGAGACAAAAGAAGCAATCAGTCCGCGCGGAAGCACAGAGAGAGGAAAAATTATTCTCTACTTCCCATCAGCGAGCGGTGTTCGGCCACGTCCTGGGAAGCAGGGCCCCAAACGCGTAGTGGTTGTTCAGGAGGAACAGCCCCCTCCCCCACGAGAGCCCCCCCTTTTATTGCTGAGTGTGACATCAGGTGTTATGGAATATCCCTTTGGTTGGTTTAGGTCAGCTGCCCCAGCAATGTCCCCTCCCCATCACTTGCCCACCCCCAGCCTGCTGGCTCTTGGGGGCTTGGAAGGAGTCCTGATGCTGTGCCAGCACTATGCAGCAATAGACACAACACTGGAGTGATATCAGTGCTGTTCCAGCTACGAGTGCAGAGTACAGCACTGTGTGGGCTGCTGCAGGGAAAAGGTGACTCCAGCTCAGACAGACCCAACACAACTTCCACCCCTTATTCCATAACATTTGTGTCACAATCAGGTACAGTTTAGTATATAGATGTTCTCATCACCATTGTTTTCTGTCCATTGAAGCATTTTTATGTCTGTACTTCTCTTTATTCTATAGGTCTTTTCCCAAAATGCTCATAAAAACTGTTGATGGTTTCGCCTTCATCTGTCAAAGTGGTCACTCAGGGCAGGCGAAGTTGGTTTTCTTGACACCAGCACCAGCTTAGCTCACATCAGTGTTGCACTTGCCCGGTTCCTTGCAAAGTTGACCTGTCATTGGTTCTGCAGTGTCCTCCTACAACACATAACTTGGATGACAGATTAATTTTCTCCCAGTGTTAAATCTCCTTGAGGCACACACTTGATATCCCCATCTTTCTGCATTACCCACCAGGTATACCCTGGTCCTTGGGCAAAGACAATCCCACGAGTGGGTTTGCCTTTTCCCGAGGCAGGGGCAACCCACACCGCCTTCCCCATCCACTTCCCCACACGCACTACAGGGACTTTAGCTTCTCCCACAGTGTGTAGGGGTTTTGTTTCAGCAGGACCAGGACGGTTTTCAGACCCCCTGTTGTTAACTAGCCAAGTGGCCTCTGGTAGAATTATCCCAATGTTTCCATGTCCCAGCACCCAATGCTCGCAGCATAGTTTTTAACAGTCCATTGTACCTCTCAACCTTCCCAGAGGCTTGTGGGTGATAAGGGATGTGATACACCCATTCAATGCCATGTCTCTTGGCCCAGGAAGTGATCAAATTGTTTCGGAAGTGACTCCCATTGTCGGACTCTATTCTCTCCGGTGTACCATGTCGCCACAGCACTTGCCTTTCCAGGCCCAAGATAGTGTTTCGGGCCGTGGCATGGTTTACAGGGTATGTTTCCAGCCACCCAGTAGTTGCTTCTACCATGGTGAGTATGTACCGTTTGCCTTGGCGGGTTTGTGGAAGTGGTCCGATGTAGTCAATCTGCCAGGCCTCACCATATTGAAATCCAAGCCATCTCCCCCTGTTCCAGGGAGACTTTACCCTCATGGCTCGTTTAATTGCAGCACAGGTCTCACACTGATGGGTAACCTGTGTGATGGCCTCAATGGTCAGGTCCACCCCTCGATCACGAGCCCATCTATATGTGGCGTCCCTCCCCAGATGTCCTGATGTTTCATGAGCCCATCGAGCTACAAACAGTTCACCCTTATGTCCCCAGTCCAGGTCCACCTGAGCTATTTCAATTTTTGAAGCTCGATCTACTTCTTCGTTGTTCTGATGTTCTTCGGTAGCACGATTCTTAGGCATATGGGCATCTACATGACGTACCTTTACAGCCAGGTTTTCTACCCGGGCAGCAATATCTTGCCACAGGGTAGCAGCCCAGATAGGTTTACCTCTGCGCTGCCAGTTGTTCTGTTTCCATTGTCGCAGCCACCCCCATAGCGCATTTGCCACCATCCATGAGTCAGTGTAGAGATACAGTATCGGCCACTTTTCTCTTTCAGGAATTTCTAGGGCCAGTTGTATAGCTTTCACTTCTGCATACTGACTTGACTCACCTTCCCCTTCCATGGCCTCCACAACTTGTAGTGTGGGACTCCACACAGCAGCTTTCCACTTCCGATGGCTCCCTACCACACGGCAGGATCCATCAGTGAACAACACATATTGCTTTCTGTCTTCTGGCAACTCATTGTATGGTGGTGCCTCTTCAGCACGCGTTACTTCTTCTGTCGGTGCTCCGAAATCCCTGCCCTCTGGCCAGTCCATAATCTCTTCCAGGATTCCCGGGCGATTGGGTTTCCCCATTCGAGCCCGCTGTGTAATTAACGCTACCCATTTACTCCACGTAGCGTCGGTTGCATGATGTGTAGTGGGGATTTTCTCTTTGAACATCCAATGTAACACAGGTAGCCGTGGGGCCAAGAGAAGTTGTGCTTCTGTACCAACAACTTCTGAAGCTGCTCTAATCCCCTCATATGCTGTTAATATTTCCTTTTCAGTTGGGGTGTAATTGGCTTCTGATCCTCGATAGGCCCGGCTCCAGAACCCCAAAGGTCGGCCTCGAGTTTCTCCTGGGGTCTTCTGCCAGAGGCTCCAGGTGAGCCCATGCTCCCCAGCTGCAGTGTACAGTATGTTTTGCACAGCTGGTCCAGTACGGACAGGCCCAAGGGCTACTGCACGAGCTATTTCTTGTTTGAGTTGTTCAAAGGCCTGTTGTTGCTCGGGGCCCCACTCGAAAGAGTTCCTCTTTTGAGTCACTCGATATAGAGGACTCACAAGCTGACTATAGCCTGGCACATGCATTCTCCAAAATCCCACAAGACCTAGGAAAGCTTGTGTTTCTTTTTTGCTAGTTGGCGGAGACATAACTGTTATTTTGTTGATCACATCCGTCGGAATGTGGCGACGTCCATCCTGCCATTTTACACCCAAGAACTGGATTTCCTGTGCAGGTCCCTTGACTTTATTCTGTTTAATGGCAAATCCAGCTTTCAGAAGAATTTGAATTATTTTCTTCCCTTTCCCAAAAACTTCTTCTGCTGTGTTACCCCATACGATGATATCATCGATATACTGCAGGTGTTCAGGAGCGTTCCCCTGTTCCAGTGTCGTCTGAATCAGTCCATGGCAGATGGTAGGGCTATGTTTCCACCCCTGGGGCAGTCGATTCCAAGTATACTGAATGCCCCTCCAAGTGAAAGCGAATTGTGGCCTGCATGCTGCTGCTAGAGGGATAGAGAAAAATGCATTAGCAATATCAATTGTAGCATACCACTTAGCTGCCTTTGACTCTAGTTCGTACTGGAGTTCTAGCATGTCTGGCACTGCTGCACTTAGTGGTGGTGTGACTTCATTCAGGCCCCGATAGTCCACTGTTAGCCTCCACTCGCCATTGGACTTCCTCACTGGCCATATAGGACTGTTAAAAGGTGAATGAGTCTTGCTGATCACTCCTTGGCTCTCCAGATGGTGAACTAACTCATGGATAGGAATCAGGGAGTCTCGGTTGGTGCGATATTGCCGCCGGTGCACAGTTGTAGTCGCAATTGGCACTTGCTGTTCTTCAATCCTCAGCAATCCTACAGCAGAAGGGTCTTGTGAGAGACCAGGCAGGGTAGACAGCTGCTTAATCTTCTCTGTGCTCAAGGCAGCTATGCCAAAAGCCCACCGGTACCCTTTTGGATCCTTGAAGTACCCTTTCCTGAGGTAGTCTATGCCGAGGATGCACGGAGCCTCTGGGCCAGTCACGATGGGATGCTTT
Source organism: Netta rufina (assembly GCF_964035555.1). Classification (NCBI taxonomy): domain Eukaryota; kingdom Metazoa; phylum Chordata; class Aves; order Anseriformes; family Anatidae; genus Netta; species Netta rufina. The sequence continues at coordinate 12,375,165 of NC_140139.1, forward strand.
TGCCACTCATTCCCAGTTAGACTCACTTCAGCTTCCAATATGGTTAGCTCTTGGGATCCCCCCGTCACTCCGGAGATAGAGATGGGTTCTGCCCCTTGGTGGCCTGACGGCATTAGGGTACACTGTGCGCCTGTGTCCACTAAAGCTTTATATTTTTGCGGTTCCGGTGTGCCAGGCCATCGAATCCACACAGTCCAGTAAATCCGGTTGTCCCTCTCCTCTACCTGGCCAGAGGCAGGGCCCCACTAGTCCTGGTCGGAGTATCTATCAATTATTTCTTCCAAACGTGAAGCAGAAATCTCTTCATCAGGGTCAGGAGTAATACTATTCCTTCTACTGCCTCTGGGGGACTGTCCAACAGAAACTGGGGCAGCAATCCTCCTAGGGGCCCTCTTTGTTGCTGTTGTATCTTTCCGTAGCTCACGTACCCGAGCAGCTAGGGCCGAGGTCGGTTCACCATCCCACTTCCTCATATCTTCCCCGTGGTCACGTAAATAAAACCACAAGGTACCTCGCGGTGTGCGTCCCGGATTCTCCCTTGTTTGAGCTGAGGACTGCTGGCACTTGATGGCCGAAAGATTTTTCCGTTTAGGTGAGGACGAAGCTATGTGTTCATCTAACCGTTGGGACAGTTTCTCCACAGCTGAAATGCAGCCCCGTACTGGGGGAGAGAGATTTTCTTCATATTTATGAAGCTGGTTGGACACGGTATCCACAGTTGGCCCCATCCCCTCGTCCCAACCCATGACTGCCAGTGTGCTGGCATGTGTTGGGGGTGCAGCTCGTACAAACTTCCGCCACATGGACGCTGTGCATTGCACTTCATCGGGGTCTTTAGGTGTCTGGGCGTTGTTTAAATCACTATAAAGCATCTCCAGCACAGCTAATTCCCGCAGCTGCTGGAGGCCCTTATCCATAGTGGTCCATTTGTTTACTTGGTAGACAATATCCTCTTTGTGGGGATACCTTTCTTTCACTGCTGTTAGGATTTGCCTCCAGAGGCTGATAACTTGTGCCTCTCTTCCAATTACTCTATCAATGAGTCTTTCTCTAGAAAGGGATCCCAGCTGCTTGGCTTCGTTGCCTTCTAGCTGTTGGGTATTGGCCCCACTATCCCAGCATTGAAGCAGCCAAGTGAGGATGTGCTCACCTGGATGGCGACTGAAGTCTTTCCGTATTTCTCGCAGCTCACTCAGAGATAGAGACCGAGTAGTTTCTGATTCATCTATGATTTCAGTCTCTTCTTCGCGATGTTGCCGTGATAACGCTGCTTTAGAGCCACTTGCCTTTTCCTCTTCTCCCTCATCCGTAGAAGGAGCTTCTTCCCTTACTAAACGACCTGATCTCCGTTTCCACTGTTTCGTCTTTACTACAGGGGCGACTGATACCATAGATGGTCGGTCCTCTAGGGTGGTCACAGTGTGTGCTGTCTCATTATCAAATTCAGGAACCTCCCTATCCCCTTGAGGGTGCTGGGCAATGTTAATTGACATCTGATAGGCGTAAGCCAGACCCCAGCAGAGTGCAGCCAGCTGGTGGAGTTCTCTAGTATTGCCAGGGTCAGGGCATACGTCTTTCAAACATTCCACCAGTTTTCTTGGATTTTGTACTTGTTCAGGGGTGAAATTTAGAACCATTGGGGGAGAAAACCGTGATAGGTACCTGCCCAAATCCCCCCACACACCTTGCCACCCACAACTTTGTCTGGGGACAGGTCCTTGAATAATATTCTTAATAAATTGCTTTACTTTGGGGAAGATGACAAACACTAGACCTAGTGATAGGAGGATAATATCTGACCAGGGGTATCCAAGATACTGAAAGGCTGCTGTAATTAGCCCACAGGGAGAAAAGTAGAAGGCACTGTAATTCCTAATATTTTCAATAAGATAATCTCCAGGAGACCAGGAGGATAACAATGCCGGGTTTGAATACCAAACAAAACTGAAGGCCAGTATGTTACAGCACAACATGATAAAAAAAACAAGCACAGACTTCAACACTTTCTCCGATCGGATGTAAAGGAAAAAAGAAAACAGAGAGTGGGCTATATACAACATATCCACACAGAAAAGTATTACCAGAAAACCGAGCATTATGACTACCAATATGTTAGTTGTAAATACTTCAATCAATGCTATTGTTATCTCAACCCTCGAGCCCCACGTTGGGCGCCAAAAAGGACTGTGGTGGTTTTACTCAGGTGGGCAGCCGAGCTCCACCACAACCGCTCTCTCACTCCCCCTCTCCTCAAAGAGGAAGGGGGAGAAAATACAACACAGAGAACTCGAGGTTTGAGATAAGAAAGGTTTAATTAAAGGGAAAGGGAATGGGAAAAAAACAGAGACAAAAGAAGCAATCAGTCCGCGCGGAAGCACAGAGAGAGGAAAAATTATTCTCTACTTCCCATCAGCGAGCGGTGTTCGGCCACGTCCTGGGAAGCAGGGCCCCAAACGCGTAGTGGTTGTTCAGGAGGAACAGCCCCCTCCCCCACGAGAGCCCCCCCTTTTATTGCTGAGTGTGACATCAGGTGTTATGGGATATCCCTTTGGTTGGTTTAGGTCAGCTGCCCCAGCAATGTCCCCTCCCCATCACTTGCCCACCCCCAGCCTGCTGGCTCTTGGGGGCTTGGAAGGAGTCCTGATGCTGTGCCAGCACTATGCAGCAATAGACACAACACTGGAGTGATATCAGTGCTGTTCCAGCTACGAGTGCAGAGTACAGCACTGTGTGGGCTGCTGCAGGGAAAAGGTGACTCCAGCTCAGACAGACCCAACACATGGACATGCCCAAAAAGCATCCTTCAGGTCTATTACACTATACCAAATATTTTGTGGGTTCAAATGATTTAATAATGTATAAGGATCTGCCACTACCGGGAATTTGGTCACAGTTCTTCGATTTAGAGCTCTTAGATCTTGGACCAATCTGCATGTCCCATTAGCCTTTTTTTTTTTTCAGGTAATATAGGCGTATTATGGGGGAACATACATGGTTCTAAAGTCCCTCCTTGTAATAGCTGATCTATGACTGGTTTTAATTCCTTCCTTCCTTCTAATGGAATGGGATACTGTTTTATAGGTTTCTGGGGTTCTGTTATTTCTACCATTGGGGGTTCCATTTTCAACTTTCCTAGTTCCCCTTCCTTATACCATACTCAGGGACCTATGTCGCCCTCATCTTCTTTTGTTAATGTACATTCTATATAATGTATATAATGTATAATGTATAATATATAATATATAATATATAATATAATGTATATTCTATATAATGTATATAATAATATATATAATGTATACCCTTCAAACCCTCTATTGACACAAATTGCTGGAACATTCCTTAAAGGTGGATGCACCAGGTCCCTGTCATTCCTGACTGTTTTAAGTTTATCCTGCAGCCTAAGACAATTTATTTCTGATATCAGGGGCTGATTGCCCTAGAAAGAGGCTAGCCAATTGCCTCTGTTTGTTTTCTGAAGCCAGGTCTGTGGTTTTTTTTTTTGTTTTGTTTTGTTTTGTTTTTTAATGGTATTTCAAAGTTGGTCCAAAAATTCCATAGGGGTTACTTTTGGACCTTGTTGGAACATGTGGGAATAAAATGTTTTTGCGCAAAGTTACATTGTTTAGAGGGAAGGAGTGTGGTATTGAGATATGCTTGCGGTGATAAGAAAGCTTACCAGATGACCTTGTAAAATGCAGACAAGCAGATTCCTTAGAGCAATTAGGTGAAAATCATGGTGTCAAGTCAGATAAGTGAAGAAACATTACCACTTCAAACAGTAAAAAAGTCAAAAGAAATTTGAAATTTAACAGGCTGGCATGTGAAGTCCATGCATTGTCTGTGAAGCATCTGATAGCTTGTGAACCTGGATTACCCAGTCAATGGGGAAACAGGGGAAGGTCCTGGTCCTCAAGAAAGAAAGTATATAAACTGTACTATGTGACTAGTAAGCACGCTCCTGCTTGTGGGATGCCTGCCATTGCAATCACAAAAAAATTGCTACTTCAATGAGATCCTCGCCTGAGCCTATGTTGTTGGCTACAGAGTGTTTCTCACAAACAGATTCTCAATTCCCAATTTAACCAGATTTTGGTATTTACATAACTGTTCATAATTTCCAGGGTGATTAGGGTCTCAGTGGGGGTTGGTCAGGGAAATGCAATCGGGAAGGGAAGAAGATAGGCACTACGGGTTTAAGAATTGATCCAGTAACTCTGTGCACAGTCTAAGGTAAGAAATATTAAGTATTGCCTTGGGGGGTGCGTGAGACTCTGTGCGACGTGAGATTGAGATGTACTTTTGTACGAAGTGAGTGTGGAGTCCTGATCTGGAGTTCCATAGCTCCGCGAGGGGTGCAGCCGGAGACGGACGAAGTGTGAGATAAGAGAGAGAAAGGAAGAGTCTCGGGAAATTTGGTGTACGGTACCCCTCACATGGTTGGCAGTACACCAGGGAATCTGGTAAACTCACAGGTGTGCGGTAGCCCTTGCACGGTAAAGTGCTTGGCAGTACAACCCCATTTTCCAGAATCAGAACATTAGTGTGTGATACCGTGCAGGAGGTAAATTTCTGTAGCAGCATACTGACAAGGGCTAGGAGAAATGGGAAAATATGGGTTCCAGGGGACAGGAGATATCCCTGGGGGAGTGCCTACAGATAGTTGTTCCTGAAGAACAATAAGAAATTGGAAAAATATTCCCAAAATTAGAGGAGATGATAAAAGAAGAAAATGGTTAAATATTGTGTATCAGTCTGGACAAAAGAACCAATTAAGGAAACAGCAGTATTTTGGCCAAAATATCGGTCTGATGAAAATTCAGGCTTTAAATTTTGTTGTGGTTTAACCCGGCAGGCAGCTAAACACCACACAGCCATTTGCTCACCCTCCCCCCTCCCTCTCTGGGATGGGGGAGAGAAATGGGAAAGTGAAGCCTGTGAGTTGAGATAAAGGCAGTGTATTAAATATTATTTAGCATGACTTTGATCAGTTTGGGTCAGCTGCTCTGGGTCTGTCCTGTCCCAGCTCTTGCTGCACATCCTGCCTGCCCACTGGCAGGACAGAGTGAGAAGCTGAAAAGTCCTTGGCTTCATGTAAGCACTGCTCTGCAACAATTAAAACATCAGCATGTTATCAGCACTCTTCTCATCCTAAGCCAAAACATAGCACCCTACCAGCTACTAGGAGGAAAATTAACTCTGAAACCAGGACATATATCCACCCCTTATTCTTTACCATTTATGTCATGCTCAGCTTACACCTTTCCAATACATTATAATTAATCACCATTTTCATCTATGGTACATAGAATGTCCACTGAGTTTGCATAGTCCATGACTGACTTCAGGCTCCATCTGTCACAGCAGTCTTTCAGGGCAGAAGAGATAGTGTGTTATGTTCCATCGTCACACATTGAAGCCTTTTCTCGTTCCATCACATCTCTGTGCTTGTCCATTTCTATCAAAATTCATTCATCATTATCTGTGTGGCTGTTACTGTGATACCATTAATAGGACACTGACATATAGCAGTCATGGCAGTGATGACGTACAGTATTATAATAATTAACATGATACAATTTGACTCTATTCAGTGCATATCCCAATTTTTGAATGTCTCAGTGCCCATTGCTTTTAGCGTAGTCTTTAACAGTCCATTGTATTGTTCAGCTTTCCTGGAGGCTGGTGCATGATAGGGGCTGTGATACACCCACTCAATACCATGTTCTTTGGCCCAAGTGTCTATAAGGTTGTTTTGGAAATGAGTCCCATTGTCTGACTCTATTCTTTCTGGGATGCCACGTCACCATAGGACTTGCTTTTCAAGGCCCAGGATAGTGTTCCAGGTGGTAGCATGGGGCGCAGAATATGTTTCCAGCCATCCGGTAGTTGCTTCCACCATTGGAAGGACATGGTGCTTGCCGTTGCGAGTTTGAGGGAGTGTGATGTAATCAATCTGCCAGGCCACTCCATATTTATATTTCAGCCATGGTCCTCCATACCAAAGAGGCTTTGACCGGCTTGCTTGATTGCAGCACATTTCACAGTCATGAATAACCTGTGCTATAGTGTCCATGGTCAGGTCCACCCCTCGATCATGAGCCCATCTGTATGTTGCATCTCTACCTTGATGACCCGAGGTGTCATGGGCCCATCGGGCTATAAATAATTCACCTTTATGTTGCCAGTCCAGGTCCACCTGAGCCACTTCAATCTTAGCAGCCTGATCCACCTGCTGTTTGTTTTGATGTTCTTCAGTAGCCCAATTCTTGGGCACGTGAGCATCGTACCTTTACAACCAGGTTCTCTACCCGGGCAGTAGCCCAGATGGATTTGCCCTTGTGCTGCCAGTTGTTTTGCTTCCATTGCTGTAACCATCCCCACAGGGCATTTGCTACCATCCATGAATCGGTGTAGAGATAGAGAACTGGCCCTTTTCTCATTCAGTAATATCTAAAGCCAGCTGAATGGCTTTCACTTCTGCAAACTGACTCGATTCACCTTCTCCCTCAGCAAGCTTTTTCAACTCATCGTGTAGGGCTCCATACAGCAGCCTTCCATCTCCGATGCTTCCCCACAATACGACAGGACCCATGAGTGAACAGGGCATATTTCTTCTCATTTTCTGGTAGCTTGTTGTGAAAGCTCACTCTCAAATCTCCCCCTTCTTTATTAATATCAACCATTTTCTCAACACGAATTACCACTCCATATATAATATCTGGTAAGCTTTCTTATCACTGCAAGCATATCTCAATACCACATGCCTTCCTACTAATCAATGTAACTTTGTGCACAAACAACATTTTATTCCCACAGTTCCCCCCTTTTCTTCTTTATAAATTTTTGCCAAACTCTTTTTTTTTTTTAAAAAAAAAAAAAAAAAAAGATTTTTGCAAAATTTTTCTCTAAGGTGTAATTTGGTAGATATCTTCCTCTTCTTCACTTTCTTTGCTTTCCATATGTGGGAATAAAAATGTTGTTTGGAATTCCAAAGGTGGGGTTTGAGCCAACAACCCACGGGTCCTGAGAGATGACAAAGAAGAGGACAACCCCAGAACACAGTTCTTAAGAGAACTCTCTCTTGTTTCGGATTGTGGTATCTCATCCCTTCTGCCTGGATAGTAATCTGAACAGCATCTCATATGGTGAAATTCCTATATCCTTTCTTGGTGCTGTTTGAACCTGTAGGAGTAAGCATTTTACCCAAGGAAGCTGGGTTTCTAACACTAATTTAGTTAATTGCTTCTTTAATGTCTGGTTCATTCTTCTACCTTCCCAAAAGAGGAGGGTTGCCAGGGGGTGTGAAAATCCCATTCAATCTCTAAAGCTTCATACCATTCAGCCTCTAAGGCTTGCATTAACCCTTGCAGTACTTGTGAAGTGAAATGACTTCCTCAATCTGAATCAGTGTTTTCGACTATCCCATATCTAGGGACTATTTGCTCCAGTGATACCTTAGCCACCATGTTCACAGTGGCAGATACCTAGGGGAAAGCTTACACCCAACCAGTCACGTGGTCAATTAGGACAAACAAGTACTTAAGTCTCCCTGCATTAGGTAACTCAGTAAAGTCTACCTGTATACTTTGGAAAGGTTGAATCCCTGGCTCCCGTCTCCCTCTCGGTGGGTTATGGATGACTTTTTATTTACCTTTTGACAAATGGTACATCCTGTTATATATGGACTGGTAATTCCTGACGAGAAGATGGTTGATATTAATAAAGAAGGAGGAGATTTGGGAGTGTGGCCATGGGGGTGGACAAGCCGCGTGGTTAATGCAGAGAATATTGTGAAGGCATTCTCTTATGGTTCAATTGGCCTTGGCCAAATTTGAAACCAAGACATGAATTAATGACATTCAAAAGAAGAGGAGGGATTGTTATATACACAGTAGTAATTAGTGTCGAGAAGATGATTGATATTAATAAAGAAGAGGGAGATGTGGGAATGTGGCCATGGGGGTTGGAAAGCCCCGTGGTTGATGAGAACATCAGACTCTTAATGATGAGGCCATCAAGAATGTAAAAGAGTTTAGAGGGAACAAAGAAGGGTGATTCAGGAGACTCCATGCAGTCTCAGGGTTGCTTGTCTCTAGCCATTAAGGCATGGAAGTTTCTGGGTGTTTGCTGTTGTTGTTATATTCAAAGTTGTTTGACCAATGAAAAGTTGTTTTGAGAAGAACTGCTGTAGAGAGAAGGGTATAAGAGGGGACCCTGCCCTCAAGATAAAAACAAAAAAAAGGCAACATGATGTGATGAAGTTATGTCATCAATAAAGAAGCAGAAAGAAGGAATAAAAAGGAACAGGCTAGCAGAACAGAGACCAGGACGGGAACAGGCACATTGATTGCCTCATAAAGATAGGTTCAGCCAGACTCAGCAAACTGCTCAGAGAAGCTCGTACAGAAAGTCGCTGGAAATGGGCGCACCGGAGCTGGAAAGAAGCTCAAGCTGAGAGAAGCGGACCCGCGCACAACTGCCCCTCGCTGGTAAGCAAATGTGCATTATGGGGAATCATACGTCCTTAGAAACAAAGACTGTCCTGGAAACCTTACAGCTTATTCTCCTTCTTAACAATCGGACAGTAATGATCCTGAAACATGGGACCAAATTGAGGTCAAGGTGTGGGATTCTGCAACTAAAAATGACAAGGTTGCAGTGGGATTGCTCGGCACCTGGCGAGCAATCTCTGAGGCCTTAAAAAGCCATGTGGAGCCACAGTCAGAAACGTGTGGTTTGCCAGCTGCAGGCTCCTTTACTGATCCGACTGCTACGCCATGGGCCCCTCTGCTGCTACAGCCATCGAAGGCTTTTGCTGTTACGCCCCCTGCTGACCTGGGCGTGCCTTTTGACCCAGGCCTATTGGCCTTGAGAAGGAGATGGATATGCTTTTCTTCGATCTGCGAAGAATGGGATACATAAGGCCTGAAGACCGAGTTGCTTGACAACTTAAAGTGAGACATATTGTTCAAAAGGAATGGAAAATGGAGACTTGTTTGTAGTCAAGAAAAGGAATGGAAAATGGAGACTGTTAAGTCATGGAACTTAAAGGATTGTTTGTTACCTTTTCTGATTGTACATATTTATAGGCATACTCAAGTTTAGTAAGTCATGGAACTTAAAGGATTGTTCTTTCCTGATTGTACGTATGTATAGGCATACTTGGGTTTAGTATGTAAAAGCAATGTTCTGTATATTTAGAATGTTTGATGTTTGTGTGTGCGTGTTGGTGGTGCGTAGACTCCCCGCACACCCAGCGCTGTTTACTTGCCTTTTATACCTTTTATACCTTTTATGCCTTTTATACCTTTTATAAGTATAAATATTACAAAATTCAGGTTGAGTTGAGACTTCATTTATAACAAATTGGTGACCCCGACATGATCTTCTTGGACTTTGGATCTGTGACCGGTAAAGGGAGGTGCCCCACACAGTCGCCCTTGCCGATAGTGGTGCTAGAGTCCAACAAGATGTTGAACATAAGAGGCAAGTAAAGAACCAAGAGCTCTTATTTTGTGACCCGTAATTCTGCGCGCAATACCCGAACGGAGATACCGTTTGGTTGGGTGGAATTCGATTGTGTGACTGTGTGTAAGGGTGTGACTGAGACGGAATTTAGTTCCGAAGCTAAGAATTTGTGGGTGGGTTAACCACTTGCAAGACACCTCTAGACACAGGCACAGCCAGGGATTCGGAACTTCTTTGAGGGTTCCAGGGATTCGGAACTTATTTGAAGGTTCCAGGATGGGTCAGGTGAAAAGGGACCCATAACAGGAACTTGAAGTATATCAGGGCATAGCTACCCCTGTTGAATGCTAATTGTAGCGATTGAAATAATGGGTAGGAAAATTTACCTAGATGGTTGGTTATCTGCTTTGAATCGAGCCCCCACTAACTCGTGGAAAAGTTGAACGCAAATAGGAGAACCATCGGGTGTGTAATTCTGAACCATTTCCTAAGAAGCATCAGGGAGAGGGCATGACCAGAGAAGGACCACATTTTCTATTCCAGGCATTCATTTTTCAAATGGCCAGATTTCTTACATAGGGCACACTGATCCTTGCCTAGCTGGGGCTGTTTCTGTCTAGGCCTCCTTTTTCCTTTTTCCCTAATAACTGCTATCAGCCTCTTCTGCATGTTTAAATGACGAAGATAACAGTCCTCTTTCCTTCCAAATTGCCCCGTGTGCATACACGACACCAAAGGCATATTTCAAATATGTCCAAATGTTTGCCATCTCAAAAGCTCTTATCAAGGCAATGATTTCCACCTTTTGGGCTGACGTTTGTTACTGTAATAAATGAGTCCCAAATAGGATTGCAATTAAAGATTACAATTTATTAAACGAATAGAGGCAAGCAAAGAGTTCTGGGTGGCACCGGGAGTCTCCACTCCACCAAGACGCACACCTATTACGTCAGGCGGCTGGTTTTATGCTTCTAGGCTAATGCGTATTCATTACTACTTCAGGAAAAGGCGGGGTTATTATAATTAGTTCCTGGTATCTGAACCCTCCCACTGGCACATGCGTATCAGTCTCCAGTGGTCCCTCTGGGGGTCTCTCGTGCTGAAGGCTCGTAGTCTCTTCCTCTCAGGTTTTGTCCTTCAGTTGTCCTTCAGCTTCCTTCTCTCCTTATTTGGTAGTCTCTGGGCCAGATGTCAGAGACTTGTGCAGCGTCTTGTGCAATAGTCAACAGTTATCTCAAAACCCTTTTTTCTTATCTCTTAGACCCAGACCTGGGCCTCAGTGTTAACCCTTCAAATCCCCTATTGACACAAATTACTGGACCATTCCTTGGCAAGATACAAGAACTATATACATTAACCACTCTGTTTTTCTTAGACTTGTGGTTATACAAGGGTATGTATGACAGAAGGTCACATTCATCATACCATGCGGCCCTAGCATTGTTCCATATTGACACATGTTGAGGGATTTTTGAAACAGCAAGAAGGCCATGACTTGCTGCAGCTGAGCAAACCAAGCTACCAGGACGACTATGAGAAGTTCCCATGACAGTGTTCCCACATCGCCCGATTGAGAAATTAAAAAATATTGTTGCCAGCAGCTGGCTTCAAGGACAAGGTCTACGTGACTGCTAATCACAAGGGAGTTGTTGTCTTGCAGGTGGGTTTGTTTTCTTGCAGTTGTTTGTCTGAGTGCTTTTGAACAATAATCTTGTGTGAGACACTATCCGCCCCTGTTAAATTTGCTATTAAAGTCAGGCTATTCAGGTAATAAAGAGAGAGCATGATCTGACCATACTAGTGTCTGTCGTGTTTTCAGCCATTCTTCCTGCAACACCCTATCATGCACCAGCCTCTGGGAAAGTTTAGCAGTACTATGGACTGTTAAAGACTACACTGAAAGCAATGGGTGCTGGGACATTCAAAAATTGGGATACCATTTGGCAAAGGCCACCTGGTTAGTCAACTCTAGGGGATCTGCCTACCGAGCTGGACCTGCCCAATCAAACCTGTTACATACTGTAGAAAGGGATAAAGTCCCTGTAGTGCATTTAAGAAATATGCTGGGTAAAACAGTCTGGGCTACTCCTGCCTCAGGAAAAGGCAAACCCATTTGTGGAATTGCTTTTTCTCAGGGACCTGGATGCACTTGGTGGGTAATGCAAAAGAACGGAGAGGTCCGGTGTGTACCTCAAGGGGATTTAATACTGGGTGAGAATAGCCCATGAGTTGAATTGTATTATTTTAATTACTATATAATACTGTATGCCATCACTACCATGATTACTATATACCGTAGATGAAAATGGTGATTAATTAGAATGTATGGGAAAGAGTGTAACCTTAGCATGACATAAATAGTATGGAATAAGGGGTGTATATAAGAAGCTGCTGCCATCTATATACCAATCCTCTGCAACTTCTAGGGATGTATCCTTTATGTCTGGTCAGCTGGAGTATACCGTGTCCATGGTCTCGATGCAAACATGACTAAGGAAAGAGGCTGGGTTCACAGAATTACTGCTGTAAAACTTTACAAAGTCCATTATACATATTCCTTTTCTTCTTCAGTAGCTATCATTTGCATATTGCAACAGTGTCCCCTTTTCCCGAAGGTGTCTTTCACGCTTCAAGATCACAGGCCAGTTGTTTCCCGAATATGGTGGGGCTATTCTTGAACCCCTGTGGTAACACAGTTCAAGTAAGCTGAGTTTTTCGTCCTCTATTAGGATTTTCCCATTGAAAGGCAAAGAGTTCCTGGCTTTCAGTTGCCATGGGCAGGCAGAAAAAGGCATCCTTTAAATCTAGTACCGTGAACCAAACTTGACTGTCCTTGTTCAAAAGAAATTTTTGCATCCAGTTTTTCCAGCAAGTCCCTTCCTGAGAAGGACCTTGGCAAATTGGGTAAGTATAAAAATTGATGAATTCCAATAATTTTTCCCAATTTAAATTTCCAGCATTGCAAACAAAAAATGACTTTTCCTGTTTCCATGAAAACTGTCTCGGACCCTTCATGGTCCCTCTGCCCCAGATGGCTCACACCCGTGATTTTGAGATCACAGCCTCCTGTTGAGGCAGAACTATTAACATTCCTACATCCTTTTTCCCTGCTCATTCAACTTCAAACAGCTCTGTTAAATACTACATGCCACACCTTTAACACCTTCAACAACCCTTTTAACACTTCCTTTATCTTTCTCCAGCACCAAAGGCTCAGTCAGGGGCCAACTTAATTCCATACCTTTTCCCTCTAAGATGCTGAAACAACATATCAGCATACAACATTTCATCCTATTTCCCTTCTCTCCTCAAAAACAACATGTTAGGAATGTTTTAACAATTCATGTCCATAAAGAACAGTCCTGTCTGCCTCTGGGTCCTGCACTGGCAATTTAATTCTTGAACTTCATAGCTACCCCTATGCAGTGTGTCCCAGTCTCCCCCTCATTCTAGCCAATTTATCAAGTCTTCAGAAAATACTCCTCAAATTTATGAACCTGTTTGCTTTTGTTATTCCGAACTTCTATTTCTAACAGTTACAGCCTTTTTTTTTTTGTCTTCTTCGAGATTAACTTAACACTGCTATAGGTGTGACTGTCCCTGTGAATGGCTGGTGAAAAATGTTTTAATTACTGGTGAAGTGTCAATAAGAAAGCTATTTGTGTTTGTATGAAGTCTTTGATGTCTGGGGGTTTCAGAACAACTGATAACAACTAGTGACTGTTATGGGATACTATGCAAGCCTCTGATATCTGGCCAGGTGGCCAAGAGATTAATAAGAAGAAAAAAAAGAAGCTGAAGGACGGCTAGGAGACAAGACCTGCAGGGGATGCTGTGTAAACTTGACACGATGCCAAGGAGTACAAAGGGGAAGGACGAGAAAAAAACTTGGAGAGGAAGACTACGAGCCTTCAGCATGAAAGACCCCTAGAGACCCCCAGAGGGACCACCGGAGACTGATGCGCATGCTCCAGTAGGAGGGACTGGACCCCGGAAGCTAATTATAATAACCTATTTTTTTTAGAAGTAGTAATGAATATGTATTAGTCTAGGAGCATAAAAATCAGCTGCTTGATGTAACTGGTGTGCGTCCTGGTGGAGCGGAGACTCCCGGCGCGCCCAGCGCTGTTTGCTTACCTCTATTCTTTTAATAAATCCTATTTTTTTATTTAATCCTATTTTGAAGATTGAGCCATTTCTAACAAACATTAATTACAAGATAGTGTTATAGTCGATTGATCCATAAAGTGGCCATTTAGCTTATATAGTGGCCACCATTGATTGCAATAATTTGTGACAGTCCTCTTGATTTCTATGCCCTCAGTTCTAACAATATCCATCGAATGTGTCAATATGCACCCAAGGAGGCTTTCTTTAAAACGTCTTTGTTTTGGATATTACCTATTTCCTTGACTTCCCATTCCCTTTTATTTATTTATTAATTACTATTCTTTATTAGTTACTGTCCCTTGTCTCAATTTCCACAAAAAAACTTTTTATTGAAGGTTTTTACTATCTTTTCCTAATCTTCTTGCCAAATGTCCCAGGTCCCTGGTATACTGGGTTTACGTGGCAAGGTTTTGGTAGCAGGGGGCCATAGGGGTAGCTTCTGTGAGAAGGATCTAGAAGCTGCCCCATGTTTGGTAAGGGCCCCACTGCTGACCAGAGCCAAGCCAATAAGCGATGCTGTTTTGCACCTCTGTGAAAGCATATTTAAGACAGGGAAAAAACGCTGCGCCACACAGCAGCTGGGAGAGTGAGAGGAGTGAGGAACAGCCTTGCAGGTGCCAAGGTCAGTGAAGAAGGAGGGGGAGAGGTGCTCCAGGTGCTGGAGCAGAAGTCCCCTGCGACCTGTGGTGAGGACCATGGTGAAGCAGGATGTCCCCCTGCAGCCCATGGAGTACCATGGTGGAGCAGGATTCCACGCTGCAACCCGTGGAGGAGACCACGGTGGAGCAAGTGGACCTGCACCGATGGAGGCTGCCGCCTGTGGAAGACCCCTGCCGGAGCAGATTCCGGGCCGGACCTGTAGCCTGTGGAGAGGAGACCACGCAGGAGCAGGTGACCTGGCAGGAGCTGCTGCCCGTGGGGGACCCAGGTTGGAGCAGTTTTCTCCTGAGGGATGTACCCCGTGGTATGGACCCATATCTGGAGAAGTTCTGGAAGAGCTGCTGCCTGTGGGAAGCCCACGCTGGATCAGTTCATCAAGGACTGCATCCCATGGCAGGGACCTCACAGCACAGGGGACGAGAGTGACCGAGAAGAAGCGGCAGAGAAGAAGCGCTGTAGACTGACCATAACCCCCATTCCCCCATTCCCCTGCGCTGCTCGGGGGGAGGAGGTGGAAGAGGGTGGATGGGGGGGGGAAGGTGCTTTTGGTTTCTTTCCTTTGTTTCTCACTTCTCTAGCTTGTTAGTAATAAGCAATAAATCTTACTATCTCCTTATGCTGAGTCTGTTTTGCCCGTTAAAGTAATTACTGCGTGATCTCCTTGTCCTTATCTCAACCTTTGAGCCCTTTTCATCATATTTTCTCCCTGTTCCTCTTTGAGGAGGGAGAGTGAGAGAGCGGTTGTGGTGGAGCTCAGCTGCCCACTCTAGCGGAACCACCACACCTGGGATTAAACTCTTCTTTCCACATACAAACTTTACTATTTCAGATTCTTAATCAGCCCCATTCCAATCATAAATCAACAGGACTTCGGGAAAACACTTGAAGCACTCAGCCCTCCATCTTCCAGACAAACAATACCACCTTTTTCACAGGATTTATATTTCAGCAGGACTGAATTTCAAGCTGAATGCCAATTTTTCTCATGCACTTTGTTAGTAAGCCTACACAAAACAAGGAATCACTCCTGTGTATCCGTCAATATGGGGGGTTAAAAGGTATTGAGCCCTTAATAAATTAGCTCTCCCCTTTCTTACCAAATTCCCAGGACTCAAGCCTGAACCACCGAAGAAGTGACTCTCCATTCTACCGCTTTGATAATCAGTTAGCCCCCCTCCCCTGATACTTGGGAAACTGACCAAACACCACAGCAAATATACCAAAACTTCTGAACTGTTACTTATATAATGCTCCCACCTTTCTTCTTGTCATACTCAAAACATTTAAGAACAAAAATAGGATCACAAGATACACCACCGGGCCAATGTATTGGGCACCACCAGTCAACACAGATAAAACAGCACTTCTTTTCGGTCTGTCATGCGTTTCGTTCGTCTCCAGCTGCTCCCCTTGCAGAGAATATGGAATCACAGATCTGAACTCTGCACTCGCTTCGCAGCGATGCTGCGTCTCACTCACACAGCACAAGCACGCAATCACACAGAGAGGCCCCTTGCACTTCTCGTTCATACCACAAGAATATATAACTTAAAAAAATAACTAAACTTGTTTGAAGTAACTCACTTCACAACAATACTTTGTCTCAAACACATACACTTACACAAATGCTTTCAACATGGGATACCCAGACATCCACAAATAAGACAAACAACTATTAACATTCTAATTAATATCCCTCCAGCAGCTGCAAATACTACCCAGATAGCCTTGTCACAATTTTGAGATGCCCGCTTACCCTTCTCCTGCTTCTTATACAGTCATTAGCAGGTCTGTCCTGGCTCCCAAAACTGGGATGCAGCGGTAACCTCGGATTTGCTCGATCTACTCCCAAGATCACTAGCAGCCACTCTATCAGTAAGCAAATCCCCCTTGACTCTATTGGACAGAAAATACCCCTTGACCACTCTATCAGTCACCAAATCCCGCTAACCACTCTATCGGTCAGCCTGTAGTTTACCCTCCTCCCATATGGGGACTATGCTGCACACCAGATGTCTCTGCGTGATTTACCAGCTGCCCCGGCC
Organism: Netta rufina; assembly: GCF_964035555.1. Lineage (NCBI taxonomy): Eukaryota > Metazoa > Chordata > Aves > Anseriformes > Anatidae > Netta > Netta rufina. The sequence goes on from NC_140139.1 coordinate 12,391,511, forward strand.
ACGCATACGACTTACAGGCCCTTCCTGTACTGTAAAACATACCATTTGTCCATGGCTTCAGGAGGTCCTTGTCTGCCCCTGCAGTGAGCAGCTGAGAATGGAGGCTCCTCTGAGGAAAATACTCAGGGTGCACCTAGGGGCATCCGCTCCGCTGTCGATCCCGCAGCCGAGCACAGCATCTCTTGCCTGGCTCGCCAAACTGACTTGTGGAAAAATGGACTCCACAATCAGTAAGACTGTAAAGTAGGTATGTTTATTCAGTGCTGGGCAGCACGGGGGGTAGTCCTGCCAAAGTCATGCGTACCTGATGCAGCAACTTGCCTTGATTACATGCAGTAAAGAGTTACATATGCATGAAGTTTCACAATACGCCTATACATATTCATAACCTGTCCCTGCTTCGTATTAAAATTAGTTCCAAGGAATCATTTCCATAAACTCCTCCTATCTGTGCTTGCACAGTGTATTCTGGTGGTGGTTGTCAGGGGTCGTGGGAATGAAGGTTGATGACTCTTCCTCATCATTGCTAGTTGACCTCTTGTCTTTGCACAGACTCAGTTGCTTCTTGGATCTTGTCCATCCGCAGGACCAGTTTCTTAAGATAGGCTCATACTCTTTTTAGGAGAATGACCTTAGTAAGGGGCCCAAGGCTTCTTGCTTTAGTTAATTTGCACAATGCACCATAGTTAGCAAAGACACTAAGTAGCATCCAAGTTTAATGCCATCAGCGCTGTATCTCTACTTGATAAGATTCTCCTAACTCCCTCTCTCAATACAACCATGTCAGGTCAGGGCCTTTGAATCCTCAAATACACATCCATATCTGAACCATTCCAGTCCATGTCTCTTCATTAGTCAGTACAAATGTAACTTATTTGTTGATGGAGAAATAAAATTTCATCTACATGGCAGTGAATGTTGTACTGCTTATCTTGAAAGAAAGGGGAGGTGGAAGGAAGAACTATTTCCAAATCTGATCAGAGAGGAGATAGGGTCAATTTTCAGTGTGCTTTTTTTTTCTTTTTTCCTTTGAAGTCTTAGCAAAATGACTTTCTTATATGTCTTTAAAATAGTGATGTAATTCCTTCCTCTCTTTTTATCATTCTACCCTATGCAAATTCAGCAAAGAATTTAGTCATTGATGTCAACTACAGTAGTTGTGCAATAGAAGAATGCTAAAATAGATTTCCTGGAGAAAGCTTGTCATTCTAATATTTTTGTATCATTCATGATTTTTCTTCTTTTAAAATATGAGCAAGCTGTAAGTTTGGTGCTCTTATAGAACAAAATTAAACTTATAATACCTGTTTCTTTTTTGTTTTAGAATAATGTGAAGAGTTTTTATCGTACCTTGATAAGTTTCCTGGCCCACGGTAGTTTGACTGTGGTTGTGTTTGCACTTTCACTATTATCAAGCCTTACTTTAAATGAAGAAGTAGAAGAAAAAGTAAGTGATACTTTGAAATCAGTTCTGTTCTCAAGTTGTTGATAAATCTTTTGGCTGCACTGGCAAAAACAAGTTCTAATTCCAGCTAATTTTGATGTGCAAGAGAGCTGAGCAAGTTAAATATGTTCTCATACATAGTTTTCCTTTTTCTTTTAGCTCTTTCATGCTCAGAATATCCATCAGACTTTTCAGTTAATATTCAAAATTGTCGTAAATGGAGATGGTACTCTAACAAGAAAATATTCTGTTGATCTACTCATGCATCTTCTGAAAAAAAAAAAACAACAAAAAACAGAGTTGCAGATTATTTTACCAGGTATGGCCTGACTTTATAAAAAGTATTTAAGATTTTTTATAAGCTTTTGTTCAACTCTTTTGGTATATGACATTGGTATTCTGAACCACACACTGGGAAAAAATCTGTAGATGCTTCTTGTATGTTATTAGTTGATTATAACTATGCTGCCTGAAACTAAAGGATTCTTGTGTTATCTGTTTCACACAGAAGTGTAAATTAAAACACACGCTTTCCTTGTTGCTTAAGGAATATTTAATGCTTGTTTTCTGTAATTCTTTCTCTCAATAGTATCACTGGTCAGACAACTTCATGAACAGCTGTAGTGCCCTTTTGCAGGCCTACATTAATTTGAGGTAGAATAGTATTGTCAAAGTTGTAATAAATTTACTGTAGGGCATTACAAAGTAATTGTGCAGAGTGCTTGTCTATTGCTTCTGCAAATTCAGCTAGTAGAATTTAGTTCTGAAATTCCATCTAAATCTTCTAGCATTAAGAATAGCTGGAAAATCTTGATTTATTTTAAGGATTTTTTTTTATTCTTGGAATATTTTTGAAGTTGAGCTTGCGTTTTAGCAAAATTACACCATCAAAGCTATCACTATACTTGAAATGTTTGGGGGGTAAAAAGGAAATGGAGCACGTTTCATCCCTTGGTATAAATCCCTAAGAATGTTCACATTTCAAATGCTTTTTTTTTTTTTTTCTACACCCCTTTCCCCCTCATGTACACTATAGGTATGAACACTTCACCTCATGCCTTAGTGAAGTATTAGATCTTCTTCGTGGAAAGGATCCTAATTCATCATCTAAGGTATGTATACTTTGTCAGCTTAAGGCTAAGACGTTACCACTCATAACCTGGTTCCTTTTCTGTAGCCATAAATAGGTTCCTTGTGTATGAGGATGTCGTGGTTCCGCTCGAGTGGGCAGCCAAGCTCCACCACAGCCGCTCTCTCACTCCCCCTCCTCAAAGAGGAATGGGGAGAAAATATGTGAAAAGGGCTCAAGGGTTGAGATAAGGACGAGAAAATCACGCAATAATTATTGTAACGGGCAAAACAGACTCAGCATAAGAAGATAGTAAGATTTATTGCTCATTACTAACAATCCAAAGCAGTGAGAAACAAAGGAAAGAAACCAAAAGCACCTTCCCCCCCCCATCCACCCTCTTCCACCTCCTCCCCCCGAGCAGCGCAGGGGAACGGGGGAATGGGGGTTATGGTCAGTCTACAGCGCTTCTTCTCTGCCGCTCCTTCTCGGTCACTCTCGTCCCCTGTGCTGTGGGGTCCCACCCACGGGATGCAGTCCTTGATGAACTGATCCAGCGTGGGCTTCCCACAGGCAGCAGCTCTTCCAGAACTGCTCCAGATATGGGTCCGTACCACGGGGTCCATCCCTCAGGAGAAAACTGCTCCAACCTGGGTCCCCTACGGGCAGCAGCTCCTGCCAGGTCACCTGCTCCTGCGTGGTCTCCTCTCCACGGGCTACAGGTCCGGCCCGGAATCTGCTCCGGCAGGGGTCTTCCACAGGCGGCAGCCTCCGTCGGTGCAGGGCCACCTGCTCCACCGTGATCTCCTCCACGGGTTGCAGCGTGGAATCCTGCTCCACCGTGGTACTCCATGGGCTGCAGGGGGACATCCTGCTTCACCATGGTCCTCACCACAGGCCGCAGAGGACTTCTGCTCCGGCGCCTGGAGCACCTCTCCCCCTCCTTCTTCACTGACCTTGGCGCCTGCAAGGCTGTTCCTCACTCCCTTCACTCTCCCAGCTGCTGTGTGTCACAGCGTTTTTTTCCCTGTCTTAAATATGCTCTCACAGAGGCGCAAAACAACATCGCTTATTGGCTCAGCTCTGGAAAACAATGGGGCCCTTCCCAAACATGGGGCAGCTTCTAGATCCTTCTCACAGAAACCACCCCTATGGCCCCCTGCTACCAAAACTTTGCCACGTAAACCCACTACAGAGGATTGATTAAATAAATTGATTTCAGGACTCTTTAGTGACTTATCAGTTTAAGTTTTGTACCTGATCAAAAGCTTGTCAGGTTATATTTTCTTGGTGTGTTGTTTTTGTTGGCTTTTGTTTGTTTTGCCAGGTTTTGTGTGCCTGTTTTCAGGCAACAGATATAAAGGCAAAAAGCAAACATAAATACCTTTCATACTGTGGCTAAAAAGAAATGTGGGTTACTGCACCACAAACACAGCATGTGCCCCACTTCATATACCAAGAATTGAATTAATGCTACTCAGATTTTGAACTGATGATCAGGGAACCATGACACTAGTTTCAAAGTAGGGAGTATGTTCTTTCACAGTAATTGAACAAATTGATGCCAAATTGGGTTCACTGTTCTATTCAGCTTTGTCTCTCTACCACCTTAAATAAATGAAACATTGGCTACCTGGTGCTAAAGACTAAAATATGGTATGTCATGAAAATGCTTGGGCAAAGAATATCTTAAACTTTTTGTATGAGTGCATTTCACATCATAGTAGATAAATGCTAATGTTTGTGTGTATGTGACTTTTGTTTTTTATTGCTTATTATTTAGAAACATGTTGACATGGAGCTTTTTGGGAGGTTTTAATTTTTTTCATTTTTGTCTGAGTTTGCACATGGGCATTCATTAATATCTCAGAATATTTTTCCTTTCCATAGGTTTGTGGGTTTTTTTTTGTTTTTTTTTTAATTGAGTGCATACCAAAGCATTTCTACTGCTGGTAGATCACTAGACAGCAGTTGTCCTTTTTTCCTTTCTTATTTAAGAAAGGAAAGCAGTACACTGAAGACCAACTGTTGCAAGCCTTCACCACTTAATGGTTTTCTTTTGTCTAGTGGACTGTATTGCTGCTGCTCACTTGACTTTATGGAGGGAAAAATATTGTTCATAGAACTTTAAAATGCCAAGAGTAGTTGCTTAGAACTTAAATATCTCTTTAGGTTTGTGCTATGGGAGTTACAATTGCTGTATGAGTAATTGGTTTAAAATTATGTGAACTCTTTCATTCACTTCATATACATCTTAGAACTGCTGCTTGCCTTCTGTTCTGTGGTTGAACTGTGTTATGCCCTGTGGCAGGCGATACTGGAACCATCTGGCTTGCCAGTCTTTGGAAATACCAGATTTGTGACTCACTCAAAGACTTTTGAAGCATCTGTTGCATTGGTACGCTTGTCAAACCAACCATTGGAAAACTCTGAAGACTGTTCAGTTCTAGCATTGCAGCTATTCAAAGAGGTTTTTGAGGTACCAGAGCTGATAACTGAGTTCAAAGTGCTTCTTAGCAGCTATGTTTTTGGTTTGATTTTTAAACGTCTAATAACATTTTACTTGAAAGGTAGCATGTACAAATATACCTTATTTTTTTTGTTCTAAAATTTCATACTTTAACACTCAGCTTTTCTTTTAAAGACATGTATTTCAGAAATATATCTGTTATGAAAGTTAAATGGAAGATATGGCAGTTCTATATCTATCTATCCATATCTATATGGCCAGATGGCAGATAGATACACAGCTATACAAGACTTGTTTTCTAGGACTTGTAGGAGTGAGTGTTCCTGCTCTTTCACTGTTATTTGTTAAACTTCCTTATCCAGCGTGATACTGATCAACAGTCTTAAACCTAAAATAGTAAGGGCCTGAGAAAGCTTGATTGCAAGTTGGTGGAGGAAGAGGTAGAGTTGGCTTGTCTTCCTTGCTCTGTAGTCCTAAACATTGACATAAAATTTATTACAGGATTCTATTAATAGTTGGAACTGTGCCTCACCTGAACACTTTGTGGATCTTTTGCTGCCTGTTCTTCTTGGTCATCTTCAGATGCCAGAACAGATTGCGGATGAGCTGTTAGTGAAGAAAAAGTGTGAAAGAATAGTTAAGGCTATTAATGTCCTCATAGATATCCTTTTTATGTGCCTATTGGCAGTTAATTTATTATTTCTTCACTATGATCTGTTCCAAGGTATTAGAAGAAATGTCCATTTTGGGTCACTGATAGCATTTAATGGCAGTAACTGCACTAATTTTACTTAGCACTGTCATTTTGAAAGATCTTAAGTAGCTTTCTAATTGTTGTGAAATTATTTTGTAGTACGGGGATTCAGAATAAAATGTGGTGGCTGTTCAACAGTATAGAAGCACTTTGCAGATCAAAAATTATTAGTGTTTCTGATAAAATTGTAAGAAGGAGGGCGAGTAGCCATCTTCTTAATCATTAGAGTATTTTGGCTTAGCTAAGTCTAATGCAGTGCCCAGTCAAATATGATAAAAACTCAGACTTGTGAAATAAGAGGAAAAATAATGCAGAATTATATCATTTTATTATATTTTTTTTTTTAATGGGTTTCCTTCATTAGAATTTCAGAACAGCTTTTCTAGTCCACCTAGTGTAACATCCTGTCTCTGACAGGATTTGGGCCAGATTTGCCAAGGAGCTTGGTGAGAAGGCAAATCTATCATGTCATCTTCAAGCCTACAGCTCTGAAGTACTTGAAGTTTGCGTTCTTCTGCTTCAGATTTCTGTCTTCTTGCCTTTTTGAACTTGGTGTCCTGAAGTAAGGAAAATGTGACAGCAGGAAGTAGTCTGGCATGTCAGCTGAATTCTGTGAAGTTGTTTCTTGGCTAGTTCTCCCCTAGATAACTAATTCTTGTATTAGGCACTGGTTGTTCAATCCCTTTTGTTCATCTTCTTTCTTTATGCCGCCTCATTTTATTGTGGTTTCCCATAGCTGTTTGTTTCCTAGTATGTGTTTTTTAGTTGAACAGCAGAGCTTTCTTGGCTTGTCTGTTAAGTGTGACTTAAGTGGTTTATGTAAACCACTTAAGTTGGGTGTTAAAAGTATTTTTGGAGTACGTCATGCTTGGATGACATACTGAAAATGCACGCTTCGAAGGTAGCCAGCCGATGTGTGTCTCTAATCGAACACCAATTTACCTATAGCAGAATTGATGCTGGTTTGGGGGCAAAGGGAGTGGACTCTAAAATGTGGTAACCACACAAATTTTTCTGAAATCCAGTTTAGCTAGACCTGTGTGAGTTTTGATATTGTTCCAACAGAAAATATACTGTAGCTGAAATTACCATTTAAATGGAAGTAAGTCAGTACTATTTTTAAATCAGATTTAATATTTCTGTGGCAATAGAATGTAACATTGGTCAGTTCAATACATAAAACCTGGCTTAAACGTTCCAGTTTTATTTTATGTGTAAGCTGGAGTTCCATTGCTGTGGGACAATGATTTTAAACATTTGTTAATTTAAGATCATCTGAGGTGAAGCTTACCAGAAATGATATCACACATCAGTACTAGGGGAACAGGGGAGCCAATGATTGTACTAAAAAAGAACATACATTCCTCCAGCTCAGTGTCATTGACTTGAATATCAATATGACTGAGTTATATGCCCAATAAAATTGACCTGTGATTAAACACACTTCACTTTCAAGCTGAAAGTGTTTTTTTGATTTTTTCTGCTGTCCTTGGTACACTGGAAAAAAATCAACAGCATGTCCAAGGAACTGAGTGATTTCTTGTGGTGGTTGTTATATATGGAGTGGTAATTCGTGTCAGAAAAATGGTTGATATTAATAAAGAAGGGGGAGATTTGGGAATGTGGCAATGGGGGTCGGAAAGCCTCCTGGTTGGTGATAACATCAAACTCTTAACGATGAGGTCATCAGGAATGTAAAGAGTTTAGAGGAAATAAAGAAGGGTGATTGAGACGACGCCCTGCCATCTGGGGTTGCTTGTTTTCCCCTCTGTTAAGGCACGGAAGTTGCGGGGGGGAGGGGGGTTGCTGGTTAGAACTGTTAACATTTATTGTTTAGTGTGGTTTCAAGGGTTAACGAAAAGTGGGAAAAGCAGTCACGTTTTGTTGCTTTTGGGAACCTTGTGGTGGGCAGAGCATGTGCAGAAGAGGGTAACAGTCGAAGCTGCTCCTGCAGTCTGGAACAAAAGGTTGCTAATGGTGATGGGGAAACCGTGAGCCTTTCACCCACAACGACCACCACAAAGAGAATTATAATATGAAGCGGGGATAGGATATCCATATGTATAGGTGTACTCGGGTTTTCTTGTAAATATGTAACAGCAATTTCCTATATATATTTGGAAAGTTCGACAGGTGCATGCGCGTGTTGCTAGAGCATAGACTCCCCGCGCGCCTAGCGCTGTTTACTTGTCTTTTATAAATATTCCTTTATGTGACTAAATTCAGAGTTGAGACTTCATTTATAACAAATTGGTGACCCCGACGTGATCTTGGACTTTGGATCTGCGACCGGTAAAGGGAGGCGCCCCACCTAGTGGCCCTTGCCGATAGCGGTGCTAGAATTCAACAAGATTTCGAACATAAGAGGCAAGTTAAAAAAAAAAAAAAAAAAAGAGCTCTGTTGAGGGATTTTTTTGAGACAGCAAAAATACCATGGCTTGCTGTAGCTGAGCAAACCAAGCTACCAGGGCAACTATGAGAAGTTCCCATGACAGTGTTCCCACATCGCCCAATTGAGGAACTGTGGGAAAAAATTGGAGGTGAAAAGCTGCTGTATGGAGTTGTACACGACGAGTTGCAGAAGCTGCTGAATCGAGTCAGTTTGCAGAAGTGAAAGACATCCAGCTGGCTTTAGATATTGCTGAACAAGAAAAGTGGCCAGTTCTCGATCTCTACACTGATTCATGGATGATAGCAAATGCCCTGTGGGGGTGGTTACAGCAATGGAAGCAGAGCAACTGGCAGCACAAAGGCAAACCCATCTGGGCTGCTGCATTGTGGCAAGATATTGCTGCTGGAATGGAGAACCTGGTTGTAAAATTACGCCATGTAGATGCTCACATGCCCAGGAATCGGGCTACTGAAGAACATCAAAACAACCAGCAGGTGGATCAGGCTGCTAAGATTGAAGTGGCTCAGGTGGACCTGGACTGGCAACATAAGGGTGAATTATTTATAGCCCGATGGGCCCATGACACCTCAGGCCATCAAGGCAGGGTTGCAACATACAGATGGGCTCAGGATCGATGGGCGAACCTGACCATGACTGCTATTGCACAAGTTATTCATGATTGTGAAACGTGCTGCAATCAAGCAAGCCAAGCGGTTAAAGCAGCTTCGGTATGGGGAAGGAATGGGGGGGTCCGATGTGTACCTCAAGGGGATCTGATGTTGGGTGAGAATAGCCCATGTGTTGAATTGTATTATGTTAATTATTATATTATGCTTTATGTCATCACTACCCTGATTGCTACATGTCAGTGTCCCATTAATGGTATCACAGTAACAGCCACGCAGATAATGATGAATGAATTTTGATAGAATTGGACAAGCACAGCAGTGTGGTGGAACCAGAATGAGCTTCAGCATGAAATGATCCAACATCACACATCATCCCTTCTGCCCTGAAAGACTGCTGGGACAGACAGAGCCCAAAGTCAGTCACAGACTCCACAAGCTCAGTGGACATTTTATGTACATATATGAAGGTGGTGACTAATTGGAATGTATTGGGAAGTGTGGGACCTAAGCATGACATAAATGGTATGGAATAAGGGGTGGCTATTGTCCTTGTTTTGGCTAGGATAGAGTCAATTTTCCTCCTAGTAGCTGGTATGGTGCTGTGTTTGGGATTTAGGATGAGAATAATGTTGATAACACACTGGTGTTTTAATTGTTGCAGAACAGTGCTTACACTAAGCCAAGGACTTTTCAGCTTCTCACACTGTACTGCCAGCAGGCAAGCTGGGTGTGCAGCAGGAGCTGGGAGGGGACAGACCTAGGACAGCTGACCCAGATGGCCAAAGGGATATTCCATCCCATCTGACGTCATGCCGAACAATTAATATGGGGGGGCTGGCCGCATTGGGGAGGGATGGATCCACTGCTTGGGGACAGGCTTGTCAGTGGGTGATGAGCAATTGCATTGTGCATCACTTGCTTTGTACACATTAGCAGTATAGTAGTACTGTTGCTATTATTTTCCTTTCTTTTCTGTCCTAATAAACTGTCTTTATCTCATCCCATAAGCTTTCTTTTTTTTTTTTTCCTGATTTTCTCCTCTGTTCCACAGGGGGGTGGGGGGAGGGTGAGTGAACAGCTCAGTTGTCCTTAGCTGCTGGCTGGGTTAAAACACAACACAATGATTACTTAAATTATTTACTCAAAAATTAATTTATTCTGAGCTTCAGTATCCTTTGTTTTCTTGATTTTTCAAAGGCCAGGTTGGAGACCTTTTATAAAGAAGGTTATTATTTTTTTCACTGTTAGCAGATGCAATTCTAGACATTATATTAATTTCTAATACATGGAGCAAGTCAGAGTAGATCATAAGGAAGAGGTTCTTCATTGAGAGGGTGTTTGCACACTGGAACAGGCTCCCCAGGGAAGTAGTCACTGCAACAAGCCTTTTGGAGTTTAAGAAGCATTTGGACTGTGCACTTCGTCACATGGTCTAAACTTTTGGGTAGACCTGTGTGGTGCCAGGAGTTGGACTCGATAATCCTTATGGGTCCCTTCCAACTCAGGATATTCTATGATTCTATAAATGTCACTAACTGTAAAATCCCAGGATACTCTGTAACAAGTCTATTATGTGTCTGCACTGTAATTTATTTTTAAAGTGTTGTGTGGAGATATGAGTTCTGCTAACAGATTCTTGCTAGGTTCTGCACTATGCTTGCCCTATAATGGTCTTACACTTCCTGGTTAGAAGTTACTGCAATATATTGCCAGTTTGCCTGCTTATTTAATGGTTGCAATTTAACCTGTCAGACAGTTAAATACTACATACTTGTTTGCTTGCCCCCACCCCCAAGTGGGATGGGGGAGAAAATTGAAAAGTTCTAGAACTCATGAGTTGATAAGGATAGCTTAATAATAAAAAGGGGGGAATGAACCAAGTGATGCACAATGCAATTGCCCAGGCAGCCCCCCAGCAACAGTCCCCCCAATTTTTATTGTTCTGTGTGACATCCTATGGTATGGACTATCCTTTTGGGTCAGCTGTCCTGGTTCTGTCCCCTCCCAGCTTCTTGTGTACCCTTAGCCTCCTTGCTGGCAGGACAGTGTGAGAAGCTTGAAAAGTCCTTGATTTAGTGTAAGCACTGCTCTGCAACAGCTAAAACAGTGTGTCATCTGCATTGTTTTTCTCCTAAGTCCCACACACAGCACCGTACCAGCTACTAGGAGGAAAATTAACTCTATCCCAGCCAAAACCAGGGCATTATTGAAGTCCTTCAGGAGTGAAGGAGGGTGAAATCTGTAACTGACAGTTCTGGTGGCAGGAGTCCTTTTTCTTTTTTCCTCCTGGTGAGTGTGGGGGGGGTGGTAAGATTTTTATATATTCAAGAAAATGCAGATATCTAGTTCAGATTCCACAGTGCTTGTTAAAACTTATCAAATTACAACAGTTTTAGATTAAAGCTTTTCCCTATAACATGCGCTTGGATGTTAATTATGTTTTCACTACATGAATTTCTAATAACGTGCATATCATACTTAAATATTTTTGAGTCACTGATAATTTTGTGGTATCCAGCTGTAGAGCATGATTCAGATATCCTTATAATTCACGTAGTGTTTCATCTATTTCTTTCCTTTCAGTGCTATAGTTCAGCTTTAAGCAATAGTTTATATTACCTTGCATTCTCTTGTTTACTGAGAAATGTTTCTCTGCCTGTGGGGAGAACAAGGGGTAGAAAAAGTACTCTCAGGTTTTTCCTTAAGCCATTACCTTCTCTTGCCCATGTTCGAACTAGTGAATTTTACTGGATTTTGGCAGTATTTCTGGATATTCAGGCTCTGTTTCCATTCAATCAAGAGGAAAGTATGGTGTTCTTGGCATCTAGTTTTCTCATGAGGAATCTTAATGTGGCCTCTGAGATTAACTTTCAGGGGCTAATTTGGGAAATCAGCTTCTTCTAAGAAGCTAGTGAAATAGCTTCTATAATCCATTCCAGACAGTATCAGAAAAGGTTTCAGTGAGATCATTTTGCCACAGCTTTCTGATCAGACATCACGCAAGATGCTTCATCCAATTTGCAAGAGGAAATAAAGGAATGAATATTAGTTCTAATTTTATGATCTTTTTGAAATATTTGATTAATGTGACACTTTGGTAATAAAAGGACAAATGTGACACTGTAATGAGATAAGGCTAGCTAGATTACAAATCATATCTGTTTGAGACAACAATACCAGACAACAGAAAGGAGGTAGTGATCATACCACAAGCATAATGTTCTTGAAATGGGTACTTTTTAGATGCTCATCTTGTTTTTCCAATTACAGGGACTTGCCATGAGGTGCTGAAGCCTTGTCTCATTGATTCAGAGAGACTGGACCTAAATGGCGCAGCATGACTTTGCTCCAGCCTGGCTTAATTTTCCTACTCCAACATCATCAACAAAGGTATGTTTTTGCTGTTCTTGTCAGGCGGCTTCAATATTAAAGAAGTCTAAATGTCATAATGTCAATCATAATAAAAATAATAATAAAACATAATAAATACGGGAAGGGTGATAACAGATGATATATATAAAGTCTTGCTGTCATGATTTAAATAGCTGAACCTTGGTTCTCAAGCTCATATCTCTAGTAGGGGGTTTCTGCTTGAGCACCTGAGTTCAAGGAAAGAAAAATGCAGACACATTGCCAGAGCTGTTGTTAGCTCTTTCCTAATTTGTGTGAATGCAGAAGCAAAGGCAGCACTGGATATTTCAGACTCCTAGTATCTGTTTTATTTTTCTATTTGTAGACCTGCCTTCTTTCCTTCTTTGTTCTAATCTTTTTAAATGCAGTATCTGTATCTACAGCTATGAGAGTGGTATTGCCTTGCTTTAATGTATTTAAGTTTCTTGCTGTCTTCATGTCAATGGAAAATATTTAGCCGTTAAAAAATTTGGAAATGAGCTTGTGCTATTGTTCAATGCATAGTCAGCAGTCAGTATTAGTTGACTCCATTGCTTTATTTATGTATCTGCACACACGCATGCATTAACTTTTATTCAGGTCATTGAATATTTTTACTGCTCTATTTATCTTCTACGCTGAACTAGCTAGCTTGTTTATTGTAGTCTATCAGCAACTGTCAATTGCTATTACGGGAATGTTAGGCTCATCTGTTCCTGAGATCTGTATGTTTTTAATCTGCTTGATTTCTGAGATATTCAACTCTTTGATCTGCTTTTTCTAATGTAATACACTTTCAGAAGGAAAAGTAATCAGAGCTTAATTTAATATAGTGTCCCAATTATAAAACAATTTTCTCCGTGTGTTTCATGAATCTGCTGGAAGGGACTTACCTGCATACTCAAAATGCCAGTACAGCATGATAAAGGCGAGTTCCAGCGTTGCCCAAGTACTATTCAAATATATCTGAGGTGTGAGGTTTTTTTGTTGCCTCCTTCCCAAATTGTGGAAAGCTTCATTGGAAACATCTGTCTTCCATGAATCTTAACCTGAAGGAGTTTAGATAAACTTTCATTTCTTCCAAAAGCTTTGTAGTTGTATGCTTTCTCTGTTATAGTCCTTGTGCTCCATTGTCTGTATTGCAGCTTATTTCCTTGTGTTACCTCTTCCTTTAGCGATGAGCATTTTGTGATACACAGCCCGTTTGGATATTAAGCACTTAGTCTTTTTGGTCCTACCCATGTGTAGTAATTCCTAATTTACATCATAAGGTTTGTTCTGTCATTCCTTCACAAGAAAGATCTCAAATGTTGTGGCCCCCTGCATGCTGCCCGCCCCCCCCCCCCAACACTTCCTAGAATAGGTGTTTGTTTCTGCTTCCCATATCTGAACAAGGCAGCTGAAGAAAAGAGCCAGATAAGAGGGATGGAGATGGAGAAAGAAGGGAAGGCAGCTCATGTTTCATGCAGAATGGGGCTGGGATGAAGCTGTGGTATCAACAACATCTAGATTGGAAAAGGAGAAACTGAACTCTGACCTGTTTCCCTGAAGAGGCACTTTTATGAACCGTATCTTTAGGAGTTTGGTTCCCTCAGTGCCGCGTAGCTGAGGCTTTCCCTCATGTAGGTAAAGGTCAGTATTAGAAAAACCTGATACAAGGAATCTGGGAATGTGAATGAACTCTCATAATGGGACTGAAATGAATTACATCTAGATTAAAATTCAATTCACCTATTGCTCCTGGTTTCCTTTTAAGGTGGAGCTTTTGATAAATAAGTGATAGGGAGGTGATATAAAGCTGGGTAGCCACTGCTGAGCAGCTTTAGTTCAGGTCTGGAACTATGTTGTGGTTTAACCCAGCAGGCAGTGAAGTACCACACATAGCTGTTTCCCCCCCAGTGGGATGGGGGAGACAATCAGGAAGAAAAAGTAAAAGCTCATGGGTTGAGATACAGTTTAATAGGACAGGAAAGGAAGAGAAAACTGAAGTTCAACAAGGCCAAGTGCTGTGTCCTGTTGTGCCACTTGGGGCACCAGAACCCCAAGAAATGCTACAGGCTGGGAGCTGAGTGGTTTGAAAGCTGCCTGGCAGAGAAGGACCTGGGAGTATTGGTGGATAGTCGGCTGAATATGAAACAGCAGTGTGCTCAGGTGGCCAAGAAGGCCAACGGCATCCTGGCTTGTATCAGAAACAGTGTGGCCAGCAGGTCTGGGGAAGTGATTGTCCCCCTGTACTCAGCTCTGGTGAGGCTGCACCTCGAGTACTGTGTTCAGTTTTGGGCCCCTCACTACAAGAAGGACATGGAGGTGCTCGAGCGAGTCCAGAGAAGGGCGACCAAGCTGGTGAGGGGTCTGGAGAACAAGTCTTACGAGGAGTGGCTGAGGGAACTGGGGTTGTTTAGCTTGGAGAAGAGGAGGCTCAGGGGTGATTTTATTGCTTTCTATAGGTACCTTAAAGGAGGCTGTAGAGAGGTGGGGATTGGTCTGTTCTCCCACGTGCCTGGTGATAGGACAAGGGGAAATGGGCTAAAGTTGCGCCAGGGGAGGTTTAGGTTGGATCTTAGGAAGAACTTCTTTACCGAAAGGGTTGTGAGGCATTGGAATGGTCTGCCTAGGGAAGGGGTTGAGTCACCATCCCTGGAGGGCTTTAAAAGACGATTAGATGTAGAGCTTAGTGCTTAGCTGCCTACCAGGTTAAACCACAATACAGTGGTATTACAGGAAGTAGCCCAAATTAATGAAGAATGAATCTTAATGGAACCAGAGAAGTGCAGTGGTGATGTTACCAGAACTGGCTTTAGCATGCAACAATCCAATACTACATACCATCTCTACTGTCCCAAAGGACCATTATGATGGAGGGAGCCTAAAATCAATCCCACTGTGAGCCCGTGGGGCATGTAAGTGAATGGCTGGTTTAAATTGCAACAGAAGGGCAGACAGAACTTACAAAAGTTTTCTAAGGATTCTTTGGGGATAGCAGTTCATTATTGAGGTCTAGATTAAGGCAGAATGCAAATGTTTTTTATTTTTTATTTATATATATATATATTATTTTATCCAAGTCTTGCTGCTATCAGAATAGTGTTTTGCCTTTTCTGTCTCAACTCAGAATGTGTCAGAATAGCAACTGGTATATTATGGATCATGATTTGTTATGTGTTTACAAGTATTATATGAATAAGCCATTACTGCTGTCTTTTAGGGGGTAGACAGAGGAGTGGGAGGGGGAGGGTTTTTCTCAGGAATAAGCTTCAGGCAGCAAAATCAATACTTTTGTGTAGTGAAGCTAATACTCCCAAGAACTGCTAAACTTATTTTGCTTACGTAGTACATTTTTCACATAGCTACAAAAGCAAAAATGCCCAACTATTATGGCACTAGGGAATGTTTGATTTCTTGCACATGCGCAATACAGTGAGCTCAGTGAACAGTAAGTCTGGTGCTGGAGGGAAGGGGAAACTTTTTGCTGTTATTGGGAGATGTGTGGCACATAGAACAGTAAGACAGCATTATTTTTGCATAAAAGTTATTATTGAATTTTTAAGGTGTAGTAGCTAAATAAATCCTATAGTGTTAAAATAGTAAAGGCAGATAGACATAATAGGGAAGACAGCTTCTGTAAGAGGTGATATTTTTTGATTTAATCCCTTTAGGTATGAGTTCTAGTGAGGATGTATTTTGATTTGAGTGGTATTCTCAGCATAAGGTTTTAACTTATGCAGTGTTTCCTACTGGTATATTAAAGATTTACTTTAAAATTTCTATAATCCCTACTAATGAGTTGATAATTGGAAGTATATTTGTGAATCTGTACTTTTGACTGTTTTATTTGGATTTCATAACTAGTTGTGTTTGTGATTTTTGAAACAGCAAAGTTCCCATGGCTTGCTGCAGCTGAGCAAACCAAGCTACCAGGACGACTATGAGAAGTTCCCATGACAGTGTTCCCACATCGCCCAATTGAGGAATTTAGAAAAATATTGTTACCAGCAGCTGGCCTCAAGGACGGGATCTACGTGACTGCTAATCACAAGGGGGTTGTTTTCTTGCAGGTGGGGTTGTTTTCTTGCAGTTGTTTGTCTGAGTGCTTTTGACCAATAATCTTGTGTGAGACACTATCCGCTCCTGTTAAGTTCACTATAAAAGTCAGGCTATTTGGGTAATAAAATGGAGCATGATCTGACCATACTGGTGTCTGTCGTGTTTTCGGCCATTCTTCCTGCAACAAATGGCGCCCGAACAGGCTGAGACCCACAGCCACTGAAAGATGCTAAGAGACCTGACAGACGCTGAGAGAAGCTGAGAGACACTGAGAGACCTGAGAGACACTGAGAGCCCTGAGAGACGCTTCAGAGACACGGACAGCCCTGAGAGACACGGAGAGACCTGACAGAAGCCGAAACACCTGAGAGACACTGAGAAACTCCAAGCACCGATCCGGACACAGATAATCGCGGTGAGACGTGGAGAGAAATCGCAGTGAGACGTGGAGAGAACTCGCACTGAGACGCCGGGAGATATTGCGGTGGGATGCGGGACATCTGGGATCGAGTCGCTATGGGAGACCAGAGGTGTCAGTGAATTACAGCAGACGACCACCACTGTGTGGCGAGTTGGCATATAGCAGAGGGGTGGAGATCATGACCCTGCAGCCTGTCTGATGTAACCATGGAGGAGGAAGCGGCTGTGCAGCTTCTCTCTAGCTTTCTCTCTAAGAGAGGCGTATCTTGCAATGTAAAAAAGATCAAATCCTTGGTACATTGGGCCCAGAAGGAGGGTTTTCTAAAGGAAATCCCTCTAATTTTTAGCCCAGATGAGTGGCGGCTCGTAGGAGATCATTTAAGGGATACAACCATCACAAGCAGAAAGTTTGATAAAGATCTATGTACGACCTGGCGTGCAGTGCTTAATGCGCTGTGCAGTATGAAAACCGAATGGCTGCTGGCTATGGCGGCGGTGCAAGCTTTCTCAGTACCGTCTGAGACTGACAGACCGCCAAGTACGAAACCTGAGACCTTAGGAATGCAGCTGACACAATTTTTATCGTCGGTTCCTGCACCCACCCCGGTTCGGGGTATGACCTCTCCAATAAATCAATCAGCGGCAGAAATAACTGAGGGACTATCGGAGCAGAATGCTGATGGGGAGTGGGGGCTGCCCTCCCCATCCCCCGTGCAGGAAAATCTTGATAAAGCTGTGCTGCCAGGATCTGTGCTGCTGCCAGGCAGCAATAAATCCACTCAGGATGCTTCGCCAATGAGAGGTGCAGCAGCAGCTTGCAAAAATCAACCTTCACTGAAGGAGCTGATGGGTACACTGCAAAGAAAACAAGACCTGATTAACAGACTGGAGACTCAGCTAGCAAAACAGAAACAGCTGAGGATTGAGGAACTCAAAATTGTTCAAGAGAAAGCTGCCAAGATCAAAGAATGGGTAACATTTAAGCTGAGAGAGCTTGAGCTAGAAAACTACCACCTTAAAAACTGTAATCAGAGGCTGACAGAGCAAATTGAAGCCCTTCAGGATACATTGCAAGGTATGACCAACATTTCTCCCTTTAAATCTCTTTGGAGCTGTTATAAATGAAGTCTCAACTCAATCTTAATTTAGTAATATTTATACTTATAAAAGGTATAAAAGGAATAAAAGGTATAAAAGGCATAAAAGATATAAAAGGCAAGTAAACAGCGCTGGGTGTGCGGGGAGTCTATGCTCCACCAACATGCACACACGAACATCAAACATTCTAAATATATAGAACATCGCTTTTACATATTAAACTCGAGTATGCCTATACATACATACAATCAGGAAAGGTAACAAACAATCCTTTAAGTTACTAAATTCGAGTACACCTAAACATATGTAAAATCAGAAAAGGTAACAGACAATCCTTTAAGTTCCATGACTTAACAGTCTCCATTTTCCATTCCTTTTCTTGACTACAAACAAGTCTCCATTTTCCATTCCTTTTGAACAATATGTCTCGCTTTAAGTTGTCAAGCAACTCGGCCTTCGGGCCTTATGTATCCCATTCTTCCCGGATCGAAGAAAAGCATATCCATCTCCTTTTCAAGGCCAATAGGCCTGGGTCAAAAGGCACGTCCAGGTCAGCAGGGGGCGTAACAGCAAAAGCCTTCGATGGCTGTAGCAGCAGAGGGGCCCATGGCGTAGCAGTAGGATCAGTAAAGGAGCCCACAGCTCCCTCACTGTCTGGCAAGCCACACATTTGTGACTGTGGCTCCACATGGCTCTTTAAGGCCTCAGAGATTGCTCGCCAGGTGCCGAGCAATCCCACTGCAACCTTGTCATTTTTAGTTGCAGAGTTCCACACCTTGACCTCAGTTTGCTCCCATATTTCAGGCTCATAAACTGTCCAATTGTTAAGAAGGAGAATAAGCTGTAAGGTTACCAGGACATTCTTTATTCCTAAGGACGTATGATTCCCCATAATGCACAATTGCTTACCAGCGAGAGGCAGTTGTGTGCACAGGTCCACTTCTCTCAGCTTGAGCTTCTCTCCAGCTCTGGTGTGCCTATTTCCAGCGACTTTCTGTACGAGCTTCTCTGAGAAGTTTGCTGAGTTTGGCTGAACCTATCTTCATGAGGCAATCAAAGTGCCTGTTCCCGTCCTGGTCTCCATTCTCCCAGCCTGTTCCTCTTCACTTCTTTTTCCTGCTTCTTTATTGATGTAACTTCATCATGTTGCCTTTTTTTTTGTTTTTATCTTGAGGACAG
Source organism: Netta rufina (assembly GCF_964035555.1). Lineage (NCBI taxonomy): Eukaryota > Metazoa > Chordata > Aves > Anseriformes > Anatidae > Netta > Netta rufina. The sequence continues at coordinate 12,410,400 of NC_140139.1, forward strand.
GGTCCCCTCTTATACCCTTCTCTCCACAGCAGTTCTTTTCAAAACAATTTTTCATTGGTGAAACAACTTTGAATGTAACAACAACAGCAAACACCCAGAAACATCCATGCCTTAATGGCTGGAGAACAAGAGACCAGCTGGAGAACAAGCAACCAGAGACTGCATGGAGTCTCCTGAATCACCCTTCTTTGTTCCCTCTAAACTCTTTTATATTCCTGATGGCCTCGTCGTTAAGAGTCTAATGTTATCTCAACCACGGGGCTTTCCAACCCCCATGGCCACATTCCCAAATCTCCCCCTTCTTTATTAATATCAACCATTTTCTCGACACGAATTACCACTCCATATATAACAGGAGCTGTAATTCTCTGAAGTCCAGAGCACCACGGGCTTCTTTACCTGAGAAGATAGACCAGAAATCTATGCTTCTTGCACCTGGTTTCAGGCAGCTATGTCAAACAAGACCTACCAAATGTGTCTTCTCTACAACAAGCATCGTCCTTGACAATGACACCTTCACTGAGGCTAGAGAGGACAAATATCTGCTTTCTCAGAACACACTGAAGCTCGTGTCTGACCCATCAAGCTGGAATCTCTCTGCAGAGAAAGACATATTTTCAACCATAAGCTCTGAACACAGGTTAGGGTTCTCTGATCCTGTGTCTCTGGACCCTCCAGCTAAGCCCACAAAAAATCCTTGAGGCTTTGACTTTCCGGTCATCACTAGAGGGAAACCATTGCACTGTGAGCACCTTGCAACAAGTGTCTTTGGACAGAGCCGGCTCCTCTTATGATCTGAGTGCCAGGTTCCGTTCCCACCACCTGGATTCTACTTTCTCAGGAGAAATAATGAGCATTCTTGAGGGCACCCTCCAGACTGCTGGGCCACCCCGGCCATGTCAACATTGGCTGTTACAGCAGGTTCCATCTCTCCAAGGAGGGACAGGTGCTCCAACGTCATATGTGATGCTTTCATAGAGGGGCATAGGCATGCTACATCCTTGGCCTATTATTATCAACCCTGTGCAAGGCACCGGGTCGTGGCAGCCACACGACTGCAAGCTTCTACAACAAGCTCAAAAAATGGTTTTGGACTATGGATTACAATCCCAGGCAGCTCGATAGATAATTCAATGGATTTTTCGGGCAAAACCAATGTGTCCACTTGACTGTCGAAACTTGGCGGGCTTATTGTTAACTCCTTCCCCACTGTTATTGTTTGAAAGGGAATGGTTGCAGTTACCACAGGGGGAAGCGGGTCAACTGCGCCAAACGGGGGACCCTCTGTATGGGATTACTGCAGAGATGTTAAAGGGGACATGTCCTTATCTCAATACTGTTATAAGTTAGACCACACAATTTTCTGGTCAATTGAAATTATTTTATTAATCAAGTAAGCAGACACAAGCAAAACAGCGCTGGGCGGCTGGGGAGTCTCCGCTCCACCATGGCACGCAACTTCCCCTTTCCAGTGTCGCTGTTTTATAGCATTCAAGTTCTGGCTTGTCGAGACTTGACTTGTCGACTTGTCAAGACCTGTCGACTTGTTGACTTGTCGAGACTTGTTCTGAGGCTGCGCAGTCTGTTGTTGGGGGTCGTTATTCTTCCTCTGGTGATCATGCGTTGTGCTTGTGTTCAGGTGGGGGCAAAACAGGATGTCTTGCGGTGGGTGGGTGGTATCTTACAGAATCTTTGTTTTAACAAGGATGTTTACCCAACCCCCCTTCCCCATTTGTCCCCATGTTACAATGCTGTGAGTTGTGAAACCTTATCTCCTCAGTAGATTCTTTAAATTCTCAAGGACAATGAACAAACCCCTACTAATTCATCACAATCCCTCCTTTTTATTTTTCTAACATATTTTGTTCATTGAATTTCTGAAGCATTTGCTTGCTTAGCACTAAAGTCTCAGCGTCATCTTCCTCCTGCTCCAGAGATTCATATTTCGCATGCACGAGCATAAGATGAGCTGCCTCTAATCGGTTTTTCACAATTGCGATTACTCGATTGAATATACATAGTCCAAAAGTCTGTGTTAATATAAGTAACAACAAGGGCCCCGCTATGGTTGATAGCAGGGTAGTAAGCCAAGGTGAGTAATTAAACCAGGATTCATACCAATTCTGACGAGCCTCATTTTCCCTTTTGCGTTTTTCTAATCCTTCCCGCAATTTAGTCATTGTATCTCTTACCACCCCAGTATGAGCTGCATATACACAACATTCTTCATGTAGGGCTGCACACAGTCCTCCTTGTTGTAAGAAAATCAAATCCAACCCTCTATGGTTTTGGAGTACCACTTCGAATAATGACCTAACCGATTTTTCCAGAGCTGTTATTGATTGCTCTATACGGGCCAGATCCTCAGCAATGCGTAGAGAAGTAAATTCCTGGCTTTGTTTTATCAGGGAAGCAATTCCAGTTCCTGCACCTGCAGCCCCAAGGGCCATTAAAGTGGCTAAGGTGACGGCCGTAATAGGCTCCCTCTTTACCAGATGGTATTCAGCCACTGTGTGATGGGTATACATATACTCTTCAGTGTGGTATAGAATCCTTGGTATAATGACCACCTGTACACAAAAATCATGAGATGTGCTAAACAATTTTAAAGATAGGCAAGGAGTGACTACCAATGATGAACATACCCACCTAGTGTTATTTGCAGGAATTAACCATTTGTGTGTTTGGTCCATTTTTTTCAGTGGCATGGTGTAGTGGGTTTATGTGGCAAGGTTTTGGTAGCAGGGGGCTATAGGGGTGGTTTCTGTGAGAAAGATCTAGAAGCTGCCCCATGTTTGGGAAGGGCCCCATTGTTTTCCAGATCTGAGCCAATAAGCGATGTTGGTTGTGCCTCTGTGAGAGCATATTTAAGACAGGGAAAAAAACGCTGCGCCAGAGAGTGAGAGGAGTGAGAGAACAGCCTTGCAGGTGCCAAGGTCAGTGTAGAAGGAGGGGGAGAGGTGCTCCAGGCGCTGGAGCAGAAGTCCCCTGCGGCCTGTGGTGAGGACCATGGTGAAGCAGGATGTCCCCCTGCAGCCCATGGAGTACCACGGTGGAGCAGGGTTCCATGCTGCAGCCTGTGGAGGAGACCACGGTGGAGCAGGTGGCCCTGCACCGACGGAGGCTGCCGCCTGTGGAAGACCCCTGCCAGAGCAGATTCCGGGCCGGACCTGTAGCCCGTGGAGAGGAGCCCACACAGGAGCAGGTGACCTGGCAGGAGCTGCTACCCGTAGGGGAGCCAGGTTGGAGCAGTTTTCTCCTGAGGGATGGACCCCGTGGTACGGACCCATATCTGGAGCAGTTCTGGAAGAGCTGCTGCCTGTGGGAAGCCCACGCTGGATCAGTTCATCAAGGACTGCATCCCGTGTGTGGGACCCCACAGCACAGGGGACAAGAGTGACCGAGAAGGAGCGGCAGAGAAGAAGTGCTGTAGACTGACCATAACCCCCATTCCCCCGTTCCCCTGCGCCGCTCGGGGGGAGGAGGTGGAAGAGGATGGATGGGGGGAGAAGGTGCTTTTGGTTTGCTTTTTCCTTTGTTTTCTCACTTCTCTCGCTTGTTAGTAATAAGCAATAAATCTTACTATCTCCTTATGCCGAGTCTGTTTTGCCCGTTACAATAATTATTGCGTGATTTTCTCGTCCTTATCTCAACCCTTGAGCCCCTTTTCACATATTTTCTCCCCATTCCTTTTTGAGGAGGGGGAGTGAGAGAGCGGCTGTGGTGGAGCTCGGCTGCCCACTCGAGCGGAACCACAACACATGGCACAGATCATTTTTATCTCTTGGAACTGTGCCGATACATCTACCTTTTTCCCGTAACTTGAGTCAAAGTTATACCGATTTCCTGACCCCAACTGCACTTGGAAGGATTTGACTCATTTGAATATTCAGACCTCCCCATATCTCCTATAGCTTCATAATATGGGGGCTTAACACTTACACATAGCCAGCACCCTTCAGTTATCTCAGGATTAGTTTGATTTAGTACCTGGAAACTAGCATTTATAACTTTCCACATACTACTCTCGGGTACAACCCCTTTCTTTTTTTCATAATGCTTGGAAGCAGTGTGGGAAAGGATAACTCTGTCAACTTATTAGAAAACACTGTAGTAGGTTGGGCAGTCCCAGGTATATTTACAGTCTGGACAACCAAACCTTCCCCTATTAACTCTTTGTTAGGGCCCGACTACCTTAGAAGTCTCGGGTTTTTCCTTCTTTATTAGTATGAGTCCTCCCCTATCTGTTCCGTGTTCATAAAATCTGGCATTTTTCCTAGTACCCAGCTAGTATCGTCCGAGTTTGTTATATTTATATATAGAACCTTGCAAATTTCTTTATTTCCGTGGAAGGTTCCTGTATACCCTATACCATGCCCTCGCCACCTGTAACAGGGATCCAATTGTCGGTTACAACCTTGCAGCCCATATCCCACTTGTAAGAATTTATCCCGACCAGCCCTGAGTGTCCAGTCTGTAGCAATGGTTTCACACCCCCGGTATGCACAATAATACACGTTCAGGCATTTACAGTACCCCTTTCCCGGGTTAGAACTTGGGCAGAAATAAAATCCCATATATTCCCAGCATCGGGGCCTCGAGATCAGCTGACATAGTGTAGAAGTAAAGCTTGGCCCCTCCTGATGTTATCTGGGTTGCAATAACCTGTTGATCTTCGAATCGACTTAAAGTCCATTTAAAAGGTTGGTGGGGGTGGTGTTGAGTCGCTATGCAGGATGAAATCAGTGCGAGAACCCCCAAATACCGATAGGAATGGCTGAGGCCCATTTCTTTCCCCACTTATTCACTCCTCTGCCTCACTCGTCAGTTGGGTTGCAGCCAACTACGAGGTTTTAGTTCTTCTCGGCAGCAGTAGTGTTCTTCAGGGGAAAGCCTCTACCTTAACCCACGGTACCTATCGAGTTTGTCGCAATGTGAGCTTCAGGTCTTTGTTTCCTGGAGTGATCTCCCACTTCTCGTCACAGATGGGTCCTTTAACACGGCTGGCATGTGTCCATCCTTTCTCCGCAGTCCGGACGACTGTTTCTGTAGTAAGCAAAACAACATAGGGGCCTTCCCCAACGTGGTGTTAAAAAAGTCTCTTTCCAAGTCTTAATTAGAATTGAGGGTGATCAAGTGGCAATTTCAAATCATAGGGCATACCATATAGCATTTCAAAAGGAGAAATTCCTACATCAGTTCTGGGCTGAGTCCATATGTTTAACAGTGCAAGGGGTAAGCATTTTACCCAAGAAGACTTACTTTCCAGCATAAGTTTTGTTAGTTGTTTCTTAATTTCACCATTCATTCGCTCTACCTTTCCAGAAGAGGAGGGGTGCCAGGGGCTGTGAAAATCCCACTCAATCTCTAAGGCCTGCTTTAATCCTTGCAGTAAAGCTTTACACCCATTCAGTCACGTGGTCAATTAGGACAAACAAGTAACTCAGTAAAGTCTACCTGTATACTTTGGAAAGGTCAAAGCCCTGGCTCCCGTCCCCCTCTAGATAGGTTACAGAAGACCTTTTTATTTACCTTTTGACATATAGTACATCCTCTGCATGTGTGCTTCCCTAAAGTATATATTCCTACACAGACATGCTTTCTTAGCACAACATCACACATTGCTTGCACCTCCCAATGACTCTTCTGATGTAAAACAGTTAATATTTGCCTCATTATCACTTTATTCAGCATTTCTCTCCCATCAGGGAGTATCGATTTTCCTTAAAATGATCCACATATCTGTAACATTAATACCTCCTTGGGAGGTTGTAATTGCTCCAAAATCTTTTTTTTTTTTTTTTTTTTTAGAATTTACCCAAATAGATAGGTGGCCCTATAAACCCCTGAGGTAAAATTGTCCACCTATATTTTTGCTTCCGCCCCCATTTCAGGGTCTTTCCAGTCAGAGGTGAATATACATGTATGTTTGCTCTCAGGGCCAGAGAGCACTACATTAATAACACTGTTATTCCAGTCTAACAATTTACTATTTGAATGCCCAATTTAATCATCAAATCCCTTTCCAACAAGTTAGTCTCCACCTTGGATACATACAATAATTGCCCAGTGATCATTTTATCCCCTGGTCTCAGCTTAGTATTCCCCAAAAGTGGCACTGTTATCCCAGTCCCTTCTACCCCTATCGCATTTAGGGTTTCATTAGTTAATTTAATCCCTGATACTTTACAAGTCAGTACTGACCTAGCTGTTCCCCAGTGTATTGGGTTTGATGGCAAGGTTCGGGGGGTGTGAGGGGTGTGGGAGTGGGAAACTGCAGTGGCAGCCCCCCTGAGAAAAACCCAGAAACCTCCCCGTGGTAGATAAGGGACAATTTCATCTGGCCCCAAAGGGGCCCACTGCTGCCCAGAGACAAGCCATGAGCAACACAGTCCGTGCCTCTGTGAGAGCACATCCACGAAAACAAACAAAGAAATAAACAAAAACTTGCTGCTCAACAGCAGTTGGGAGAGCGAGAAACCCCCCCGCAGACACCAAAGTCAGTGCAGAAGGAGGGGGAGGAGGCGCTCCAGGCGCTGGAGCCGAAGCCCCCCTGCGGCTGCTGGAGAGGCCCCTGGTGGAGCAGGCTGTTCCCCCCTCCCCGATGCTTGGGAAACTGAACAAACACCACAGCAAATATGCAAATATACCAAAACTTCTAGACTGTTACTTAGATAATGCCTACATCACCTTTCCCTGCTCATTCAATTTCAAACAGCTCTGTTAAATACTACATGCCACACCTTTAACACGTTCAGCAACCCTTTTAACACTTCCTTTATCTTTCTCCAGCCCGTACTTTTCTAATACCAGCACCAAAGGCTCAGTCAGGGTCCAACTTAATTCCATACCTTTTCCCTCCAAGATACTGAAACAACATATCAATCAATATACCATATTTCATCCCATTTTCCTTCTTTCCACAAAAACAACATTGACTGTAATATGGTGTTATAATTAATAGTTCCATTTAGGGACCACTCCGCTCCATCCTCTAGTTTATAAAGTGGCCACCATTGATTACAATATTTGATAAGAGTTCTTTACTTTCTGTACCCTCTCACCCCACTATATCCCTCCAATGTGTTAGTATACATCCTAGAGGGCTTTTCCTCGGGATTTCTTTGCTTTGAACTTTTCCTATTGTAATCTACAGTGGTTAATATTCCACCGTTTTCCTAGAAGCTCTTTACTAGTCAATCCCAATCCCTCCAAAATCCACAATATATAGATACACAAATAAAATCAGACCACTGTAAATTAACTGCCTGTTGACAATTACACTGAGGACATTTAAACCTGATGAGCCGATGATATGCCTGGGCAAATTTTGTTCCCTTAGACATACACCTCAATGGCAGTTCTTATATTTACATATTTACATATTAACATATGTATAAAAGAACACTTTAACAAAAATGCCCGGGCTTTTATATATACAATATACAATGTGCAGTTATTATTCCAGTTAGAATTATTCCTCAGCAGCTGCAAAGATTATGCCAGTTGCCATTAACGCTCACTTACCCTCCTCCTGTCCTTTTCTTAAAATCTCGGACATCCCCGGAGTTAATGGGGATGGCCACATATTCCATTCCTGGCTGGGGTCCCCCCATCGCTATTTCTCGTAGGGGATATAATCCCTCCCTTAAAGCAGATTTCTGATTTCTTGCCCTGCTTCTGGTTACTGGCCCCTGTGTTTCATGATCCGATTCCAATTCTCCTGGATTAGCTAATTCGGGGAGTCCATTAAGGACGGGAGCCGTTGGTGTGGGCGGTGGAATATAGGGTGGGGGTGGTGTCGGGACTTCCAAGTCCTTTCTCTTTTTATCCCGCCCTCCTTTTTCTTTTAGAGGATATAGATGCGTCCTCGTATCTGAATTTATCCAGAGGTGCGCATACTCACTTTCTTCCAGACTAAAGGGTTCCTTTGAGTTTACATAAATATTTAGGCCTGACAAACCCAATCTTCAAAAGATCCAAATACAGGCCAGTAAAGGTGGTCTCCTCGAATCTGTTTACCACCCCAAACTTCAACACAATAATGTATCATTTTTACTTTATTCCTTCCCCACCTAAAAGGGGAATCCTCCCAATTTTTAATCATTAATCCCGGGGTAACCTAACATCAGACGTTACCCCACCCATGGGACCAGAAGGCTTACTCTTCTTCTGTCCCATCTTCCGGAACACCTTCACACACACACACGCATGGATTGCTTCCCCCTTTTCGTGGCCCAGTCCCTCGCGGGATGTGGGAACCGCACTACCGAGGGGTCCACACTCGCTTCGTCCGCAATTGGACGTCTTGTTTGTTGTGTTCCGGGATACCCAACCCCAACCGAATGGAACACCGGCCTGTACTTACCCACCCCGTGGGTCTTCGTTCGGGCTTCGTGCACAAAGGTTGCCTGGGGTTTACCGGTTTTATTTGCTTGTGTCTAATTTTGGGTTCGTCGGTGAAGGATTTGAATGAAAGTAGTCCTAGCAAAGGCCGCTGAAATCAGCGGGGCACCCCCTCCGAAGGTCTTTCAATCAGATTGCCTTCGTCCGAGTCACGGCACCAAATTGTTATAAGTTAGACCACACAATTTTCTGGTCAATTGAAATTATTTTATTAATCAAGTAAGCAGACACAAGCAAAACAGCGCTGGGCGGCTGGGGAGTCTCCGCTCCACCACGGCACGCAACTTCCCCTTTCCAGTGTCGCTGTTTTATAGCATTCAAGTTCTGGCTTGTCGAGACTTGACTTGTCGACTTGTCAAGACCTGTCGACTTGTTGTCTTGTCGAGACTTGTTCTGAGGCTGCTGTCGTGGTTTAACCCGGCTGGCAGCTAAACACCACGCAGCCGTTCGCTCACCCTCCCCCCTCCCTCTCTGGGACGGGGGAGAGAAATGGAAAGTGAAGCCCGTGAGTTGAGATAAAGACAGTTTAATAAGACAGGAAAATAATAATAATAATAATAATACAATGATGATAATAGTACTACTAATAATAATATGTACAAGCAAGTGATGCACAATGCAATTGCTCACCACCCGCTGACCGATGCCCAGCTTAATCCCGAGCAGTCCGGCCCCCTCCCCCGGCTAGCCACCCCTATATATTGTTTAGCATGACGTCAGATGGTATGGAATACCCCTTTGGCTAGTTTGGGTCACCTGTCCTGGGTCTGTCCCCTCCCAGCTCTTACTGCACCCCCAGCCTGCCTGTTGGCAGGACAGAACAAAAGGCTGAGATGTCCTTGGCTTGGTATAAGCACTGCTCTGCAACAATTAAAACATCGGGGTGTTATCAGCACTCTTCTCATCCTAAGCCAAAACACAGCATTCCACCAGCTACCAGGAAGAAAATTAATTCTAACTGAAACCAGGACAGCTGCGCAGTCTGTTGTTGTGGGTCGTTATTCTTCCTCCGGTGATCATGCGTTGTGCTTGTGTTCAGGTGGGGGCAAAACAGGATGTCTTGCGGTGGGTGGGTGGTATCTTACAGAATCTTTGTTTTAACAAGGATGTTTACCCAACCCCCCTTCCCCATTTGTCCCCATGTTACAATGCTGTGAGTTGTGAAACCTTATCTCCTCAGTAGATTCTTTAAATTCTCAAGGACAATGAACAAACCCCTACTAATTTATCACAATACCCAGATTCAGTTGCAGTTCCCTGCGATTATTCACCAAACAGCTGCACAGCTCGCACTGAGGGCTCTTCTTAGTCTCCTAGGGGAAAAGAAAGCACCTCCATTCACATCTGTAGAACAGGCCCCTGGGGAACCATATGCTAAATTTATCGATCAGTCCAGGCAACCAGATGTGGTAGCACAGGACTGTCAGAGATTTGCTTTTACAGTACCCTCCATTAACAAACAGGCCCCAGCAAAGCACTATGAATGGCTAGTTCTTCTACAAGAGATGAGGAATTCCCCTATATTATGTCAATTATATGTGGCCTGGGCATTACAACCAATTCAGACAGTGTGGTGTGATGAAATTATTTACCATTATATGGATAACATTCGGTTTGGTAGGCCAGAATGCTTCCAGGATTCAGATTTAAAGTTTATTTGGGATACTTTGGAAGCAAAAGGGTTGAAGATAGCCCCAGAGAAGGTTCAACAGAAACAGCCATGGCTATACTTGGGATGGAAAATATCAGACTCTACTATTTGTCCCCAGATAGGTGATATAACTATGGTGTTACATAATTTGATAAATGTACAAATGTTCCTGGGTAATATTCAGTGGGGTTGCCACATCGTACGGATTACTAATGACAACTTAGCTATATTACTACCTTTATTGCGGTGCAGGAGTGCAGAGCCGCAGATTACACTAATAAATGACCACCAGCAGGCTCTTTCACAAATAGTTTCTAAGGTTGCAGCTGGCACTGCCTGCAGCCATATAGCAGACGTTGCACTCTCCTTCCTAATTAGCAATCATGTGTCTCATCCGTTTGCGGTGCTTGGTCAGTGGCAAAAAGAAAAGGGGGAGAATAAGGGGCAACAAAGACAGAAACAGTATCAGGAGGATGCCACTGACACTAACAGCACAGGTAATAGGAGTAGTCTAAGTGACACAGGTGATGGCAAGGGTGGAATGATAGGGCAGCATTTTCGAGTTATGGAATGGACTTTCCTACAGATTCAGCCAAATACGAGTGTTCCATATTCTCCCACGGGCCAAGTGATGGTTGAAAGATCACATCAGGTTTTAAAGGAACAATTAGTGAGATTAAAAGAAATCAAGGACATCGATGAGCGATTATCCGAGGCATTGGTTGTCTTGAATCACTTATGTTTGACTAGTGACCGAGAAGACCTTCCTGCAAGTATTCATTTTCAAAAAATAAATAGGGCAGCACCAAATGTGTTACCACAAATAAGAATGAATTACCGAGATCCTGCTACAGGAACTTGGAAAGGGCCATATGGGTACAGAAATACAAATAACACCTGTGATTACAATGACACTGCTAAGCAGGGTTTAGTGGCTTATGGCGCAGAGACAAGGGGTAACAACTATAGCGTTTGGAACAATCATACAGCTATGGCCTTACTTCCTGATGGTTTCCTGATTTGCGGGAATAGGGCCTGGCAAGGTATCCCTGCAAATGCTATCGGACATCCATGTTACTTAGATAAACTTACTATATTTGCTCATAGCTTGTCGCAGTTGGGTGAGATCACTAGACATAAATGGGCATTGCTCGCACCGGATTGCAATGATAATGTTGAATTGCTGGGTGTTGCAGCTAGAGTGGCATTGGCAATTTTCGTGCCAGGAGTGACATTTGCGGCCGCACTTAACAACTTAGAAAAATTGGTATGCTGGACTGAGAAGCATGCCTAGATGGTTACTGGGATTAATCAAAGAGGGATTAAGGATTCTGTTTATTATGGTGTTAATCATCATTGCGTGTTGTATTGTAATAAATGTGGTTAAAGCGTTACTTGCAAAGCTGTTACATCGGGCTTTGCTCAAAAAGAAAAAGGGGGAATTGTTGAGGGATTTTTGAAACAGCAAAGATCCCATGACTTGCTGCAGCTGAGCAAACCAAGCTACCAGGACGACTACGAGAAGCTCCCATGACAGTGTTCCCACATCGCCCAGTTGAGGAATTTAGAAAAATATTGTTGCCAGCAGCTGGCCTCAAGGGCGGGATCTACGTGACTGCTAATCACAAGGGGGTTGTTTTCTTGCAGGTGGGGTTGTTTTCTTGCAGTTGTTTGTCTGAGTGCTTTTGACCAATAATCTTGTGTGAGACACTATCCGCTCCTGTTAAGTTCACTATAAAAGTCAGGCTATTCGGGTAATAAAATGGAGCATGATCTGACCATACTGGTGTCTGTCGTGTTTTCGGCCGTTCTTCCTGCCACAATCAGATATCTTGGGTCTACTACTTTTGTTCCTTTACAGTCATCACTGAACTTTGGGAGACATTCTGAAAACATTCTGTGGACAGAGAATCGTTATGAAGTAAATCGCAGAAGACACAGCTCCTCAGATGGGCTTGATTCTAACATTGGACAACATTATGGAGGTATAATTTAGCTTTCATGGAAAGTTTTTACATCATTGATGTGTAGCACTGGCTTGAAAAAAAAAAAAAAAAGATGATAATAGTTGTCCTATGCTAAATGTTGTGTTCTGTAGTAACATTAGAGGTGATGGAAAGATGGATCATCTGGGAGAAAATGTGATGTGATGAGTAAAGGTTAGTCAGAGTAATGAGATTCCAGGTGTATTTCTATCTTAACTCATTCTTATTCTTAATTTTCTAGCTAATGACATTTAAATGAGTAGTCAGGAAAAGGGGTTGAGTAGTCTTAATGTTGGACTATACTCCTCTTTCTCTAGAACTGTTTTATGAGATTCTTCCCTATTGCTTATATGAATGAGTTCACTATGCTATCACATCCCAGCGTATGAGGCTGCTTGCTTGACTCCTCTAACAATTTTGCAAAAGTAAAATGTTCTTCCAAAACTGGTTGTTATTACATTTCTTTAAAACTTAAAAATCTAAGGGCATTTTAGAAGAAAAGAGAAGAATGGTTGGCGTTCACAAAGCAGAAATGGTACAGAAAATATAAACTGTTGTGGGAAATACCATGGCAGAGGTTCCCGTGCTCATACCAGCACTTCCCACTGTGGAAAAATCCAAGGACTGCATGAAAACAATGTACCTGATAATGACACTGGGAAAAAGGAAGACAAGGAAGTACCTAAACAGGTTGAGGCTGAGGATTTTGTAAGTTAATTGTAATAAACGAAATTCTTTTTTTTCTGCAAGTTCTATTTTGTCCATTACAAGCTACTTCATGAGATTTCACCAGTTACAGGTTATCATGTAAGGGATCACCCTTAAGGGGGTGTTAGTCATTTGTCCACTAACTTGTTTCTCTTTTCATCTCCATTTTTATCATTGTATGTTTATTATTGTCACTTAAATGTTTAAGTGAAACTACAGTTGGGTTCTAAGTTGATTTTTTTATAGTATTTTGCCACAGTAAACTGTGGCACGTGTAATTGTGTAGAATTTAATACATACCTTACTGGAAAGTTGAAGTACTAACAAAGTACTAACAAAGTTATTCTGCCACTGGTCCTTTGAGGTTTCATGTTTCAACCTACAATTTTAGGATATAAGAGGAAGGATAAACTTCCTCTTTGAAGAACCATACATCACTTTTTTTTTGGTTTGTTTCTGGCTTCCTTCAGATAGTTTATATAGTGGTATTGACTGCTGCTTGAGATCACAGAATCACACAATTGTAGGGGTTGGAAGGGACCTCAAGAGATCATTGGGTCCAACCCCCCTGCCAAAGCAGGTTCCCTAGAGCAGGCTGCCCAGGTAGGCGTCCAGACGTGTCTCAAATATCTCCACAGGAGACTCCGCAATGTCCCTGGGCAGCCTGTTTCAGTGCTCCATCACCCTCACCATGAAGAAGCTCTTTTGCATGTTGGTGCGGAACTTCCTGTGATCCATTTTGTGGCCATTGCCCTTTGTCCTGTCCCCACAAAACTCTGAGAAGAGGTTGGCCAAACACCTTTGTCTCCCACACTTAAGGTATTTATAAACATTAATAAGCTGCCCCTCAGTCTTCTTTTCTCAAGGCTGAGCAGACCCAGGTCTCTCAGCTTATCCTCATAGGGGAGATGCTTCAGGCCCCGTATCATATTTGTGGCCCACCGCTGGACTCTTTCCAGGAGATCCCTCTCTTTTTTGTACAGGTGACCCCAGAGATATTCTACTGAAGAGAAACAAGTGACCACTGGTATATTTGGGTTTGCAGAGGGAAATTTCTAGTCTGTCTACATTTCTGGTTTCTCATTTCTAGTCTGTCTCCATGTCACTGGAGGCCGCCCGCGTGCGCGAGACCCTGGGCAGCCAGAGGTAACCCACGGGTGCCGGGAGCCCGGGCCCGTGATCGGAGATCCTCAGGTCCCAATCCCTGATCCCGATCCCCCAACCCCCAACCCTAACCCCCAAACCCTAATGTATAAACCTATCCCCAATCCCAAGGGCAGCCCCCAACCGCTAAACCCCAACCCTAACACCCAACCCCAACCACTAAACCTATCCCCAAACCGAACAGCAACTCCAAACCGCCATCCCCCAACCCTAAACCAAAACCCTAACGTCTAGGCCTATCCCCTAACATAATGCCAACCCGCGACCAACAACCCCCAACACTAACCCCTAACCTCTAAACATATCCCCTAACCCAACGCCAACTCACAACCGAAAAAAAAAACAAAACCTAACCCCACACCCTAACCTCTAAAACTATGCCCTAACCCAATGCCAACCCCCAACCGCCAACCCCCAACCATAACCTGTAAAGCCATTCCCAACCAAACGCCAACCCCCAACCGCCAACCCCCAACCATAACCTGTAAAGCCATTCCCAACCAAACGCTAACCCCCAACCGCCAACCCCCAACTGCCAACCCCTACCCAATGCCAACCCCCAACTGCCAACCCCCAACCCTAACCACTAAAGCCATCCCCTACCCAACACCAACTCCCAACCGCAAACCACCAACCCTAACCCCGAACCCTAATGTCTTAAGGCATCCCCTACCCAACGCCAACCCCCAACCACCAACCCTAATCCCCAAACCTAACGTCTAAAGCCACCCCCTACCCAACGACAACCCCCAACCCTAAATCCAACACCCAACCCTATATGCAACCTCCAACCCTATATCCAACCCCCAACCCTATATCCAACCCCCAACCCTAAAATCTAAAACTATATCCAACCACCAAACCTATATCCAATCCCCAACCCTAACCCCCAACACTATATCCAAGCCCCAACCCCAACCTGCAAGCCTATATACAACCCTGTGGTGTAAATGCCTGAAGTAACTAGGAATATGAAACTAACATTCCCATTTTTAAGGAAAAGGTACAGCATTGAAGAGGCTTTCAGGGTAGGGCATAACTGCATTATCTGAGCGTTCCCTAGGCTCCCAACCTTAGATGCTATCGCGCTGGGGAAACTTGGTGTGCTAGCTCTAAGGAACAGTACGGAGCGTACAGTGGAGTGGAGACACCACGGCTAGGCTCTGTAATCAGGTGGGGCCTCGATTGTTCTTGTGCACAAAGCTGCACTTTTTGCCACCCTGAGCCAAAGACCTGTCATGTTTTGACAAATGCTGTACCCTAGCGTACTTTTTGCTCATTATAATATCATTATAATACCAAAACACACCTCCATCCCAAAAGCTACCCGCCTCCAAGGTGCGACCACCCCTCACTGAGCATGCGCTCTGAATTTCTCGGAGCCTATTACTTTAAACGGAGATGGGAAAACTTTACACCAATCATAACTAAGATATGCTTGACTAGAGCCACTCAAGCTCCACCTAAAAGATAGAAAATAATATAAATTGGCCCAAGAGAAAGGGGATGTTAGGGAAGATACCACTGTCAGGGGAGATACCATCCCGAGGACAACATCCTTAGGACCTCCTGACTCCTGGGATCAGTCGACGGGCTGAGCCTCTCTTCCCCCCCCATTGGGACGCCTTTGGGTGAGATCTGAATACTTGCTTATAAATCTCTATAGAGTCTTTGATCCTTTTAACGCGTTTATTTCTAGGCTGCACACCTTTAACACCTGTAAACACCTGTAACATCTATAACATCTATAACACCTGTAACATCTGTAACATCTATAAACACCTGTAACATCTGTAACACCTACAACACCTATAACACCTGTAACACCTATAACACCTGTGTATTTTATGCATACTAGCTTGCTTTTGCAGACAGTCCCTATCACCGGCAATCCAAAAGAACCTGATTATCTGTTGCTGTAATAAACCATACTTGATTGCGTTGTGATAACTCTCATTGAGTGCAACGAGGGTGAGGGTGGTTATCCGTGACAGTTCAGTGTTCTGAATCTAACCAGACCCCCAGGCGGTTAATGCATTTTTGGTGAATGTCCGAACGGACCCCCAGATGGTTAATGCGTTTTTGGTGAATGTCTGAACGGACCCCCAGGCCGTTAATGCGTTGATGGTGAATGTCTGACTGGACCCCCAGACGGTTAATGTGTTTCTGGTGAATGTCCGACTGGTTCAGTACCCTGAATCTGACCGGGCCTGTAACGGTTAATCAGCTACACCCCTTAACGCGACAAACCCCAAACCTAACCCTATATCCAACCTCAACCCCAACCCCCAACCCTACCCTCTAAATCTATATCCAAACCCCAACCGCCAACCCCCAACCCTAACTTCCAAGCCTAACGTCTAAATCCATCCCCTACCCAAAGCCAATGCCCAACAGCCAACCCTAACCTCCAACCCTAACGTCTAAACCAAACCCTTACAAAACGCCAACCCCCAACCGCCAAACCTAACCCAGAACCCTAACATCTAAAGACATCCCCTACCCAAAGCCAACCCCCAACTGCCAACCCTAACCCCCAACACTAACGTCTAAACCTAACCCCTAACAAAAAGACAACCCCGAACCGCCAACCCAAGAACCCTAAACGCCACCCCCAAAAATCTAAAGCTATCCCCTAACCCAACGCCAACACCCAACTCGATATCCAACCCCCAACCCCAATTCCCAAACCGATATCCAACCGCCAACTCCAACCCCCCAACCCTAACCTCTAAACCTACATACAACCCCCAACCCTAACCTCTATACATCTATATCCAACCACCAACCCCAACCCCAACCTCTAAAACTTTATCCAACCACCAACCCCAACCTCCAACCCCAAGCTCTAAACCTATATCCAACCCCCAACCCCAACCCTAACCTCTAAACCTATATCCAACCTCAACCCTATATCCATCCCGCAACACCCAAAACACAACCCCAATCCCAAACCCCATATTCAACCCCCAAGCCTATATCCAACCCCCAAGCCTATATCCAACCCCCAACCCCAACCCTAAACCTATATCCAACCTCAACCCCAACCCCGAACCCTACCCTCTAAACCTATATCCAACCCCCAACCCTAAACTCTAAACCTATATCCAACCCCCAAAACTAACCTCTAAATCTAAATCCAAACCCCAACCGCCAACCCCCAACCCTAACCCCCAAGCCTAACGTCTAAAGCCATCCCCTACCCAAAGCCAATGCCCAACAGCCAACCCTAACCCCCAACCCTAACGTCTAAATCTATCTCTTACAAAACGCCAACCCCCAACACACAACCACCAAACCTAACCCACAACCCTAACGTTTAAACCTATTCCGTACCCAACGCCAACCTGCAACCGCCAACTCTAACCCCCCCAACGTCTAAACCTATCCCTTAACCAAAAGCCAACCCCCAGCCGCCAACCCCCAACAACCCTAAACCCCACCCACAAAACTCTAAACCTATCCCCTAACCCAACGCTAACCCCCAACTCAATATTGAACACCCAACCCCAATCCCCAAACTGATATCCAACCGCCAACCCCAACCCCCAACCCTAACCTCTAAACCTGTATCCAACCCCCAACCCCAACCTCCAAACCTACATCCAACCCCCAACCCCAACCCCCAACCCTAACCTCTATATATCTATATCCAACCCCCAACCCTAACCTCTAAACCTATATCCAAACCCCAACCCCAACCTCTAAACCTATATCCAATCCGCAACACGAACCCCCAACACCAGCCTCTAAACCTATATCCATCCCCCAACCCCATCTCCCAACTGTATATCCAAACCCCAACCCCAACACAAATCCCCACCACCAAACTCTAAAACTATCCCCTAACCCAAAGTCAAACCCAACCCCCAACCCCAAACACAAACCGGATATCCAACCCCCAACCTAATACCCAACCCTCACCCAATAAACAACACCCAGCCCTATATCCAACCCCTAACCGCAACTCCCAACCCTATTTCCATCCCGCACCCCCAAAACCCAACCCCAACCCACAACCCACAACCCCCAAACCTAACCCCCAGCCATATATCCAAGCCCCAACCCCAACACCCAAGCCTATATCCAACCCCGAACCTAACCCCAACCCTACCCTCTAAACCTATATCCAATCCCCAACCTTAACCTCTAAACCTACATCCAACCCCCAACCCCAACACCAACGCTAACCTCTAAACCTATATCCAACCACTAACCCCAACACCCAAACCCAAACTCTAAACATAATTTCAACCCCCAACCCCAACCCTAATATCTAAACCTATTTCCAACACCAACCCCTAACCCTAACCTCCAAAACTATATCCAACCCAAAACCCCAACCCTAAACCCTAACCTCTAAACATATATCCAACCCCCAACTCCAACCCACAACCCCAACATCTAAACCTATATCCAACCCACAACCCCAACCCCAAACCCTAACCTCTAAGCCTATATCCAACCCCCAACACCAACCCTAAATCCAACCCTCAACCCTAAACCCCAACCCTATATCCAACACCCAATCCTATCATCTAAAACTATATTCAATCCCCAACCCTAACCTTTTAACATAAATCCAACCCCCAACCCTAAACCCAAACCCTAACCTATAAACACACTGCATCTGTGGTTCAAGAATTAAATTGCCAGTGCAGGGCCCAGAGGCAGACAGGACTGTTCTTTATTGACACGAATTGTTAAAACATTCCTCACAATCCCTTATCTTCTTTTTAATATCCTTAATTCGTGTCTCTTCTATCGTTAATAACTGGATTTCATCAGTCCGTTCTTGGAGGGTCCAATTCTTAAGCATCATAATTGACATATCCCCTTCCTTTTTAAATGAAGTTATTACAAATGTACTATTTATCACCCGGTGTATTAATAATGTAAGGCAAGGTATCATATAAGGTATAAACAATAACATCATTACACCACATAACAATAAAAATAACACTCTTTTAACCCATGGTCCACCAGGCAGCCATGAAAATAAATCCCATTCCATATCCTTCCAGGTTTGTGCTGGGACGTGGGCTAATTTTCTAATTTTCTTTACAAGTTCATTTACAGCTTTTTTTTCTGTTGTGATTTAACCCAGCGGGCAGCTAAACAACACACAGTCGCTCGCTCACCTCCCCCCCTCCTTCTCTGGGATGGGAGAGAGAAATGGGAAAGTGAAGCCTGTGAGTTGAGATAAAAACAAGAAAATAATAACAATAATAATAATAACAATAATGATGATAATAGTACTACTAGTAATAATGTGTACGAAACAAGTGATGCACAATGCAATTGCTCACCACCTGCTGTCCGATGCCCAGCCTAACCCCGAGCAGTCCGGCCCTCCTCCCGGCCTGCCTGCTGGCAGGACAGTGAGAAGCTGAAACATCCTTGGCTTGGTGTAAGCACTGCTCTGTAACAATTAAAACATCAGCATATTATTAGCATTCTTCTCATCCTAAACCAGAACATAACATTCTATCAGCTACTAGGAAGAAACACCCTTTTCATCCATCTTTAAACAGCAATTACTAAAGCTAAATTTTCCACAGACTTCTCCTTCTTGTGCTAGTAAATAATCCAAAGCTAGGCAATTTTGATACAAAGCAGTTCTCATCTTGGTATTTTGCTTTGCAATTAATCCAAGTGCATCTCTGGTTTTATTTATAACTATTTCTATTACAGCTAATAACCTAATTATTCTATTAAGTATATATACTGGGGTCCTATAGCCCCAGGATCTGTCTTCTGCCCAGATAGCTGGATCATAATAGGCAAAGCCTTCAATCAAGGGGTTGGGCCCGCTTTCAGGGTCGATTCAGGCTTGTGTTACCGTTCAGCCTGTCGGGGTGATCCAGCTCCTGGAAAACGAATCACAATTTTATATAGGTTTAAAAAAAAAAAGGTTCTTATGTTATTTTCTCAGGACAACCTTACCTTAGTGTGGGAGAAGTCCGGTCGAGGCCCTCTCACTCGGCAGTCAATACCCATAGGGGTTGCCTCCCTCGGTAGGCCATACACACCGCAGTGGAGGGTCCTGCCCCGGTCTTGCCTTCTCCCTTTCCTCCCTTCAGGCTTGTCCCTTTTATTTGGCATCCTTAATTCATGCAGAGCCTCGTTGCCAGAATATTAGTTCTTCCTTAGCTTGAGTTTCAGTTTCCCAGGAGCGGACTCAACCCTCCAAGTTTCAGTAGTTACTGGTCCTTTTATTCTGGATGCGTGGGTCCCTTTCTGCAGTTCTCACAGCTGTTTCAGTAGTCAGTAAAACAAGGTACAGTCCCTCCCATCGGGGGTTCAGTGATTCTTCCCTCCCGTGGCTGCTTGTTGAAACACTTTCTTATTTATCTTCTGACAAGTTAAGCAACGGTTATGTAATTTGCTTTGCTATTTCAAAAAAAAACAACAATGCAACCAAATTGCTTTAGTAAATGATCACTTAACACCTTTGTACCCCAATGTGTTTGTGCATGCAAACGTCCCAATATTTGCTTCGCATAAGCTTTTGGCAATGTCTCTCGTCTGTCTGGCAGTGTCAGTGTAATCACAGGTGTTATTTGTATTTCTGTACCTGTATGGCCCTTTCCAGGTTCCTGTAGCAGGATCCATCTGATAGCCATGGCTACATTCACATTTGTAGCCACCTTTCAGGTTGATACAGATTTGACTACAGATACCAGGGTTTTGGTTTCCCAGCTGGACAGTCACATTCATTTATGTTGCATTCCTTCAGGGGCTCATCACCCAAGTCCTTGCAGTGTCTCTGCTGGTTACACACTTTATTGATATCTATGCATTCTCCACTTCTGCACTTGAATTTGCCAGGTCCAGAGCACTGAATAACATACAGAATCACACAGAATTTCTAGGTTGGAAGAGACCTCAAGATCATCGAGTCCAACCTCTGACCTAATGCTAACAGTCCCCACTAAACCATATCCCTAAGCTCTACATCTAAACGTCTTTTAAAGACTTCCAGGGATGGTGACTCCACCACTTCCCTGGGCAGCCTGTTCCAGTGTCTAACAACCCTTTCGGTAAAGAAGTTCTTCCTAACATCTAACCTAAAACTCCCCTGGCGCAACTTAAGCCCATTCCCCCTCGTCCTGTCACCAGGCATGTGGGAGAACAGACCAACCCCCACCTCGCTACAGCCTCCCTTGAGGTACCTATAGAGAGCAATAAGGTCGCCCCTGAGCCTCCTCTTCTCCAGGCTGAACAAGCCCAGCTCCCTCAGCCGCTCCTCGTAGGACTTGTTCTCCAGGCCCCTCACCAGCTTCGTCGCCCTTCTCTGGACCCGCTCAAGCACCTCCATGTCCTTCTTGTAGCGAGGGGCCCAAAACTGAACACAGTACTCGAGGTGCGGCCTCACCAGAGCTGAGTACAGGGGGACGATCACCTCCCTAGCCCTGCTGGTCACACTGTTCCTGATACAAGCCAGGATGCCGTTGGCCTTCTTGGCCACCTGAGCACACTGCTGGCTCATATTCTGCCGACTATCCACCATCACTCCCAGGTCCTTCTCTGCCTGGCAGCTCTCCAACCATTCCTCTCCCAGCCTGTAGCACTGCTTGGGGTTATTGCGCCCCAGGTGCAGGACCCGGCACTTGGCCTTGTTGAACTTCATGCAGTTGACCTCAGCCCATCGGTGCAGCCTATCCAGATCCTCCTGCAGAGCTTTCCTACCCTCAAGCAGATCGACACACGCACCTAACTTGGTGTCATCTGCGAACTTACTGAGGGTGCACTCAATGCCCTCGTCCAGATCATCGATGAAGATATTAAAGAGGACCGGCCCCAGCACCGAGCCCTGGGGGACGCCACTAGTGACCGGCCTCCAACTGGACTTGACTCCATTCACCACGACTCTTTGGGCCTGGCTATCCAGCCAGTTTCTAACCCAACGAAGCGTACGCCAGTCCAAGCCAAGAGCAGCCAGTTTCTTGAGGAGAATGCTGTAGGAGACGGTGTCAAAAGCCTTGCTGAAGTCAAGGTAGACCACATCCACAGCCTTTCCCTCGTCCACCCAGCGCGTCACTTTGTCATAGAAGGAGATCAGGTTCATCAAGCAGGATCTGCCTTTCATAAATCCATGCTGACTGGGCCTGATCGCCTGCTTGCCCTGCAAGTGCTGCGTGATGACTCTCAGGAGGATCTGCTCCATGAGCTTTCCTGGCACTGAGGTCAATCTGACAGGCCTGTAGTTCCCCGGGTCTGCCCTCCGGCCCTTCTTGTAGATGGGCGTCACGTTTGCTAGCCGCCAGTCGATTGGGACCTCCCCTGATAGCCAGGACTGTTGATAAATGATGGATAGTGGCTTGGCCAGCTCCTCTGCCAGTTCCCTCAGTACCCTTGGGTGGATCCCATCCGGCCCCATCGACTTGTGCACATCTAAGTGCCGTAGCAGGTCACCAACCAGTTCTTCATGGATAATGAGGGCCACATCCTGCTCCCCATCCCCTTCCACCAGCTCAGGGTACTGGGTATCCAGAGAACAACCGGTATTGCCGCTAAAGACTGAGGCAAAGAAGGCATTGAGCACCTCTGCCTTTTCCTCATCTCTTGTAACTAAGTTTCCCCCTGCATCCAGTAAAGGACGGAGATTCTCCTTAGTCATTGTTACAGTTTGCTTCATCAGTGCCATCCAGACAGTCTCTCACACCACTGCACTGCCTACTCCTATGGACACAGTTCCCATCTTCACATCTGAACTGGTCTGGCCTGCAGGTCCGAAAAGGGCAGTTAATTTCATCACTTCCATCCTTGCAATAAGGATTGCACTACAAGTCACATTGCCACAATTCTCTTCATCTTCTCCACTGTCACAGTCTTTTTCACCATCACATTTCCAGGACACTGGGATACACTGGGTTGACTGAGGACCACAGCTGATTTCATTTACCCGGCATGTTCTCATATGACACAGCTCAGCATTCTTGTCAGACCCATCTTCACAGTCTGGATCCCCATCACACTG
Source organism: Netta rufina (assembly GCF_964035555.1). Lineage (NCBI taxonomy): Eukaryota > Metazoa > Chordata > Aves > Anseriformes > Anatidae > Netta > Netta rufina. Next base: position 12,433,297 of record NC_140139.1, read on the forward strand.
CCATCTGTTTGTCACACACTGACCACTGTTGCACACAAAGTCAGATTCAGCACACATCTTCACATTTTGCTCTAGCACTGTCGGCAGCAGTGCACAGGCAGGTGAGGGCAAGCAGCAGGCAGAGCGCCCCGCAGCGCAGCAGCACCCGCCGCCACCCCGCACTGTCACCTGTGTCACTTATACTACTCCTATTACCCATGCTGTTAGTGTCAGTGGAATCCTCCTGGTACCGTTTCTGTCTTTGTCGCCCCTTTCTCTCCCCCTTTTCTTTTTGCCACTGACCATTCACCACAACTGGATGAGACACATGATTACTAGTTAGGAAAGAGAGTGTAACATCTGCTATACGGCTGCAGGCAGTGCCAGCTGCAACCTTAGAAGCGGTTTGTGAAAGAGCCTGCCGGTGGTCATTTGGCAGTGTAATCTGTGTCTCTGCACTCCTGCCCCGCAATAGAGCTAAGTCGTCATTAGTAATAGTTATAACACTGATCTGGGGACAAATAGTCTTTTTTGCATTGCAAGATAAATCTCTTATAAAAAGAATGCTAGAGTGAAGCAGCACAGCTCAGCACAGCTGCCGCTGCCTCCATGGTTCCGTCAGACAGGCTGCAGGGTCCTGATGTCCGCCCCTCTGCTATGTGCCAACTCGCCACACGGTGAGGGTCGGCTGCTGTTGTCCACTGACGCCTCTGGTCTCCCGTAGCAACTTGATCTCGGATGTCCCGTGTCACACCGCAATTACTTCAGTTTCCCGCGTTTTCCTTTGTCCGGGTCGGTGCTTGGAGTTTCTTAATGTCTCTCAGTTGTTCCGGCTACTCTGTGTCTCTCAGAGCCATCCGTGGCTCTGCAGCGTCTCTCAGGGCTCTCTCCGTCCAGCGGTAGTCCCCTCCGTAGTGCCTCGGGTCTCCCGGCGCCACTCCAGGCTCTCGGCGCCGCTCCGGTCTCTCGGCCTGTTTAGGTCTCAGCGAGTCTGGGTCTCAGTGAGTCCAGGTCTTGGCCTGTGCGGGCCTCATATGTTGCAGGAAGCATGGCCAAAAGCACGACAGACACCAGTAGAGTCAGATCATGCTCCCACCTTTTTCTTGTCACAATCAAAGCATTTAAGAGCAAAAATAGGATCACAAGTTACACCGCCAGGCCCATATATTAGGCACCACCACTCAAAACTTGGATAAAACAGCACTTCTTTTCAGTCTGTCACGCACTTCGTTCGTCTCCGCCCACTCCCCTTGCGGAGAGTACGGAACCACGGATCGGAACTCTGCACTCGCTTTGCAGCGACGCTGCGTCTCACTCACACAGCACAATCGCACACAGAGGCCTCTAGCACATCTCATTCATACCACAAGAATATAATCTAGAGTGATAACCAACCAAACAAGTATTGTCTCTGACTATGTTCCTCGTGAAGTGACTTGTAACACTTTGTTTTAAACCCTTACACTTACACAAATACTTTCAACACAAAATACCTGGACATTTAAAAATAAGACATACAATTATTAACATTCCAGTTAGTATCCCTCCAGCAGCTGAAAACATATGGTTCGTCCACAGCTTCAGGAGATCTTTGTCTGCTCCTGCGGTGAGCAGCTGAGAGTGGAGTCCCCTCTGAGCAAAACACTCAGGGTGCACCTAGGGGCGTCCGCGCCGCAGCCGATCCCGCAGCCGAGCAGAGTGTCTCCTGCCTGGCTCACCAAAATGACTCACAGAAAGCTGACTCCACAATCAGTAAGATTGTAAAGTAGGTATGTTTACTCAGTTCTGGGCGGCACGGGGCGGGTAGTCCCACCAAAGTCGTGCACGCCTAACGTGGCAACTTGCTTTAGTAAAGAGTTACATATACATGAACATTCCTATACATATGCATAACCTGTCCCTTTGTGAACAGTCCTCCTTATCTTAGACCCCTTGATTAAAGTCCGAACCATGAGGTTGTTTTTGACCTGGTTCTCGGGGTCTGAGAGGCTCCTGTTATCTGGAGGTATAAGTGCAGCACAGGCACAAATGTAGCACATATTCACTCTTAATCAATTGCTCTCTAATTTCTAATTCCAATGTTTCAGCTTGCTCTTTTCCAGATCCACGGGTATTCTACTATTAATGTTCAAAGCCTGACAGACCCCGTCCTTCGTGGATCAAAATACATGGGGTCTTAAGGGTTCTTTTGGTCATTCTATCATATAATACTGGACCATTTTTAATTTACTCTTTAATTTTCTGGGGCCCCTATTGTTCCAATTTCTAATCATTATTCATAATGGACTTTCTGGTGGTATATCTGGTAATTTACTCCCTTCCTGGTCCTTGGTCTTCGATTGTCTGACCCATCTGGGAATTTTACTCGTGGCAAATCCCACAGCACTTGGTTGCCCCCAGTGAGAGTGTCTTGCAGGGGGTTTAGGACCTATCACCCACCCACGTATCCCTGAATTCTATAGGAACCACTTCTATAGAATCACTCCCTTCACCGGCCCAGTCCCCCCACAGGAGATTAGAACTGGTGAGAAAACAAAAAGACCTCCACGCTGACTTTAGAAGTGTCAGTTACACTCTCACACATACAAACACTGGCAACCGCACCTTTACCCGACCAAACAGTATCCGCAAACACTTACGACTCCGTCGTCTTCATCCGGATCTTTGCGCGCAAAATTACGGGCAAAAAAAAAAAAAAAACAGCCGGCAAGGGAGCTCAAAATAATCAAATTCTTTGCTTACCTTTATTCAGGTTCAGGATGGCATTAGTCCCGACCTGACTCAAACAGGAGCCACCAAATGGTGGGGCGCCTCTCCTAGATCAAATCAGAATTCAGGAACCATAGCCATCCCGGACGAGCCCCCAAACTGTTAGAAATGGCTCAGTCTTCAAAATAGGATTAAATAAAAAAATAGGATTTATTAAAAGAATAGAGGTAAGCAAACAGCGCTGGGCGCGCCGGGAGTCTCCGCTCCACCAGGACGCACACCAGTTACATCAAGCAGCTGATTTTTATGCTCCTAGACTAATACATATTCATTACTACTTCTAAAAAAAAACAGGTTATTATAATTAGCTTCCGGGGTCCAGTCCCTCCTACTGGAGCATGCGCATCAGTCTCCTCTGGGGGTCTCTAGGGGTCTTTCATGCTGAAGGTTCGTAGTCTTCCTCTCCAAGTTTTTTTCTTGTCCTTCCCCTTTGTACTCCTTGGCACCGTGTCAAGTTTACACAGCATCCCCTGCAGGTCTTGTCTCCTAGCCGTCCTTCAGCTTCTTTTTTTTCTTCTTCTTAATCTCTTGGCCACCTGGCCAGATATCAGAGGCTTGCATAGTATCCCATAACAGTCACTAGTTGTTATCAGTTGTTCTGAAACCCCCAGACATCAAAGACTTCATACAAACACAAATAGCTTTCTTATTGACACTTCACCAGTAATTAAAACATTTTTCACCAGCCATTCACAGGGACAGTCACACCTATAGCAGTGTTAAGTTAATCTCGAAGAAGACAAAAAAAGGCTGTAACTGTTAGAAATAGAAGTTCCGAATAACAAAAGCAAACAGGTTCATAAATTTGAGGAGTATTTTCTGAAGAATGATAAATTGACTAGAATGAGGGGGAGACTGGGACACACTACATCTGTGGTTCAAGAATTAAATTGCCAGTGCAGGGCCCAGAGGCAGACAGGACTGTTCTTTATGGACATGAATTGACTCTAACCTCTAAACCTATATCCAACACCAAACCGTAACCTCTAAACCTATATCCAACCCCAAACCCTAACTTCTAAACCCATATCCAGACCACAACTCCAACCCTAAACCCTATATCCAATTCATAACCCTAACCCCCAATTCTATATCCAACCCCCAACACTAACCCTAAACCCTATATCCAACCCCAACCCTAACACCCAACCCTATATCCAACCCCAAACACTAAACCATTATCCAACCCTCAACCCCAACCCCCAACCCGATATCCAACCCCCAACCACAACCACCAACATTATATCCAACCCCCAACCCTACAACCAACCCCCAACCCCAGCATTATATCCAATCACCAAACCCAAACCCCAACCCTATATCCAAACCCCAACCCCAAACCCAACCCTATATCCAAAATGCAACCCCAACCCCAAAACCTATATCCAACCCCCAACCCCAATCCCCAAACCCCCAACCCCATATCCAACCCCCAACCCCATATCCAACCCCCAACCCCATAACCAAACCCCAACCCCAACCCCCAACACAATATCAAACCCGCAAGCCCAACCCTGTATCCAACCCCTAACTCCAACCCCCAACCCCAACCCCCAACCCTATATCCAACCACAACCACCAACCCTATATCCAATCCCCAACCCTATATCCAACCCTCAACTCTAAACCTATATCCAACCCCCAACTCTAAACCTACATGTAGGTGCTAAATTAGAACAAGGAAAATGGACATTGCCAGACGGGCGAGAGATATTACCAAAAGCTTATGCAAGGCAAATATTGGAACGTTTGCATGCACAAACATATTGGGGTACAAAAGCATTAAGTAATCATTTACTTAAACAATTTGGTTGCATAGGGGTTTTTGAAATAGCAAAGCAAATTACACAAAGGTTGCTTAACTCGTCAGAAGATAAATAAGAAAATGTTTCAACAAGCAGCCGCGGGAGGAAGGAAAACAGCCTTTCGAGAAAGTACAAGTTGATTTCACTGAATTGCCCAAGGTAGGGAGGATAAAGTATTGTTAATAGTAGATCATTTAACACAGTGAGTAGAAGCTTATCCCATAGCACGAGCTACGGCACAAATGGTGGCAAAAATTTTATTAGAACACCTGTTACCTAGATATGGGATAATACAGTACATTGATTCTGATCAGGGCACACACTTTACTTCTAAAATAATAAGATTATTATGTCAATCATTAGGTATTCAGTGGGCATACCACACTCCGTGGCACCCACAAAGCTCAGGGAAAGTAGAGAGTATGAATCAAAACAATAAAACAACAATTGGCTAAATTAATGATCGAGACACAAATGCCCTGGGCAAAATGCTTACCATTGGCACTTCTAAACATAAGAACTAAACCACACCGTGAGACTGGATTATCGCCATATGAAATGTTATATGGTATGCCTTATTCACAGGGGATGCCTCTGGGGAACAATGTAGTTGAGGATCGTAGTATCCAGAAATATATAATTACTATTGAAAGAAGATTGCAAGAGCCAAGAAAGAAATTGGAATGATGGCTCAAACACCACCTTTAGGATTTGCTATTCATAAGATACAACCAGGAGACAAGGTCTTAATAAAAACTTGGAGGGAAGAATCATTACACCTCCGGTGGGAGGGACCATACCTTGTTTTACTTACCACTGAAACAGCTGTGAGAACAGCAGAAAGGGGTTGGACTCATGCACCCAGAGTAAAAGGACCAGTAACTACCGAAGCTTGGAGGGTTGAGTCCACTCCTGGGGAACTGAAATTAAAGCTAAAGAAGAACTAATATTCTGGCAATGAGGCTCTGCATTGAATTAAGGATGCCAGATAAAGGGGACAAGCCTGAAGGGAGGAAAGGGAGAAGGCAAGACCGGGGTAGGACCCTCCACTGCGGTGTATATAGTCTACCAAGGGAGGCAACCCCTATGGGTATTGACTGCCAAGTGAGAGGGCCTCGAGCGGACTTCTCCCACACTAAGGCCAGGTTGTCCCAGGGAAAGAAAAACAAACAAAAATATATATGTACATAATAAATAAGATTTTTTTTTAAATCTACTGTAATTAGCTTTCCAGGAGCTGGATCACCCTCAAAGGCTGAATGGTAACACAAGCTCAAATAGATCCTGGAAGTGGGCCCAACCCCTTGATTGAAGGCATTTCTCACACCCCCACGCCACCCCGTGGATGACGCAGAAGGATGTTATACTTCCTGGTACTATTTTTACAGGGGCAATTAAGCCATGGGCGAGAATGGAGTAATAACTTTTTCATTCTGGGGGAGGAAGTGGCCAAGGCCTTTAACCTTAGTAATTGCTGGGTTTGTGGAGGACCGGGAGGAACTGAAAGTTGGCCCTGGGTAGCTGGCCCAGTTGAACCTAAGTGGTGGGCTAGTAATTTGAGTGAAGTTCATAATGGAACACAATTCTGGAAAGAGGAAGAAGGCCTGTGGCAATTGCACTCGTCAGATCGGGGTATATACTGTTTAAACAGAACAGGAACAGTAGAGGTGGGAAAAAGCATTTGTAATTGGACTCTGTCTCCTGGATATGAATGTACTGATCCTGAATGTGGACCTATAAACTGTACAGCAAGTAAAGGAAAATGGAATGCTACACATGTCCAGCTGAAAAACGGGACTTGGCTGAAATGCTCATATAAGGAATTTTTTGGACCTGGATGTGAAGCCATGGCAAGAGCACAATCAAAGGGACAATTTGATGTTCAAATCCTGAGTTGTCAGCGTGATAACACCACTAGGGAGCAGCATGTGGTAAGAGTCTACTGCTGGAGGTGGCAAGATGAGAACAGGACACAAGTGTTCTTTAAACATTTCTGGTCAGCTCGTAATATGACAAGCCACGAAGGAGAACTTAGTCGTAATTTTGAGTGGGAATCCAGTGAGGGAGCTTGGAGGTGTATATATACGAGTACTAATGGGGCAGACATTGTAACAGGACCACTTGGTAATGAAAACACTTTGTATTTTCACGTCCCAAAGAATAAAAGAGAATGGGACGGTCCTTTTCCAAATGGGACGTGGGCTCTAAAGGGACATTATTGGGTGTGTGGCAAACAGGCCTACAAAAGGCTACCAAAGGACTGGTCAGGAATATGCTATGTGGGGTACATAAGACCCTTGTTCTTTTTATTGTCACAAATACAAGGAAATCATTTAGGAATAAGATTATATGATGATCTGAATAGAGTGAAACGATCTATTGATGCTTCCTTAGCCGGAGGTAGTGCTCAAAAATGGAGAGAAGATGAATGGCCTCCTGAAAGAATCATACAGCATTATGGACCAGCTACCTGGAACCCAAATGAGGTAATATCCAGGGCCCGAGAACCTATTTATAATTTGAATCGAATAATTAGGTTGCAAGCTGTCCTCAAAATTACAACCAATCAAACAGCGACAGCTTTGGATCTTTTAGCTGATCAGTCCACCCAGATGAGGAATGCTATCTTTCAACATAGAATGGTTTTAGACTATTTACTAGCAGAAGAGGGGTGTGTGTGTGTGGAAAACTAAATGATTCTAATTGTTGCTTACAAATTGATGATAATGGGAAAGTGGTTAAACAGATAACAAAGGAAATTAGAAAATTAGCCCACGTCCCAGCACAAACTTGGAAGGGTATGGATTGGGATTTATTTTCATGGCTGCCTGGTGGACCTTGGGTTAAAAGGATGTTATTTTTATTTTTATGTGGTGTACTGATGTTATTATTCATACCTTGTATGATACCTTGCTTTACATTATTGATACGCCGGATAATAAATAGTACATTTGTAATGACTTCATTAAAAAAGGAAGGGGATATGTCAATAATGATGCTTAAGAATTGGACTCTCCAGGAACGGACTGATGAAATTCAATTATTACTGACAAAAGCTGAAAAAGAGTCAAGAATTGAGGATATTAAAAAGAAGATAACAGATAGTGAGGAATGTTTTAGCAATTCGTGTCAATAGAGAGCTTGAAGGGAAATGTATTTGTAGGCTTTTCCTTGAAGTCTGGGGAATCACAGAATTTTTCTAGGTTGGAAGAGACCTCAAGGTCATCGAGTCCAACCTCCAACCTAACGCTAACAGCCCTCCACTAAACCATATCCCTAAGCTCTACATCTAAACGTTTTTTGAAGACTTCCAGGGATGGTGACTCCACCACTTCCCTGGGCAGCCTGTTCCAGTGCCTCACAACCCTTTCAGTGAAGAAGTTCTTCCTAACATCTAACCTAAAACTCCCCTGGCTCAACTTAAGCCCATTCCCCCTCGTCCTGTCACCAGGCATGTGGGAGAACAGGCCAACCCCCACCTCGCTACAGCCTCCCTTGAGGTACCTAAAAAGAGCGATAAGGTCACCCCTGAGCCTCCTCTTCTCCAGGCTGAACAAGCCCAGCTCCCTCAGCCGCTCCTCGTAGGACTTGTTCTCCAGGCCCCTCACCAGCTTCGTCGCCCTTCTCTGCACCCGCTCAAGCACCTCAATGTCCTTCTTGTAGCGAGGGGCCCAAAACTGAACACAGTACTCGAGGTGCGGCCTCACCAGAGCTGAGTACAGGGGGACGATCACCTCCCTAGCCCTGCTGGTCACGCTGTTCCTGATACAAGCCAGGATGCCGTTGGCCTTCTTGGCTACCTGAGCACACTGCTGGCTCATATTCAGCCGACTATCCACCATCACTCCCAGGTCCTTCTCTGCCTGGCAGCTCTCCAACCATTCCTCTCCCAGCCTGTAGCACTGCTTGGGGTTATTGCGCCCCAGGTGCAGGACCCGGCACTTGGCCTTGTTGAACTTCATGCAGTTGACCTCAGCCCATCGGTGCAGCCTATCCAGATCCTCCTGCAGAGCTTTCCTACCCTCAAGCAGATCGACACACGCACCTAACTTGGTGTCATCTGCGAACTTACTGAGGGTGCACTCGATGCCCTCGTCCAGATCATCGATGAAGATATTAAAGAGGACCGGCCCCAGCACCGAGCCCTGGGGGACGCCACTAGTGACCGGCCTCCAACTGGACTTGGCTCCATTCACCACGACTCTTTGGGCCCGGCTATCCAGCCAGTTTCTAACCCAGCGAAGCGTGCGCCAGTCCAAGCCAAGAGCAGCCAGTTTCTTGAGGAGAATGCTGTGGGAGACGGTGTCAAAAGCCTTGCTGAAGTCAAGGTAGACCACATCCACAGCCTTTCCCTCATCCACCCAGCGCGTCACTCTGTCATAGAAGGAGATCAGGTTCGTCAGGCATGACCTGCCTTTCATAAAGCCATGCTGACTGGGCCTGATCGCCTGCTTCCCCTGCAAGTGCTGCGTGATGACTCTCAGGAGGATCTGCTCCATGAGCTTTCCTGGCACTGAGGTCAAACTGACAGGCCTGTAGTTTCCCGGGTCTGCCCTCCGGCCCTTCTTGTAGATGGGCGTCACGTTTGCTAGCCGCCAGTCGATTGGGACCTCCCCTGATAGCCAGGACTGTTGATAAATGATGGATAGTGGCTTGGCCAGCTCCTCTGCCAGTTCCCTCAGTACCCTTGGGTGGATCCCATCCGGCCCCATCGACTTGTGCACATCTAAGTGCCGTAGCAGGTCACCAACCAGTTCTTCATGGATAATGAGGGCCACATCCTGCTCCCCATCCCCTTCCACCAGCTCAGGGTACTGAGTATCCAGAGAACATCCGGTATCGCCGCTAAAGACTGAGGCAAAGAAGGCATTGAGCACCTCCGCCTTTTCCTCACCTCTTGTAACTAAGTTTCCCCCTGCATCCAGTAAAGGATCGAGATTCTCCTTAGTCCTCCTTTTTGTGTTGATGTATTTATAGAAACGTTTTTTGTTATCTTTAACGGCAGTAGCCAGATTGAGCTCCAGATGAGCTTTGGCCTTCCTAATTTTGTCCCTGCACAGCCTCACTACTTCTTTAAAGTCCTCCTTAGTGGCCTGCCCACTTTTCCAAAGCTTATAAACCCTCTTTTTCCTCCTAAGATCAAGCCACAATTCTCTGTTGAGCCAGGCCGGTCTTCTTCCCCGCCAGCTCGTCTCTGGGCACGTGGGGACAGACCGTTCCTGCGCCATTAAGACTTCCCTCTTGAAGAGCGCCCAGCCTTCCTGGACCCCTCTGCCCTTCAGAACCACCTCCCAAGGGACTCCACCAACTAGTGTCCTGAGCAGCTCAAAGTCAGCCCTCCGGAAGTCCAATACAGCGGTTTTACTGGTCCCCTTCCTGGCCTCGCCAAGAATAGTGAACTCCACCATTGCGTGGTCACTCTGCCCAAGACAGCTCCCGACGATCACGTCCTCCACCAGTCCTTCTCTGTTTGTGAAGAGAAGGTCTAGCGGGGCACCACCCCTGGTAGGTTCACTAACCAGCTGCGTCAGGAAGCTATCTTCCACGCTCTCCAGAAACCTCCTAGACTGCTTTCTCAGGGCTGTGTTGTGCTTCCAGGATATGTCAGGGAAGTTGAAGTCTCCCACGAGTACAAGAGCTGATGATTTTGCAACCTCTGTCAGCTGCCTGTAGAACTCCTCATCCGTCTCCTCATCCTGGTTCGGCGGTCTATAGCAGACCCCGACCAGGACACTAGCCTTGTTGTCCCTGCCGATCCTAACCCAAAGGGACTCGACCTTGTCATTCCCAACCTCGAGTTCTACAACATAGAAAGACTCTCTAATATAGAGAGCCACACCACCACCCCTTCTATGCTGCCTGTCCCTTCTATAGAGCTTATAGCCAGGCATTACAGCACTCCAGTCATGAGACTGGTCCCACCACGTCTCCGTGATGGCAACCAAGTCGTAGCCTGCCTGCCGCACGATGGCTTCCAGCTCCTCCTGTTTGTTACCCATGCTGCGTGCATTGGTGTAGATGCACTTCAGCTGGGCCATTGCCTTATCCTCCGGCCTTGCCATTGTTCCCCCTGGCACAGCCCCAACAATCCTAGCCTCAGCCCCATCCCCCTTCCTACCTAGTTTAAAGCCCTCTCAATGAGCCCTGCCAGTTCCTGGCCCAGGATCCTTTTTCCCCTAAAAGATAGGGACCCGTCTGCGGCCATCAGGCCAGGTGCTGAGTAAAGTGCCCCATGATCAAAAAACCCAAGATTTCTGCGTTGGCACCAGTCCCGGAGCCACGTGTTTAACAGGTGGGCTTTCCGTGTCCTCTCTGAACCCCTCCCTGCCACCATAGGGATGGACGAAAACACCACCTGCACTCCCGCTCCATCCACTAACCGACCCAGTCCCCTAAAGTCCCTTTTGGTAGCCTTGAGGCTTCTCTCTTCGATGTTATCACTGCCCGCCTGGACTATCAAAAGGGGGTAATAGTCAGAGGGGCGTACCAGGTTAGGAAGCTTCCTGGCAACGTCCCTGACCCTGGCCCCAGGGAGACAGCAGACTTCCCTACGGGTAGGGTCAGGCCGACAAATAGGGCCCTCTGTTCCCCTAAGAATCGAGTCACCAACAACAATAACCCTCCTGTCTTTCTTGGTGGAGGCAGTCCTGAGGCGCGGAGTTGACCTCCTCGCCCCAGGCATCCTCCTGGGAACATTTGCTACCTCTTCCTCACACACCGGCCTCTCAATCTCTAGGGCCTCAAACCTGTTGCGTAAGGGCACCTGGGAAGGTGGGGCCGGAAGGGGAGGGGATCGCCTGCGATGTCGAGCAGGGACTTGTTTCCATTCCTCCTCAGTTCCCAGATCCCCTCCCTCTGCCCGACGGGGACAGGGCAGGGGGTCCGCCCCCATTTGAGGAGTCTCACCTCGGCACCTCCCCTTGAGGCCCTGCAGGGAGTTACTCCAGAAGTCTATCTCCCGCTCACACTCCCTGATGGCCCTCAACCTCTCCACCTCCTCCTTGAGCTCCGCCACCATGCGGACCAGATCATCCACCTGCTCGCACCTCACGCACGCAGTTTCTCTGCCTCCCGCCGATGGCAGCAACAGGCTCAGACACTCCTTGCATCCGGTGACCTGAACTGCGGCATTTTTTAACGGGTAGTCGGTCTGCGTGTGTACCGACTTCCTGGAGAGTGCGCCCTGCCTGGTGGCGACCATTATCGCCTAGTTACGGCTGTTGTTAACGAGGTGTTGTTTGTGTGTAGGGGGAGCTCTCTGCCCTTCCTGCGCGCCCTGCCTGCGCGAACTGCCGCGCCACTCCCTTCTGACGCGCCACGCCCTGTTTGCCCGCCCTGTTCGCCGCGCTCCTGGTCGCTCGCGCTCCCTAGGGGCAGCTTTTGAATGGCTGGGGAGGGGGCGCTGCTGGCTCCGCCTTCGCCTCGTCAGCCTCCCTCACGAGGGCTGCCGGGTCCTGGCGGCTCCCTCAAGTAGGCTCGATGCCGGAAAAAATTAGCCCTGCCTGGCCCGATCCCCCGCTCCGCTGCAGAACGCGTCTGCCCCGGAGCCGACTCGCCTCGGAGTTTCAGAATAACTGCTAACTATTATGACTATTGCATGGGACACTATGCAAGTCTCTGATATCTGGCCAGGAGATTAAGGAGAAGGGGAAAGCTGAAGAACGACTAAAAGACAAAGCTTACAAGGAATGCTGTGCAAGCCTCTGACATACAGCCAAGGTGGACAAAGGAGAAGGACAAGAAAAAAAACCTGAGAGGAAGACTATGAGCCTTCAGCATGAGAGACCCCCAGAGACCCCCAGAGGGACCACTGGAGACTGATACGCATGCTCCATTAGGAGGGTTTGGATTCCGGAAACTAATTATAATAACCCTGTTTTTTTTAGAAGTAGTAATGAATATGTATCAGCCTAGGAGCATAAAAATCAGCATCTTGATGTAATGGGTGTGCATCTAGGTGGAGCGGAGACTCCCGGTGTACCCAGCGCTGTTTGCTTACCTCTATTCCTTTAATAAATTGTAAACTTTGATTATAATCCTATTTTGGGACTTAGCCATTTATAATAGCACTCTTGAGTTTTTCCAACATGAAGGTGCAATATTCTTCTTCGGATGTCACGAGGGATCGTAGGTATACAATGCCATTTTTATTACAATACCAACAAATAGCTGTTTGAGCCACTTCTATTCAGGTAACCACAAAGTTAGTTTCTCCCAGATGTCTCTAAATGCCCAGGAATTGTCATTCTCCCCCCCCCCCAATACCTTTTTTCCCCCCAAATATCTGTGAAATTCGTCCCATTTGATCTACATATCTACAGTGACTAGCATTAATTACAGTGCATGCTCCTCCTTATGAGGTTATTAATGAGTCTAATACTGTTCGATTCTACAGTACTATTTTTTGCAAACTTAACAAACTTACTTTCTAGTTCTTCAATTAGAGCAGAGATATTTACAATAGCTTTTTCTAAGTCACCCACCCCTAACCAAGGTAAAAATCACCTTGCAAAGCTGTGAAATACTAGAGAATTTTACCAGAGAATTATCTGGAGTCTGCTTAATCCTGTGTGTTGTCTCAAGGGGGCTTTGGCTTCGTGGGTCTTCAATAACAGTTACATCTGGAATTATTGCCTTCAAGGGTGCAAGCTCCCTTCCATCCCAGGGGCAACACCTTCCTGGATTTATTGTCACATAGCCAGTACCACCCCTTGCCATTTGGGAGAGGCCTTCCGGTTACAGGATTCTCATGTTGCATCTGGTGTGTACTACGTATATTAGCATTCCCATGGCTACCGTATTTGGTACAGTATGGATTATTCCCTGTATGGATAGTTCCACACCCAGGGTCAGTACTATCGCCCCCTGAGTTTTTATCAATGTTGTTTAAAAGGCACCTTTGATAACACGGTATGTTGTAGCCAGGATTATGTGCAGGGAGCTCAACTTCAAAATCTGTTCCTTCCCAGGACTGAGTATGATCTGTCATTTTTAGAAATCTAGAGTATTCAGACATAGTTGCTGCTGCAAAAAGCAATCAGGGACAAGGCCTTTTTAGTCTTTATAGGCATGTGGGTGCAAATCCAACAATTATTTCGAGATGGAACTCAAGAGATGTTCTGCCTTCATTGGAAATGCTGATTTTTCCCTCTATACTACCACTAATCCATTCAGAGTGGGTATTATTAAGATAAACTTAAAATACATCATTGCTCTCTTTATATATACACACCCCTACAATAATTAAGAAATAATAATTAAGCAAAACAATAAAAATCACAAACTAATAAGGATTCTTCTTGTGGGGACTGAATACCCCCCCCCCCTTCTCCCACTTCCAGGGGGTGTTCCCTGTAAACACTCCAATTCTGTGTAATTCAATCCCTTTTACTCATTAATTCATTAAGTATTCTTCTAAGAAGAAGTTAAAGCTTTACAATGGATAGTTTAAACAGTTTTAACCTTAAAAGCCTTTGTTAATGCAGTCTCTCAGGTATCAGGGTTAACTGATGCTTTTACCCAGGTATGAGTCAACCCTTTCTCTGCCATTCTTCCTGCCATCTCAGTAGTCAGGAGCACTTGGAACAGTCCTTCCCACTCAGGTTGCAGCTTTGATTCCCTCCATGTTTGCATCAAAACACAATCTCCTACTCGGAATGGATGGAACAGGACTTCCAAGGCCTCCGACTTTACATGCTATCGCACTAGGGGAACTCAGTGTGCTGACTCTAAGGAACGGGACGGAGCATAGCGCGGAGTAGAGACACCACGGATAGGCTCTGTGATGAGACAGGGACTCGATGCTCTTGTGAGCACCGAGACTGATAAGCTGCACGTTTGCTACCCTGAGCCAATGACCTGTCATGTTTTTGACAAAACGTTGTACTCCAGTGAACTTTTGCTCATTATATCATCACTATAATACCAAAACACACCTCCATCCCAATAGCTCTGTGCCTCCAAGCTGCGACCACCCTACACTGAGGGCACGCTCTGAATTTCTCAGACTCCTGTACCTTTAAATGAAAGCAAGAAACCTTTTACCAATCATAACCAAGATATGCCTGACTAGAGTCACTCAAGCTCCACCTGAAAGGGCCAGGAAATAATCACAGACTCATAGAATATCCTGAGTTGGAAAGGACCCACAAGGATCATCGAACCCAACTCCTAGCACTGCACAGGTCAACCCTAAAATTCAGACCATGTGACTAAGTGCACAGTCCAAACGCTTCTTAAACTCCGACAGGTTTGGTGCAGAGACTGCTTCCCTGGGGAGACCGTTACAGTGTGCGACAACCCTCTCGGTGAAGAACCTATTCCTGATGTCTAGCCTGAACCTCTCCTGCTGCAGTTTGGCACCATTCCTGTGGGTCCTATCGCTGGTCACTAAAGAGAACAGATCGGTGGGTAATGTAGATTGGCTTAAGTGAAAGGGGATGTTAGGGACGATACCATCACGAAGGATACCTTTCTGACTTCTGGTATCAGTCAACAGGCCGAGCCCTCAGATTTCATGGTTGTCTTTCCTTACGAATGACTCCTGGAAGAACAGAAAAGATACACAACATGTCTACAACAACTTCTGAGGAGACTACTGAAAAGAAAAACAAACAAAAAAAGAAACAGCAAGCAGCTAGTATGTCAGTTTTGTTAACAAAGTAACATTAACATACTAGAAATTTCCACGTAGCCCCAAGACAGTGCTGGGTACATCCACTGATATTAATGGGGTGGCACAATGTCAGAGAGAGTTAACAGACAAGGTACACCCGAGGTGCAGATTGCATATTCCAGGCAACAAAAAAGGCACAGCTTGGCACCCAGATTGGATCAGCTTACATATGAGTCTGCTGATACGTGAGTATATGCAACAAGCAGAAAAGTCTTTTACTCCACAGACTCAGTTTCATTTATGTATATACATACATATACATATGTGTATGTATCTTTCTCTCTCTATATATGTATATATGCCCCAAAACCCCTGAAATGCCCCCCCCCAAAAAAAAAATTCCCCAAAACCACTGGGAGTCTTATGCACGGCGTACATAATTTTTGTGCAAACATGCATGTTAATACCCAAAGAGGAGGGGCGAGGCAGACAAAGGCTTTAGAGACACATCAAGACCAGAACTGCCACTGGGCAATCGCTCAGATGTGCAAAGCTCAGCTAAAACTCGCACATATCCACTGAAGGAAGGAGGCTACCTACTTGTCTGCTTAAAATAACCTCTACAAAGAATGCATTATAAAATCAAAAACGAAACCATCGTCCAGCAAAGCAAATGTCTGGAGTACAAAGGGCTAAAACTGACAGCTGGTTCTTTAGCAGTGTCAAAGGTCTTCAGATCCTACCTGACTTCTCGAGGATGGTGGAGTTGCAGCACAGAAATGAGGGGATCGGGAAGATCGCAACAGGCCAAATGCGGTGCTGAGCTCCTAAAGGAGCTGGTGGGATAGCACTGAAGAGAGTGAGACAGGCTGTCAGCCTTCTGTACGAGCTGAAAAGGAGCGCAGGAGTATCCAAAGAAGCTGTTTCTTCTTATACTTCATATAATACACACCTTCTTTAAATCCAGGGCGTCATCTTAGGGAAGAGATAAAGAGGTAGAGTTAGCGGCTCCAGGGACACTTCAGGATCTTATTTCTTCCTGTAGTTAGCTGCTATCCATAAACCCGAACCAGTAAAAATAGAGAGTTATATTAAAAATTCTGGATAATAACAAAAGTATGGGATTTAAAACAAAACAAGAACACTCTTGCATGGAAAAGAGGTTAAATTATCTCATTCATTTCCCAATTCCCCTGCAAACTCTACGCTCAGGTCCTCTTAACTCACTGACCTATCCAAACACAGGGCAGATGCATCAGTTCTCATTGTTCTTGGTAAAAAGATGACAGTTTCACGCTTGCTGTCAAATAACATCTCTTTCCAGCACACTTTCCTATAAACTATGCTAAGTCCTCCAGGCTTTTTTATATATGCTGGAAACTTCAGTTTTATCTTAATGACCATCTCGGTGGGAGTTGCCAAGCTGCTATCTTTGATTCTGCTGTCTTTACAAATACAAATAAAACAGTACATCAGCGACGCTCTGTGACAAACTAGGCGACGTGCGCATCGACCTCTGACACAAGGAAGGAAAGAATTCGTAGACAACATCCAGAAAGTATTACTTTGTTAGATATCAGAGCGGTGGGGCAGAATGACAATGCTACACAAGACTGTGCCTATGCTCCTGTAGGTGGGGACCTTTTCATAAAGTTTCTCCACAGCCAAGGCGCAGGCCTGTAGGGAAGAGGACAGACTTTCTTTGTACTGCTGGAGTAGTTTAGTCAATTCATCCACCTCATGTTCTTTACAGGCCATTACTGCCAATGAGCTGGCATATGATGATGGTGTACTCCTTAGAAACTGCCTCCACATGGGACGTGTACACTTGACTTCATCTGGATCTTTGGATGTTTGTCCATTGTCTAGGTCCCTATAAATCATCTCCCGTATGGCTAATTCCCTCAGGTACTGGATTCCCTTCTCCGTAGTGGTTCACTTGCCTGGTAGACATAAAAGTTCTTCCTTGAAGGGATACCTTTCCTTCACAGCTGCCAGGAGACGCCTCCAGAGGCTGTGAGATCATGCTTCATCTCCAATTGCTTTATCAATGACCCCGTCCCTAGCAAGGGATCCCAGCCACCTGTCTTCCCTGCCCTCTAATTTCAGACTTTCGGCTCCTTTGTCCCAGCATCGGAGCAGCCAGGTGACAAGCTGCTCACCTATGCAATGACCAAAATCTTTTCGCACATCTTGTAGCTCACACTGGTATAAGTTTTGGGTAGTTACTGTTGATTTTTTGGCATCTTCATCTTCCTCCTCCTGAATCCCTGATGGCCCAGCATCGTCATCTCTATACCTAGATTTGGCAGAAGACTCTCTGCGTTCTAAATGACCTGAATCTCTATACCATTTTTTCACTTTCTCTACAGGGACAATTTGCACTGCTACAGCTCGTTTCTCTGACCCAGCTACAGGGTCTGCCACAGGGGTTGGAATACCCTCTGCAGGGTCAACTTGCACTGCTACTGCTCGTTTCTCTGACCCAGCCACAGGAGCTGGAGTGGCTGCAGGAGCTGGAGCTGGAGTGGCTGCAGGAGCTGGAACGGCTGCAGGCACTGGAGCGGCTGCAGGAGCTGGAGCGGCTGCAGGAGCTGTAGGGAGCTGGAGCGGCTGCAGGAGCTGTAGTGGTAGCAGGAGCTGGAACTGGAGCAGCTGCAGGAACTGGAGTGACTGCAGGAGCTGGAACTCGAGTGACTGCAGAGTGCATAGTAGGGGTCGGAGTGGCCGTTGGGTCTGTCACAGGACTTGGAGTGGCCGCAGGGTCTGTCACTTGGTTGATAGTAGTATCAATTGCAGCTCGATAGGCATGGGCCAGACCCCAGCACGTTACAGTGATTTGTGTTACTTTGGAACTGCCAGAGTCATGACACAAGACTGTGAACGCAGAGTCTTCTGCTAAGTCTAGGTACAGAGAAGACGATGCTGGGCCATCAGGGATTCAGGAGGAGGAAGATGACTATATAATACTGTATTACAGTGTAATACAGTATTATATAGAGGACTATATAATATTGTATGTCATCACTACCATGATTACTATATACCCTAGATGAAAATGGTGATTAATTAGAATGTATGGGAAAGAGTGTAACTTGAGCATTACATAAACGGTATGGAATAAGGGGTGGATAGATGTTCTAGTTTCAGTTAGGACAGAGTTAATTTTCTTCCTAGTAGCTGGTAGAATGCTATGTTTTCGATTAGGATGAGAAGAGTGCTGATAACATGCTGATGTTTTAATTGTCGCATAGCAGTGCTTACACCAAGCCAAGGACGTCTCAGCTTCTTGCTCTGTCCTGCCAACGGGCAGGCTGGGGGTGCAGCAAGAGCTGGGAGGGGACAGACCCAGGACAGGTGACCCAAACTAGCCAAAGGGGTATTCCATCCCATCTGACATCATGCTGAACAATATATAGGGGTGGCTAGCCGGGGGAGGGGGCCCGGACTGCTTGGGGTTAGGCTGGGCATCGGTCAGCGGGTGGTGAGCAATTGCGTTGTGCATCACTTGTTTCATACACATTATTAGTAGCAGTACTATTATCATCATCATTGTTATTATTATTACTGTTATTATTATTTTCCTGTCTTAATAAACTGTCTTTATGTCAACTCACGAGCTTCACTTTCCCATTTCTCTCCCCCATCCCAGAGAGGGAGGGGGGAGGGTGAGCAAACGGCTGTGTGGTGTTTAGCTGCCGGCCGGGTTAAACCACGACACATTTGCTGTTGGGTTTGCGGTGGGTCCCATGTAGCGAGAACTTGTCCCAGTCGCAAAGACGTAACACAGCAGCCGGGAAACGGGGGGGCCTGGGGGCCGGGGGGGGAGCACCCACCCAGCAGGCAACTTGGAGCTCCCAAACAAGCCCGCGATTGTGGTCCGGGGCGCCGTGGCCCAAATTTGATCAGGGCGAAGAATAAAGGGGTGCAGTGCGACTGCAGGCCCTGAGGTGTTTACTTGTCAATATTATGGGCCTGCAGCTCGGGGAAAATGGGTAGTGGGGAGTGGAGCATTAGAGAAAGGTTTTGAAATACCTCCTCAACAATTGGAGGAAAGGCAGCTTTTAGCAGTCAGTAATACAATACCAACACAGCAGACAGGGGATGTGCCTTTGGTAGCATTAACTTTGGGGGTCAATTCTTGTCCCCAGATGAATGTTATCCTGATGATTACTGGTCTTCTCAATCCTACACCGCCCTCGGTGAAGCTGCCAGCACTGGTGAACACAAGGGCAGACGTCACAGTGATACCCAGAATGCGATGGCCTAGTAGTTGGCCGCTTTGGCCTTTCCTGAAATCTGTACAAGATGTGGGTGGGAAGGAGTATGGCAGTAGGAGCAAACACCCTATCATGTTCTCCTGGGTGGACAATGGTTTGACTGTGGAGGCTGGATGCTTGTCTCCATATGTGTTGGACATTCCCATCGCGCTCATAGGGCGGGACATTTTACAGATGATGGGGGCTAGCCTAGTAATCCCTGACAGGCCTATTAAGCAGGAACAAGACCAGGGTTTTTAGCAGTGGCCGCTGATGAGCCTCTCACCTGGCTGTTGTCTTGGAAATCTCATGAGCCTATCTGGGTGAATCAGTGGCCGCTATCTCAAGAAAAATTAGAGGTGCTAGAGGAACTGGTTAAGCAAGAGGTTGCACTAGGACATCTATGCCATTCAACTAGCCCCTGGAATATACCGGTATTTCTAATTAAGAAGAAGACAGGGAAGTGGCGTTTTCTCCATGATCTGCGTAAAGTGAACACAAGCATGCAGGACATAGGAGCCCTTCAACCTGGACTCCCAGTGCCTTCTATGATTCCTCAGGATTGGCAATGCCTTGTCATAGATCTCAAGGACTGTTTTTTCTCAATTCCATTGGCGGAACAGGACGAGCAGTGCTTTGCGCTGACTGTTCCATCTGTTAATAATCAGGCACCTGCTAAACGGTATGAATGGACAGTCTTGCCGCAGGGTATGAAGAATTTGCCCACCATTTGTCAGATGTTTGTGGCCCGCGCATTGCAGCCAGTTAGGAAGCAATACCCACAGCTGATGATGTTACACTACATGGATGACATCCTAGTGGCAGGGGAGACGTTACCGAATGATCTAGAAGACACAATTACTCAGGCCATGGGGAAACATGGGTTAGCAATAGGGGAAGAAAAAACACAGAGAACAAGCCCGTGGAAGTATTTAGGCACTCAGATGTATGCTCGTGTGGTTCAGCCTCAGAAGGTGTTGGTAGCAAACCCAAAAGTAGAAACCTTGAATCAACTGCAAGAGCTCGTAGGCTCAATGCAGTGGCTACGACAGTTTGCGTTGCTAGCACCGAATGAGATGAAGACCTTCACAGACCTGCTGCAGGGAGACACAAACCTGACAGCACCACGATGATTGTTACCTACACATCAAAAGTTATTGCAGTCTTTCTTTTCGTACATGCAGGCGGGTGGGCTCGCAAGGCAGGAATTGGGGAAGGGAATTCAGGCACATATCTTACTACAGCATGAGGGGGTGGTCATAATATTGCACCAAGGGGACAGTCGACACCCACTGCTTTTTGGATATTGTGTGGCCCCGAAGGTTGCGTTACCGCAGTGGGAGGATCTATTAGCTCTCGCCATACAGTGGGCCCGAACGAGAACAGTCGGATGCTCCAGTGTAGAGCCTGTGTCAATTTCATGTGAGTTATCTGCAACCTCATTGGACTTGTTGCAGAGGAACAGTATGTCAATCCAGGCTGTGCTGGCCAGGTATCCTGGTCATTTGGAAGTGATGCGGACTTCCCCTTGGTCGGTAATTGTACAATTTGTCACCATACTGCCAGTGGTCCTGCTTGCCCAGCAACCGCTGAAGGCCCGCACAGTGTTCACAGATGCCGCAGGGTCGACGCACAAATTTGCGGTGGCATGGTGGGACGGGATCATGTGGGAAAAGGAGGTCAGGCAAGAACCGGGAGTGTCACTTCAACAACTGGAACTGAGAGCCATGTTGCTTGCCTTAACACGCTTCCCAAATGAGCCCTTGAATATTATCACTGACAGTCAGTATTGTTTTCGAGCGGCGCAGCTGTGTTGCTCCTGTACAACTCCCTGCACCGTTACTGCTACACTGTTATACAGTGCCCTCTCCAAGAGACCTTGGCCTGTATTTATCCAGCATGTAAATAGTCATACTGAGATCCCTGGATTTATCATTGAGGGAAACCGGGTAGCAGACGCTGCCTGCTATGTACTCGACCTTCGAGAGGCAGCAGCCCAATCCCACCATCAGTTTCATCAGTCTGCCCTCGCTTTGCACCGGCAATTTCATCTACCATTATCTGAAGCGAGAAACATAGTGGCAGCTTGTCGTGCTTGCAACACCGCAGCACCCTTGCCCATGGGGGTTAATCCTCGCGGTCTCCGCCTCAATGAGTTATGGCAGATGGATGTCACAGAATTCGCACCATTCGGGCGACTCAAATATTTGCACGTAGCAGTTGACACGTGCAGTGGTCTCATGTGGGCTACCGCCAGTACCGCCAGAAAGCGAAACAATGTATTGCCACGCTTCGCATGGCTATTGCGGTCCTAGGTGCGCCTACCACCCTGAAAACTGATAATGTCCCAGCTTATATCAGTCATACTTTTACCCGATGGTGTGCTGCATGGGGTATTAAGCTCGTTAAGGGCATTCCTGGCAATAGTCAAGGCCAGGTGATTGTGGAATGAGTGCACCGGACCCTCAAGGAGCGTCTTCGGGCACTTAAGGAGGGGGGAGGTTTGGATACTCTGGAGCTATGCCCACATGCTTTGCTTCTGCGAGCTCTCTTTTCATTAAACCATCTAGAAGGACGGGCTAATGACCACCTTCGGGATTCTGCAACACCCATTGGTATAGTCCAGACATGGACAGCGGCAGGCCTATGGTCGAAAGACCCGGTACCTTTATTGGTCTTGGGCTGGGGCTATGCTTGTGTGCAGCTCCCTTCTGGACTGACCTGGCTGCCAGCCCGACATGTATGCCCTGTGCCGGGGGGTGAATTCCCCTCGTGAGTAGAGGCCATTTCGGCTGAGACGGACGATAGAGGAAGTAGGATAATGTTACTGGCAACTGACTTATAACTGCCACATACTTGCTATTTGCAGTGCCTAGGGATTCTGCTGTTGCTGCTACCATGCTGCTGCGCCAGCAATTTCTGGCAACAACTTGCGAAACTGACTAGCCACATGGATGCGACGCTCTGCTTGGCTCTTACGGCGGTGGGCGACCCCTTTTCACTTTGCTTGTTTGGCATTCCGCAGCCATTAAACGTACCTAGGAATGAAAGTGGTGGGGGTCATAAATTCGAATTACACCATCAATACTATATGTGACGGACTTAGAGAAAGCAACGTCAACGACATCTGCAATTTGCAGGTATCAGCGGTGTTGTCTAATGGTCCAAACAACAATGAGACACAGAACTGGGGGTTCAGTCTCTGGGCTGCAATATTAGCTGTGAATTATAGCACCCTGGCGCTTGAAGAACTCTCTCCCTGGCTAACTTTGGGTACAATTATGCACAATGACACACGCAGGAGTGGGTTAATCTTTTTCAACACGATGGAGTCAAAAAGGCGTTTTCTCCCTCCATGTAGGTGGCTGGATGCTACCATGGCAGAGACGTTCCCTTCAATGCATCTGCCCGGTGCAGAATATGATGATAAGAGGTGGGCGACAATCGTGGTATTTGACAGTCCCTCAATACCTTTGCGTTTGCCGCAGGGAATCTTCTTGCTTTGTGGGGGTGGTCAGGCTTACCCGACTATTCCCCCTAATGCTTATGACAGACCTTGCGCACTTGGTACTTTGGCAGTTAGTCCCCTCGCACCCGATTACATCAGGAACGCTACAGGGGAGGCAGGGAGCCATCACAAGCGCTCATTGAAAGATCCCACTCTAGATCCGGACTGCGATGACAGGTAGTATTTGACTACCTGAGCACAAACAATTGTTGAGACGCTTTTTATATTTCCGCAGCTCGTTCGAAATACTAAGACGACTGAGCAGTTAGCTTGTTGGGCGCTGAAGAATGCTAATCGCACAGCAAAGACTTTGACAAACTTCATTGATGGCATGGAAGCTCTTAAAGAAGGATTGTCCTCGACAAGGCTGGCTGTGGACTACTTGCTTGCTTGAACTGGCATCGGTTGCTCTGAGTTGGAGGATGCTGGCGTCAAAGGTTTCTGTTGTATTGATTGGACAAAGAACGTGACAACGGCAATTGAGCGAGCCAAGGGCGTGGTTGAGAAGTTGTTGAAGAGCTCGTATGGAGATCGAATTTACCGAGACTGGTGAGGGAAGGGCTGGCTAGATAGGAAGGGCTGGTGGATAACCTCTCTTTTATCAGCAGTTTTTTCGGTGGTGATATTATTGGGTGTCGGCGTGCTCTTCTTGCCCCTGCTCTTTCGACTATTGCGACAGATGCTTGAAAAGCTAGTCCTGCAAACAGCGAATATTAACCTGCTTCTTAATAATGGATGGCAGTGCCTGCCACAAGAAGAGAATGATCGCCTTTAGCTAATGCTGTACTATGCTAATATCTTCTGTAACAGGAAAAGGGGGTGAGACAAAAAGGGGCGTGATATATAGCATAAGGAGAGGGGAGATATGGGGGGAGATGTGGGGGGAGGATTGGGAGGGACCGTGGGTGGAATGGTCACGGGGATCCGTGGCGGTCGTGTGTACAGGTATAAGAAACTATGCTACGCAGCAATAAATTGGCACTTGAGCTAGACAAATGCGTGTCCGTCTCTGGTGTCCCTGCTCGGGGAGCAGACATCCAGGCAGCCAATCAATGCTGTCTCTTGGGCTGGGGTAGCACAGAGAGAGGCAACAGGTCTGGTTGGATTCAGAGCACTGAACTACCACCGTCACGGATTCACCAGTAACGTATAACCACCCTTACTCTAGTCGCGTTTAATGAGAGCTATCACGACTAGGAACAATGCAATCAAGTGCAATTTATTACACCAACAGGTACACAGGTTCTTTGGATTGCCGGCGATAGTGACTGTCTGCAAAAGCAAGCTAGCATACATGAAATACACAGGTGACACAGGTGACACAGGTGACAGAGGTGCACAGCCTGGAAATTAACACGTTAAAAGGATCAAAGACTCTAGAGAAATTTATAACCAAGTGTTCAAATCTCACCCAAAGGCGTCCCACTGGGGGGGAAGTGAGGCTCAGCCCGTCCAACTGGTCCCAGGAGTCAGGAGGTCCTCAAGATGTTGTATTCCCTCGGGATGGTATCTCCCCTGATGGTGGTATCTTCCCTAACATCCCCTCTCTCTTAGGCCAATTTATATTATTTTCTATCTTTTAAGTGGAGCTTGAGTGGCTCTAGTCAAGCATATCTTAGTTGTGATTGGTAAAAAGTTCTCCCGTCTCTGTTTAAAGTAATAGGCTCCGAGAAATTCAGAGCACATGCTCAGTGAGGGGTGGTCGCACCTTGGAGGCGGGTAGGTTTTGGGATAGAGGCGTGTTTTGGTATTATAATGATATTATAATGAGCACTAGGGTACAGCATTTGTCAAAACATGACAGGTCCTTGGCTCAAGGTAGCTAAAAGTGCAGCTTATCAGTCTCAGTGTGCACAAGAACAATCGAGTCTCCACCTGGTTACAGAGCCTAGCCGTGGTGTCTCCACTCCACTGTACGCTCCATACTGTTTCTTAGAGCTAGCACACCAGGTTCCCCCAGTACGATAGCATCTAAGGTTGAAAGCCTAGGGAACGCTCAGGTCATGCAGCTACGCCTTACCCTGAAAGCCTCTTCAATGCTGTACATTTTCTTTAAAATGTGAATGTTAGTTTTATTTTCCTAGTTACTTCAGGCAATTACAGCACAGTATATACCTTCCAATAATAATAATACAAAAAACTCGGAGCTATTACAAGATCTTTATACAAGAAGGTGTCATTTTAATGTATGAAACATTAACTGGGAAACAGTTTATGTACTGTACATGTATAAGTTTTGGTTTGGAGAGTTATCTTACTATTTGTGTTCAGTCAAGTTCAGTAAATGACCAAACAATTTCCATGGCCAAATAACATAGTAAAGGCTATGTGAATCTGGAATTTAATTTCATATAAAAGCCAGTCATCATTTCATTAATGCAAGATATGGAAACGTAGCAGAGCTTGAAAAACTTAATATAAAGTTATTGATTAAACAGTATAGGAATCACAGGGTTGAAGAATACAGAGTCATACCACCAACACCAGTTCCAACACATCAGCACTGTGATTCTCAGGAAAAGGATATAAATTCCTCTAGAGACTGATGCTTTTGATCTCAGTACCACTGAGAAGGAAGAGTGTTTAACACAACTATTGTATGTATATTTCCAAAGTACAAAAATAGAGCTGTACAACTATTACAGTACAGTGAAAATTTCCTCATCTACAACAATCTGGAAATAGTAACATTTTCACAAGGGGAAGGTTCCTTTTTTTTTTTTTTTTTTTTTAAATAACATTGCATTCAAATGCTACATTAAAATACTATGGCCTTTAAATCCCCATAGATTTTATTATTATTAAAGACTCAAAAATCTGTTACAGATATTAATACAAAGTGTTTCTCAACATTGTCTTTTAGGAGACTGATATTTGCCATATATTCCCACATTACTATGCAGAAGTAGTTTGGCAAGGGACTCCTTGCCAAATCTAAAGGAGTTATCCAGGTCACCTCAAAGAACATATTGGTTAATAGAATCAAAGATTCATAGAATGGTTTGGGTTGAATGGGACCTTAAAGGTCATCTAATTCCACTCTCCCTGCCATAGAGAACACCTTCCACTAGACTAGGTTGCTCAAAGCCCCATCCAACCTTGCCTTAAACACTTCCCGGTTATCCACAAATCCTCAGGGTAACCTGTTCCAGTACCTCGCCACCTTCATTAAAAAGAATTTCTTCCTTATGTTTAATAGAAATCTACTCCCTTTTAGTTTAAAAGCATTGAACCATTGACTGCAACTCTCTGAGTGCAACCATCCAGCCAATTCCTTATCCATCTACCAAACACCATGTATCCAATTTAGAGACAAGGATATTGTGCAGAAAAATGTCAAATATTTTCCACAAGTCCAGTTAGATGATGTCTGTTTCTCTTCCCCTATCCACCAATGCTGTCACCCCATTGTAGAAGGCCATCAGATTTCTCAGGCACAATCTGCCCTTAGTGAAGCCCTGCTGGATGTCTTAGATCACCTCCTTAAAAAAGCATTTGCACAAATACTCTATTGTGATGGCACCCTGTCCTGGTTTCAGTTCGGAGAGAGTTAATTTTCCTCCCAGTAGCTGGTAGGGTGCTATGTTTTGGCTTAGGATGAGAAGAGTGCTGATAACATGCTGATGTTTTAATTGTTGCAGAGCAGTGCTTACACCAAGCCAAGGACATATCAGCTTCTCACTCTATCCTACCAGCGGGCAAGAGCTGGGTATGCAGCAAGAGCTGGGAGGGGACAGACCCGAGACAGCTGACCCAAACTGGCCAAGGGGGTATTCCATACCATCTCACATAAATCTCACATAATGCTGAGCAATAGATAGGGGTGGATAGCCGGGGGGGGGGGGGGGGGGAGTTGGGGGCGGGCTGCTCAGGGTTAGGCTGGTCAGCGGGTGGTGAGCAATTGCATTGTGCATCACTTGTTTTGTACACATTATTAATAGCAGTACTATTATCATCATTATTGTTATAATTATTATTGTTATTATTATTATTGTTATTATTATTTTTCTGTCTTAATAAACTGTCTTTATCTCAACTCACGGGCTTCACTTCTTCACTTTCCCATTTCTCTCCCCCATCCCAGAGAGGGAGGGGGGAGGGTGAGCGAACGGCTGTGTGGTGTTTAGCTGCCGGCCGGGTTAAACCACAACAGTCCTTTTTGGCGCCCAACATGGGGCACAAAGGGTTGAGATAATGACAGATCGGACCAGAGTGTGTTAAACTAAAATTGGTATAAGTATTAGACCTGCTTAATAGTTGCTAGTCACAATATTGATTCCTTTAATCTCAGGACTGCTGTGCCTCTTTTCCAAATTGAGTTTTATAGCATGTTACTTTCTGCATGTACTCCCTGTAGTTCTGTTTATCCTTTCTGGGCCCTTGTGCTGTAATTGCCTGAAGTAACTAGGAAAATAAAACTAACATTCACATTTTAAAGAAAATGTACAGCATTGAAGAGGCTTTCAGGGTAAGGCGTAGCTGCATGACCTGAGCGTTCCCTAGGCTTTCAACCTTAGATGCTATCGTACTGGGGGAACCTGGTGTGCTAGCTCTAAGAAACAGTATGGAGCGTACAGTGGAGTGGAGACACCACGGCTAGGCTCTGTAACCAGGTGGAGACTCGATTGTTCTTGTGCACACTGAGACTGATAAGCTGCACTTTTAGCTACCTTGAGCCAAGGACCTGTCATGTTTTGACAAATGCTGTACCCTAGTGCTCATTATAATATCATTATAATACCAAAACACACATACTCCAAGAAGCTCCCCACAAACAAACAATCCTTAAGGTGGCTTTGTGCCCAGAATTGTGTGTTGTGAGCCTTCATGAATCCAGAGGGATTGCTGTATGCATAAAAATGTTATTATCTTGTTGGTTTAATTTAAATATGTTATTTATGTAACATAACTTTAATTTAGTCACTGGCTTTGACTCAACATATGTTTGAACTGTCTGCTCACTCTGTAAAGACCCATGAATAGTAAGCATGTGGATTTACAATTACAGATAAGAGCTGGAGGCTGAGAAGTTGAATTACTCTTGAATACTTAAAATATGTCAGTTTTGGCATTCTGACTACAGTGGGAATGTTTTTTTGTGCTCCTGAATCTGGAAATAAGTTGAATTGTAATTGCATAAGAATTTAATTTTTAGGAGAGGTAGGCAAGATAAACAAACTTCATCATTCTTCCTTGTTAACAGATTAACTGGCATATGAGGGCTTTTATATTGCTTTTGTTTTGTTTATATATATATAGACGGAGCAACAATAGGTACTGAAACGTTACCTTCATATTCATTAGTAGGCCAACTGCGATTTATCAGATGAGCTGTCATGTTCCATCTCTAGCTCTTGTTTTTACAAAGGATATTTTAGAAATCACTTTCTAGGCTACTGTTCATGCAGGAATATTTCTGTTATTTTTCTCAGAGCCTCCAGTGGTGTTTTTCAGTCACAACCTGTTAGCAAAGGAGTTTGAGACAGAATTTTCTTACCAACATCTAATTTGGAAGGCATATGAGAGTTTCTTTTGGAATAGCTTTATAATCTAAATTCTCTATCTGGGTTTATTAGAACTGTTTCATCTTCGTGGACATTTAGCACGATTACAACTTAGCCTTGACATTTTTTTGTAATGTTGTTGTTTCATCCAGACATGCAACTTGGAGTGGTTCAGCACAATCAAGAAGATCATAGAATCATAGAATCATTTAGGTTGGAAAAAAACAGTCAGGATTCAACCATCTTGATCTACTGAGTCTCATCACTGAACGGTGTCCTCTACTGCCATGCCCACTTATCTCTTAAATACTTCCAGAGATGGGGATTCCACCACTTCCCTGGGTGGCCCATTCTAATGTTTGGCCACCCTTTCCATAAATAAATTATTCCTAATCATAGAATCATAGAATCATAGAATATCCTGAGTTGGAAGGGACCCTTAAGGATCATCAAGTCCAACTCTTGACACCGCACAGGTCTACCCAAAAGTTCAGACCATGTGCCTAAGTTCACAGTCCAATCTCTTCTTAAATTCAGACAGGCTCGGTGCAGTGACCACTTCCCTGGGGAGCCTGTTCCAGTGTGCAACCACCCTCTCTGTGAAGAACCCCCTCCTGACGTCCAGCCTAAATTTCCCCTGCCTCAGCTTAACCCCGTTCCCGCGGGTCCTGTCACTAGTGTTAATGGAGAAAAGGTCTCCTGCCTCTCGACACCCCCTTACGAGGAAGTTGTAGACTGTGATGAGGTCTCCCCTCAGCCTCCTCTTCTCCAGGCTGAACAGGCCCAGTGACCTCAGCCGTTCCTCGTACGTCTTCCCCTCCAGGCCTTTCACCATCTTCGTAGCACTCCTCTGGACACTTTCCAACAGTTTCATGTCCTTTTTATACTGTGGTGCCCAGAACTGCACACAGTACTCGAGGTGAGGCCGCACCAGCGCAGAGTAGAGCGGGACAATCACCTCCCTTGACCTACTAGCGATGCCGTGCTTGATGCACCCCAGGACACGGTTGGCCCTCCTGGCTGCCAGGGCACACTGCTGGCTCATATTCAACTTGCTGTCTACCACGACCCCCAGATCCCTCTCTTCTAGGCTGCTCTCCAGCGTCTCATCGCCCAGTCTGTACGTGAAGCCAGGGTTTCCCCATCCCAGGTGCAGGACCCGGCACTTGCTCTTATTGAACTTCATGCGGTTGGTGATCGCCCAGCTCTCCAACCTGTCCAGATCCCTCTGTAAGGCCTTTACGCCCTCATTTGAGTCCACAACTCCTCCAAGTTTGGTGTCATCAGCAAACTTGCTCAAAATACCCTCTATTCCTACATCCAGATCGTTTATAAAAATATTGAAAAGTACCAGCCCTAAAATGGAGCCTTGAGGGACCCCACTGGTGACCGCCCGCCAGCCTGACGCAGCCCCATTTACCATAACCCTTTGGGCCCTGCCCGTTAGCCAATTGCTCACCCATCGTATGATGTTTTTATTTAGCTGTATGGTGGACATTTTGTCCAGTAGGATCCTATGGGAAACCGTGTCAAAAGCCTTGCTGAAGTCCAAAAAAATCACATCAGCTGGTTTCCCTTGGTCCACCATACGGGTGATCTTATCATAAAAGGAAATCAGGTTAGTTAGGCAGGACCTACCCTTCACAAACCCATGCTGGCTGGGACCAATGACAGCTTTGTCCCCCAGGTGCGCCTCAATAAGTTCGAGAACCAACTTCTCTATGATTTTACCAGGCACTGACGTGAGACTGACAGGCCTGTAATTGCTAGGGTCTTCTTTCTGACCCTTCTTGAAAATCGGCACAACATTTGCCAGCTTCCAGTCTACCGGGACCTCTCCAAATTCCCAGGATCGTTGAAAAATAATTGAAAGAGGTTCCGCGATGACGTCCGCCAGCTCTTTCAGCACCCGGGGATGAATCCCATCCGGACCCATGGACTTGTAGGGATCCAGGTGGAGCAGCAAATCCCACACACGTTCAGGGTCGGTTGGGAGTTTGTCATCCCCACCGTCCCGGCCCTCCAGCTCAGGGCACCCTGGGTCCCGAAGCCCATCATCGGCATTGAAGACAGAGGCAAAGAAGGCATTAAGCGTCTCTGCTTTGCCTACGTCATCGTCTGTGAGGAGACCTTCCCTATCAAGGAGCGGCCCTATGTATTCTTTAGTTCTCCTTTTTCCATTTACATATCTAAAAAAACCCTTTTTATTTTCTCTCACAGACACAGCCAGCTTCAACTCTAGCTGTGCTTTGGCCACTCGAACTTTCTCCCTACAAACACGAACAGCATCCCTGTATTCTTTCCATGACGCCTGGCCCTCCTTCCAGTAGCGAAACACTCTCTGTTTCCACCTAATCTCCATTAGAACATTCCTGGTCAGCCACGCCGGCCTCCTGCCCCGCCTGCCTGACTTGCGATATTTTGGAATTGCCTTATCTTGTGCTTCTAGGAGGCATCGCTTAAAGAGTGACCAGCACTGGTGGACATCGAGGCCTTCAAGAGCAGTTTCCCAGGGGACCTTGCTGACTAGTTCCCTGAGCAGCCTGAAGTCCGCTTTCCCCATATCTAGGGATGAGGTTTTGGTGGCACTTTTCCTTCTGTCACCATAAATTTTGAACTCAACCACTTCATGGTCGCTATGACCGAGGCGGCCACCAATCACCACATCTCCCACCAGACCCTCTCTGTTTTCTAGCAACAGGTCTAGGAGGGCACCTTTCCTAGTTGGCTCCGTTAGCACCTGCACCAAGAAGTTATCATCTAGGTGCTTCATGAACCTCCTGGACTTGCTCGTGTCAGCCGTGTGGCACTCCCAGTTAACATCCGGCAAGTTGAAGTCCCCCATAAGGACAAGGGGAGTTAATCTCGAGGCCTCTCTTAGTTCTGTAAAGAATAATTTATCGGCGCTATCGTCCTGGCCAGGCGGTCTGTAATAGACTCCCACAACGACATCCCCTTTATTCGTTCGTCCCTTGATCCTTACCCAGAGGCTCTCAACTTTGCCATCGCCGACCTGAAGTTCCACACAGTCCAGCCCCTGCTTCACATACATAGCCACCCCACCACCTCGCCTACCCTGCCTGTCCCTCCTGAAGAGCCTGTAACCATCTATCGCAACACCCCAGTCACAGGACTCATCCCACCAGGTTTCGCTTATGCCGATGATGTCGTAGTTGCGGGACTGGGCCAGGACTTCTAGCTCTATCCAATCTAAATGTCCCCTGATACAATTTGAGACACTTTGCTCATGTCCTATCACTTACCACATGAGAAATGAAACTGACACCCTCCTTGTTCATTTCAGGTAGTTGCAGAGAGCAAAGAAGTCTCCCCTCAGCCTCCTCTTCCCCACAGCAAACAACCCCAGTTCCCTCAGCCACTCTGTTCAAGTCTTTTCACCCCCTCACCAGCTTCATTGCTCTTCTCTGCACCCACTTCAGCAACTCAATATCCTTCTCTTATTTGACATGCAGGCTCATCAGTGTTGCATATAAGGGGACAATCACTTCCCTAGTCCTGCTGGCCACACACTTTCTGATGCAGGCCATGATGCTGCTGGCCTTCTTGGCCACCTGGGCACACAGCTGGCTCACGATCAGGACCCCCAGGTCCTTTTCTGCTGGGCAACTTTCCAGCTACTCTTCACCAAGCCTGTGTCAATGCATGGAGTTGTTATGAAAAAAGTGCAGGACCCAGCACTGAGCTTTGTTAAATGCTGTCTAGCCTACCAAGATCTGTCCGCAAAGCCTTCCTACAGTCAAGTAGATTGACAGTCCCACATAACTTGTGTATTGAGTGTATTAGTCTGCTAATACAGGGTATTAAACATGGAATTATTAACAATCCTCCACATATCCCCAATACTACCATCCTTATTTTAGCAAACCAATCACCGCCCATAAAGCCCCCTCCCATAATCCTCTTAGATCGATTCCATTCCAAGCTTGAACTGGGACATGTGCAATTTTCTTCATTTCTTTTACAAGTTCATTTACAGCTTTTCTTTCTGTTGTGGTTTAACCCAGCGGGCAGCTAAACAACACATGGCTGCTCGCTCACCTCCCCCCCTCCTTCTCTGGGATGGGAGAGAGAAATGGGAAAGTGAAGCCTGTGAGTTGAGATAAAGACAGGAAAATAACAATAACAACAATAATAATGACAATAATGATGATAATAGCACTACTAGTAATAATGTGTATGAAACAAGTGATGCACAATGCAATTGCTCACTACCTGCTGTCCGATGCCCAGCCTAACCCCAAGCAGTCCAGCCCTGCTCCCAGCTCTTCAGTGTTGCATATAAGGGGACAATCACTTCCCTAGTCCTGCTGGCCACACACTTTCTGATGCAGGCCATGATGCTGCTGGCCTTCTTGGCCACCTGGGCACACAGCTGGCTCACATTCAGCTATCACAACCAGCACCCCCAGGTCCTTTTCTGCTGGGCAACTTTCCAGCTACTCTTCACCAAGCCTGTGTCAATGCATGGAGTTGTTATGAAAAAAAGTGCAGGACCCAGCACTGAGCTTTGTTAAATGCTATCTAGCCTACCAAGGTCCATCCACAAAGCCTACCTATAGTCAAGTAGATTGACAGTCCCACATAACTTGGTGTCATCTGCAAGCTTACTGAGGGTGCACTCAGCACACTCATCATGATGGTTGATTTTCTTTTTTTTTTTTTTTTTAAATCTGCCCCAGTATTGAGTCCTGAAGAATGCCACTGGTGACCAGTCAACTAGATCGAGGTACGTTCACTATGACTCTTTGAGCCCAGCCAACTGGACAGTTCTTCACTCAGTGAACCATGCTCATAAAAACAACTTTCCATTTGAATATTTTTAACTACACAGATATCACATACATACCTGTTTGATTTGTCCCTTTAGATTTTGGTGATGAATACTGCAATATCAAGATGTTGATGATAAAACAATCCCTTTAATTTTTGTACCCTACTCTCTTTTTGATGGCCACAGGTTAGCAATGTGCTTAAACTTTCCCTTGACATTAATCACAGAATCACAGAATTTCTAGGTTGGAAGAGACCTCAAGATCATCGAGTCCAACCTCTGACCTAACGCTAACAGTCCCCACTAAACCATATCCCTAAGCTCTACATCTAAACGTCTTTTAAAGACTTCCAGGGATGGTGACTCCACCACTTCCCTGGGCAGCCTGTTCCAATGCCTAACAACCCTTTCAGTAAAGAAGTTCTTCCTAACATCCAGCCTAAAACTCCCCTGGCGCAACTTAAGCCCATTCCCCCTCGTCCTGTCACCAGGCACATGGGAGAATAGACCAACCCCCACCTCACTACAGCCTCCTTTAAGGTATCTGTAGAGAGCGATAAGGTCACCCCTGAGCCTCCTTTTCTCCAGGCTGAACAAGCCCAGCTCCCTCAGCCGCTCCTCATAGGACTTGTTCTCCAGGCCCCTCACCAGCTTCGTCGCCCTTCTCTGGACCCACTCAAGCACCTCGATGTCCTTCTTGTAGCGAGGGGCCCAAAACTGAACACAGGACTCGAGGTGCGGACTCACCAGAGCTGAGTACAGGGGGACAATCACTTCCCTAGCCCTGCTGGCCACACTGTTTCTTATGCAAGCCAGGATGCTGTTGGCCTTTTTGGCCACCTGAGCACACTGCTGGCTCATATTCAGCCGACTATCAACCATCACTCCCAGGTCCTTCTCTGCCTGGCAGCTCTCCAACCACTCATCTCCCAGCCTGTAGCTCTGCTTGGGGTTATTGCGCCCCAGGTGCAGGACCCGGCACTTGGCCTTGGTGAACTTCATGCAGTTGACCTCAGCCCATCGGTGCAGCCTATCCAGATCCTCCTGCAGAGCTTTCCTACCCTCAAGCAGATCGACACACACACCTAGCTTGGTGTCATCTGCGAACTTACTGAGGGTGCACTCGATGCCCTCGTCCAGATCATCGATGAAGATATTAAAGAGGACCGGCCCCAGCACCGAGCCCTGGGGGACGCCACTAGTGACTGGCCTCCAACTGGACTTGACTCCATTTACCACGACTCTTTGGGCCCGGCTATCCAGCCAGTTTCTAATCCAACGAAGCGTACACCAGTCCAAGCCAGGAGCAGCCAGTTTCTTGAGAAGAATGCTGTGGGAGACGGTGTCAAAAGCCTTGCTGAAGTCAAGGTAGACCACATCCACTGCCTTTCCCTCGTCCACCCAGCGCGTCACTTTGTCATAGAAGGAGATCAGGTTCGTCAAGCAGGATCTGCCTTTCATAAACCCATGCTGACTGGGCCTGATCGCCTGCTTGCCCTGCAAGTGCTGCGTGGATAATTACCTTAGCACCAGATAATTACCTTACTGCATCAGAGATTAAAAGGAAGTATTAACTCTTGTTTCAAGACCAGATATGACATTTAGAAAGAGTTATGCTCATAAATATACCCTTCATCATCAGAATATTCCTATTTTATTATAGCTCTTGTGTCCTTACATCTCAGCAGTTAGCTGTTCCTTTTTAAAGTTGTAGAATCTCTTCATTATTTTTCTGAATTGAGCAATTACTGCTAAATTTAATTTCCTTCCCCCCCCCCTTTTTAAGTGGGTGCTAGGGTCTAAGGTTTTCTATAGGAGTGATTCACTTTTAACTCTTGTATTCCTGACCTTAAACAAATAAATAAATAATTGGGTTAAGCATGATTAATTTCAAGTCACAGTCTTTCATTTGCAAATCAACCCATATTCTTGTATCCACTTTAAGACTTATTTTTCACGTGGAAATCAGCCTTTGCTTTGTTCAAAAAAAAATAATAATAACATAAGAACATCTCTTGACAATCTCAAGGCAATAATTTCATTATTATTTCCTTCCTCTGAAGGAAATCTTAGAAAAATATAGAAATAAAATATTTAAAGAATATGATACTGTCAATCAAAAAGTGAAAAATCCTTCATTATTTCTCTTAGACTGACTTAACTCCTATGTTTATTTTACAAATTAGTTTTGGGAAAACAAAACCAAAAATTTCCAACTTATACCTATTAAGGTAGTCTTCTTCTCCTTCTTCTTCTTTTTTTTTTTTTTATATATAAATTTCATTTTGCCTGGCCTCCTGAATTATCACATATGCAATTTTCAAGTTCAGAACTGGAAAGAGAGAAGAATACTTTTAATTACTGTGTACCATTCACTCAGGTCCCTTCTACTTTGATGATAAAATAATGCACTGGAAATCACTGTATATCAAAGTACTTTGTATGTATTGGAAAATAAGTAATAAGACCATATATTTTGATTTTTGTCAAGGTGATCATCTCTGGGCAGGTGCGGACCACGGCAGAGCTGGGTACTGCGGCCTACTACCAGGGCCTTCCTGAATTGGGGAAGCCCCAGGAGAGCATAGAGACTGCCGGGGGTCTGTATCTGGTGCAAGAGCAGATGAAGAGTGTGGGCAGGGCCAGCAGTAACAGCAGTCACTGCCCACTGTCCCATAAGGAGCCCCTGGGGAGTGCCATGAACAGGGCGGACAAATGGCCTGGCATGGCAGTTGGCACAGAAGGGGACCCATGAGGGAGGGCACCCCATGAGGGAGGGCCGTTCCACCGGCCAAGTAGGAGGCACCAAGTACACCTTGACCCTACACCCAGATCTGTGCAGGCCATGGGTGCTCGCCATACCTGATCCTCAAGGCAGAATGGTGGGCGCTTGTCTCAAGGCAAAGGCTGTGGCTCACAGCATAGTCTTGAGGGGCCCCACAGCCCATGGCCAAACAGCCTGAAACTCTGTCACTGTCAGAAGGGAGGGGGGCCAGTGATACAGGAGAGTGGAAGCTGGCAACAACAAGGACCAACAGGAGGAAGGTCAGCAGGAGGAAGTCTACCCTCAGAGCCTGAGGTGCCCTTACAGAAGTGCTTCACTCCTCTGCTGTCTGGAAAGGAAAGACCCATTGCAGGGGGCGTGGTGCTGAGTAAGACAGCCCGATCTGCTCCCTGTGGAACAAGCAGTGCAACTAAGAAAATGCAACAGGTGATAGTAGTAGGAGACTGTCTTCTGAGAGGTATGGAGGTGCCCATCTGATGACTGGATCCCCTCTTGAGAGAAGTCTGTTGCTTACCAGGGGTTCATATCAGGGATGTCACCAAGAGGCTGCCAAGACTCATACAGCCTAAGGAGTATTATCCACTGTGCTGTTCCGTGTGGGTGTCAGTGATGCAGCCAGGAGCAGTCTGAGGAGTATGAAAAGGGATTATAGAGCTCTGGGAACAGCAGTAAGGGACTCAGGAGTGCAGGTGGTTTTTTTCATCAGTCCTGCTGGTCAAAGGGAAGGGAATTGAAAAGGACAGACAGATCTAGCAAGTCAACAGATGGTTACAGGGGTTTTCATTAGGGGCACAAATCATTTCATACTAGGAGTAGCTTAGGCTCAGTAGCACTTTGTTACTGCTGTTTGGCCTGTACTTAAACTCAGAGGCAACCTCACAATCTGTATTTAGTCAAATACAGGAAAGAATGTTCAAAAACAAATCCTTGCTGGTGATAGCATCTCCTTTACAGGCTTCCAGTTTAGTTTGGCTCAGCAGAACAAAATTACTGACAGATGTCTAAGGTAATGCTTTAGAAAAAGTGCCAAAATACCTTATCTGGTAGTGTACATTTGGCCAAGTATCCCCCAGTGCATTTGATACTTGCACCATTGTCAGAAGGACAGTTCATTTACATCACTTCCATATTAGCAGTGCCATTAAAACTCCAATTATCCAACACATACACTATTAAAATTCTCAATGGATAAGCTACTCAACTTTACATCTATTGCACAATTCTCATCGCAATTTAAAAATGTTTTAACACAACAGATTAAGTAATCCAGGACTACACTGTTTTATTATCTAATTAACAAAAAAAATGTTCTTCTACGTCAAATTCAGGGGTATAGCCTTTTCTCTTTTCCCTAATTTTACCTGGGAGCATTGAGCCAGCTGTATTGTCTGGGGGGCAAGTTCCTTTAAATTTGCTGCATTTCCTTTACCAAAAAGTTAGAGATGATCAGAGGTTCCTCCCAGCTGTGCTGATAGGAATATGAAATATTCTGAGTACATTTTCAATATTGTGCAGTTGCTGATATATGTGTAAATGAGCATAAAGTATTCCCAAATTGGAGAGACAGTGTTTCACATAAATGTTTCACAGATATAAAAAACTATCCAGCAGACAAGGCTCTGGCTGCTAAAAGCTAGCTTTTGCTTACTTTCAAGGCTGTGTTTAACTCCATTGTTTACTATAAAGCAAAAAAGAGCTTTGCATGCTCTTCCCTCTTCTTAATGCTGATGTGAAAGTGTCTGTATGACTAATATATGACCCGATGCTTTGGAGAATCAAATAATTAGCGAGAGCAAACTGCTTGTCCATGGTAAGAAAAAACTCCTCACCTTGAAAACTAACAGGAGGATCCTATCTGCCCATTCTGTCATATAATGCCAGGGATCAAACTGATCCACTAATAGCATGGCATGTCTGTCTGCTCATGTTTGGACAGTAAGTCAGTGCAAGGCAATTAATACACCCCAGCTTGGATGAAGGCATTGTGGACAACTGGAATTCACAGCAAAATAAGTGCTCATGCTGGTGTTTAGTACACTGAGGCCACAGCTCTGAATTTCGTCTGAGTAAAATGACAGAAATCCTTTGAAGAGTTGTGGCTGTGCCTACCAGAGAAGCTGATCTCCATCTCTTAGTTTTATCTGCCCTGTAAGCCTTTACATGTATTCTGCCTCTTTGGAAAATGCTGAATTTAAAAGGCCAAGGAAAGCTCACCTGAGTGGCAGAATGTGTTGGGTCTGTCTGAGCTGGAGTCACCTTTCCCTGCAGCAGCCCACACAGTGCTGTGCTCTGCACTCGTAACTGGAATAGCACTGATATCACTCCAGTGTTGTCTGTTGCTGCATAGTGCTGGCACAGCATCAGGACTCCTTCCAAGCCCCCAGGAGCCAGCAGGCTGGGGGTGGGCAAGTGATGGGGAGGGGACATCACCGGGGCAGCTGAACTAAACCAACCAAAGGGATATTCCGTAACACCTGATGTCACACTCAGCAATAAAAAGGGGGGCTCTTGTGCAGGAGGGGGCTGTCCTCCTGAACAACCACTACGTGTTTTGAGGCCCTGCTTCCCAGGACGTGGCCGAACATCGCTCCTTGATGGGAAGTAGAGAATAATTTTTTCCCTTCTCTCTGTGCTTCTGCACGGACTTATTGTTTCTGTTGTTTCTTTTTCTCCCCTTTCCCTTTAATTAAACCATTCTCATCTCAAACCTTGAGTTCTCTGTGTTGTATTTTCTCCCCCTTCCTTTTTGAGGAGAGGGGGAGTGAGAGAGCAGTTGTGGTGGAGCTCAGCTGCCCACCTGAGTAAAACCACCACACAGAAACAGGGATGTCTTAGGTTGTTTGCTTCACAGCTACCAGCAATGACTTGTTTAAACCAACACACCTGTAAACAAAGGAGAACATACACCTGTAGCTTAACAAAAGTGGAAATTTGGACAAATTGCTTCGAGATTGGATGTAATCTGAACCTGCCTGAATGAGTGAGTGCATGAAGGTTATTGTTTTAATACAAAACAACTGCCTAGATCTTGTGCTTTTTTTTTTTTTTCTTCCAGAAGACACGCAGGCACATGCGTAGTCTGAAACATTTGAGTAATCCTGCTGAAATCAATAGAAATACTCACATTTTAAGCAGTTTGTTTAAGCTGCCATTTAAGAGAAACTCTTTTTTTTTTTCCTTTTTTTTTTTTTTTTTCCCAAAGAGTAGAACAAGCAGGAAAGCATAATCATAAATGTAAAAACATGCTTCAGCTTGTATAATCCTAAATCTCATAATGTTATGCCAAAAAGATTGAATTAGATCCTACAGCAAGAGTACTGTTTAGAAAAAAATCAGCAACCAAAATAACAAGTGCATATTATTACTAATGTACTGTAGAGGATTATGCAAAACTGCAAGTCTCTGAATTACAGAAAGAATGGAAATAAAATCTTTGTTAATAAATTTTAACCAAGAAAACTGGAATTAATTTATTTTATGTTGAAAATATTTCCAGTACTTTACTTTCCAGAAGAATTCTATAGACAATGAAGACAGAATAGGTTTTTACAGAATCAAAGAACTACTGATTAGTTGAAAATGGACCTTTGGATATGACCGTAAGGTCAATCCTGTGCTCAGAACATGTCTAATTACAAAACATTACTCAGGGCTTTATCCAGTCATGTCTTTGAACATCTCCAAGGATGCAGTCCCACAAACTCTCTGGTCAGCTTGCCCCATAAATGACCACCTTCATGGTGAAAAATGTTTTCCTTATATTCCTAGAATTTCTTATGTTCCAACTTCATTCCTGTTGCCTATCTCCTTGTCACTGTGGACATCTGAGAGAAGTGGGACATTAAACCAAATCTTTATGAAACTAAATCCCTGACATCTCTACTTTTGAGCCTTTCTTTTCCAAAACACAGCTGTTATTGGGAGCAATATTGAATTCTATTTTAAATTTTTTAATGCCATTGGTAGTTGGAGAGCAAGTGCCTTTTTTTAAAAAAAAAAATGGCTAGAAGGGATTTATAGTGGACTCACAGTACCACTGTGTGAAATATTTTAGCTACATTAGATATTATTTTTTCTGATATATATTTGCATATAGACCTATGTAGAAACTGAAATACTACAACTTGTCCTTATGTAAGAAAACAAATATAATAGTGTTATTAATTTTTGCATGATTTCTGAACAAGTCAATGTCGATCTTATCATGTTATTATCCGTAAACTTCCAAATGGATGGTAGAGCACCTGTGACTTTTTTTTGCAAGAAAAAGACAGAAGTTTATGGACAGCATTTGATTCGTATTTCTCAGTATTTCTGTGACTACAGCTGAGCCTTAGTTAAGCTGAAATGCCTAATAAACTTCGTATGTCATTTATCAGGTAACTATGTCTTGACCTCAGAAAGGGAGTTCCAGTGATCTACAGTCTAATGGGCCCTTCTGTTATCTCACCTTTTTGCTTCAGTAGCTCCCCTGTTCAAATGACTGATGTCAGATGCCTTAGTGTGCTAACCAAAAGTAAAAAACAGTGACCTTAACTTTCTGCTTTAACCCATTGCTGTTAAAGAAGAGCTCAGAACCCTTCATTAATGATTTTGGTACTGCAAAGCTCATTAGTTAAACGTAGATTTGTAAAACCAAGACCATAATTAGAGACTGTGTGAACTGTTGTGCTAATTATGACATGAAAAAAAAAACACCTCTGATAGAGACTGAATTTTCTCTTA
Organism: Netta rufina; assembly: GCF_964035555.1. NCBI lineage: Eukaryota > Metazoa > Chordata > Aves > Anseriformes > Anatidae > Netta > Netta rufina. Next base: position 12,474,038 of record NC_140139.1, read on the forward strand.
GCCTTACTGAGGGAAAAAAAAAAAAATCAATGAAGAACACAGTTATAGTTTCATAATGTATTTGGATTGTCATGGCATGTTGTGGTGGTTTTACCATGCTAGGCAGCTAAACACCACAACCGCTCTCTCACTCCCCCTCCTTAGATGAGGAGGGGGAGAAGTAAAGGAAAGAACAACTCACGGGTTGAGATAAGGATAATTTAATTAAAGGGAAAAAATAATAATAATAATAATAATTATTATTATTATTAAGGAAAGATTATTATTAACTAAACAATTTAACTAAAGGGGGAAAAAAAAGGAAAGGGGAAAAGGGAAGGGGAAAGGGAAAAAAAGGAAAAAAAAAAACACAACAACTAAAGGCTATGTGGAAGTGCAGAGGAAAGAAATTACTCTCTACTTCCCACAAATGAGCGATGCTTGACCACGTCCTTGAAGCAGGGCCTCAACGCATGTAGCCGGTGTTCGGGAGGAGGACCGACATTTTCACAATGAGAGCCCACCCCTCCCCTCTTCTTCCTTTTTCCACCAAGTGTATTCCACCAAGGGTATGGAATATCCCTTTGGTTTAGGTCAGCTGCCCTGGTGATGTTTCTCTTCTCACTTTTTTGCCCACCCCCTAGGAGGGTTAGAGAAAGTCCTGATGCTGTGCCAGCACTGCTCAGCAGCAGACACAACACTGGTGTGATACCACTGCTGTTCTAGCTACAAGTGCAGAGCACAGCATTGTATGGGCTGCTGCAGGGAAAGTTAACATCCCAGCCAGACCCAGTACACATCTGTATGCCTGTAATATGAATTTCTTATTATGAAAATGCTGTTATTTGTAGGAGTATAGCAATCCGGGTCTGCTCTTGAATGAACACTGCATATCTGTCCCTCGTTGTGGTATACACTTGAAATTAGGCTTATGGGTCCTAAAATGGGAGTCATTGCATGTAAAAGGTGTGAGAAGGAGCAATGACAAATATTTTTATTTGTTAAAAATATCTTTCTTGAAGAAGGGAAGCTTTATTGAAAGACTCTAAATGCCATTCTTGCTGTTAAGCTACATAAAGGTGAATATTTCATTCCTCCAGGCCTCCTGTGATGCATTTCAAAAGAATTAACTTCAGTATTCCCTTTTTTTTTCCTAACTCAGAGAAAGTGCATTAGTTGCAGAAGGCTCTCTGAAACAAATGCAAGAGATGGCTCATTTCAAAGTGGTAAATTTTTGCTACCACACTTAATGGACACTGACTGTAACTGTAATTTAAAATATGCAGAAGATAAAGCAACTCCTTTCTTTAGAATGTTAACAGCTTTCTCATGGAACAACACATATTGGTTTGTTTACTGTAAAGGGATTTTTTTTTTCCTAACAAATGCTGTGTTGTCGCCTATGTTGCCAAGGCTTCCCACTTTGTTTCCCCTTACTATCAATCCTGTCTTATGGTAAGTGCAAGGACCAGTTGGAGGATCAATTGTAAGAAACTAAGTTGTGTTTTTTCAGTAGAGAAATAATTTTCTGTCTTCCAAGGTAGTTGTGTAGTCATAATAAAGAGAAATGCTAAGTAGGTAAGTGGACAGTAGAAGGCCTCACTGTTCCAAACTAAGGTAGAAGCTTGAGAAAAACAGGGTGAGCAGTGTGAGAACAGTAAAACAAAGATCACAAGTTCTCAAAACATAAGAAAGGAGAAATTAAAGGGTTGAAAAAAAAGAAAAATTGTACATATATGGTATAGAGGAGCGTCAAGTAGCTTGTGAACCTGTAGTACTCAGCCAATGAGGAAACAGGGGAGGTGATCAGGCGTCGGGGAATAGGGAATAAAAGGTTATGATTTGTTTACTAAAATGCGCCCCTAATCGACAGGATGCCCGCCATTGCAATAGCAAATAAAATAGCTTCACAGAAGATCCTATCTGAAGAAAAGTATTTGAGATGTTTCTCACAAGTGACAAATTTTACCCTCATGTGCTGTGGCTGAAAATAACTTCTAATTTCATATATTGCATTTAACAGAAAAAAAAAGTATTCAGTGATGCTGTCTTGCTGGTACTTATTCTTTCTGTACTGTGTAGCAGCATGTTTACTCAAAATGCATGAGAGGAAAATCTTCTACCTTATCTTTTTAAGACTCCATAGTCTACTAGCAAGCATTTTCTCAGCTGAAGTGCCATATGAGAATAATCAGGACAACATCCTTCAGTTTTACTGACAGATTACATCCTTTCTCTTTTTATAGTGGACTGACATGTTGATGAGAGAACATTTTCCATATAGGGGAAGCTTGTCTGCAGAAAGACAAGTGAGGTGTTTTAAAAAACTATGCAGAAATAACTATTAGGACATGGGTTGTCAGCTATCTATGGCTAAAAATGTGAAGAGATTATTAGAAATGCGAAAGAGCACAAACATAGAGAGGAGAAACACATGGTCTAAGAGAGTTTCCACAGTTTTGTAGGGAGCACAAGCTTTTTGAAAGGACATACACATCTCACCAGCAACCAGCTTGCATACACATACTTGTTTTACAGTCTCAAGAACAGGTTTGACTTAAGTTATGGAAAGATGAATACAAATGTACATATTGTAGTGCTGTTGGGATGTGAGTTGGATTAAAAAACAATCAATGGAGATTAAAGGTTCAATAAACTTTGTACATGTGTTGACTTCACCTGCCTTAGCTTTCATTTACCTTTTTTTCAGTTTCCATTGTTCCTGGGCATCATTTAATAAATCTGTCCACTGTTCTAAACACATGAAAAATAACTTTTTAAATATTTTTTATTTAAAATGTGGTTCAGCACTCCCCTGCCCCCCACAAGAAGGAAAATATTTGATAAACTTCTCTTTCAGGAAAAGTAAGCAGTTTTTAAAACCAAAAGAAAATGCTACATGTAGTCATTTGACACTTCACCTTTGAAAAGATGTCAAGAAAATAAAATCAGATAATCATATGCAAATGCATTTTATGTTAATGGAATAAATTAAAACTTTATCCAACTTTACCCGTAATGTTTCTCACTTTTCCTCCCCTCCCCTTCTGTTTAGCCAATGTAGTCTAATGAGTACAATTCATGATATTTTTATTTCTGTGGAACAGAAGTGACCACTCATGGGGCTTCTCCTAAATTAAACAGCTGCACTATTTTTCCATTTTCAAGCCAACTCCGTCCAGTGGATTATCAGAATGAATGCATGCGATAGAGTCTGATTCTCAAATATCATCTTCCCTGATGTCTGCAAGGTCACACCTGGCCAACTGTGCTGCCTAGTTATGCTCATTTATATTTGTAAACTCAGTATTTTTCCTAGTTCTGATTGCTGATACCCATTTCACAGCTGCAACAAAGAACCATATAAGAGAATGAATTAACAACAGGTGTGGAAAGGCAGCCAAAAATCCATCAGCTCTAATTTCTCATCCATGGTCTCATAGAGTCTGTGCATCACTCTCTAGGAACCACCTTGGTGCAGGTACATGGATAGAGATCATACATTTGTTGTGCAAATGTGCTGGAGGGACTCCCAGGTAGCATGGATATGTGTAAAATAAGTCCATCTGCTCCTTGTATGGTAGATCATTCCTCAGTAAATGCTGTGCTCTTTGTGCTGGTGCTTGGACAGTGCTATTTACTAGGGGAAACGATTGATGCCATTGTCCACAACATGGCATTCTTTACTCATAGTTGTGAGTTTTGAACAACCTGCAGTGCATTCAGAGGTGGACAAAGCACTTTTGTGCTAAGTGATGATAAATTATTCATTTTATATGCAGGGACACAGCCTGCCTTAGTGCACAATCTGCATACCCCACTTAACATTTTTAAATTACATGGTAAATATCACTATTACAGTTACATATGTGGGGCATTACTACGCTAAGATAAAAAAAAAAAAAAAAAAAAAAGTTATTTCAAGCTGACAACATTTAATTTCATCAAAGTAACTATAACAATATTTTTTTCCTTTTTTCTTTAAAGAAAAAAAGCCTCTGTGCCAAATACTAAATACGATACAATACAGTACAATAAGAGAACATTTATATGTTTTTAAGAATGTATACTTAATATGTCTAATAGTCCAGATGATAAAGGTTTGTTTGCCTGTGAGCATATGGACAAGATATTAAAACAATTAGGTGGTTTTGAGTCTTTGCTCCTGGTCATCTCTCCTAAGAAACATGAGGAAAGTCTAACTTTTTTCACTATCACATTTCTAGCTCTTCTTTTATTTTTGTTTTGTTTTGTTTTTTTTTGTTGGTATTATCTGAAAGTCAAATTTGGATTCTTATAGGGAAGTGACGGCTGCCATTTTCCTTGTGGAACTTGTTTTTAAGTTCCCATCCCTGCGTGACCTCCTAGGATGCAGAAGGCATACCTACCTCATTTTTACCCTATAGAATTTCTGTGAATCTGCAAATGAGATGTCAGTGTTCTGTACCACATTACTTTACCTCTCTTTCCTTTGTACAGAGTGAAATCAGTTTCTGAAAGTGAGTAGGAAGCAATAGAAGGTAATAAAAGCACAAATTTACTGTAAAGTAAACTAAATTAATGATGTCTTGGCCATGTAGGCACAACCAACATAACCAATTAATTCACCTGTAAGCCACAATGTCTGGAATTAAATTACCTCTGTAGTTTTGGATTGATTATTCCTGGGATGCTTCTCCTTACACGTTTGAATATGTATCACCTTTCTTAGCCTATGTGTTCACATGAGATTTGTACTATATTCAAAGCAAAAATTAATATCTATCTATCTACTTTTAGTTCACTTTCAAGAAACACGTTGATGTCTAATAAAACATCACTAAAACCAAAATTGTGTATGACACAGATGGGCTATAGGTTAATTGGATCTTTTGTTTGTTGTGGACTGAAAACTGTCTTAAGCAAATACTGATTTTTAAGTTCTACCAGAATTAAAGCTAGTGAATAATTCTCACACATTGTCTTCTACTTTTCTTTTTTTTGGAGCTGGAAGGGGTTGAAGAGTAAATCAAATGACAAAATTTGGTATTTTATTAGAGTAAGTTAATTTAAGATATTGATTGAATTTGTAGCTGCTAGCATTTGTGGATGTAAAGCTATGATATCAAAGGGTTTTAGGTCTCCATCCACATTGATCAGAAGGTAGTAAGAATTGCAGTTTGACAGGTTAGTGCTGTGATTAAGAACTGTTTTATTGCTCTTGCTATAGAAGTTACATAATAATTAAAAGAAATGAGTCTTAACTTTTCCTCCTCTCTATTTAGTGATTAAGTCTCCAAGAAAATCACTTAAGTGATGAACCAGATCCCTGGTAGTTCATCTGCCATCTGAGGGTCTATTGCTACAGAAAAAATAAAGGATTTTTTTTTTTTTCAGAAACATTCTAATCTCAGTAAAAACTTTACTAGCAGATTAAAAAACAAACAAAACCACGACAGTCTTTTTGGCGCCCAACGTGGGGCTCGAAAGGTTGAGATAACGGCAGATCTGACCAGAGTGTGTTAAACTAAAATTGGTATAAGTATTAGACCTGCTTAATAGTCACTTGTCATAATGCTGATTGCTTTAATCTCAACTCTGCTGCGCCTGTTTTCCAAATTGAGTATTATAGCACGTTATTTTCCGTATGTGCTCTCTGTCATGTTGTTTATCCTCTCCGGGCCCTGGTTTCAGATCATTATGGTACTGAGTGTTGTAACAGTGGCTTATGAGACGATGAGATATCTGGTCATGACTCTAACTTGGTATTTGTACTCAGTAACATCGTCGACTCTGTACTTTGGAAACTGTATCTTGGAAACTATTAGCAATTATACCTATTGTTTTTCTCCATTAGGGAGTCAATCTGTGGAGGGGAAAGGGGAAGATATTTTTTCTTACTTGATTACTCTCCCTTTCTCCTTCACCACCCCTGTATCCTCCTGGATCACTCTGCCTTCCTCCTTCACCACCCTCTTACCCTCCGAGCTTGTTACAATAGCTCTCCAAGATATTGAATATTCTTGGGATACTCAGACCAGCATAGTCTTGTTGTTCTGCCTCCTGAATGCACTTCAGATTCTGCTTAAAGTTAAACAACTACTTAGAAAGCTCATCCGGAGATCTGCCCGGAGGCAGTATAGTTGTGGGTGCCAGGGAGTATGGGAGGATATGGGCAGGCATCTAGAGCAGTTGGCACCCCCAGTGTTTTGGAAATTCACCCCTGAACAACTGCAAAATCCTCAAAAACTGGCAGAATGCTTGAGAAAAAGGTGTCACGATTCTGGCAGTTCCAAAGTAACACAAATCATTGTAACATGCTGGGGCCTGGCTCATGCCTATCGAGCTGCCATTGATACTGCTATCAACTTAGTGACAGACCCTGCGGCCACTCCAAGCCCTGTGACAGATCCAACGGCCACTGTGACCCCTACGGTGGACTCTGCAGCTGCTCCAGTCTCAGCTCCTGCAGCTGTTCCAGTCCCAGCTCCTGCAGCCGCTCCAGTCCCAGCTCCTGCAGCCGCTCCAGTTCCAGCTCCTGCCACTGCACCAGTTCCAGCTCCTGCAACCGCTCCAGTCCCAGCTCCTGCAGCCGCTCCAGTCCCAGCTCCTGCAGCCGCTCCAGTTCCAACTCCTGCAGCCGCTCCAGTCCCAGCTCCTGCAACTGCTCCAACTCCAGTTCCTGCAGCCGCTCCAGCTCTGGTTCCTGCAGCTGCTCCAGCTCCTGCAGCTGCTCCAGCTCCTGTGGCTGGGTCAGAGAAACGAGCTGTAGCAGTGCAAGTTGACCCTGCAGAGGGTATTCCAACCTCTGTGGCAGACCCTGTAACAAGGTCAGAGAAACGAGCAGTAGCAGTGCAAGCTGCCCCTGTAGAGAAGGTGAAAAAATGGTATAGAGATTCAGGTCGTTTAGAACGCAGAGAGTCTTCTGCCAAATCTAGGTATAGAGACAATGGAGATGACGACGACGCTGGGCCATCAAGGATTCAGGAGGAGGAAGATGAGGATGCCGAAAAATCAACAGTAACTACCCGAAGCCTATACGAGTGTGAGTTACAAGATGTGCGGAAAGATTTTGGTCGCTGTATAGGTGAGCAGCTTGTCACCTGGCTGCTCCGATGCTGGGACACTGGAGCCAATTGTGTGGAATTAGACGGCAGGGAAGCCAAGCGACTGGGATCCCTTGCTAGAGATGCAGGCATTGACAAAGCAATTGCAGATGGAGCACAATCTCACAGCCTCTGGAGGCGTCTCCTCTCAGCTGTGAGGGAAAGGTATCCCTTCAAGGAAGAACTTTTATGTCTACCAGGCAAGTGGACCACTATGGAGAAGGGAATCCAGTACCTGAGAGAATTAGCCGTACGGGAAGTGATTTATGAGGATCCAGACCTCAGACAAACATCCATAGATCCAGATGAAGTCAGGTGTACACGACCCATGTGGCGGAAGTTTGTACGGAGTGCACCATCATCATATGCCAGCTCATTGGCAATAATGGCCTGGAAAGAGGATGAGGAACCCACAGTGGGTGAAGCGGCTAAACAACTCCGGCAGTACGAAGAAAGTCTCTCCTCTTCCTTACAGGCCTGCGTCTCAGCTGTGGAGAAACTTTCTGAAGAGTTCCACCAACTTAAAGAGAATCTATCTTCTTCCCCACCTTAACCAACCAGTGTCCAACGACCGAAAGAGAACACTGTGGAGAAACATTCTGAAAAGGTTCACCAACTTGAAGAGAGATTATTCTCCTCCGCACCTGTACAAAGCAGTGTCTCAGCTATCAGGGGTAGGCGTTCATCCACACAAGGAAGACGATATGGTGGGTACTCACCCCGTGCCACCCTGTGGTTTTACTTACGAGACCATGGAGAGGACATGAGAAAATGGGATGGAAAATCTACCGCGACCCTAGAGGCACGGGTACGTGAGTTGCAAAAGAAAACAATCAAGAAAAAGGGATTCTCTGAAAAGTTTGCTGCTCCAACTTCCAGCAGACAGTCCTTCAAACACAGAAACGAAGAAGATTCTGACCAGGATTAGGGGATCCCTGCCTCCAGCCAGGGGGAGGAAAGGGACAATCGAGTTTATTGGACTGTGTGGATTCGATGGCCTGGCACGTCAGACGCACAGAAGTATAAGGCTTTAGTAGACACCAGTGCACAATGCACTATAATGCCATCGAGCTATAAAGGACCAGAGCCCATCTGTATTTGTGGAGTGACAGGGGGATCTCAGCAGTTGACTGTATTGGAGGCTGAAGTGAGTCTGACTGGGAATGAGTGGGAAAAGCACCGCATTGTGACTGGCCCGGATGCTCCATGTATCCTTGGCATAGACTATCTTAGAAGAGGATATTGCAAGGACCCAAAAGGGTTCCGGTGGGCTTTTGGTATAGCTGCCTTAGAGACAGAGGGCATTAAACAATTATCTACCTTGCCTGGTCTCTCAGAGGACCCCTCTGTTGTGGGGTTGCTGAGGGTCGAAGAACAGCAAGTGCCAATCGCTACCACAACTGTGCACCGGCGGCAATATCGCACTAACCGAGACTCCCTGATTCCCATCCATAAGCTAATTCGTCAATTGGAGAGCCAAGGAGTGATCAGCAAGACTCATTCACCTTTCAATAGTCCCATATGGCCAGTGCCAAAGTCTAACGGTGAGTGGAGACTAACAGTGGACTATCGTGGCCTGAACGAAGTCACGCCACCACTGAGTGCTGCAGTGCCGGACATGCTGGAACTTCAGTACGAACTTGAATCAAAGGCAGCCAAGTGGTACGCCACAATTGATATCGCTAATGCATTTTTCTCCATCCCTCTAGCAGCAGAGTGCAGGCCACAATTTGCCTTCACTTGGAGGGGAGTCCAATATACTTGGAATCGACTGCCCCAGGGGTGGAAACACAGCCCTACCATTTGCCATGGGCTGATCCAGTCTGTGCTAGAGCAGGGGGAAGCTCCTGAACACCTGCAGTACATCGATGACATTATTGTGTGGGGTGATACACCAGAGGAAGTTTTCAAGAAAGGGAAGAAAATAGTCCAAATCCTTCTGAAATCCGGTTTTGCCATAAAACAAAATAAAGTCAAAGGACCTGCATGAGAGATCCAGTTTTTAGGAATAAAATAACAAGACGGAGGTCATCAAATCCCAATGGATGTGATCAACAAAAAAAACAGCTGTGTCTCCACCAACTAGCAAAAAAGAAACACAGACTTTCCTAGGTGTTGTGGGGTTTTGGAGAATGCACATCCCAAATTACAGTCTGATTGTAAACCCGCTCTACCAAGTAACCCGTAAGAAGAATGAGTTTGAATGGGGCCCTGAACAACGACAAGCCTTTGAACAAATCAAGCAGGAAATAGTGCATGCAGTAGCCCTTGGGCCAGTTCGAACAGGACCAGATGTAAAGAATGTGCTCTACACTGCAGCCGGGGAGAACGGCCCCACCTGGAGCCTCTGGCAGAAAGAACCTGGGGAAACTTGAGGTCGGCCCCTGGGGTTTTGGAGTCGGGGATACAGAGGGTCTGAGGCCCGCTATACTCCAACTGAAAAGGAGATATTGGCAGCATATGAAGGAGTTCGATCTGCTTCGGAGGTGGTCGGTACTGAAGCGCAGCTCCTCCTAGCACCCCGATTGCCGGTACTAGGCTGGATGTTCAAGGGAAGGGTCTCTTCTACGCATCATGCAACTGATGCTACGTGGAGCAAGTGGGTTGCACTGATTACTCAGCGGGCTCGAATAGGAAACCCCAGTCGCCCAGGAATACTGGAAGTGATTATGGACTGGCCAGAAGGCAAATACTTTGGGATATCATCCGAGGAGGAGGTGGGTCGTGCTGAAGAAGCCCCACTGTACAACCAGTTACCAGAGAATGAGAAGAAATATGCCCTGTTCACTGATGGGTCCTGTCATATTGTGGGGAAGCATCGGTGATGGAAGGCTGCTGTATGGAGTCCTACGCGACGAGTTGCAGAAGCTGCTGAGGGAGAAGGTGAATCGAGTCAGTTTGCAGAAGTGAAGGCCATTCAGCTGGCTTTAGACATTGCTGAACGAGAAAAATGGCTAGTTCTCTATCTCTACACCGATTCATGGATGGTAGCAAATGCCCTGTGGGGATGGTTACAGCAATGGAAGCAAAACAACTGGCAGCGTAGGGGCAAACCCATCTGGGCTGCTGCATTGTGGCAAGATATTGCTGCTCGGGTAGAGAACCTGGCTGTGAAAGTACGCCACGTAGATGCTCATGTGCCCAAGAATCGGGCTACTGAAGAACATCAAAACAACCAGCAGGTGGATCAGGCTGCTAAGATTGAAGTAGCTCAGGTGGACCTGGATTGGCAGCATAAAGGTGAATTATTTATAGCCCGATGGGCCCATGACACCTCAGGCCATCAAGGTAGAGATGCAACATACAGATGGGCTCGTGATTGAGGGGTGGACCTGACCATGGACGCTATAGCACAGGTTATTCATGACTGTGAAACATGTGCTGCAATCAAGCAAGCCAAACGGTCAAAGCCTCTTTGGTATGGAGGACGATGGCTGAAATATAAATATGGAGAGGCCTGGCAGATTGATTACATCACACTCCCTCAAACTCGCAATGGCAAGCGCCACGTACTTACAATGGTGGAAGCAACCACCGGATGGCTGGAAACATATCCTGTGCCTCATGCCACCACCCGGAACACTATCCTGGGCCTTGAAAAGCAAGTCCTATGGCAACATGGTACCCCAGAAAGAATAGAGTCAGACAATGGAACTCATTTCCGAAACAACCTTATAGACACTTGGGCCAAAGAACATGGTATTGAGTGGGTGTATCACATCCCCTATCATGCACCAGCCTCCAGGAAAGTTGAACGATACAATGGACTGTTAAAGACTACGTTGAAAGCAATGGGCGCTGGGACATTCAAAAATTGGGATACGCATTTGGCAAAGGCCACCTGGTTAGTCAATACTAGGGGATCTGCCAACCGAGCTGGACCTGCCCAATCAAACCTGTTACGTACTGTAGATGGGGATAAAGTTCCTGTAGTGCATGTAAGAAATATGCTGGGTAAAACAGTCTGGGCTACTCCTGCCTCAGGAAAAGGCAAACCTATTCGTGGAATTGTTTTCGCTCAGGGACCTGGATACACTTGGTGGGTGATGCAAAAGAACGGAGAGGTCCGGTGTGTACCTCAAGGAGATTTAATATTGGGTGAGAATAGCCCATGAACTGAATTGTACCATGTTAATTACTATATAATACTGTATGTTATCACTACCATGACTACTATAGGTGACTAATTAGAATGTATGGAAAAGAGTGTAACCTGAGCATGACATAAATGGTATGGAATAAGGGGTGGATGGATGTCCTGGTTTCAGTTAGAACAGAATTAATTTTCTTCCTAGTAGCTGGTGGAATGCTGTGTTTTGGCTTAGGATGAGAAGAGTGCTGATAACACCCCGATGTTTTAATTGTTGCAGAGCAGTGCTTATACCAAGCCAAGGACATCTCAGCCTTTTGCTCTGTCCTGCCAACAGGCAGGCTGGGGGTGCAGTAAGAGCTGGGAGGTGACAGACCCAGGACAGGTGACCCAAACTAGCCAAAGGGGTATTCCATACCATCTGACGTCATGCTAAACAATATATAGGGGTGGCTAGCCGGGGGGAGGGGGCCGGACTGCTCGGTTAGGCTGGGCATCGGTCAGCGGGTGGTGAGCAATTGCATTGTGCATCACTTGTTTGTACATATTATTATTATTTTCCTATTATCACCATTGTATTATTATTATTGTTATTATTACTTTTGTTATTATTATTTTCCTGTCTTATTAAACTGTCTTTATCTCAACTCACGGGCTTCACTTTCCATTTCTCTCCCCCGTCCCAGAGAGGGAGGGGGGAGGGTGAGCGAACGGCTGCGTGGTGTTTAGCTGCCGGCCAGGTAAAACCACGACAGGAGGTCATCTGGTACACCGTGACACCATGAGAAAGTTTCCCAGAACCATGTCCCGATGGCTTTTGAGTATCTCCACAGTGAAAGACTCCACAGCCTCTCTGGGAAACCCACGCCAGTGTGACCCTCACAGTGAGGATGTGTTTCCTGATGTTCAGCAGGAACATCATGTGCTTCAGTTGATGCCCAGTTGTTACTTCTTAACCTCTTACTGTGCAAAACGAGAAAGAGCCTGGCTCCATCGTCTTTGCACCCTCGCTTCAAGTCTGTGTGCATGGTGATAAGATGTCCCCTAAGCCTTCTTCTCCTTAGGGTGAATGCTCCCAGTTCTCTAAGACTTTCCTCATATGGGAGATGCTCATGTCCATTTACCATCTTCATGACTCTTCATTGGACTCTCTGAGGTATGTCCATGTCTCTCTTGTAGTGAGGATCCCAGACGTGGACCCAGAATTCCAGGTGTGGCCTCCTTAGTGCTAAGCAGAGGGCAAGGATCATCTCAACTGACCTGCTGGCAATACCTTCCCTAATGCAGCCAGAATACCATTAGCCTTGTTTGCACCATGGACACATTGCTGGCTCATGTTCAACTTGGTGTCCACCAGGACACCCAGGACATTCTCAACCAAGCTACTTTACAGCTGGGTGGCCTCCAGTCTGTACTAACATCTGGGATTGTTTCTCCCTAGGTGAAGGATTTGATTCTTCTCCTTTTTGAACTACACATGGTTGCTGTCAGCCCATTTTTACAGCCAGTTCAGAACCACTGGATGATAAGACAGCCATCTGGAGTATTTACCATTCCTTTCAGTTCTATGTCACTACTAGTTACTGGCCTCCAAAGAGATGTCCTGTGTCTGATCCCCACTCTCTTAGCATGATTGTTCAACCAATATTCAACCCACTTAATGGTAAATCAAGGTGAAAAAAAATTAAAGAAAAAAGAAAAATCTAAACACCAATCTAACCCATCAGTCTTTGTAACATCAAGGACAAAGAACTACAGTCCTTACTGGGTCAGATGGCCCATGGTGACATCACTGAGCAATGGGTTGTGAATGAATCAATCCATGTCAAACAATGTCATGTATTTTGATATTCTATTTCTGTGACAATCACTGAAATTCAGGTTCCACAGCAAATTATTCATACAGCCTTAGAGAAGAATACTTTTTTTTTGTTACAGTGGAGGCAGTGGTTACCCATTATTATTCTTTCAATGTCATATTGGTTTATGCAATCCCCCCTTCAAGCTCCTCATTCTTCTTCCCCAGTTCTCCAAAGCACACTTAAACAGGCTGAGTACACATAATCAAAGTCAGGTTTGAGACATGACCGTTCCTTTATTTATCTAAAGAAAAATACTTTCAAAACAACAACAACAAAATTACTAAAATAAAGTGTTGTGCAAATCCCGGTCCACTAGGTTAGGTAGGAAATGAGGTCAGGTAAGTATCAGCTAAATTTAAAAGAGCTAAACTTCTACTCCAAAATATTTATGAGCACTTCAGTGATAATTTCTGTCTGTGCAGAACAGGAGAAATAAGACAACAGGGCCATTTCTCCTATCCTGTGACAGCACTGCCAAGAGCAGCTGTCCAGGAGCTCTCGGAACAGGAGATCTGAGGGGGAAAAGCCCAAGCTCCACCCTCTTCCAGAGACGCCGCACTCAACTCCCCTGGACCATGCCACTGTCCCTTAGGCATCAAACAGGGACAGCAGGCCCCGGTCAGCCCCACATCAGAGTTGGTACCCAGTACTATGGGTACCTGCAGGGACAGATAGCCCATGGTGACTTCACTGAGTGATGGGCTGTGACCTCGCAGCCCTCACTGCTTATCTTGGGGTGCCAGCAGAGGCCAGTGGCGTCAGCCTAGCTTGTGGCTGGACTACTGCTGAGCGTGTGTGCAAGGTTTGAAGCATTGAGCAAGGATTTGGTGGAGCTGTGCTGTGGGGCCGACGGCAGCTGTTCTCAGTGCCCATCCCCACAGTCATTGCCCGTGTTTCCCTGGCCCTGCCTGGCTCAGGCAGCTGGGGCCCCGTGGGGCGTGCTCACAGCAGTGCAGGTGAGCTGTGCCCTGGGGCAGCCCGTGGGGGGCACAGGACAGCCCAGCCGTGGGGTTGGGGTTGTTTCTGCTGAGGTGCCAGTGGGGCATTGCCTCTGCTCATCCTGGCACAGTGTGTGTATTGGGGGAAAGTTCCCATGACAATGTTACCACATTGCCCGATTGAGGAATTTAAAAATATTGTTGCCAGCAGCTGGCTTCAAGGACGGGATCTACATGACTGCTAATCACAAGGGGGTTGTTTTCTTGCAGTTGTTTGTCTGAGTGCTTTTGACCAATAATCTTGTGTGAGACACTATCCAGCCCTATTAAATTTGCTATAAAAGTCAGGCTATTTGGGTAATAAAGGGGGAGCATGATCTGACCATACTGGTGTCTGTCATGTTTTCGGCTGTCCTTCCTGCAACACACATCTATCTATCTAATAGTTGTTTGACTTCTACAGATTTCAAGATCCAGTACATGTGTCTACATACATGTAGTCAGCCCTGTCCAGTTCCGTGCTGCAAGAATAGAAGCATCAATGAATTAAACAACTCATTTGGCACAGACAGCTATAGGTTTAGTGGTATTTTGCAAGCTGGATCGTGAATGACTACTAAGCATAAGACAGATTGATTCTGGCTTTATGCAGCGGGTCAGGTTTTGTACTGTTGTAGGTTTTGGGTTCACTATTCCGGTAATGTCATTAGTTGTCTATGTGTGGACAGAAAATGGTAGAAAGAATGTAGGAAGAAGTAACCAATAGTATCCAATGAATTTGATCTGTCAGGGTGTAGTGGGTTTACATGGCAAGGTTTTGGTAGCAGGGGGCCATAGGGGTGGTTTCTGTGAGAAGGATCTAGAAGCTGCCCCATGTTTGATAAGGGCCCCACTGCTGACCAGAGCCGAGCCAATAAGCGATGTTATTTTGCATCTCTGTGAGAGCATATTTAAGACAGGGAAAAAAACGCTGTGCCACACAGCAGCTGGGAGAGAGAGAGCAGTGAGGAACAGCCTTGCAGGCACCAAGGTCAGTGAAGAAGGAGGGGGAGAGGTGCTCCAGGCGCCGGAGAGCAGAAGTCCCCTGCGGCCTGTGGTGAGGACCATGGTGAAGCAGGATGTCCCCCTGCAGCCCATGGAGTACCACGGTGGAGCAGGGTTCCACGCTGCAGCCCGTGGAGGAGACCACGGTGGAGCAGGTGGCCCTGCACCGACAGAGGCTGCCGCCTGTGGAAGACCCCTGCCGGAGCAGATTCTGGGCCGGACCTGTAGCCCATGGAGAGGAGCCCACGCAGGAGCAGGTGACCTGGCAGGAGCTGCTGCCCGTGGGGGACCCAGGTTGGAGCAATTTTCTTCTGAGGGATGGACCCCGTGGTATGGACCCATATCTGGAGCAGCTCTGGGAGAGCTGCTGCCTGTGGGAAGCCCACGCTGGATCAGTTCATCAAGGACTGTATCCCGTGGGAGGGACCCCACAGCACAGGGGATGAGAGTGACTGAGAAGGAGCGGCAGAGAAGAAGTGCTGTAGACTGACCACAACCCCCATTCCCCCGTTCCCCTGCGCTGCTCGGGGGGAGGAGGTGGAAGAGGGTGGATGGGGGGGGGAACGTGCTTTTGGTTTCTTTCCTTTGTTTCTCACTTCTCTAGCTTGTTAGTAATAAGCAATAAATCTTACTATCTCCTTATGCCGAGTCTGTTTTGCCCGTTACAATAATTACTGCATGATTTTCTTGTCCTTATCTCAGTCTTTGAGCCCTTTTCACATATTTTCTCCCTGTTCCTCTTTGAGGAGGGGGAGTGAGAGAGCGGCTGTGGTGGAGCTCGGCTGCCCACTCGAGCAGAACCACGACACAGGGTGCTGAGTGTGAAACACACCCCGTGATTTGTATTTTACATTGTCACCTGGAGATAAAACAATAGAAGAGTAGGATGAGAAATTGACATTATGTACAAAACAGAGAAATGTTCTACTATCTAAATAAAACACAATTTCATAAGAGATACAGAAGGTAAGTTCTTAAATATGGTCACCAAACAGAACTGGACCGATGCTAAACTTTTAAATCTTCAAATTAAATGTAAGTATTACTTCTGAACGTGTGATTCTCTGTTCCATTTTTCCAGATTGTTTGTTTGTACAGGGACTACGCTTAGCCTTCCTTTAATTTTTTCTTTTTTTTCTTTTTTCTTTTTTTTTTTCTTAACTATACTTTTTCTGTTTGCTTTGAAAGGCTTTTTTCTTCTTGACATTATAAATTTTCATTCAGTTACAACAACGCTGAATTTAACATTTTAAAACTGCCGAGGAGTTGATTGTGGGCTATTTTGTTGATTGAAACATAATTTGTACATTCAGTTCCTTAAGTTACAGATATTTTTTCCAATATTGCATTTTTTTTTTCAATCTCAGAACTATTTTTTTCTTTTTCTGAAAACTGATTTTGCTTATTAGCAGTTTTCAAAATACAGAATTATTTAGCAAAAATTTTGTTTTGTTCTCAGATAAATGTATTGAAATCATTGTGACAAAAAACTCAAATCCCGATATACATATTGCAACTTTTGAACCATATCATTAAAGTGCCATTCTAAAAACTTGCATGTTCCCAGGGGAAAATCATAAATTCAGATGATGTTGGTATATGCTACATTAATTTTACTTCATTTACCAATATAGAGCCATCTCAGAACAGAAATTGGTAAACAGCATGCCAACTATCTTATAATGCCAGTCTAAGAGAAGTTGCCATTTTATAGAGAATAATTCAACTTCTTTGTTAAAAAGTGAGGCAGTTTCAAGTCTTTTCTTCTTTGCATAACCTTCTGTGTAATTCATTACACTTAACCTTTTTCTATTTCCTTCTTTCTATACATATGAAATATATCAAAAGATTTTATATTAATAAAGTTTACAGGCAACTTGAGAAAAGTAAGAGCCATCCTTTGTATATTATATAGGTATCATGGGCTGTTTTCTTTACTACTTAGAATTTCTGAAGTTTGCAACAAATCTTTCCTCAAAAGCCAAAAGTGATTCTTCTGTTAAATTGTCCATTGAATAATGTGTGGAGAACACACATATTTTCACAGTGGTTATGATGAGAAACTAGTGTTTGATGACTGCTACTTCTTTTTCTGCTATGTCCTTGCTATAGACCTGTTGGCCTAAACCTCTGCAGCCACATAAATAAATAAATAAATAAATAAATAAATAAATAAATAAATACATTGCCTATTGTGAAAAAGAAAAAAGTGAGGGGGGGAAATGTGTGTAATGCAGATACCTGAGGGTGACCTCGGTGAGTTGTCACAAGGAATGGAAATAGGAAGCTGTGTAAAAACTTGTCTCTGCTTGGGTGACCTACATGGTTTCTCAATCTGCTCATTTTTCAGCAAATTCACATATAGGAGGAACATGATGCCAGTAGAACTGAAGCATCTCATATTTAAACAAGCTCGTGTTGAGCTGGCCTCAAGATCTCTACACAGTGCTTTGTTGTGCAGTGTGCACTATCCCACTGGCAGCATGTGCCATACGATGACTGAAATCACAGAATCACACAAATTAATTCAGACCTTCAAGGGTTTAACCAGGAATAGGTTACCCTACTCCTTTCTATCTATAAGCATCCAGTTCTATACAGAAGAAATTCTAAAATTAAAAATAATGTTTAAAAGCCATTTTTCTTTTTCAAGTTAGATGTTTTGTTTGGTTTCATTAAACTGCAATTATTTATTATTTTTTTTAAAGCCCTGTACTACAAAGGAATTACTTGGAACAAATGCAGAAATCTCCTAAATGAAATAATTCAATGTACATGGCAAAGTAAAAATATTCCGCTTTTCTTTGTACTGCCTTTGTGTATTTAGTGTTCCTATGGCAGAGAAGCAGGAATCATACTGAAAGCAGAGGAAAATCATAGAATCATAGAATATCCTGAGTTGGAAGGGAGCCACAATGATCAACAAAGTCCACCTCCTGTCTCCACACAGGGCCACCCAAAAATCAGACCCTATATGTGAGAGTGTTGTCCAAATGCTTTTTGAACTCTGGCAGCTCAGTGCTGTGCCAACTGCCCTGGGGAGCCTGTCCCAGTGCCCGACCACCCTCTGGGTGCAGAACTGTTGAAGGAAGAATGGCCAAAAACACGACAGACACCAGTACGGTCAGTTCATGCTTTCTCTTTATTACCCAAATATCATGATATTTATAGCAAATTTAACAGGGGTGGATAGTGTCTCACACAAGATTATTGGTCAAAAGCACTCAGACAAACAACTGCAAGAAAACAACCCCCTTGTGATTAGCAGTCATGTAGATCTCGTCCTTGAAGCCAGCTGCTGGCAACAATATTTTTTAAATTCCTCAATTGGATGTAGTGGGAACATTCTCATGGGAAGTTCTCATAGTCGTCCTGGTAGCTTGGTTCGCTCAGCTGAAGCAAGTCATGGCCTCCATGCTGTTTCAAAAATCCCTCAACAATTCCCCCTTTTTCTTTTTGAGCAAACCAAGCCCGATGTAACAGTTTTTCAAGTAACCCTTTAACCACATTTATTACAATACAACATGCAATGATGATTAACACCATAATAAACAGAATCCTTAATCCCTCTTTGACTAGTCCCAGTAACCATCTATGCATCGTTCCAAACAAATCAGTGAGCCATTGATTGAAAGGATTGATATCATATTTCTCATATCTTTTATCATATCTTTCTCATGTGCTCTTTCAGGAAAGTAATGGGTTTGTGAATTGACTCATTATGATCAGAAAGGTTCAAAGAGCACATTCCCTCAAAGTCCTCACACCCATGCCCTTGAGCCAAGAGCAAGAAGTCAATAGCAGCTTGATCCTGTAAGAGCACATATCGCAGACTATTTTGATCTGGTAATATCTCCTCAAGTACTTCCGTCATGGTGTTGGCTTGCTTTTCGTCCCAGCATACCAATTTTTCTAAATTATTAAGTGCGGCCGCAGATGGCACTCCTGGCACTAAACTTGCCAATGCCGCTTTAGCTGCAACACCAAGCAACTCAACATTATCATTGCAATCCGGTGCGAGCAATGCCTGTTTATGTCTGGTGACCTTACACAACTGTGACAAGCTAGGAACAATTATAGTGAGTTTATCTAAGTAACATGGACCTCCAATAGCATTTGCAGGGATACCATGCCAGGCCCTATTCCCGCAAATCTGAAAAACATCAGGAGGTAAGGCCATAGCTGTACGATTGTTGCAAATGCTATAGTTGTTACCCCTTGTCTCCGTGCCATAAGCCACTAAACCCTGCTTAGCAGTGTCATTGTAATCACAGGTGTTATTTGTATTTCTGTACCCATATGGCCCTTTCCAAGTTCCTGTAGCAGGATCTCGGTAATTCATTCTTATTTGTGGTAACACATTTGGTGCTGCCCTATTTATTTTTTGAAAATGAATACTTGCAGGAAGGTCTTCTCGGTCACTAGTCAAACATAAGTGATTCAAGACAACCAATGCCTCGGATAATCGCTCATCGATGTCCTTGATTTCTTTTAATCTCGCTAATTGTTCCTTTAAAACTTGGTGTGATCGTTTGACCATCACTTGGCCCGTGGGAGAACATAGAACGCCTGTGATATGCTTTACTCCCCACATTTTCATAAATTTTCTAACCTTTTTCCTAACATACGCTGGACCATTGTCCATCTTTATCTGCTGTGGAACTCCCATAACAGCAAGACACACCGTCAGATGTTTACCCACATGGAGTGCTTTTTCTCCCCCCTGTGCCGTTGCCTATATGAATCTTGAAAAAGTATCAATACTCACATGCATATGTCTTTTAGTACCGAATTCCAGTACATGTGTTACATCCATTTGCAATACCTCAAGTGCCTTAACACCCCATGGATTAATACCTAAACCTAACCCTGGTCCATGATGACTACAAGAAGGGCACGCTCTTACTATTCCTTTCACCTCTGTCCAAGTAAATCCAAGCATTCTTCAAAGACCCTTTGCATTCTGATGGAACATTTTGTGCAACACTTGTGCACGTGCAAAATCACTCTCAGGCCCCTCTGTGACAATACTCACCAACTTGTCTGCTTGTGAATTACCTTCTGCTAACCCAATCGAGAACTGATGACTACATATATGGATAACATAGTAAGGTGCAGTTCTCCCCTGAATGGCATCTCGCAGCTGCAGAAATAATGACAACTATCTGACCCTCTTAGTTTGCCATATCAAGGCATCCTCTCTCCAGCTTACCACGTTGACAACAGAGAGTCCGAGACTAAATTAATCGGCTCATGCATCCAGCACTGACAAGCCCAAACAACTGCAGACAATGCCAATGTTTGTAATGAATCCCCTGTCTCCCCTGGAATTATATATTTCTCCCAACTTCTGTTCTTGTACCACACACACACAGCTTTCTTACTTGCTGCACCTGCATCAGTGTATACAGTGCGACCCACCACTGGTGAGGATGAAAGCCATGGTACTGCCTGTCATTTATATGATCTTATAACTTGCCAGAGAGGCCTCTTTGGAGTTTGGGAATGTACCAATCCCGGGTAACCTAACACAGCTTCTTGTAGTGGTATGGACTGCTGTAAACACCATTCCAAATGATCCTGAGTCATCAGCAGACTAATATCTCCTGGTTCCTGCCCACTGATCTCAATACTCCGAGAGCGACCCTCACGTACTAACTCTGTGATAGCTTCTGCACGCGTTTGAACACTCATTTTTGGCTGAATCTGTAGGAAAATCCATTCCAGAACTCGAAAATGCTGCCCTATCTTACTACCCTTGCTATCTACTGTTTCACTTATGCCATTCCTATTACCTGCGCTGTTAATGTCAGTGGCATCCTCCTAATGCCGTTTCTGTCTTTGTCGCCCCTTACTCTCCCCCTTTTCTTTTTGCCACTGACCAAGCAGCGCAAATGGATGAGACATGACTGCTAATTAGGAAGGAGAGTGCAACTTCTGCTATACGTCTGCAAGCAGCGCCAGCTGCAACCTTAGAAGCTATTTGTGAAAGAGCCTGCTGGTGGTCATTTGTTAGTGTAATCTGCTGCTCTGTGCTCCTGCCCCACAATAAAGGTAGTAATATAGCTAAGACGTCATTAGTAATCCCTAAAATGTGGCGACCCCACTGAATATTATCCAGGAACATTTGTACATCTGTCAAATTATGTAACACTGTAGTTATATCAACTTTCTGTGGACAAATAGTAGTCTGATATTTTCCGTCCCAAGTATAGCCACGGCTGTTTCTGTTGAACCTTCTCTGGGGCTATCTTCACCCCTTTTGCTTCCAAAGTATCCCAAATAAACTTTAAATCTGAATCCTGGAAGCATTCTGGCCTACCAAACCGAATGTTATCCATATAATGGTAAATAATTACGTCACACCACGCTGTCCAAATTGGTTGTAATGCCCAGGCCACATATAACTGACACAATGTAGGGGAATTCTTCATACACTTTGGAAGCACTAGCCATTCATAGCGCTTTGCTGGGGCCTGTTTGTTAATGGAGGGTACCGTAAAAGCAAATCTCTGACAGTCCTTTACAGCCTGTGCCACCACAGCTGGTTGCCAGGACTGATCAGCTCTCTGTACCCTTTCCAACATGTCCTCTACCGGTGTGGTTCTCAGCAGTGTAACTAAGATGTTTTGAGTTTTTGGGTTTGCATCTTCAAATGGAAGCATTTTAAACACACTGCTTTTAGACTCCGCTGTTAGATCAAGATGATCAGGAATTGCTGCCCACAACCAATCGATAAATTAGGCATATGTTTCCCCAGGGGCCTGTTCTACTGATGCGAAGGGACGTGCTTTCTTTTCCCCTGGGAGACTAAGAAGAACCCTCAGTGCAAGCTGAGCAGCTGTTTGGTGAATAATCGCAGGGAACTGCAACTGAATCTGGGTATTGAGATAAGGACTTGTTCCCTTTAACATCTCTGCAGTAATCCCATACAGAGGGTCCCCCGGTTGACGCAGTTGACCCGCTTCCCCCTGTGGTAACTGCAGCCATTCCCTTTCAAACAATAACAGTGGGGAAGGAGTTAACAATAAGCATGCCAAGTTTCGACAGTCAAGTGGACACATTGGTTTTGCCTGAAATATCCATTGAATTATCTGTTGAGCTGCCTGGGATTGTAATCCATAGTCCAAAACCATTTTTCGAGCTTATTGTAGAAGCTTGCAGTCATGTGGCTGCCGCAACCCGGTGCCTTGCACCGAGTCGATAATAATAGGGCAGGCCAAGGATGTAGCATGCCTATGCCCCTCTATGAAAGCATCACGTATCACATCGGAGCACCTGTCCCTCCTTGGAGAGATGGAACCTGCTGTAACAGCCGACGTTGACACGGCCAGGGGTGGCCCAGCAGTCTGGAGGGTGCCCTCAAGCATGGTCATTATTTCTCCTGAGGAAGTGGAATCCAGGTGGTGGGAATGGAACCTGGCACTCAGATCATCAGAGGAGCCGGCTCCGTCCAAAGACACTTGTTGCACGGTGCTCACAGTGCAATGGTTTCCCTCTAGTGAAGACCGGAAATTCAAATGCTCAGCTGGAGGGTCCAAAGACACAGGATCAGAGCACCCTAACCTGTGTTCAGAGCTTATGGTTGAAAATATGTCTTTCTCTGCAGAGAGATTCCAGCTTGATGGGTCAGACATGAGCTTCAGTGTGTTCTGAGAAAGCAGAGATAGGGCAGGCCAAGGATGTAGCATGCCAATGTCCTTCTATGATGGCATGGCGTATGACATCGGAGCACCTGTCCCTCCTTGGTGCCGACGCTGTTGTAGCGACAGATAATGAGGGAGTTGGCTCCGGTGGGGCAGACGAGAGAGGAATCTCCTCTGAATCCGTAATTTTTAAGTTCCCCAATTTCTCTAGCAGTTCTTGGAACAGCTCCTCCACTGAAGGTGGATTTTCGCAAGCTGCTGCTGCACCTGTCATTGGCGAAGCATCGCGAGTGGATTTATTGCTGCCTGGCAGCAGCACAGATGCTGGCAGCACAGCTGCATAAAGATTTTCTGGTGCAGGGGGTGGGGAGAGCAGCCCCCACTCCCCATCAGCACTCTGCTCTGATAGTCCCTCAGTTATTTCTGCTGCTGATTGATTTATTGGAGAGGTCATACCCCAAACCGGGATGGGTGTAGGAACCGACAAAAAGAATCGTGCCAGCCACTTTCCTGAGGTCTCAGGTTTTTTACTCGGCGTTCTGTCAGTCCCAGATGGTACTGACAAAGCTTGCGCCGGCACCATCGGCAGCTGCTGTTTGGTTTTCATACCGCACAGCGCATTAATCACTGTGCGCCATGTCCCACTTACATCTTTATCCAGCTTTCCACTTGAGATGGCTTTATCCCATAAACAATCTGCTACGTGCCGCCACTCATCTGGGCTAAACATTAGAGGGATTTCCTTCAGACAACCCTCCTTCTGAGCCCAGTGCTCCAAGGATTTGATCTTTTTTACCTTGCAAGATGCACCTATCTTAGAGAGAATACTAGAGAGAAGCTGGATAGCTGCTTCCTCCTCCATGCTTACGTCGGACGAGCTGCAGGGTCGTGATCTCCACCCCACTGCTGTGTGCCAAATTGCCTCACAGCAACGCTCATCTGCCGACTTCACTGACACCTCCGATCTCCCATAGAACTCAGCCCTGGATGTCCCATGTCTCTCCACGTCACTACTCCGCATCTCACTGTGACAGTATTCCGCGTCTCACCATGACACTACTCCACGTCTCACCGCGACACTACTCCATGTCTCACCGCGTCTGTCCCCATCTATCCGGGTCTGTGCTCCGAGTCTCTCTGCGTCCTGCGTGTTACCGCATCTCTGTTCCTAGTCTCTCTGCGTCTCTCCGAGGCTCTCTGTGTCTCTCCAAGTCTCTCCACATTCCGTGTCTCTCCGCATCTCTCTGCGTCCCGCGTCTCTATGGGTCTCTCTGCGTCTCAGGTCTCTCCGCGTCTCTCCGTGTCTCGTGTCTCTCTGTGCCTCTCCGCGTCTCACCGGGTCTCACCGTGTTCGGGCACCATTTGTTGCAGGAAGGACAGACGAAAACATGACAGACACCAGTATGGTCAGGTCATGCTCTCCCTTTATTACCCGAATAGCCTGCAGGGACAGCTGCAGCAAGTCATGGCCTCCTTGCTGTTTCAAAGATCCCTCAACAGCCTCTGGAGGCAACTCCTGGCAGCTGCGAAAGAAAGGTATGCCCATATTGAAGATATTGTATATCGAGTAGGCAAGTGGGCCACTATGGAGAAAGGTCTCCAGCATCTGCGGGAATTATCTGTGCTGGAGATGATTTATAGTGTTTTGGATAATGCCCAGACACATCAAGATCCCGATGAAGTCCAGTGCACAACATCCATGGGGCGTACGTTTGCACGGAGTACACCATCAGCACATGCCAGTACGCTGGCAGTAATTCAGTGGGATGAGGGGATGGGACCAACAGTGTATAATCTGTCCTGCCAGCTTCAAAAATATGAAGACAATCTCTCCGCTCCACTACAGTCCTGTGTCTCAGCTGTGGAGAAACTGTCTGAAAGACTTGACCAGCTCGTGGAACGAGCATATCCGTCCTCATCCAGATGGAGTGATATTTCAGACATTAAGAATTAGCACTTTCCTGCTTGAGAGTACCTAAGACACACACCACGTGGCACCTTGTGGTTTTATCTGCGTGACCACGGGGAAGATATGAGGAAATGGGATGGTGTACCTACTTCAACCCTAGCTGCTCGGGTACGTGAACTGAAAGGAAATACAGCAGCAAGAAGAGGGGCTCCTAAGAAAAATGCTGCTTCAGTTTCTATTGGGCAGTACCCCAGAGGCAGTAGAAGAGCTGATGTTATTCTTGACCCTGATGAAGGGACCTCTGCTTCTCATTTGCAAGAATTAAGTGTCAGACGCTCCAACCAGGACTAGAGGGGCCCTGCCTCTGGCCAGCCAGAAGAGAGGGATAACCGGATTTATTGGACTGTGTGGATGTGATGGCCTGGCACATTGGAACCAAAAGAATACAATGCTCTAGTGGACACTGGCACACAATGTACCTTAATGCCATCAGGCTGCCAGGGGACAGAACTCATCTGTATCTCTGGAGTGACAGGGGGATCCCAACAACTAACTATACTGGAAGCTGAAGTAAGTCTAACTGGGAATGAGTGGCAAAAGCACCCCATCGTGACTGGCCCAGAGGCTCTACGTATCCTTGGCATAGACTACCTCAAGAGAGGGTACTTCAAGGATTCAAAAGGGTACCGGTGGGCTTTTGGCATAGCTGCTTTGAGCACAGAGATTAGGCAGCTGTCTACCCTGCCTGGCCTTTCAGTAGGCCCTTCCATTGTAGGATTGCTGAAGGCTGAAGAACAACAGGTACCAAATGCTACTACAGTGGTGCACCAACGGCAATATCGCAGCAACCGAGACTCCCTGATTCCCATCCATGAGTTGGTTCACCGTCTGGAGAGTCAGGGAGTAATCAGCAAGACTCGCTCACCCTTTAATAGTCCTATATGGACAGTGTGAAAGTCTGATGGCGATTGGAGGCTAACAGTGGACTATCGAGGCCTGAATGAAGTCACGCCACCATTGAGTGCTGCAGTGCCGGACATGCTAGAACTTCAGTACAAACTAGAGTCAATAGCAGCCAAGTAGTATGCCACAATTGATATTGCTAATGCATTTTTCTCCATCCCTTTGCAGCAGCATGCAGGCCGCAGTTTGCTTTCACGTGGAGGGGCATCCAATACACCTGGAATCGGCTGCCCCAGGGGTGGAAACACAGCCCTACCATTTGCCATGGACTGATCCAGTCTGCACTGGAGCAAGGGGGAGCTCCTGAGCACCTGCAGTACATTGACGACATCCTCGTGTGGGGCAACACAGCAGAAAAAGTTTTTGAGAAAGGGAAGAAAGTAATCCAAATTCTCCTGAAAGCTGGTTTTGCCATTAAACAGAGCAAGGTCAAGGGGCCTACACAGGAAATCCAGTTCTTGGGGGTAAAATGGCAGGATGGACGTCGCCATATTCCAATGGATGTGATCAATAAAATAACAGCAATGTCTCCGCCAACTAGCAAAAAAGAAACACAGGCTTTCCTAGGCCTCGTGGGATTCTGGAGAATGCATGTGCCAGGCTATAGTCAGCTTGGGAGTCCTTCGAGTGACTTGAAAAAGAAACTATTTTGAGTGGGGCCCTGAGCAACAACAGGCCTTTGAACAAATCAAACAAGACATAGCTCGTGCAGTAGCCCTTGGGCCTGTCTGTACCGGACCAGCTGTGCAAAATATACTTTACACTGCAGCTGGGGAGAATGGCCTCACCTGGAGCCTCTGGCAGAAAACCCCAGAAGAAACTCAAGGTCGACCTCTGGGCTTCTGGAGTTGGGGCTATCGAGGATCAGAAGCCAATTACACCCCAACTGAAAAAGAGATACTCAAAGCATATGAGGGCGTTCGAGCTGCTTCAGAAGTTGTGGGTGCAGAAGCACAGCTCCTCTTGGCCCCACAGCTACCTGTGTTACATTGGATGTTCAAAGAGAAAATTCCCACTACACACCATGCAACTGATGCTACGTGGAGTAAGTGGATAGCGTTAATTACACAGCGGGCTCGAATGGGAAAACCCAATCACCCAGAAATCCTGGAAGAGATTATGGACTGGCCAGAAGGCAGAGATTTCGGAGTGCCAACAGAAGAGGTAACCCATGCTGAAGAGGCACCACCATACAATGAGTTGCCAGAAGACAGAAAGCAGTATGCGTTGTTTACTGATGGATCCTGCTGTGTGGTAGGGAGCCATCAGAAATGTAAAGCTGCTGTGTGGAGTCCCACACACTGTTGTGGAGGCCATGGAAGGGGAAGGCAAGTCGAGTCAGTATGCAGAAGTGTTGAGGGATTTCTTGAAACAGCAAAAATCCCATGGCTTGCTGTAGCTGAGCAAACCAAGCTACCAGGGCAACTATGAGAAGTTCCCATGACAGTGTTCCCACATCGCCCAATTGAGGAATTCAGGAAAATATTGTTACCAGTAGCTGGCCTCAAGGACAAGGTCTATGTGACTGCTAATCACAAGGGGGTTGTTTTCTTGCAGGTGGGGTTGTTTTCTTGCAGTTGTTTGTCTGAGTGCTTTTGAGCAATAATCTTGTGTGAAACACTGTCCACCTGTCCTGGTTTCAGTTAGCACAGAATTAATTTTCTTCCTAGTAGCTGGTGGAATGCTGTGTTTTGGCTTAGAATGAGAAGAGTGCTGATAACACCCCGATGCTTTAATTGTTGCAGAGCAGTGCTTATACTAAGCCAAGGACATCTCAGCCTTTGCTCTGTCCTGCCAACGGGCAGGCTGGGGGGTGCAGTAAGAGCTGGGAGGGGACAGACCCAGGACAGGTGACCCAAACTAGCCAAAGGGGTATTCCATACCATCTGACGTCATGCTAAACAATATATAGGGGTGGCTAGCCGGGGGGAGGGGGCCGGACTGCTCGGGGTTAGGCTGGGCATCGGTCAGCGGGTGGTGAGCAATTGCATTGTGCATCACTTGTTTGTACATACTATTATTACTTTCGTATTATCCCCATTGTATCATCATTATTATTATTGTTATTATTATTTTTGTTATTTTTTTTTTTCTTTTCCTGTCTTATTAAACTGTCTTTATCTCAACTCACGGGCTTCACTTTCCATTTCTCTCCCCCGTCCCAGAGAGGGAGGGGGGAGGGTGAGCGAACGGCTGCGTGGTGTTTAGCTGCCGGTCGGGTTAAACCACGACAGTCTTTTTTTGGCGCCCAACGTGGGGCCCGAAAGGTTGAGATAACGGCAGATCTGATCAGAGTGTGTTAAACTAAAATTGGTGTAAGGATTAGACCTGCTTAATAGTCACTTGTCATGATGCTGATTGCTTTAATCACAACTCTGCTGCGCCTGTTTTCCAAATTGAGTATTATAGTACATTATTTTCCGTATTTGCTCTCTGTAGTGTTGTTTCTCCTCTCCGGGCCCTGGTTTCAGACCATTATGGTACTAAGTGTTATAGCAATGGCTTATGAGACGATAAGATATCTGGTCATGACTCTAACTTGGTATTTATACTCAGTAACATCGTGGACTCTGTACTTTGGAAACAGCATCTTGGGAACTATTAGCAATTATACCTATTGTTTTTCTCCATTAGAGAGTCAATCTGTGGAGGGGAAAGGGGAGGATATTTTTCCTTACTTGCTTACTCTCCCTTTCTCCTTCACCACCCCTGTATCCTCCTGGGTCACTCTGCCTTCCTCCTTCACCACCCTCTTATCCCCTGAGCTTGTCACAATAGCTCTCCAAGATATTGAATATTTCTGGAATACTCAGAATACCATAGTCTTGTTGTTCTGCCTCATGAATGCACTTCAGATTCTGCTTAAAGTTAAACAACTACTTATGAAGCTCATCCGGAGATCTGCCCGGAGGCAGTATAGTTGTGGGTGGCAGGGAGTATGGGTGGATATGGGCAGGCATCTAGAGCAGCTGGCACCCCCAGTGTGTTGGAAATTCACCCCTGAACAATGGCAAAATCCTCAAAAACTGGCAGAATGCTTGAAAAAAAGGTGTAATGATTCTGGCAGTTCCAAAGTAACACAAATCATTGTAACGTGCTGGGGCCTGGCTCATGCCTATCGAGCTGCCATTGATACTGCTGTCAACTTAGTGACAGACCCTGCGGCCACTCCAAACCCTGTGACAGATCCAACGGCCACTGTGACCCCTACGGTGGATTCTGCAGCCGCTCCAGTCCCAGCTCCTGCAGCCGCTCCAGTCCCAGCTCCTGCAGCCGCTCCAGTTCCAGCTCCTGAAGCCGCTCCAGCTCCAGCTCCTACTGCTGCTCCAGTCCCAGCTCCTGCAACTGCTCCAGCTCCAGCTCCAGCTCCTGTAGCCGCTACAGCTCCGGTTCCTGCAACTGCTCCAGCTCCTGTAGCCGCTCCAGCTCCTGTGGCCGTGTCAGAGAAACGAGCTGTAGCAGTGCAAGTTGACCCTGCAGAGGGCATTCCAACCCCTGTGGCAGACCCTGTAACAAAGTCAGAGAAACGAGCAGTAGCAGTGCAAGCTGCCCCTGTAGAGAAGGTGAAAATATGGTACAGAAATTCAAGTCGTTTAGAACGCAGAGAGTCTTCTGCCAATCCAGGTAAGGCTTCTGCCAAAACTAAGTATAGAGATGACGAAGATGATGACGACG
Organism: Netta rufina; assembly: GCF_964035555.1. NCBI lineage: Eukaryota > Metazoa > Chordata > Aves > Anseriformes > Anatidae > Netta > Netta rufina. The sequence continues at coordinate 12,503,229 of NC_140139.1, forward strand.
CTGGGCCGTCAAGGATTCAGGAGGAGGAAGATGAGGATGCCGAAAGAGCAACAGTAACTACCCGAAGCCTAAACGAGCGCGAGCTATGAGATGTGCGAAAAGATTTTGGTCGCTGTATAGGTGAGCAGCTTGTCACCTGGCTGCTCCGGTGCTGGGACTCTGGAGCCAATTGTGTGGAATTAGACGGCAGGGAAGCCAAGCGGCTGGGATCCCTTGCTCGAGACGCCGGCATTGACAAAGCAATTGCAGATGGAGCACAATCTCACAGCCTCTGGAGGCGTCTCCTCTCAGCTGTGAGGGAAAGGTATCCCTTCAAGGAAGATATTTTATGTCTACCAGGCAAGTGGACCACTATGGAGAAGGGAATCCAGTACCTGAGGGAATTAGCCGTACGGGAAGTGATTTATGAGGATCCAGACCTCAAACAAACATCCACAGATCCAGATGAAGTCAAGTGTACACGACCCATGTGGCGGAGGTTTGTACGGAGTGCACCATCATCATATGCCAGCTCATTGGCAATAATGGCCTGGAAAGAGGATGAGGAACCCACAGTGGGTGAAGCGGCTAAACAACTCCGGCAGTACGAAGAAAGTCTCTCCTCTTCCTTACAGGCCTGCGTCTCAGCTGTGGAGAAACTTTCTGAAAAGGTTCACCAACTTGAAGAGAATCTATTGTCCTCCCCACCTGAACCAACCAGTGCCCACCGACCAAAGGAGAACACTTGGGAGAAACTTTCTGAAAAGGTTCACCAACTTGAAGAGAGATTATTCTCCTTCGCACCTGTACAAAGCAGTGTCTCAGCTGTCAGGGGTAGGCGTTCACCCACACAAGGAAGACGATATGGTGGGTACTCACCCCGTGCCACCCTGTGGTTTTACTTACGAGACCATGGAGAGGACATGAGAAAGTGGGATGGAAAATCTACCGCGACCCTAGAGGCACGGGTACGTGAGTTGCAAAAGAAAACAATCAGGAAAAAGGGATTCTCCGAAAAGTTTGCTGCTCCAACTTCCAGCAGACAGTCCTTCAAACACAGAAACGAGGAAGATTCTGACCAGGATTAGGGGGGCCCTGCCTCCAGCCAGGGGGAGGAAAGGGACAATCGAGTTTATTGGACTGTGTGGATTCGATGGCCTGGCACATCACGCGCACAGAAGTATAAGGCTTTAGTAGACACCGGTGCACAATGTACTATAATGCCATCGAGCTATAAAGGACCAGAGCCCATCTATATTTGTGGAGTGACAGGGGGATCTCAGCAGTTGACTGTATTGGAGGCTGAAGTGAGTCTGACTGGGAATGAGTGGGAAAAGCACCGCATTGTAACTGGTCCGGATGCTCCATGTATCCTTGGCATAGACTATCTTAGAAGAGGATACTGCAAGGACCCAAAAGGGTTCCGGTGGGCTTTTGGTATTGCTGCCTTAGAGACAGAGGGCATTAAACAATTATCTACCTTGCCTGGTCTCTCAGAGGACCCCTCTGTTGTGGGGTTGCTGAGGGTCGAAGAACAGCAAGTGCCAATTGCTACCACAACTGTGCACCGGCGGCAATATCGCACCAACCGAGACTCCCTGATTCCCATCCATAAGCTAATTCGTCAATTGGAGAGCCAAGGAGTGATCAGCAAGACTCATTCACCTTTCAATAGTCCCATATGGCCAGTGCGAAAGTCTAATGGCGAGTGGAGACTAACAGTGGACTATCGCGGCCTGAACGAAGTCACGCCACCACTGAGTGCTGCAGTGCCGGACATGCTGGAACTTCAGTATGAACTTGAATCGAAGGCAGCCAAGTGGTACGCCACAATTGATATCGCTAATGCATTTTTCTCCATCCCTCTAGCAGCAGAGTGCAGGCCACAATTTGCCTTCACTTGGAGGGGAGTCCAATATACTTGGAATAGGCTGCCCCAGGGGTGGAAACACAGCCCTACCATTTGCCATGGGCTGATCCAGTCTGCACTAGAGCAGGGGGAAGCTCCTGAACACCTGCAGTACATCGATGACATTATTGTGTGGGGTGACACAGCAGAGGAAGTTTTCGAGAAAGGGAAGAAAATAGTCCAAATCCTTCTGAAAGCCGGTTTTGCCATAAAACAAAATAAAGTCAAAGGACCTGCACGGGAGATCCAGTTTTTAGGAATAAAATGGCAAGATGGACGTCGTCAAATCCCAATGGATGTGATCAACAAAATAACAGCTATGTCTCCACCAACTAGCAAAAAAGAAACACAGACTTTCCTAGGTGTTGTGGGGTTTTGGAGAATGCACATCCCAAATTACAGTCTGATTGTAAACCCACTCTACCAAGTAACTCGCAAGAAGAATGAGTTTGAATGGGGCCCTGAACAACGACAAGCCTTTGAACAAATCAAGCAGGAAATAGTCCATGCAGTAGCCCTTGGGCCAGTTCGAACAGGACCAGATGTAAAGAATGTGCTCTACACTGCAGCCGGGGAGAACGGCCCCACCTGGAGCCTCTGGCAGAAAGAACCTGGGGAAACTCGAGGTCGGCCTCTGGGGTTTTGGAGTCGGGGATACAGAGGATCTGAGGCCCGCTATACTCCAACTGAAAAGGAGATATTGGCAGCATATGAAGGAGTTCGATCTGCTTCGGAGGTGGTCGGTACTGAAGCGCAGCTCCTCCTAGCACCCCGATTACCGGTACTAGGCTGGATGTTCAAGGGAAGGGTCCCCTCTACGCATCATGCAACTGATGCTACATGGAGCAAGTGGGTTGCACTGATTACTCAGCGGGCTCGAATAGGAAACCCCAGTCGCCCAGGAATATTGGAAGTGATCATGGACTGGCCAGAAGGCAAATACTTTGGGATATCATCAGAGGAGGAGGTGGGTCGTGCTGAAGAAGCCCCACTGTACAACCAGTTGCCAGAGAATGAAAAGAAATATGCCTTGTTCACTGATGGGTCCTGTCGTATTGTGGGGAAGCATCGGAGATGGAAGGCTGCTGTATGGAGTCCTACGCGACGAGTTGCAGAAGCTGCTGAGGGAGAAGGTGAATCGAGTCAGTTTGCAGAAGTGAAAGCCATTCAGCTGGCTTTAGACATTGCTGAACGAGAAAAATGGCCAGTTCTCTATCTCTACACCGATTCATGGATGGTAGCAAATGCCCTGTGGGGATGGTTACAGCAATGGAAGCAAAACAACTGGCAGCGTAGGGGCAAACCTATCTGGGCTGCTGCATTGTGGCAAAATATTGCTGCTCGGGTAGAGAACCTGGCTGTGAAAGTACGCCACGTAGATGCTCATGTGCCCAAGAATCGGGCTACTGAAGAACATCAAAACAACCAGCAGGTGGATCAGGCTGCTAAGATTGAAGTAGCTCAGGTGGACCTGGATTGGCAGCATAAAGGTGAATTATTTATAGCCCGATGGGCCCATGACACCTCAGGCCATCAAGGTAGAGATGCAACATACAGATGGGCTCGTGATCGAGGGGTGGACTTGACCATGGACGCTATAGCACAGGTTATTCATGACTGTGAAACATGTGCTGCAATCAAGCAAGCCAAATGGTCAAAGCCTCTTTGGTATGGAGGACGATGGCTGAAATATAAATATGGAGAGGCCTGGCAGATTGATTACATCACACTCCCTCAAACTCGCAATGGCAAGCGCCACGTACTTACAATGGTGGAAGCAACCACCGGATGGCTGGAAACATATCCTGTGCCTCATGCTACCGCCCGGAACACCATCCTGGGCCTTGAAAAGCAAGTCCTATGGCGACATGGCACCCCAGAAAGAATAGAATCAGACAATGGGACTCACTTCCGAAACAACCTTATAGACACTTGGGCCAAAGAACATGGTATTGAATGGGTGTATCACATCCCCTATCATGCACCAGCCTCCGGGAAAGTTGAACGATACAATGGACTGTTAAAGACTACCTTGAAAGCAATGGGCGCTGGGACGTTCAAAAACTGGGATACGCATTTGGCAAAGGCCACCTGGTTAGTCAATACTAGGGGATCTACCAACCGAGCTGGACCTGCCCAATCAAACCTGTTACGTACTGTAGATGGGGATAAAGTTCCTGTAGTGCATGTAAAAAATATGCTGGGTAAAACAGTCTGGGCTACTCCTGCCTCAGGAAAAGGCAAACCTATTCGTGGAATTGTTTTCGCTCAGGGACCTGGATATACTTGGTGGGTGATGCAAAAGAACGGAGAGGTCCGGTGTGTACCTCAAGGAGATTTAATACTGGGTGAGAATAGCCCATGAACTGAATTGCACCATGTTAAATAGTATATTATACTGTATGTTATCACTACCATGATTACTATAGGTGACTAATTAGAATGTATGGAAAACAGGGTAACCTGAGCATGACATAAATGGTATGGAATAAGGGGTGGATAGATGTCCTGGTTTCAGTTAGCACAGAATTAATTTTCTTCCTAGTAGCTGGTGGAATGCTGTGTTTTGGCTTAGAATGAGAAGAGTGCTGATAACACCCCGATGCTTTAATTGTTGCAGAGCAGTGCTTATACTAAGCCAAGGACATCTCAGCCTTTGCTCTGTCCTGCCAACGGGCAGGCTGGGGGGTGCAGTAAGAGCTGGGAGGGGACAGACCCAGGACAGGTGACCCAAACTAGCCAAAGGGGTATTTCATACCATCTGACGTCATGCTAAACAATATATAGGGGTGGCTAGCCGGGGGGAGGGGGCCGGACTGCTCGGGGTTAGGCTGGGCATCGGTCAGCGGGTGGTGAGCAATTGCATTGTGCATCACTTGTTTGTACATACTATTATTACTTTCGTATTATCCCCATTGTATCATCATTATTATTATTGTTATTATTATTTTTGTTATTTTTTTTTTTTCTTTTCCTGTCTTATTAAACTGTCTTTATCTCAACTCACGGGCTTCACTTTCCATTTCTCTCCCCCGTCCCAGAGAGGGAGGGGGGAGGGTGAGCGAACGGCTGCGTGGTGTTTAGCTGCCGGTCGGGTTAAACCACGACACCACCCCTGTTAAGTTCTCTATAAAAGTTAGGCTATTCGGGCAATAAATTGGAGCATGATCTGACCATACTGGTGTCTGTCGTGCTTTCGGCCGTGCTTCCTGCAACATATGGCGCCCGAACAGGGACCCCTGAACAGGACCCGAACAGGACATCGCAGCGGCGCCGGGACAAACATCGCAGCGCAGCGGGACACTAGTGGCGCCGGCACATCAGCACGCAGGGGGACCAGGAAACCAGCGGCGCCGGGGACCAGCGGCGCCGCGACCTCGCCGCGCCGCCGGGACATCGGAGCGCCCATCCAACCGGCGCTGGAGCAGACCAGACACCGGCCCGGAAACACTGTACACAGGCCTCACGGTGAGACGCGGTACTCCCGGTGAGAGATGTGGGACACGGAAAACGGAATCGCGGTGAGACGCGGAATCGCGGTGGGACACGGAAAACGGAATCGCGGTGGGACGCGGAATCGCGGAGAGACGCGGAATCGCGGTGAGACGCGGGAAACGGAATCGCGGTGGGACGCGGAATCGTGGTGGGACGCGGAAAAAGGAATCGCGGTGGGACGCGGAATCGCGGTGGGACGCGGAAAAAGGAATCGCGGTGGGATGCGGAATCGCGGGGGGACGCGGAAAAGGGAATCGCGGAGAGACGCGGAATCGCGGAGAGACGCGGAAAAAGGAATCGCGGTGAGACGCGGAATTGCGGGGGGACGCGGAATCGCGGGGGGACGCGGAAAAGGGAATCGCGGAGAGACGCGGAATCGCGGAGAGACGCGGAAAAAGGAATCGCGGAGAGACGCGGAATCGCGGGGGGACGCGGAAAAAGGAATCGCGGAGAGACGCGGGAAATTTGAAGTAATCGCATGAAATTGAAGTAATCGCGGTGCGATATGGGACATCCGAGATCGAGTTGCTACGGGAGACCAGAGGCGTCAGTGGACAACGGCAGCCGACCCTCACCGTGTGGCGAGTCGGCACAGAGCAGAGGGACGGACATCAGGACCCTGCAGACTGTCTGACGTAACCATGGATGCAGCGGCGGCTGTGCTGCTTCTCTCTGGCATTCTTTTTATAAGAAGTTTATCTTGCAATGCAAAAAAGACTATTCGTCCCCAGATCGGTGTTATAACTATGTTTCTGGATAAGATTCCGTGGGGTTGCCACATTCTACAGATTACTAGTGACAATTTAGCTCTATTGCGGGGCAGGAGTGCAGAGACGCAGATTACACTGCCAAATGACCATCGGCAGGCTTGTTCACAAACAGCTTCTAGGGTTGCAGCTGGCACGGCCTGCAGCCGTAAAGCAGACGTTACACTCTCTTTCCTAACTAGTAATCATGTGTCTCATCCATTTGTGGTGAATGGTCAGTGGCAAAAGGAAAAGGGGGAGAGTAAGGGGCGGCAAAGACAGAAATGGTACCAGGAGGATGCCACTGACACTGACAGCACAGGTAATAAGAGTAGTATAAGTGACACAGGTGCGGAGCGGTGGCAGGCGCTGCTGCTCTGTGGGGCGCTCTGCCTGCTGCTCGCCCTCGCCTGCCTGTGCACTGCCGCCAACAGTGCAAGAGTAAAATGTGAAGACTGCTCAGATGGCAGTGATGAGAGTGCTTGTGTGAAGAAGACGTGTGCTGAACCTGACTTTGTCTGCAACAGTGGTCAGTGTGTGCCAAATAGATGGCCGTGTGATGGGGATCCGGACTGTGAAAATGGGTCTGATGAGAGTGCTGATCTGTGTCATATGAGAACATGTCGGGTAAATGAAATTAGCTGTGGTCCTCAGTCAGTCCAGCATATCCCGGTGTCCTGGAAATGTGATGGTGAAAAGGACTGTGACAGTGGAGAAGATGAAGAGAATTGTGGCATTGTGACTTGTAGTGCAGCAGAATTCACATGCAGTAGTGGGCAATGTATTTCCAAAAGCTTTGTCTGCAATGTTCAAGATGACTGCAGTGATGGTAGCAATGAGCTGGAGTGTGCACCTCCTACCTGTGGTGTTCATGAGTTTCAGTGCAAGAGTTCTACCTGCATCCCTATCAGCTGGGTGTGTGATGATGATGCTGACTGCTCCGACCACTCAGATGAATCTTTGGAGCAGTGTGGCCGCCTGCCTGCACCTCCAGTGAAGTGTTCTACGAGTGAGGTGCAGTGTGGCTCAGGTGAATGTATCCACAAGAAGTGGCGATGTGATGGAGATCCTGATTGCAAGGATGGAAGTGATGAAATTAACTGCCCTTCTTGGACCTGCAGGCCAGACCAGTTCAGATGTGAAGATGGGAACTGTGTCCATGGGAGTAGGCAGTGCAGTGGTGTGAGAGACTGTCTGGATGGCACTGATGAAGCAAACTGTAACAATGTTATTCAGTGCTCTGGACCTGGCAAATTCAAGTGCAGAAGTGGAGAATGCATAGATATCAATAAAGTGTGTAACCAGCAGAGAGACTGCAAGGACTGGGGTGATGAGCCCCTGGAGGAATGCATCATAAAGGAATGTGACTGTCCAGCTGGGTTTGAGTTTGTAGACAAGAGAAACTGTGGAGACATTGATGAATGTCAAAACCCTGGTAACTGTAGTCAAATATGTATCAACCTGAAAGGTGGCTACAAAAGTGAACATAGCCGTGGATATCAGATGATTCCTGCTACAGGAACCTGGAAAAGGCCATACCGGTACAAAAACACAAATAACACCTGTGATTGCAATGACGCTGCTAAGCAGGACTTAGGGGTTTATAGCATGGAGACAAGGGGTAACAAGTACAGTGTTTGGAACAATTGTACAGCTTTGGCCTTACCTCCTGATGTGCTTCTGATTTGTGGGGATGGGGCCTGGCAAGGTATCCCTGCAAATGCTATCAGATGTTCATGTTACATAGATAAACTCATTGTATTTGCTCCTAGCTTGTTACAGTTGCGTGAGATCACCAGACATAAATGGGCATTGCTTGCATCGGATTGCAATGATAATGTTGAATTGTGTGGGGTTGCAGCTAGAGCGGCATTAGCAATTTCAGTGCCTGGAGTGGCATCTGCGGCCGCACGTAACAACTTAGAAAAATTGGTATGCTGGGCCGAGAGGCAAGCCTATACCACGACAGAGATACTTGAGGAGATGTTACCAGATAAAAATAGTCTGCGACATCTGCTTTTACAGGATCAAGCTGCTATTGACTTCTTGCTTTTGGCTCAAAGGAATGGGTGTGAGGACTTTAAGGGAATGTACTGTTTAAACCTTTCTGATCATAATGAGTCAATTCACAAATCCATTACTTTCCTGAAAGAGCACATGAGAAAGATTCAATATGGTATCAATCCTTTCAATCAATGGTTCACTGACTTGTTTGAAACAAAGTGTAGATGGTTGCTGGGTTTAATCACAAGGGGATTAAGGATTTGGTTTATGGTGGTGGTAATCATCGTTGTGTGTTGTAAGTATAGCTAAAGAGTTACTTGTAAAACTGCTGTGTCGGGCTTGGTTTGCTCAAAAGAAGAAGGGGGAATTGTTGAGGGATTTCTTGAAACAGCAAAAATCCCATGGCTTGCTGTAGCTGAGCAAACCAAGCTACCAGGGCAACTATGAGAAGTTCCCATGACAGTGTTCCCACATCGCCCAATTGAGGAATTCAGGAAAATATTGTTACCAGTAGCTGGCCTCAAGGACAAGGTCTATGTGACTGCTAATCACAAGGGGGTTGTTTTCTTGCAGGTGGGGTTGTTTTCTTGCAGTTGTTTGTCTGAGTGCTTTTGACCAATAATCTTGTGTGAAACACTGTCCACCCCTGTTAAGTTCTCTATAAAAGTTAGGCTATTCGGGCAATAAATTGGAGCATGATCTGACTCTACTGGTGTCTGTCGTGCTTTCAGCCGTGCTTCCTGCAACACAGAAGTAAAAGCCATACAACTAGCCCTAGACATCGCCGAAAGAGAAAAATGGCCAGCATTGTATCTTTACACTGACTCATGGATGGTGGCAAATGCTCTGTGGGGGTGGCTGCAGCAATAGAAACAGAGCAACTGGCAGCGCAGAGGTAAGCCTATCTGGGCTGCTACCCTGTGGCAAGATATTGCTGCTGGGGTAGAAAACCTGGCTGTAAAAGTACGTCATGTAGATGCCCACATGCCCAAGAGTCGCGCTACTGAAGAACATCAGAACAATGAAGAAGTGAATCGAGCTTCGAAAATTGAAGTGGCTCAGGTGGACCTAGACTGGGAACATAAGGGTGAGCTCTTTGTAGCTCGTGAAACATCAGGACATCTGGGGAGGGATGCTGTCGTGGTTTAACCCGGCCGGCAGCTAAACACCATGCAGCCGTTTTAACTGAAACCAGGACAGATGCCACTTACAGATAAGCTCGTGATCGAGGGGTGGACTTGACCATTGAGGCCATCACACAGGTTACCCATGAGTGTGAGACCTGTGCTGCAATCAAGAAAGCCATGAAGGTAAAATCTCCCTGGAACAGGGGGAGACGGCTAGGGTTTCAATATGGTGAGGCCTGGCAAATTGACTACCACTCACTACCAATTGACCACTCCCAAAAAACCTGCCTAGGTAAACGGTACATACTCACCATGGTAGAAGCAACTACTGGGTGGCTGGAAACATACCCCGTAAACCACGCCATGGCCTGAAACACTATCTTGGGCCTGGAAAGGCAGGTATTGTGGCGTCATGGTACACCAGAGAGAATTGAGTTTGACAATGGGAGTAATTTCCGAAACAATCTTGTTACCTCCTGAGCCAAGAGGCATGGTATTGAGTGGGTGTACCACATCCCTTATCACCCACAAGCCTCTGGGAAGGTTGAGAGGTACAATGGACTGTTAAAGACTATGTTACAAGCATTGGGTGCTGGGACATGGAAACAATGGGACATAAATCTACCAGAAGCCACTTGGCTAGTTAACAATAGGGGGTCTGACAGCCGTGCTGGTCCTGCCGAAACAAAACCCCTACACACTGTGAAAGGAGCTAAAGTTCCCGTAGTGCATATAGGAAGGTGGATGGGGAAGGCAGTGTGGGTTGCTCCTGCCTCGGGAAAAGGCAAACCCACTCGTGGGATTGTCTTCACCCAAGGACCGGGGTATACCTGGTGGGTCATGCAAAAGAATGGGGATATCATGTGTGTGCCTCAAGGAGATTTGACATTGAGAGAAAACTAATCTGTAATCTAAGTTATGTGTTGTAGGAAGACGCTGCAGGACCAACAACAGGTCAACTTTGCAAGGAGCCAGGCAGTGCAACAAGGACTTGAGCTAAGCTGGTGCTGGTGTCCAGACATCCAACTCCACCTGCCTTGAGTGGCCACTTTGGCAGATGAAGACCTAATCATCAACAGTTCTTATGAACATTTTCCAAGAAAGACCTATGGAATGAAAAAAATACACCTGCCTATTAATCCTGTTCTGTTAAATCCTTGTCCTGTTAAAGGACAAGGAATAATGATGAGAATGCTTGTATGCTAAAGTATGGGGATCTGAGTGTGACACAAATGTTATGGAATAAGGGGTGGAGGTTGTACTGGGTCTGGCTGGAATGTTAACATTCCCGGCAGCAGCCCATACAGTGCTGTACCCTGCACTTGTAGTTGGAACAGCAGTGTTATCACACCAGTGTTGTGTCTACTGCTGAGCAGTGCTGGCACAGCATCGGGCCTCTCTCTAACCTTCCTAGGGGGTGGGCAAAAAGTGAGAAGAGAAACATCACCAGGGCAGCTGACCTAAACCAATCAAAGGGATATTCCATACCATGTGATGTCACACTCAGCAATAAAAGGTGGAAACAGGAAGAAGAGGGGAGGGGTGGGCTCTCATTGTGAAAATGTCGGTCCTCCTCCCGAACACCGGCTACATGCGTTGAGGCCCTGCTTCAAGGATGTGGTCAAGCATCGCTCATTTGTGGGAAGTAGAGAGTAATTTCTTTCCTCTGCACTTCCACATAGCCTTTAGTTGTTTTATTTGTTTCTTTTCCTCCCTTTTTTTTTTTCCCTTTCCCCCTCCCTTTTCCCCTTTCCCTTTTTATTTCCCTTTAGTTAAATTGTTTAGTTCATAATAATCTTTCTTTAATTATTATTATTATTTCCCTTTAATTAAATTATCCTTATCTCAACCCGTGAGTTGTTCTTTCCTTTACTTCTCCCCCTCCTCATCTAAAGAGGGGGAGTGAGAGAGCGGTTGTGGTGTTAAGCTGCCCAGCACGGTAAAACCACCACACCATATTGGGGTGAGTCATGACTTCAGCCGGTCTTCCTGCAACATGTAACCTCTTCTCAAATCCTCAGCCACTTCTGTGGAGAGCCTGCCACGGCACCTGCAAAGCAAGATGGCTACCCTTCGCAGTCACCTTGTGCTACTTGGCCATTCTGCTCCAACCCAGCTCGCGACCAGCCCTCCCTTCTTGTGCTGCTCTTCAGAGTGCAGCTTGGCCCCTCTGAGCCTGTGTGAGACACCTGCAAAAGAAAAAGAAAAGCATAGGCCGAGGCAGCATCCAAAGCCACAGCACAGCTAGGACAGTTACTCTCATCTGCTCCCTCACCTCTGCCCCCTCACCTGCCCTCGACGCAAATGTGTCCATCTGCTCTCTTAGGCCAGCTACAACACCTCTGAAATATAAACAGGATTTTTACTGCATTTTGTGTAGTTAAGTAACTGCAGTGACAACTGCACCCCTAAATTAACTGCTACATCTGTTTATCGCTCACCTTGCCAAAAGCAGCTCTGGTCGTGAAGTCCCGTGGTGTACACTGCATTTCAGCTTTAACAAATGAAAACAGTCAGAAGATAATCATTCAGCTGCCAGCATTAGCACCCATCCCTCAACAACACGAGGGACCCCATTTCTAATTTTATCATTTCAAAACAGCAGCCCCCTTGCCTCAGCACCTCAGAAGTAGATCAAGCCAGTCACCGAGTTGCCTACCGAGTTGCTGGACAGTTACAGAAGGAGCTCTTTCCTGTGACCGGTTCCTCCTAAGGTTTACACTCCACTGGGGAGGGGAAAGAAATAAAAATAAAAGTTTCAGAACCCCATATCTATAAGCTTTCAAGATTCAACAGACCTCCTCCAGCACACTGTTCAAGCACTATGCAAACAGCTGCCTGCAAGCAGCTCGAGTCTCCCCCTCCACATCTGCAAACACCACAGAGATGACTCTGTGCCAGCTGCCCTTCAGTACGTGCACAAAGGCAGACCGGATGTCTTTGCCAAAACAGTCCGGACAATGTATTAGTATGGACTGCCACGTTAGCTATCGTCACTAACTGCCAGGCAGGACAGCTCCAGACCAAACACACACAGGGACGCTACAAACATTACCAACAAGACACAGAACACAAGGCGCAAGAAGAAACGACTCCCAGAGGGAAGCCCTACAGCAACAGCGAGTCAGAACAGATGCTCTGCAGCAGACCCAAGGAGAGACTCAAATGTCACAACATGCAACTGGAAGCAACTGCCAGAACTGGGATGATGGAGGCATAAAAAGCCTGCCTTTAAGACAAGAGACCAGAAGGATGGGGAGTGCAGACCCCTTAAGAAAACACTTAGGAAATGAATTCCCAAGCAAGAGCTCCTGATGCGACCCAGATGACTTCTGCAAGAGTGAGGATGGAAACAGATGCGATCTGAAACCGAATATGATGCACAAGACAGGAAACAGATCTGCACTTTAAGCAGTGACTGCAAGACAAGAAGTGCTCAGATCAGACCCACGATGACAAAACAAGCATTTAGGACCTTTGGTGTGGCTACCAAGTTGCCTGTCTAGTCAGTCCAGTGCAAAAAGCAAGGAGGATATCAAGACCTGAGGAGAGCATAACTTAGAACACACGCTGCAGAAGCAACACTACAAGACAGACGAACAGAAGGGAACTGTCCTGCCTGGCCCACGCACTCACACTACAAAATACCCCCTGCTCCTTCTATTAGCCTGGTGACCCAGCCTCAAGCAGCCTGAAGGTGACCCAGCCTGAACCGCCCTCACAGTGGCACCAAGTACATTTGATGGCAAGGTACAATAGCATCAAGCTTGTGCAGGAAAATCAGATGGTGCTACTGTCTACTTCCTGAGTTTATGATGATGTGATTTCAGAACAGTTTTAATTTGGTCTCATGGCTGAGTACCTCATCTCGTGAACAGGGTGCACTTACACTCCGTGCTTCAGTTTCATCAAGAGTAGATACAGTTTGAGTGCTCCAAGACCTCTGTTACAGAAATCAAACCTTTCTGGCTGAAGGTCATAGGAATGTTCACTTCCAAACGTATCCAACCTAAGAGCTACTGTAGCCATTCCTCTTTCTTTCCCCAGAACAGTCCATTAAGATCCCTTTGATCATCATATCTCTTATTCCACTACATAAGGAGAACAGTTAAACTGGGTGTCCTGACTTTGCCTGGGATAGAGTTCATTTTCCTCCTAGTAGCTAGTATAGTGCTGTTTTTTGGATTTAGAATGAGAATAATAGTGATAACATTCTGATATTTACTTGTTTCTGAGCTGTGCTTACACAGAGCCAAGGCCTTCTCAGCTTCTCATGCTGCCCTGTCTGTATGGAGGATGGGGGTGCACGAGGAGCTGGGAGGGTACAGAAACAGGACAGTTGACCGAAAATGGCCAAAGGGATGTCCCATACAATGTGTCATGTTGTACAATAAAAATGGGGGAGTTGGCCAGGAGAAGCTTCCCTTGCTCAAGGATGGAATGGACATTGGTGAGCTGGTGTTGAGCAATTGCATTGTGCATCATTTGCTTTGTTTGTTCTTTTTGTTGTTATTGTTTTGTTTTGATTTTTTTCCTTCTCATTGTGAAATGTGTTCATCTGATTCGTGTCAATATGGAACAATGCTAGGGTCGCATGGTATGATGAATGTGACCTTCTGTCTTATATACCCTTGTATAACCACAAGTCTAAGAAAAACGGAGTGGTTAATGTATATATTTCTTGTATCTTGCAAAGGAATGTTTTAGCATTTTGTGTCAATAGAGAGCTTGAAGGGAAATGTTTTTGTAGGCTTTTCCTTGAAGTCTCTGATATCTGGGGAGGGTTTCAGAATAACTGCTAACTATTATGACTATTGCATGGGACACTATGCAAGTCTCTGATATCTGGCCAGGAGCTTAAGGAGAAGGGGAAAGCCGAAGGACGACTAAAAGACAAAGCTTGCAGGGGACACAGCACAAGTCACTGACAACTGGCCAAGATGGACAAGAAAAAAAGCCTGGGAGGATGACTACGAGCCTTCAGCACGAGAGACCCCCAGAGACCCCCAGAGGGACCACCGGAGGCTGATACGCATGCACCAGTAGGAGGGTTTGGATTCCGGGAACTAATTATAATAACCTGTTTTTTTTAGAAGTAGTAATGAATATGTATTAGTCTAGGAGCATAAAAACCAGCCGCTTGATCTAACTGGTGTGCGTCTTGGTGGAGCAGAGACTCCCGGCGCACCCAGCGCTGTTTGCTTACCTCTATTTGTTTAATAAATTGTAAACTTTGATTATAACCCTATTTGGGACTTAGCCATTTATTACATCACTTTCTTTCTTCTTCTTCTCCTTCTCCTTCTCCTTCTCCTTCTCCTTCTCCTTCTCCTTCCTCTTCCCCTTCTCCTTCCTCTTCCCCTTCTCCTTCCCCTTCTCATTCTCATTTTTCCTTTCTTTCTTCTTATTAAATTGTGCTTATTTCAGACCATGAGTTCTTGCTCTTTTCTGTTTTCTCCCCCATTCCACTGAACAGGGGGGAACGTATGAACAGCTGTATGGTGCTTAGATGTCTGCCAGCTTAAACAACAACACTCATTTAAACAGAACTACATATTTAATTACATTTGAATTCGTAAAACTCTATAATACTCCAACTGAGAAAATCTTCATGAAAAAAAAAAAGAATATTTCTAGGGAGACGTTCGGCTTCATCATTTGAAGAGGAAAACAAAATATTCTCTAAGCAGCTGGGAGAAATCTCACATTTGCTAGTCCTTGTTCTTGTGGGGGACATCAACATACCAGATGTCTGCTGGAAATACAACACACCAGAGAGGAAACAATCTAGGAAGTTTCTGGAGTGTGTGGAAGATAACTTCCTGAAACAGCTGGTGAGTAAGCCAACTAGGGAAGGTGCCTCACTCTACCTTTTGCATGTGATTAGATAAGGACTTGTTGGTGATGTGAAAGCTGGAGGCTAACTTGGGCATACCTATCATCAATTAAAAGACTTTGCTATTCTTGGAAAAGTAAGGAGAAGAGTTAGCAGAACTGCCACCTTGGACTTCTGGAGGGCAGATTTTGGCCTTATTAGGAGACTGGTTGGTGGAGTCCCTTGGGAGGAAGTCCTGAAGGGGAGAGGAGTCCAGGAAGTCTTGACAGTCTTTGAGAAAGAAATCCTGAAGACAAAGGAACAGGCAGTCCCCATGTGCTGAAATGACCTGTTGGCATGACCTGTCTGAACAGAGAGAGCTATGGCTAGATCTCAGGAAGAAAAACAGGTTTTATGACCTTTGGCAGAAGGGGCAGGACACTCAGGAGGACTACAAAGATATCATGAGGCTGTGCAGAAAGAAAATTAGAAGGACCAAAGCCCAGCTTGAGCTCAGTCTGGCTACTGCTGTTATGAATGGAGCTAAATTAGGTTGGAAGCCATTCAAGAGGTGTCCCCCTGGGATCAGTACTGGGGCCAGTTCACTTTAATATCTTTATCAGTTGTCTGGATGAGGGGATTTGGTGAACGCTCAGTAAGTTGGGAGATGACAGAAAGTTGGGTGAGAGTGTTGATCTGCTTGGGGGTAGGAGGGCTCTACAAAGGGATCTGGATAGGCTGGACTGGTGGGCCGAGGCCAAGTGTATGAGGTTCAACAAGGTGAATTTCTGGGTTCTGCACTTGGGGCACAACAACCCCATGCAATGCTACAGTCTGGGAGAAGAGTGGCAGGAAAGCTGTCTGGTGGAAAGGAAACTGGGGGTATTGGTTGATAGCTGGCTAAATATGGGCCAACAGTGTGCTCAGGTAGCCAAAAAGGCCAACAGCATCCTAGGTTGTATCAGAAACAGTGTGGCCAGCAGGATTAGGGAAGTGATTGTCCCTCTGTACTCGACTCTGATGAGGCCAGAACTCAAATACTGCGTTCACTTTTGGGACCCTCACTACAAGAAGGACATTGAGGTGCTGGAGTGTGTCCAAAGAAAGGCAACAAAGCTGGTGAAGAAGTCTTATGAGGAGCATCAGAGGGAACTGGTGTTGTTTAGCCTAGATGAAAGGAGTCTCAGGGGAGACCTTATTGCTCCCTACAACTACCTTAAAGGAGGTTGTAGCAGGGTGGGGGGGTCATTCTCTTCTCCCAAGCAGCAATCAATAGGACAAGAGGAAGTGGCCCCAAATTTCAACGAGGAAGGTTTAGGTTTGATATTAGGATAAATTTCTTCACTTAAAGAGTTGTAAGGCATTGGAACAGGCTGCCCAGGCAAGTGTTTGAGTCATAATCCCTGGAGGTATTCAAAAGATGTGTAGATGTAGTTTTTAGGAATAAGGTTTATGGTAGAATTGGCAGTGCTAGGTTAACAATTGTACTAGATGATTTTAGAGGTCTTTTCCAACCTAAAAGATACTATGATTCTATGATTCATCTCAACAACTGTAGCGAGTAGGAAAACTCTGTATGACAAAGTTGAAGTCTAATAAGACATGTTAACTTCTGGCTGAGAAACTAGCTGAACTTCAGTCACTTTTCTTACACAAAAAAGGGCAACTTTTCCAAGTTTACTCATTACTGCTAAAATTACATTACATTATAATTATAGATCTCTGTTTTTAAATGCAAACCAAAGCACTAAGTGGAACTTCTAAAACTAACTTTAATCAGTGTAAATTATTTTAAGCTCAGCCTCAGTAAAATGACTTCATGTATTCTTTATAATTTCACTTAGTATCTTATTGAGTCAAATAGCCTTGCAAATTTGTTTGAGATGCACAACAATGATGGCAATTAAATTGTGCAGTTGTATTTTTTGGAACCTGCTGCTACCTTCAGTGCACACAGAAGGGTTTTTAATCTGGTGCAGGTTTCCCTTCCTATTTAATCCTATACAGCAGAAAGTTTTACTACAGACAGTTGTACTATTGACAGAGGCTTTGATTTCTGCATGGGTTGCTGCAGACCTACTAGTTAACTTTGTTGATATTGACCTTGGCCATTTAAGAGACTAAGGAGAGGAACAATGTTTTCTAATCTTAAGAAAACTTAGTTTTCTTCTTAAGAAATAAGAAGAATGAAGACTGCTGTTGTGGTTTCACCATGGCAGGCAGCTCAGCACCACATAGCCATTCACTCACTCTCCCCATGTGGGATGGGGGAAAGAAGATGGGGGAGAACTGGAAAGGTAAAGGTGCAAGAATTCATCAGTAGAGAGAAAGACAGTTCAAGAAGTAAAGCAAAAACCCCACACAAACATTTTTTTTCATCAAAAATTCAAAACATATCATCATGTGAGCCTCCACAAAGAAAATTAACTCTATCCCAGCCAAAACCATGAAAATTGTACATCATTTCTGTCACTGTGAAGAAAAGGTTACTTGGTGAGAGACTTCAAAATGCATCCATGTTATTTTTCCTCCTAGTAGCTGGTGTGGTGCTGTGTTTTGGATGTAGGATGGGAAAAATGATAATTACACATTGATATTTTAGCACTTACAGAGCAATGCCTTTTTGCTTCGCAAAGAGACGAGTCCTTTTTAGCTTCTAACACTGTCCTGCCAGTGAGGAGACTAGGGGTGCACAAGGAGCTGTGAGGGAACAGAACCAGGACACCTGACCAAAGTTGGCCAAAGGGATATGCAATACCATATGATGTCAAGCTGAACAATTAATATGGGGTGGTTGGCTAGGGTGGGGAGAACCACTGCTCAGGGATGGGATGGATATCAGTCAGAAGGTGTTGAGCAATTCCTTTGTGCATCACTTACTTTGTACTTTTTAGAATTTATTATTGTCTCTAGGCATATCAAAGATAAACGTGTCATTACGGGCAGTCAACATGGCTTCACCAAGGGGAAGTCGTGCTCGACCAACTCGATAGCCTTGTATGAGAACATAACTAGGTGGATAGATAATGGTGAAGCAGTAGATGTGGTCTATCTTGATTTCAGTAAAGCATTTGACACCATCTCCCACAGTATCCTTGTAGCTAAACTGAGGAAGTGTGCTCCAATAGTCCCTTAGTTATGGCTGCCGCTGATTCCTTTATTGAAAAGGTCATACCACGACCCGGGGAGGGTGCAGGAACCAATGAAAACAATTGTGGCAGAAGTGATCCTGAGCTGTCGGATTTTGTAGTTGAAGGTTTGTCAGACCCGGACCGTGCTGACAAAGCTTGCGCCGTCGCCATCGCCACCTGCTGTTCGGCCTTCATACCACACAGCGTGTTAAGCACTGCACGCCAGGTCGTACATAGATCTTTATCGAACTTTCTGCTTGTGATGGTTGTATCCCATAAACGATCTCCTACGAGCCGCCACTCATCTGGGCTAAAAATTAGAGGGATTTCATTTTGAAAACCCTCCTTCTGGGCCCAGTGTACCAAGGATTTGATCTTTTTTACATTGCAAGATATGCCTCTCTTAGAGAAAAAGCTAGAGAGCAGCTGCACAGCCGCTTCCTCTTCCATAGTTACGTCAGACGGGCTGCAGGGTCGTGATCCCCGCCCCTCTGCTATGTGCCAACTCGCCACACGGTGGGGGTCGTCTGCCGTTTTTCACTGACACCTCCGATCTCCCGTAGCAACTCGATCCCGGATGTCCCGCGTCTCACTGTGATACGTCACTTTCCCACGTCTCACCACGCACGATTCCTTTGTTCCCGCGTCTCACCGCGATCTCTGTATCAATCAATCAATCTCCATGTCTCACCACGATGTGTATATTCGGGTCTGTGCTCAGAGTCTCTCAGCGTCTCTCAGGTCTCTCAGCATGTCCGGGTCTCAGCCTGTTCGGGCACCATATGTTGCAGGAAGAACGGCCGAAAACACGACAGACACTAGTATGGTCAGATCATGCTATCCTTTATTACCTGAATGTAATAAATATTGTATAATAAGTTTGTTAATCAAACCGGTTGGAAAGCTTGTGGGGGCTGTGACAACCCTGTATAGCTGGAAAGTTTCCAGCTGCCTATCCTGATAAGAAACTGTAATAAATTTTGAGGAAGCTTGTGGGGACTGTGACAACTCTGTATAGCTGGAAAGTTTCCAGCTGACCATCCTGATAAGAACACGTATAGTGCTTACTCAGCAAGATTGCAACCCGCAACGCAGAGGAAGACTACGGCCTTCATCCTCACGACCACCGGGAGGTCCGAGACGACCCCCTAGCAACAGTATGCACAACCGCAGGACATACCAGGATATGCCATGTACACCCGGAACAACCAAACTATAAAAGGGGGACTATGACGGGGGTGAGGTGTGCGCCGTTGGTGGAGCGGAGACTCCCCGGCCGCCCAGTGCTGTTTTGCCTGCTTGAATGTTTGTTTAATAAATTTGGCTCTGATAAAGATTATTCTGAGAGTGGTTTTGGTTCCGACCACTTATTACATGAATAGCCTGACTTTTATAGTGAACTTAACAGGGGCAGATAGTGTCTCACATAAGATTATTGGTCAAAAGCACTCAGACAAACAACTGCAAGAAAAAAAAACCATTAAGATTAGCAGTCATGTAGATCTTGTCCTTGAAGCCAGCTGCTGGCAACAATATTTTTCTAAATTCCTCAATTGGGCAATGTGGGAACACTGTGGTGGGAACTTCTCATAGTCGTCCTGGTAGCTTGGTTTGCTCAGCTGCAGCAAGCCATGGGATCTTTGTTGTTTCAAAAATCCCTCAACAGAGATCCTGGTGGACAGTGGAATGACCATGAGCCAGCACTGTGCCCTTGTGGCCAAGAAGGCCAATGGCATCCTGGGGTGTATTAGAAGGGGTGTGGTTAGTAGGTCAAGAGAGGTTCTCCTCCTCCTCTACTTTGCCCTAGTGAGAACACATCTGGAATATTGCATCCAGTTCTGGGCCTCTCAGTTCAAGAAGGAGAGGGAACTGCTTGAGAGAGTCCAGCACAGAGCCACAAGGATGATTAAGTAAGTGGAGCATCTCCCTTACGAGGAAAGGATGAGGGAGCTGAGTCTCTAGCTTAGAGAAGAGGAGACTGAGGGAGAGGAGACTGAGGGGTGACCTTATTAATGTTTATAAATATGTAAAGGGTGTGGGAAGGACAGAGCCAGGCTCTTCTCGGTGACATCTAATGATAGGACAAGGGGCAATGGGTGCAAGCTGGAACACAGGAGGTTCCACTTAAATAAGAGACAAAACTTTTTCATAGCGAGGGTGACAGAACACTGGAATAGGCTGCCCAGGGGGATTGTGGAGTCTTCTCTGGAGACATTCAAAACCCGCCTGGATACATTCCTGTGTGATGTGATCTAGGTTTTCCTGCTCCGGCAGGGGGATTGGACTAGATGATCTTTCAATGTCCCTTCCAATCCCTAACATTCTGTGCTTCTGCGTGATTCTGTGATTATTATTATCATCGCTATCATCATCATCACCATCAGTATGTAAGAATAAGAAGTGACTTACAAGAAATATGCAGGTAATTTAATGAAAACATTCCCTCATATTTTGAGTTAAAAAGCTAAATAATATATGCCTTTCTATGCATGTTTCTGTCCATCCAAAATAATAAAACCTTACTGAATAAAACTCTTTAGAGGAAGAATGTAATTTTGTCTGGGGTTATTTTAGATGTCCTTCTCCTTTGTCCATCTTGGCCGGATGTCAGAGACTTGCGCAGCGTCCCATGCAAGCTTTGTCTTTTAGTCGTCCTTTGGCTTTCCCCTTCTTAATCTCTTGGCCGGATATCAGAGACTTGCGTAGTGTCCCATGAAATAGTCATAATAGTTAGCAGTTATTCTGAAACTCCCCTAGATATCAGAGACTCAAGGTTTACCATTCAAGCCCTCTACTGACACGAATTGCTGAAACATTCCTTACATTTTCTATGTCCTAAAGTTCATAGGCTACTTATTTGAACTTCCAGTACTGGTTTTAAATATTACTTTCACTCTATGCATATTTAGACTGCTTTGACATATAGGAACTTCAGAAAAAATAATTTTCAACACATTCTTCAGGTGCTGCTTAAGATCTGACATACTTTAGCCAACTGTACCACTTGTGCTTTCTTAACTGTTATGTGGATTTAGAGGAGATCAAAATCAAATCTAAACATAACAAAACAGAACAACAGAAAACAACAAAAACAAAAACTGAAAGATTCTGACCTCCTTATTTGGTCTTGTTTTTCCAGTAGACACACTTTTTCAGAAATAAAGATTATTTAATCTATGGGTAAAGGAATATATGGCACTATGTGAAAAGGATAAGGTGTATCTGAATTTCTTGTCCAGTGCTGCCTGAGACATGGTCAGCAGCCATCTGTATCTCTGATAGCAAGGTAACAAGATCTGGCCAGAGGAGAGTAAGAAATGAGTGAAACATTTTTTATTCCACTTATGCTCAATATACCTGTTAATTCAAACAGGGGATAACTTGTTTTTTGCAGGAAGAACACCGAAAACATGACAGACACCAGTATGGTCAGATCATGCTCTCTCCTTTCTTACCTGAATAGCCTGACTTTTATAGCAAACTTAAGAGGGACGGATAGTGTCTCACACAAGATTATTGGTCAAAAGCACTCAGACAAACAACTGCAAGAAAACAACCCCACCTGCAAGAAAACAACCCCTTGTGATTAGCAGTCACGCAGATCCCGTCCTTGAAGCCAGCTGCTGGCAACAATATTTTTCTAAATTCCTCAACTGGGCGATGTGGGAACACTGTCATGGGAACTTCTCATAGTCATCCTGGTAGCTTGGTTTGCTCAGCTGCAGCAAGCCATGGGATCTTTGCTGTTTCAAAAATCCCTCAACTATTCCCACTTTTTGTATTTGAGCAAACCAAGCCCAATGTAATAGTTTTGCAAGTAACCTTTTAACCACATTTATTACAATACAACACGCTCAGAAATGTACCAGTCCCAGGTAATCTAACACAGCTTCTTGTAGTGGTATGGATTGCTGTAAACACCATTCCAAATGATCCTGAGTAGATCCTGGCAGATCTCCTGGTTCCTGCCCGCTGATCTCAATACTCCAAGAGCAACCCTCACGTACTAACTCTGCGATAGCTTCTGCACGCGTTTGAACACTCATTTTTGGCTGAATCTGTAGGAAAATCCATTCCAGAACTCGAAAATGCTGCCCTATCATTCTACCCTTGCCATCACATGTGTCACTTAGACTACTCCTATTACCCGTGCTATTAGTGTCAGTGGCATCCTCCTGATACCGTTTCTGTCTTTGTTGCCCCTTACTCTCCCCCTTTTCTTTTTGCCACTGACCAAGCAGTGCAAATGGATGAGACACATGATTGCTAATTAGGAAGGAGAGTGCAACTTCTGCTATAAATCTGCAAGCAGCGCCAGCTGCAACCTTAGAAGCTATTTGTGAAAGAGCCTGCTGGTGGTCATTTGTTAGTGTAATCTGCTGCTCTGTGCTCCTGCCCCACAATAAAGGTAGCAATATAACTAGAGTCGTCATTAGTAATCCATACAATGTGGCAACCCCACTGAATATTACCCAGGAACATTTGTACATCTGTCAAAGTATGTAACGCCATAGTTATATCACCTTTCTGTGGATGAATAGTAGTCTGATATTTTCCGTCCCAAGTATAGCCACGGCTGTTTCTGTTGAACCTTCTCTGGGGCTATCTTCACCCCTTTTGCTTCCAAAGTATCCCAAATAAACTTTAAATCTGAATCCTGGAAGCATTCTGGCCTACCAAACCGAATGTTATCCATATAATGGTAAATAATTTCGTCACACCACACTGTCTGAATTGGTTGTAATGCCCAGGCCACATATAACTGACACAATGTAGGGGAATTCCTCATCCCCTGCGGAAGCACTAGCCATTCATAGCGCTTTGCTGGGGCCTGTTTGCTAATGGAGGGCACCGTGAAAGCAAATCTCTGACAGTTCTGTGCCACCACATCTGGTTGCCTGGACTGATAAATAAATTTAGCATATGGTTCCTCAGGAGCCTGTTCTACAGATGCGAATGGAGGTGCTTTCTTTTCCCCTAGGAGACTAAGAAGAGCCTTCAGTGCGAGCTGCGCAGCTGTTTGTTGAATAATTGCAGGGAACTGCAACTGAATCTGGGTATTGAGATAAGGACCCATCCCCGTTAACATCTCTGCAGTAATCCCATACAGGGGGTCCCCCGGTTGACGCAGTTGACCCGCTTCCCCCTGTGGTAACTGCAACCATTCCCTTTCAATCAATAACAGTGGGGAAGGAGTTAACAATAAGCACGCCAAGTTTCAACAGTCAAGTGGACACATCAGTTCTGCCTGGAAAATCCATTGAATTATCTGTCAAGCCACCTGGGATTGTAATCCATAGTCCAAAACAATTTTTCGAGCTTGTTGTAAAAGCTTGCAGTCATGTGGCTGCCGCAACCCGGTACCTTGCACAGGGTCGATAATAATAGGGCAGGCCAAGGATGTAGCATGCCTATGCCCTTCTATGATGGCATCACGTATAACATCGGAGCACCTGCCCCTCCTTGGTGCCAATGGTGTTGTAGCGATGGATAATGAGGGATTCGGCTCCAGTGGGGCAGACGAGAGAGGAATCTCCTCTGAATCCGTAATTTTTAAGTTCTCGAATTTCACTAGCATTTCTTGGAACAACTCCTCCAGTGAAGGTCGATTTTCGCAAGCTGCTGCTGCACCTGTCATTGGCGAAGCATCGCGAGTGGATTTATTGCTGCCTGGCAGCGGCACAGATGCTGGCAGCACAGCTGCATCAAGATTTTCCACTGCGGGGGATGGGGAGGGCAGTCCCCACTCCCCATCAGCACTCTGCTGCGATAGTCCCTCAGTTATTTCTGCCGCTGATTGATTTATTGGAGAGGTCATACCCCAAACCAGGGTGGGTGCAGGAACTGACAGTAAAGATCATGTCAGCCACATTCCTGAGGTCTCAGGTTTCATACTCAGCGGTCTGTCAGTCCCAGATGGTACTGAGAAAGCTTGCGCCGCCGCCATAGCCAGCTACCATTTCCTCCGACGCCTCCAATCCCCCCCTAGTAACTGGACTCCGGATGTCCTGCGTCTCACCGCAATACGTCACTTTTACGCGTCTCACCACGATTCCTCTGTTCCCACGTCTCACCGCAATCTGTATCAGTCAATCAATCTTTGCGTCTCACCGCGATCTCTATATTCAGGTCTGTGCTCAGAGTCTCTCAGCGTCTCAGCATTTCTCAGGTCTCTCAGTGTGTCTCAGGTCTCTCAGCGTGTCCAGGCCTGTTCAACTTCTCATAGTTGTCCTGGTAGCTTGCTTTGCTCAGTTGCAGCAAGCCATGGGATCTTTGCTGTTTCAAAAATCCCTCAACACTTGATAGATGTATTGAAGACCATGAGAAGTAAGATTTAATGGAAACAAAGCCTGGAGGAAGGCTTTGTTAAGATAAATGAGATGAGATTTTGAGACCCAAAGCAAAACATATGACAGCAAGTAAGTCAGAGCTCTTTTGTCTGAAGGAGGACAAAATTTCAGGAAGAGAGAACACTGAGAAGAAAAAAAAAAAAAAAAAAAAAAGTAGTATAATTCTGATGAAGAAGTTTAATAAAGTTAAAGATAAAACTGGTTCTCACAAAGCAGCAAAAGAAATGATGAATGAATATTGGACATTTCAAGAAAGGTGATAAAATACAGGGAATGAAGAAAGCCAGTTATTAAAGAGTGATAATTGATGGCTCAGATCTGAAAGGTAGTGTCTGACAGTGTTAATCAGTGCTACTTCAAATAAAAGATATGGTGAAAGAGGAGTTTAAAATTCAGAATTTCTCAAAAATGAAAAAGAAATACAAAAGGGGTGGGTGAGCACAGTGATCAAGAAGGGGCAGATAGCAGCAAGGAAAATCACAGTAGACTCCATCATATTCATATAAAATATAAGAATATATGTAAAAGGCAAATAAAAAGTTTATGCAAAAAGTTATGCAAAAGTTATGCAAATAAAAAGTTTAAAATTGCAAAGAAGCCAAAAGTCTTACTGAAAGAGAAAAGATGGTTTAAATGAAAGGGATAAGGGGAAAGAAGTTTTGTTTTTAAACAAGATTCAGTAGAGTGTATAAAAATAGATGAAACAAGGCACTGAAAAATAAGATGTAAAAACTATGGACTTTGAAAAATTGCTTCTATGAAAATTTAGCTTGCCTCTCTCAACAAGCCATGGTGGAGGGCAGTTAGTGTGGACTAAATTTTATCTCATGTTGGCTTTAAATTCTGGCTGGATGTCCCAGCTTTATTTTCAGGTATATATATTGGAGATACTTTCTCTCAGTTTTAAATGAATAGAATATTCTAGCCAATATTGTTAGTCGCACTAATTTGAGAAAAATACACTTCCAGCATCCATGTTATTATTTACCTGCAATTAGCAGCAATACCTACAGCTTTAAAGGTAACAATCATATGAAAGTATGGGTGGAGAGGTGGAGAATTCTCTGGCTTCCCTATTAGTTTTCAGATAAGTTTGTGTATTTTCTTTTAGTTTTCCCTCTCTTAATTTACATTATGTTTCCACCTGATATAAGGAGTTTCATAAATCATGATAAATCTTTTATTACTCTATTATTATAAAATAAAGGACAATAATGGACAAGAGCCATCAGCATTTTCAAAATGAAAATAGACCAAGTGGAAATTATTGACAATATTATATATATATATATATATATATATAAAATTTCTAAGTATATTTTTTATTTTGTTGACATTATTCCATGTAAAAAATGCCATAAACATTTTGAAGCAATATGTCCTTACAAAATTTGTTATTGCTCTCTGCTTCAAAATTTTGTATTTTCATTGCAATTAACATGTTTTCAAATATTAGACTGTGATAATATAGTGTTGAGAATCTTTGTACTAAACAAATATTTTCTAGCAGTTGTAAATTAAAGAAAAATTATCTTTCCTCAAAGTGTTATGCCAGAGTAATGTCTATAGCTTCTTCTTGATAGTTCTGCAGAATATCTGCTTTACCCTGTAAAATATACATCATCCGTTGCTTTGCATTTTTCCTCTTATTGGAAAAGATCAAAAACTTGTAAACTTGCTTGAGAGTTTGTAGTTGTCCTGAACACACATGGTTAGTATTTGTTCTGTAAAGCAAAGATGAAAGGAAAGGAATCAGATAATTCTGCATACAAATATTTTCAGATTTCTAATACATTTGTTCCTGTGTATGAATGGGGTGGACTACTCTCACTTGCACACTTTCACAGAATCACAGAATTTCTAGGTTGGAAGAGACCTCAAGATCATCGAGTCCAACCTCTGACCTAACACTAACAGTCCTCCACTAAACCATATCCCTAAACTCTACATCTAAACGTCTTTTAAAGACCTCCAGGGATGGTGACTCCACCACTTCTCTGGGCAGCCCGTTTCAATGTCTAACAACCCTTTCGGTGAAGAAGTTCTTCCTAACATCCAACCTAAAACTCCCCTAGCGCAAACTCCCCTTTGCAGCACTCAAAGTTTTTTTTTCCTTGTTCATCTCTGCTTCACAAGTGAATCCTACTTTTTTTTTTTATTATTATTATTATTATCTAGAAAGAATAAAAAATAAATGAACCTCTAAATCTTCTAAATGGAAACCTCTAAACTGGAATATAGCACCAACAGAAAAATACAGCTTAAGAAGTCAATACTTAACTTTCTTGTGAATACGCATTTCTTTATTTTTTCTAGACAACTAATGAGCTTGAGTATATTTGTTAATATTTTTCTTTACTATGAAATATGAATATAAACATTTTCCAAATTTTCCCCATATGGAAAAATGAAAGTGTGAACCACTTCTATTAAAATGATGTTCCAATAAAATTACAATCACAGTAATCTCTTAACATCTTGCATCTGAATGCAGTTGGAAGCTGAATCCAGATCATGTTGGAAAAGTCAACTCTGCATTATGAAGACCGTGAACAAAACAAACTTAATATTAAGTCTTAAAATGAGAAAGAAAAAAAAATATAAATCAAAGTCTACTTAATTCTAAATAAAATAAAATAAAATATTTTTATTTTATTCATCTATAATCTTATTAAATTCCGTAGGAGTATTGCAAAAAGTATATATCAAAAGGAAAAAAGAAATGAGGTCACCAGTAAAAAGGGGGAAAGGAAAGTTTTTCCTTTTCTGCAAAAAGTAAAAGGAAAACACAAGAAGATTGTTTCAAACCTGGCTAAGTTATTTCTCAATAATGATATTAGTGGCAAACATGCCATGGAGGTCATAGATTCTTACTATAGTCCCAGATGAACCATCATATCCTTTGAACATAGTCAATATCCACTGCCAAAGAGCAGAGATCAAAAATCCACAAAGACTTTTAAAGAAATTAATAAACACCGGACTAACAATGAACATATACCTGCTTTAGCTTTTTGAAACCTGGTTTTGGTCTGAAAGCAAAATGAAATTTCTATCTACTAATTCATTCAGGAGCTTTGTTGAAACAAATATGTAGGAATAATTTAATTAATGTTTACAGATTTATTTTTGTGTTATTCACCCAGAGTTCATAGTGCAAGATATGACATGAATCTTGCATTATGCAAATGCAGATTTGCAGGATGAGTTCAATTTCTGTGTCCATAGAAATCCACCTTCATTGCTCTTACATATGGGCAGATAAAGAGGTTGGAGGAAGAAGCATATCACTGAGGGATTACTGGGGATTACTGTGACAAAACAAACAAACAAAAAACAGCTCACATGATAATGTAAGTGAATTTTCTTTCAAAATAGAGACATTCAAAATGAGAAAATAAAAATGAGTTAATTCTTTCTGTTAGCATAAGCATCATACTGATTATTTTATTTATTAGTGTAATCGTATTTCATAAAGAAATCTTACATCCTTGAAACATAGTCTGTAATCAGATTTGAATATACATTGAAATAATTACATGATTGATATACCATAAATAATTATGAATCCTGACCTTAACAATGCTACAAATGAAGGATTTTGCTTGCTGTTGCTACTAGTAACCATTTAAATGCATCTATGCCATTGCAAATTAGCATTTTGCTACATGCTGGGACCTTGATTAGATATGGTTTCTCTCAGTCTGTCTTAATGGAGTTATTCTACCTTGTGTGTATAATTAAAACATTAATTAGAGCAAAAACCTCAAACACTGAGGCATTATGTCACATCTGATTGCTAGCCTCCCAGACAGTACTTATTTTTGCTTTCTTATCCAATGAATAAATAGTTGTGTTTCTGATTGAAGCCAAACTTGGGGGTTTACCCCCAAGTAAACTGTAATAATATGATTTGGGATATTATTGTCTAAATGAAATGCATTGCATGTAGGAACTTGAATCTGGGATTTCCTCATCTAAGTTTTCTGCATTTAGACCAGAATCCTATTCCAATGTCAGGAATCCTTTTCAGATGATACCTGTGTCAAAATGGTTAGAAACCATAAAACGAACACTGGTCTTATGACATACAGGTTTCTCAGGATTCTTTTTTCTCTGCTACTTCATTTACTGTTGAACAACAACAACAAAAAAAAGCCTTGGTCTGGCAATAGATATTTTTGTTGTTGTTGTTTATTACATGATACATAGCATCTTGAAAGCTACACAGATCTATTGTATATTTTTAATTTATTTGACACTCATCTGGTTAGACATAAAAGCAATTAGTTCCATATATTCTAAACACTAGATACTAACAAAGCAAGACATCTAATTCATTTTTAAAGATGAAAAAAATCTTACAATAGACTCAGGGGCTCTAAATTGCATCCTTCATGAATATTGAGTCACACTGTAAAAAACAAAAGAGAAAGAAAACCACATGGTTGAGTGTAGCCTTTTGCTTCCAGATTTTTATTGAAAAATTCAGTTGTTCTGGATGTTCCAGTTATACTGTCTCAATTCCTGAAAAACCTCACTTTCCAAAGGAGATAATATTTAGACATAAGTCAATTTTTTAATGGCCTTCGAAGATGGAAGGATCAAAAATAAACAAGAGCTGCATATCCACTTTTAGAAAGATTCCCCTGAAGATATATACTTAAAAGTAAATGAAAGGAAACATTTAATACACACCAAGATTACAGAAAATTGTAAAATTTGTATAGCTAACAGATTTTGAACAGCTAGCTGCCTTCTACACAAAGTAATAAACCTTGTAATAAACCTTGACGTTAAAGGTATCAATACTTAGAGTTTGATGAAAATAAGAAATTTGTTTTCAGAAGTCAATTCACTTTTACAGTTGTCCCCATTCAAAACCTGAGCCACTTTAAACCGTTAATGAATTGTGGAAATGCAGACTTATGGAACATACAGTGGGTAGACTTCAGTTCTGAGAGCCAATGAGGCTTGGAGAAAGGTCAGCAGTAGAAGCACAGATGTGACCATGTGTGGGTAAAGGCTGATACTCAAGAATTTCATGAAAAATCTTCTTGAAGCTAATTTCTTGGTCTTTCACTTTTTTTTCCTTAACTTTTATTTAAATCATTGAGGTACTTAAGGAAGACACTTCGTTCTTCATCCATTCTCTCTATTTCTTTCAGCTGTTTTAAGAACATTTCAGGAAAATAGTTCCCTTGCCTCCTTCCTCTTCATATTAAATTCTGTTGCTTTGTTGTTGTTGAAGTTATGTCTGAAAGCAATCAACATGCAAGTACACTTTTTTTTGTTGTTTTGTTTGGTTGTTTGTTTTTTCTTAAACAATTCACATTTGTATTCTCTATTTCATTGCTTGGAGCCTCCTAAGGACAAATATGCTATGTTCCCATAAATCAAATTTAAGTGCTCTACAGATGTTGCAATAAATCAAATTTAAGTGCTCTGCAGAGGTAACAGTGATAGCAAAAATGTCGTGTATTGGCATTGGGTTAGTGGAGAATAATCCATTTTCATATGAAA
Organism: Netta rufina; assembly: GCF_964035555.1. NCBI lineage: Eukaryota > Metazoa > Chordata > Aves > Anseriformes > Anatidae > Netta > Netta rufina. The sequence continues at coordinate 12,533,308 of NC_140139.1, forward strand.
GTGATAAAATCTGTATGATAGAACACATAAAAATTGTAACACTTTTAATGCTGAGGACTCAGAGAGATTTAGATCAAAGTTGTACCACCAATTCATACTGACTAATCTGGAAAAGCAGGAGGAAACAGGTAAAAAGCAAATATATTTACCAATTTTTCTTTGGGACCTGGAGAGTAAATTCAAATAAGATTGAAAATATTCTGATATAATAGGTCATATAAGAAAGAGGGCATTTTCCTCCAATGGAAATGTACTTAGAGATAAAGATTACCGTTCAAAACAGGCGGTCTTAAAAACCTACAAATAGTTAAGACAGATAGCATGCACCATAAGCCATCCTTGGTCCATTAAGGTATTTCCCAGTTAATTTAGATGGGACATCTACAATTTTAAGTTGTCATAATAAAAGTGAGTGAAAATACAATTATAACTTTAAAATGGTCTCAAAGATTAACTATTTTATAAAGTACTGTTGGGTTCATCACAATGCATTATATGGATCTTTCGGATACCAAATTGAGAGCAGCTACACTGTTAACCCCATGAGGTTTTGGAAAGTAGCAAAGAAGATAAAATTGAAGTGCACAATCATTCCTGTTTTCCTAATCCATAGTAAATTACAGTATGCACACACAGAGACAAGAAAATCTCTCTCAAATAGCTCACATCTAATTAGTTACAAATGGTAGTTTAGAGCTAATAGAGTGAAAACGATAACAACAGCAACAACAACAACATCAACAAAACCAATTCCATTACATTGGTGGAGAGAAGATTTACTTTATCTATGATATAATAATGTTTCATTCTTTTCAAACGATCTATTTTGATAGTTTCTGGTGCTGGAACATCCTTCATGTCAATCTATGTCCATTTATATAAATTAAAGAGTAAGCATCTTTTTTGAAATAGTGATTCATTTTGATTTTTTGTTTATGTTTTCACTTTAAAGCATGAAATTGGTGTTTTGAAGCATGAAAAATATGTATGTATATTGAAGTACACATGTATGCATGCAGCTATGTATGTATATACACTAACACTGCAATTTTTCAGTCTATCTTCCTCCTTAAAAGTCACAAATCTTTCTACATGATTGTGGATCTGAGGTTTCATGGGGGAATTAGTTAATAAATAAAGATATTAAAGTTTTTTTGAAAAAAGTATTGTACAGTATTGCTTCCTTCTGGAATTGAGCTTATTTAGCTTCACTGCTATGGACACACATTAATGATAGATTTCAAAACAGATTTCAAATAAAGTAGTAGGATAGAAGAATTTTCTGTCACCTAAGCAAGCTGTAGGTCATTGGTGATTTTTCATTATTATTATTATTTATTTATTCATTTTTACTTAAAAGGTATTTAGAAAAAGATGTTCCACATTTTCTGTATTTTACCTACTGTACTGTCTGGTTCTGCTTCATCGTGATTTCATGCTTCTAGTTATAAGGTAAATATACATAACACTTTTTTTTTTTAAAACAAGATTTTAATAATGTCCTATATACCAGAAAGACAAAGCTAAACAAGCAATAATTTATTTTGGTTTTATTAGCCCTCAAGATTCATGTGAGGACATTAGAAATTGTATTACACAATAAATACATAGGGATTCTGTTAATAACAGACAAATTTAAGCTCTCCTTTCTTATTTACATTTATAAAAAAAAAATCTCAAGATCATTTCAAACATCAGGTGGACTATTCCACAGGCAGACTTAATGCTATGCTCTTATACTGTGGGTTTATTCAAAGATTTTTCTCTTCTTGTTAATAATAAACATACCTCTTATTATTGCTCAAAACCAAGAGCCTGCACAGTTATTACAGAGCTGAATATGTTTCATACAGGTTGTTGTAAAGGTCTCATAGGAATCTATGCATCAAAATGAAGTTATGGCTGAAAACATAATAATCTTGATACATAGAACCTACTGGATTGAACTATCTTGACTGTCAAAACAGATTTTAATTTTCAAAATACCAAAAGGAAATTTCCCAGCAAAGTTAGAATAATGTCACATTCATGGAGCACAAATAATAAAACTTTAAGACAGTCATCACCACTATATATAATTATGCATCTTGTTAAGAAGTGGCTAAGAAAGGTGTTACAAAATCTTGTTCAGATTGCACAGGGGAGTGTTTCCTTGCCAAAAGAAAATTCTGTGGGTTTTGTGTGGTTTTGTTAGTGAGTTTGTTTGTTTATTGTAAAGTATAGACTAGCACCAGATTTAGCTGCCTTGCATTTCTCATCTGTGATAATGAGCATACTCTTTTCACACCAATGTAGATACTTTTGAAACCATCAGTTTTTCAAAACAATTTTTCAGAATTTTGTATGATACCAGTGTAATTTTACTATCCCATTTTTCATAGCTAAGAGAAATCTTTATTGAAATAGTTTGGCTTTCACTGATTCCAAATCTGTATAGATTTGGATATGTTTTTATTTGGAGTAAGGATATCACAATTTAGCACCTGCTACTAATGCCATTGTTTTAATTAAAAGGGCAGTGAAATGTCATATTTTGTTTTGTCTCAGAAACGTAGCAGGCTCTGAGATAACTCTTCAATAGGTTCCTGACAATGTGAAGTGATAGACAGAAGGCAGACTCACAGCAGCACAAAGAGACAGAAGAATTATTTCAGCACTTGTGTCTCCTCCTCTCTTTGTCAGTCTGCCAAAACCTGTCCTGAAGTTGGCAAAAATCATAATCACTAACGTTGAATACAAGAGGAAATAAACTCCACATCTCCTTACTAGGCCACACTGGAAAACAAAATGTGGATCACATTACTTAGGTATCCAGAAATGATGTGGGAACACTCTTGGGGGAAAAAAAAAAAAAAAAAAAAAAAGAAATTTATCTCCAGTGGTACAGATGAAAACTGTGGCTGGTCTTTCAGAGAGCCATCAATGCTCCTACAGCCATCAAAAACCTGTGTTACCTGCTCACGACTACATACTAAACCAAATTGTGCAGAAGTCAATGAAGCCATGAGAGTGTACGACTACTGAGAGTGACAGAGGCAGAGTGAGGGAAAATAATTCCTCATATTATGTACCTCAAAATTTCAATGTGCTGCCACATGTGTTTAAAACTAAAATAGCTAGATAAAAATTTAGGAATAATGATGAATATAGTAAGAGGGTTTACAGTAAAGAGACAGTGTATATATATAGAAATAGATCCCGACAAAAGAGTCAGGAGGCCTGCATGGATGCATAGGGAGGTGGAGACTGGGAGAATGAAGAACCACCGACTGTAACAGAATACTAGATCTGAGACCAGCTAAGGAACCTGAAAGGGCACAAATCCAAGGGACCTGATGAGGCTCTTGAAGGAACTGGTGAATGACGTTGATAAGCCACCCATCATATTTGAGAAATCTTGGCAGTCTGATGAAGTTCCCACTAACTGCAAGGGAGGAAATAACACCCCTGTTTTTAAAAGGGAAAAAAAAAAAACAAACAAACAAACAACAAACATAGAATCATAGAAATTATAGAAACACAAACTTGGAAAGGACCTACATGATCATCTAGTCCAACCATCCTCCTATCACCAATACTATCCACTAAGCTACTAAATCATATCTTGTAGCACCTCATCCAGGCGCTTCTTGAACATCACGAGGGACCATGATTCCACCATCTCCCTGGGCAGGCCATCCAGTGCCTGACCACTCATTGAGATAAAAAGTTTTTCTTGATATCTAATCTAAATATACCCAGGTGCAACTTGTGGCCATTGCCTTGAGTACTATCATTAGTTATCTGAGAGAAGAGGCCAACCCCCTTCTCATCACAACTTTCCTTCAGGAAGTAGTAGAGCACAAAGAGGTCTCCCCTGAGCCTCCTCTTCTCCAGACTAAACAATCCCAGCTCCCTCAGCCGCTCCTCATAAGACTTGTGCTCTAGACCCCTCACCAGTTTTGTTGCCCTTCTCAAAGGGCATGTTGCCGTTCATGTGCCTGTCACCTGGCACATGGGAGAATAGACCAACCCCCACCTCGCTACAGCATCCTTTAAGGCACCTGTAGAGAGTGGTAAGGTCACCCCTGAGCCTCCTTTTCTCCAGAACAACCCCAGCTCCCTCAGACACTCCTTGTAGGACTTGTTTTCCAGACCCCTCACCAGCTTCGTCGCCCTTCTCTGGACTAGCTCAAGCACCTCGATGTCCTTGTAGCAAGGGGCCCAAAACTGAACACAGTACTCAAGGTGCGGCCTCACCAGAGCCGAGTACAGGGGGACAATCAGTTCCCTAGCCCTGCTGGCCACACTGTTTCTTATGCAAGCCAGGATGCTGTTGGCCTTCTTGGCCACCTGAGCACACTGCTGGCTCATATTCAGCTGACTATCAACCATCACTCCCAGGTCCTTCTCTGCCTGGCAGCTCTCCAACCACTCATCTCCCAGCCTGTAGCTCTGCTTGGGGTTATTGCACCCCAGGTGCAGGACCCGGCACTTGGCCTTGTTGAACTCCATGCAGTTGACCTCTGCCCATCGGTGCAGCCTATCCAGATCCTCCTGCAGAGCTTTCCTACCCTCGAGCAGATCGACACACGCGCATAGCTTGGTGTCATCTGCAAACTTACTGAGGGTGCACTCAATGCCCTCATCCAGATCATCGATGAAGATATTAAAGAGGACCAGCCCCAGCACCGAGCCCTGGGGAACGCCACTAGTGACTGGCCTCCAACTGGTCTTGGCTCCATTCACCACAACTCTTTGGGCCCGGCTATCCAGCCAGTTTCTAACCCAACGAAGCGTACGCCAGTCCAAGCCACGAGCAGCCAGTTTCTTGAGAAGAATGTTGTCAAAAACCTTGCTGAAGTCAAGGTAGACCACATCCACAGCCTTTCCCTCATCCACCCAATGTGTCACTTTGTCATAGAAGGAGATCAGGTTCGTCAAGCAGGACCTGCCTTTCATAAACCCATGCTGACTGGGCCTGATCGCCTGCTTGCCCTGCAAGTGCCATGTGATGACACTCAAGATAATCTGCTCCATGAGCTTCCCTGGCACTGAGGTCAAACTGACAGGCCTATAGTTCCCCGGGTCTACCCTCCGGCCCTTCTTGTAGACAGGCATCACGTTTGCTACCCTCCAGTCGACTGGGATCTCCCCTGATAGCCAGGACTGTTGATAAATGATGGCCAGCTCCTCCACCAGTTCTCTCAGTATCCTCGGGTGGATCCCATCTGGCCCCATCAACTTGCGTACATCCAAGTGCTGTAGCAGGTCGCCAACCATTTCCTCGTGGATTATGAGGGCCACATCCTGCTCCCCATCCCCTTCTACCAGTTCAGGGTACTGGGTATCTAGAGAGCAACTGCTCTTGCCACTAAAGACTGAGGCAAAGAAGGCATTAAGCACCTCCGCCTTTTCCTCATCTTTTGTAACAGGGTTTCCCCCCGCATCCAGTAAAGGATGGAGATTCTCCTTAGTCCTCCATTTTGCATTGATGTATTTGTAAAAAGATTTTTGTTGTCTTTAACGGCGGTAGCCAGATTGAACTCCAGATGAGATTTGGCCTTTCTAATTTTGTCCTTGCACAGCCTTGCAACATCCATATAGTCCTCCCTAGTAGCCCACCCTCTTTTCCAAAGATTGTAAATCCTCTTTTTTCTCCTAAGCTCAAGCCACAATTCTCTGTTCAGCCAGGCCAGTCTTCTTCCACTCCGGCTCGTCTTTGGGCATGTGGGGACAGACTGCTCCTGAGCCATTAAGATTTCGTTCTTGAAGAGCGCCCAGCCTTCAAGGACTCCTCTGTCCTTCAGAACCGCCTCCCAAGGGACTCTGCCAACCAGTGTCCTGAACAGTTCCAAGTCAGCCCTCCAGAAGTCCAATACAGCGGTTTTACTGGTCTCCATCCTGCCTTCTCCAAGAATGGAGAAATCTACTATTTCATGGTCACTCTGCACAAGACAGTTTCCAACCACCACATCTCCCACCAGTCCTTCTCTGTTTGTGAACAGAAGGTCTAGCGGGGCACCTCCCCTGGTAGGCTCACTAACCAGCTGTGTCAGGAAGCTATCTTCCACGCTCTTCAGAAACCTCCTAGACTGCTTTCTCTGGGCTGTGTTGTGCTTCCAGGATATGTCTGGGAAGTTGAAGTCCCCCACGAGAACAAGCGCTGATGATTTCACAGCTTCTGTCAGCTGCCTGTAGAATTCCTCATCCGTCTCCTCATCCTGGTTTGGCAGTCTATAACAGACCCCCACCAGGATGCTTCCCTTGTTGGCCTTCCCGCCGATCCTAACCCATAGGGACTCAACCTTATCATTTCCAGCCTTAAGTTCCACAACATCAAAACTCTCTCTGATATAGAGAACCACACCACCACCCCTTCCATGCCTGTCCTTTCTGAAGAGCCTGTAGCCAGACATTGCAATACTCCAGTCATGAGACTGGTCCCACCACGTCTCCGTGATGGCAACCAAGTCGTAGCCTGCCTGCCGCACGATGGCTTCCAGCTCCTCCTGTTTGTTACCCATGCTGCGTGCATTGGTGTAGATGCACTTCAGCTGGGCCATTGCCTTATCCCCCGGCCTTGCCATTGTTCCCCCTGGCACAGCTCCAACTAACCTTAACTTTTCTAACTAACCTTAAGCTTTTCTAACCTTAATGATTCTATTCTATGAGCTTGCTTAACAACTTCCCTATAGACAAGCCGAAATGCTTGTTTCAAATACGTTTCATAAATGCTTTATTATGTCCCCAATTTAGAAAAATGCCACATGATTATTCAAATATAAACATAGAATTGTTTTATTGAATGTATCATCTCCACCTAATATGCTATGCAGTGAGAATTCTAATGTTAGTGATATCACAAAATAACATTCTGAAATGTAACATTTGAGCTAGAAAATACCATCCACAGTCTGAAGAGAGCCATTTAACAAAGCTGCTTTTTTCCAGACTGCAACACTAAAAAAATCCTAAGTGAATAACATCATATTTTCATACAATACTCTTGTTCTACACTATAAATTATAGCTATTACTTTTATTAATTGAAGCTGTCACTTTATGCTGTTAGGACAACTCAGCTATTCCAAAAAAAAAAAAACCTGTACTATTTTAAATGAAATATAATGGGTTACAGAGAACTCATTTGGACTTTCTATTAAAGTATAGTTATGATAAAGGCAAAAAACTATAAACTTCTAAAAGCAGACCAAATAAATAAGGACATTAATCTAGTTTCGATTTTGATTTTACTGGTGTTTAATTTTATTTATTTTTTTAAATCAGTGTTCTAGTTCTCAAGTCAGCCAGGTGAGAAGTTATACAACTAAATTCAAGTTTAAAAAAAAGTAACGCATTTTACTGTTCTGTGAGAGAATGTCTGTGTATCATTCCACATCCATACCACCTACCTGACCATATACTATGTTTTTCACACACCAAATTTGAAAAGGTAAAACTGAAGCCAGGGATAGAAGAATGGAGGCTTTGCTCTCAGACCCTGGAAGCAAAGATATATTCACCTCTGACTGGAAAGACCCTGAAATGGAGCAGAAGCAACAATACAGGTGGACAATTTTACCTCAGGGGTTTACAGGACCACCGATTTATTTGGGCAAGTTCTAGAACATTCTAGAACAGATTTGGAGCAATTTCAACCTCCCAAGGAGGTGTAACTGTTAAAATATGTGGTTTATCTTTTATTGTCAGGACAGTAGAAGACAGTTGTGAAGGAAGCTACTAACAAGCTATTCAACTTTCTGGGAAAACAGGGCTTGGGACTACTGAAAAATAAACTACAATATGTAGAAGGAGAAGTATTTAAGGCATCTAATGTCTGAGGGAAAAGGAAGAATAAATCCAGAGAGTGAAGCCAGGGATAGAAGAATGGAGGCTTGTTTAATCACATTAAAATAGATGTTGCTGAGTGTCTTTGCTTACTACTGTGCAAATTAACCAAAACAAGGAGTCTCGGGGCTCCTCACCGGGGGGGGGGGGCTTTTTTTTTTTTTTTTTTTTTTTTTTGTTTCCTGACAAAAGTGGGGATCCTGTCTCAAAAACTAGCTGAGAGTGACCTTGTGGTTTGGACAAGATCAAGGAGCAGCTGAGTCCGTATAAAGGCAGGGGGACGACTAGTGGTGATGAAGAGGAGTTATTGGACTTCATCCCCATGACCCCCCGACAACCACCACCAGAAGGCACTGTGCAGGCACAGATAGGAGGAGTTTATGGAAGTGACCTCTGGGAGCTAATTTTAATACGAAGTAGGGATAGGTTATGTATATGTATAGGCATATAGGGAAACTTCATGCATATGTAACTCTTCACTGCATATAACCAAAGCAAGTTGCCACGTTGGAGAAGGAGGGGGAAAAAAAAAGCTGCATGGAAGCACAGAGAGAAAGGGCGGGGGGGGGGGAAGGGAAGGTTATTTTCTACTTTCCATCAAGGAGCAATGTTCGGCCACGTCCTGGGAAGCAAGGCCTCAAAACACATAACAGTTGTTCAGGAGGACAGCCCCCTCCCCCATGAGAGCCCCCCTTTTTATTGCTGAGTGTGACATCAGGTGTTATGGAATATCCCTTTGGTTGGTTTAGGTCAGCTGCCCTGGCGATGTCCCCTCCCCATCACTTACCCACCCCCAGCCTACTGACTCTTGGGGGCTTGGAGGGAGTCCTGATGCTGTGCCAGCATTATGCAGCAATAGACAACACTGGAGTGATACCAACGCTGTTCTATCTATGAGTACATAGCACAGCACTGTATGGGCTGCTGCAGGGAAAGTTAACTCCATTCCAGACAAACCCATCACAGAAGACAACAGAAATAAATAGAACCAATGAAGCATTGACTATGCATAAAAGTCATCTAAATGATATTAGTCAGTATTACAAGCTTCGCATAGACAGAAGAACCCCTATAGTAGATGCTCATGTGATCATCTCTTCAGGGGAGGTCTAACTCCATTAGTTTGATTTATACCCCAAAGCAAAAAGAATTGATTCCTTCCAAAACATTTGTACATTTACTTGTTCAGTTGGTGACTTTTATGAAGTCCTACAATGGATTAGTTTAAAGCAGAAGTTGAAATTTGAAAACCACTTCTAGCAAGCATTAAATGCCTTCCTCACTTCATGCACCATTGAATGCTTCTTTTATTTTGCTTTAGTGTGCTATAAGACAAAATAAAGATACACACACCAAAATGTGACAGCCACTCTCATAAGTACCAGAAGCATTCTGAAGTAGCTTTGTTTTGCAAGGGGTTTCCTATTTAAGGAGCTTTTTGTCCCTCAAAATTCAAACTAGCTTATTATGAAAAGAAAACCATGACAACTGTCCATAAGAATAAAGCAAGAGTACATCTGACATAGACTGAACTTCTGAGAGTAACCATTACTGTTCCTAGGAGTCAGTTGCTGTGCAACTTAAAAGGGTATGTGGTACTTTCAGACTAGGAAGCATTAATAAACCTGTAGTCCTCCTTATAAATCCGACCAACTTGCTTAAAGAGCTTAAAACTCCTCACAAAGAGTCACACATACCTACAGACATCTTTTTAAAAAGGGTTATACTAACAGATTTTAACACTATATGTAAATATTAAAGCAGACAAAAATAAAGCAGTACATATCTGCACTGCATTCTAACTGAACGCAAACAGAAGCTTTCCTCTAATTCATCGTTTAGAAGGACAATTTAAAAAAGTGTGAAACATTAACTCAGATTTGGTGTTTAAACAGTTAAAACAACTGCACATGTTCCATAGAGATATTTTATTGTACACTTTCAAGAACAGTATATCAGACTCCATATTTTGGACCATAAATTAACAACCTTAAAAAAAACAGAACATCATGACACTTCATTTTACTTTTTAATATCTAAACACATCCAGAAGATCTTCAAGTTGACTACAATGGGTTCTTCTATATTTGTTAATCATTTTCAATCAAAAAAATCTGCAGGCCAAATTAGATATCTACAATTACCTACACAGGATCAGTGCTTTCAATGAAGTTTTTCACAAATCCACTGGAGAGGGACTAAGAAATAGCACGTAGAAGTAAACAATATGGCTTTTCTCCAAAGAGTTGTTGTATAGTAACAAAATTAATGACATCTATAGGAAATAGTAAGTCTGGCTTATGGATATGTTTAAAGAGCAAAAGCCGTATTACAATAGAGTACATTTGGCAATTGTCCAGCTGTCTATTGCCAAATTAAATACATAACACCTGAGCATTGCCTTTCCTTCAACAATAGGATAAGTTCTTATCTTTCCCAGATGATTATTCAGATGAAATCTGTGTTCAGATACCTCTACCTTTCCTTCAAATTAGATGGAGGGCAGTATCACAAACTATTTCCTTAGGAACACAAAAATAAAAAGATGTCACAAAAGTCATCAAAAAGGCTAAGATTAACTAGTCTATAAAATACCTAGTTTGTACACCTCAAAACATTTCATACTACTGTCATAGTACCTCTCAAAAACAGGTAATAAAAATGAAGACTGCTCTGAAAGCAAAAAGTCAAGGGGGGTGACAAAATTCTTCCTAAGAAATCATTCACGAAGACAAACAGTTTTGCATCTGGTATTTTGTTTCTTCAGAATTCATAAGCTTGCAATGTCCTTTCTAAAGCAAAACCAGACCTTTTCTTGCCTACATTAGGTTAATGGGTTTATAAGACAAACCATCATCTCTTGCCTCAACACTGTACTTTTAGGATTTAGCCTTGTAAAAAAAAAAAAATAAATTAAAAAAAATGCAGTGGCAACTAATGGATTCCAGAATCAAGCAATTATTTCCATCAACTAATTCATGCAAAAAAAATACACAAACTAATAAGCACAGTCTTTGCTACTTTAAATTACTTTAAAGGACAGATCACTGCAACGTTAAAAGCTACCCTACTGACCATGGCCTCAAAAGTGATGGAAAATAGCCTAGAATCATGATATCAACACAGCTACAGTTAAAGATATCTAGATACATTATGAAGTAAAAACACTTATTGAATTGTACTTAAAAATTACTGGTTATCTGAACTACATTGTACTGTCATGAATTTGTCAGATCTCGTTTCCACTGATATTGTATAGACTCACTTTAATTTTTAACCACAAGATTTATTCTATTCTAATGAGAACAAAGTAAATGACATCTTGTTATCTGTTGTCCTTCTGTTATGTTGAAGCATCTTGTTATTTGAAAACATCCCGTTATCTGTTAACCATCAGTCAGGCTGAGACTTGAGATAACTTGAGTCAACTGTCTTATGTCTTGTTAACTGAGACATCCTGTTATCTGCCGACCCTCAGTTAGGCCGAAAGCCAACTCAGCATTTCTACAGCTTGGAAAACAACTGATTAAGCAAAAGGTGAAAAGTGCATCATGAGGAAGTCCTACGGCCTTCCTCCCAAAGACCACTGCCCACATCCCAAAGACCCCGGCCCACAATTCTTGGAAGGCTTTGCGCAAGCGCAAGGACTGATAAGCTAATTAGCATATGAAGCGAGAGTAGGCGGGTTAGGTAATGAATATGTATAGGCGCTAATAGAATATTCATTGTTTCACTGTATAAATATGAGATAGCTTGTCACTTTGAACATGCACGATAGGCGGAAAGATCCCCCGTGCATCCAGCACTGCAATAAAGAATATACCACTTAAGGAAATTTTGGCTTCGATCTTTAAATCACCACTGAGGCAAATTCTTTTTCTGTGTTGCCCAAGGAAATACTAGAGACAGGAGGTACTTCAGCAAATAGCAGTTACAAAATACTCTAACTTGAGTTGTACCATAAGTAACCTTTTATTAGGTATTATAAGATAATCCCTTGAATGTAATTGAAGTAAATGAAACTTCTGCAGACAAACAGGTTTGTTTATGTAAAACAGGACAGAGCCTCAAGTTTGATGAGACAGCTTGGCTGAAGACAGATTTTTCACATAAAGAAATTCAACCAGAACCAGGCCCTACTGATATAAAACCTGCACCTGGGCCAGGGCAATTACAAGCACAAATACAGGCTGGGCAGAGAATGGATTGAAAGTAGTCCTGAAGAAAAAAAAAAACCTGGGGGTATTGGTGGATGAGAAGCTCAACACGAGCCTGCAACGTGCACTTGCAGCCCAGAAAGCCAATTGTAACCTGGGCTACATCAAAAGAAGGGTAGCCAGCAGGTCTAGGGAGTTGATTCTCCCTCTCTACTCTGCTCTCATAAGACCCCACCCGGTGTACCATGTTCAGCTCTGGGGCCCCCAGCACAAGAAGGACATGGAAATATTAGAATGAGTTCAGAGGAGGGCCACGAGGACAATCAGGGGCTGGAGAGAACTGGGGTTGTTCAACCTGGAGAAGAGAAGGCTCCAGGGAAACCTTAGAGCAGCCTCCCAGTACCTAAAGGAGGGCCTATAGGAAAGCTGGGGAAGGACTGGACTCTGTCAGTGAGTGGAGTGATAGGGCAAGGAGTAATGGTTTTAAAGTAAAAGAGGATAGATTTAGATTAGATATAAGAATGAAATTCTTTACTCAGAGTGGTGAGACACTGGAACAGGCTGCCCAGAGAAGTTGTGATGCCTGATCCCTGGAAGCGTTCACAGCCAGGTTGGATGAGGCTTTGAGCAACCTGGTCTAGTGGGAGGTGTCCCTGCCCATGACAAGGGGGTTGGAATTAGATGATCTTTAAGGTCCCTTCTGACCCAAGCCATTCTTTCTAAGACTCTATAAACCAGCACTCCTCTCTCCCCTCTTATGGAGGATCTATCTCATCTGTGAGGCTAGCATGCTTCTACCATACAAGTTGTGCAAGTTGAATGCTCCCTTTAGTCTTTTCCACTCTAATTCTTTCTCCCTCACACCTCAGCATCAAACTTTAAGTAATTGATGCAAGTATGTAGATCAGGCTTTGACAAATACACACATGCTTATTCTTTCTAAAGAACTGTTTTACATGTACATGATAAAGATCTATCTGAAGTGAAAAAGATAATGCCATCTACACTTCAAAAAATGTTTATGGTAAATTTAACATGGTAAAGGGTTATGGCACCAACAGAGGTGTTTAAATCAGCTTTCAGGTTGCTGTTGAGAAAGTGAGAAAAATAGATCCTGAACTGCTAAATAAACATTCTTTCTAGTCATTTACAGTTGACTAAAGAAGTCTTCCTCAAAATAGATTTTAAACATCAATTGTGTGTATGTTCAGATGAAGCCAGTAAAGTTCACCCTCCAAAATAAAACAGGAGATTAACAAAAGAGTAACTGTAGGGTATCCCTGCAGTTCAGTTGGATATACTTCAGATACAACTGATGTGCAATGCTTCCCAACGTTGCCACATCCAAACTATCTCAAGTGAACTGTGAAATGTTAAATCATGTGGAGGTGAAGCATCTAACAAGGAAAAGAACAGTGAATAGGAAACAATTCAGCAACAGGGAACTGAATTGAGGAGCTCAATCAAGACTGAAATTGAGCGTCAGCAAATACAGAAAACAGAATTGTAATATGTAGATTAACAGACAACACTATCAGCAATAGGCGGTGGGAAGCAAAACAGGTCAGAAACATAAATTGCAAAAACAAAAGAAGACGTTGATAAAACAGAAGATTTAAAGACTGATATTTAGTTTAACTCCTTTTCTAGAAACAAAATGAACAAGATATTTAAAGGATGTTATCTTCCACCACTGTCTGAATACAAAAAATCCCTTTCAAAATCTAGCATTTTGTCTTCCACTTTCACAGACTTGTGTCTGTTTGTTTAAAAAAAAAAAAAAAAACAGAAGATCTAGAAAACTTTTTTTTTCTTAATACAATGTTACTTTATAGTTAGGTCAAAATTTCAGTCTTAGTTGAGAAAAGGTTTAATTCAAGAAGACCAATAATGGGATAAAAATACCTGTTTTGTGCCAGTTTGTAAGAGGCAACTAATAAAATGGAATTGAACATTAGAGAGATAAACTAGAGCAAATCTAAGGAAAGCAATTATACAGGAAACACCCATGGGATTTATGTTAAGAATCAATGAAAAACACTGGCTAAGGGTCTGTGAAGGATTAGATACCCACACAGTACTAATGTTTTTCTTCTTTTAAGTTAATTTACAAATAGGTTAAAAGCCACAACAGTTCTGTTACTATGTAGAAAAGCAATGACACCTTCATTAGTTAACAGAAAGACACTATAATAGGTACATTTGTTGTAAGAAGGGATTGTCTTCCTAAGACAACATAAGCTAAGGTTAATCAACTATAAGACTGTTTAAGAACATCTACTGAGAGAATACAACCTGATACAGGAACTAAATGACAACAAGAAACCATGCATACCAACTAGCAAGTTTGGACCACCTTAATTAAGAAAACATATGCACATAGATGGTTATTATTCCTATAGAGCTTTTCATTAAAGCCTTCTTTTGCTCTTCAGGAACAAATGTTTCTAAGAAAATAAGACAAAGACACAGCATTGGATGCTCTAAATACACGTAATTCTTCTGATTTTACTGAAAACTTAGTGGTTTCTATACTATCAGATTAAATTCTACAAGTAGTATGAACTAGAGAATTCAAGAAGGTTTGAACCAGTTCATGAAAGATAACGCAGTCAAGTATTCCATTTAGAACAAGTATGTTTATAAATAATGTGAAAATATCAATGAGAACAGAAAGTTGGGAACTCAGAAGCACGATTAGAGTTAAATTCTAAAGCTTGCAACCCAACAGATTGGTTTACAGAAACGACAGCTAATTACAGTGAAGAATTTCATATAGCACCCATTAGCCTCTCAACCTCCACTATTAACCACTAATCACACCTTCAAGCCAATTTTATATGATCTCTAATCCCTCTGCTGTGTTACCCACTGGCCTTCCCTATCAATACACAAAATATTCTGGAACATTACAAGCACCACAGCATCTCAGATCACAACTTCCAATAAAACAGATAAATTCCCTTCATAATAAACAACCACAGAACAATGTGCATCATTTTCGGAAAAAGTGGAAGTTATACTTATTCCCATATTATAAAATGGGTGAGAAGAAAGGTGGAGGACATGAAAGAATTCGAGCTGTCTTCCACCCCCACCCCCCCCCAATAGCAGAGCCCAAAGGAGCAACCCCTGCACAGATGCTGCAAGGAAAGAGAAGATAAAGGTTAGAGTAAAAGGAAAGAAGAAAAAAGGGAGAAAAAGACAAACTGTTATGCAAATGCGTGCATAACAGCTACATTCACCTGAACTGCGGAAGGTTGTTCTTGCTGGTAGCGGCTGTTCTTGTAGGTGACGATTAGGAAGGAAATGGAAAACAGCAGAAGAGCAGCTGTTGTTGACGAGTAATAGTCACCAAGGCTACAGTGACTATGGCGCTTGATTCACAAGGCAACAGTTGCTATAACTCACAAAAGAGAGAGAGAGCAAGCGAGAGAGGAGGAAGCAGTGACCCAGCCTAAGCTACCCGGAAGAGGCAGAGCCTTTCTTATGACGGACAGCTTCTAGGACCGGAGGGGAGGGGGTGCGGTTTCCTTAACGGGGAAGGAAAATAAGGTTGGCAGGGACGTACTAATTCCTCCGCCTCCCTAAAGGCATAAGATGGCACTTTCTATTCCCAACAAATGAAATAGCAGTACTATGACAATGGACAATCCCTGGATGTAAGTCACACTACATTAGAGAGGCTAGGGAAGAAAGATGATGGCTGGTGGCAGTGGCTGATTGTTCAAAAGGATAGCAACCGCCAAGCTGAAACCCGAGTGGGAGGGAGGAGAGAAAGGGGGTGTGGTCATATCTACATATCTATCTCCCGAGTGGATCACTCTTACTGACATCCTGATGTCACATCCGATTAGCAACCAAGAGAAAGTTTTTTTGCTTGTTTGTGTTTTTGTTTGCTTGTTTGTTTTTGTGCAGGGATCTCTGTTCAGGGGATTACTTTGCTTTTCCACCATTCTTGTTTCCTGCCACTCGGAAGCAATTGCAGAGTAAGCAGGAACTTGTTTTGTGCTCACTGTTTGTCACCTTTCTACTAATTTTTCCATCAGAAAATGGCAGGGAAGAGCTGCTGATAGATGGGGTATTTGTGGCCAGCAGGGAGGTGATTCTCCCCCTTCTCCCCCTCTATTCTACCCTTGTGAGGCCCCACCTAGAGTACTGCATCTAGGTCTGAGGCCCCCAGCACAAGAAGAAACTGAACCTGTTAGAGCAGGTCCAGAGGAGGGCCACAAAGATGATCCGAGGGCTGGAACACCTCTCCTGTGAAGATGGGCTAAGAGATCTGGGCATGTTCAGCCTGGAGAAGAGAAGGCTCCGGAGTCACCTCATTATGGCATTTCAGTACTTAAAGGGGGCTTTTAAAAAAGATGGAGTGTAACTCTTTGCTCAGTCGGATAATGATAGGACAAGGGGGAATGGTTTTAAACTAAAAGAGGTGGCATTTAGATGAAAGGTTAGGAGGAAAGGGGAGACCTTGTAGTGACTTTCCAGTACCTAAAGGGGGCCTACAGGAAAGCTGGGGAGGGACTCTTTGTCAGGAAGTGGAGTGATAGGACAAGGGGGAATGGCTCTGAACTAAAAAGGGTAGATTTAGATTAGACATTAGGAAGAAGTTCTTTACTTTAAGGGTGGTGAGGCACTGGAATGGGTTGCCCAGAAATGTAGTGATGCCCCATCCCTGGAAGTGCTTAAGGTCAGGCTGGACAGGGCTTTGAGCAACCCAGTCTAGTGGGAGGTGTCCCTGCCAACGGTAAGAGGGTTGGAATTACAGAATCACAGAATTTCTAGGTTGGAAGAGACCTCAAGATCATCGAGTCCAACCTCTGACCTAACGCTAACAGTCCCCACTAAACCATATCCCTAAGCTCTACATCTCAATTAGATGATCTTTAAGGTCCTTTCCAACCCAAACCATTCTATGATTCTATAAAAACATTTTGATAGGACAGAAAAGGAAGGGAAAATAATAAACGAATATACAAAAGAAGTAAGGCACAACACAGTTGCTCACCACGCACTGACCGATGCCTAGCCAGACCCTGAGCGTCTTCTGCTCCCCCCCAGCCAACTCCACACATATTAATTTTTCAGCTTGACATCATATGGTATAGAATATCCCTTTGGTCCATTTGGGTCAGCTGTCCTGGTTGTGTCCCCTCCCAGCTTCTTGTGCACCCCCAGCCTCCTTGCTGGCAGGGCAGCACAAGAAGCAGAAAAGTCCTTACCTCTGTGTAAGTACTGCTCTGCAACAACTGAAACATTGGTCTGTGTGTGTAGGAATGGGTTAAAAGTGGAAAATTGGTGAGGACAATAGGTTGAGAAGGGAAGATTGGTGAGCATGATTATAAATACACTCAAGTGACATTGCAGCTGGGATGGACTAAAGTCTGGAGAGTAGTAATGCAGGAAAACATACATGTATATCTATTGCTTTTTATGCTCTGTGTGTTTGACAAGTGGAACATCTTTGTATAGACTTGGAGTTGCCCTATCAGACATACTTGAGCTCCCTGCCTTGGTATGAAGAAGATCAAAGCACAGTGAAGATCAAAGCATGGTGGTAAACTACACCTGTGTGAACCCTTGATAAACAGGTGTAAACAACAGGTCAGCAATCCTCTAGCATGGACCGAGTTCAGCAGTGCCTGTGTCCCCATTTGTGTGCCTCTGCCTGAGTGTTGCTTGCTTCAGAGATCCCCTATTGGCAAGGCAATGAAAATAAATGTACCTTGTGTTTCAGCCATGGGTCTGTGGTTGTTCCTGCTGCCTGCGCTGACTCGCACATTTGGCATAGTCAGCAGGATCCAGGAACAGTTATGCCATGGCTAGCAAAAAAGTCAGAGGCTGGGGAGGCTGTGGTGGCGACTCCCCACATTCTGGGATGGCCCAGTACTGAGTGCTGAACCCCTGTGTCTGCTTTCCTAGCTATGATGGCTCCGCTGGAAGCATAGCCTGAGCTAGTTGACAGGGCAGTGGTTACCCCCTAGACAACTGAGATGGCTATGTGAGGATTGCCATGGAAAGTGGCATCAGAGTCTTCTTGCAAGCTGGCAGTGAGATTGGGATGGCTATTAGCTACTGGGTTTAGAGCTCTTGACTGTGAATTTGTAACATTATGTAGTAAAGCGAGAGAGTTGGAAGAGGAGGTCAGGACTTTACAAGATGCAAAGGTGATTGTGCAAGAAGTAAGTACTGCTCAAGCAGAGCTGTGCTATGAGCAGCAGTGCACTGTAGAACAGCTGGTGGTGCATATTGCTAACGAACAAAGGCGCAGATATGGGAAAAGTGGGGGTTCGCCTTCCCAAGTTCATACTCTTACTATTTAACTTTCATGGGATCCCAGGAAATGGGATAGAAATATCTGGAGTGAGTCTTCAGACTCTGAGATTGAATTTGAGCTAGACTTAGAAGGTAGGGAGGTGGTAGAAGCACAACATACAAATGAAGGGGCAGCAGGAGCTGGCAGATGAAGGGGTATAGATGACACACGCTTATACCCCAAAAGAGTTAAGGGAATTTTTAGAAGTGTGTCAGCAAAGCAGTGGGGAAGGTGTATTGGCATGGGTTTTGTGAGCTTGGGATAGTGGTGATGCATCTATCCATTTATTAATGGATGAAAAAGATCTATTAAGCCCTATAGCTGGTGATGATCAGATACAAAGAGGATATGCTCAATTACAAAATACCAGAGATCCCGATGGGCAGGTTATTATTGAACGTAAACTATATCAGTGGTTGTGTGCAGCAATTTTAATAGCATATGCAGATCCTGTCGAATTAGCATCATCCCTCAGAAATTGATATACAATGGAAGAAGTTATTAATTTAGTGCAGCAGATGGGGATGGCTCATGCGTTAAATTACAGAATCCAATCCAGATAGGGTAGCAGTAACAAGAAGTATCAAAATGCAGCTTTTGAGAGGGATGCCTGCTTCACTGAAACCTTTGATTATACCAACAGTCTTGAGTGCTACTGGTAATGTAGGCACCCTAGCAAATATCTAGAGGGAAATTTGGGATCTAACTTCAGGAGGATCTGTGCAGGTGGTACATAAAGGAAAGCCAGCAAAACCAAAAGGAGTTGCATCATGGGTAACAAGGAAACAGATGTGGAATGATCTTGTGCAAGCTGGTATCCCACAATCAGAAATAGATGGGATCACAACATGTTTCACCAATAGCAAAAGTTAGCACCCATGTGGAGAAAAAAAAAATTCCCCCTCCACCCTGCCTGCCACCTCAAGGCAAGGCCCTACCTGGCTGTTGTGGTCTCAGGTGAGACTGTGTGACGTGTGATTGAGACGTGATTGAGACATACTTTTGTACAAAGCGAGTGTGGAGTCCTGATCTGCAGTTCCGTAGCTACGTGAGGGGTGTGGCCAGAGACAGACGAAGTGTGAGATAAGAGAGAGAAAGGAAGAGTCTCGGGAAATTTGGTGTACAGTACCCCTTGCACGGGGAAGTGCTTGGCAGTACACCAGGGAATCTGGTAAACTCATAGGTGTGTGGTACCCCTTGCATGGTAAAGTGCTTGGCAGTACACCCCTATTTTCCAGAATTGGAACGTTAGTGTGTGGTATCCTGTAGGAGGGAAAATTCTGTAGCAGCACACTGACAAGGGCTAGGAAAAATGGGAAAATGTGGATTCCAGGGGACAGAGAGATATCCCTGGGGGAGTGCCTACTGACAGTTCTTCCTGAAGAATGATAAGAAATTGGAAAAATAATCCCAAAATTAGAGATTATAAAAGGAAAAAAAGAAAAAAAAAAGTTAAATATTGTGTATCAGTCTGGATAAAAGAACCAATTAAGGAAACAGCAGTATTTTAGCCAAAATAAGGGTCTGATGAAAATTCAGGCTTTAAGTTTATATGTAAACAATAAGATTCCTTTTTTGGAGAAGGAGCCAAATTATGCTCCCTATCATCCTAATATTGCACTGGTGGCAGCAGCAATTGCTCCAGGAAGGGAGACAGGGACTGCAATTAACACTGTCAACACTGTCCCTAGAGAAGGAGCATACTCTAGGCTCTGGCAAGAATTAGAACAAGGTAGAAGATATATTGAGAATTTCGCCTTCCCTGATACTAACAGTACTAACACTGTATCTTCTTAGGTGAACCCCTCCCACCTCTTCCTTACCAGCAGAGAGATTAGGAGTTTTAAGAAGGAGATTAAGTCTTTAATTAAGGACCCCATCAGGCTAGCTGAACAATTAGACCAGTTCCTAGGGCCTAACTTATACTCTTGGGGGGAAATTATGTCTGTACTAAGTATGTTGTTTACAGGGGGAGAAATGGGAATGATCAGGAGGAGAGCTGCTATACAAGAATGGGAAAGAGCTCATCCTCCAGGACCAGGGGTAATACCGGCAGGGCAGAAATACCCACTTGCCGACCCTGGCTGGAATAATAATAATGCGCAACACAGAAATCAAATGAGAGACTTGGAGTCAGAATGAGAAAGTACTCGTGGATGAATCCCGAGGACCCAGTATCCCAAGGACTCTTAAAAGTTCATTTTGTGATTAAAGCCTGGAAAGATACTCAGAAAAAGCTTCAGAAGGTGGGGGGATGTAGTGAACAGTCACTGGGGGGCCCTCCTGCGGGAGGCCCTGAAGGTGTATGTCAGGAGGGGAGATGAGAAGGAAAAGCAGAGAGTGAAACTAATGGTATTGACAGTGTAGCAAGTAGTGAGGCAGAAAGAGGAAGAAAATCTTCAGGGGGAGTCAGGGCCAGAATGGAAAGGAGAGGAAGATAGATGAAGGAATGGCAGGCAAGGAAAGTTACCTGTGTTGTGGCCTGAATCCTAGCAGGGACAGGCTTTGATAAGATGTTTTAAGTGTGGTCAGGCTGGCCACTTCAAATAGGAGTATCCAGCGTGGAAGAAGGAGGAGAGAGAGCTGTTATACATTTAGAATCTGGGAGTCGGGGCTTCTCAGAAAGCTACTCCCACTAACAGCCCCTGATAAATGAAAAAGGGCTCAAGGGTTAAGACAAGGACATGGGGATCACTCTACAATTATTGTTGCGGGCAAAACAGACTTAGCATAGGAAGATTAATAAAATTTATTACCTATTGCTGATAGGCTGTGACTCATGGAAAGCTGACTCCACAATCAGTAAGATTGTAAAGTAGGTATGTTTATTCAGCGCTGGGCAGCACGGGGGGTAGTCCCACCAAAGTCGTGCACCTCTAACACGGCAACTTTCTTTGGTTATATGCAGTAAATATTTACATATGCACAAGGTTTCCCAGTATGCCTATACATATTCATAACCTGTCCCCGCTTAGTATTAAAATTAGCTCCAAGAAGTCATTTCCATAAACTCCTCCCCTCTGCGCTTGCACGGTGCCTTCTGGTGGTGGAGGCTGAGGGTCGTGAGGATGAAGTAAGATGTCTTGATCAGGGTCGAACTTTTCACCTTGTCTCCTTGAGCATGCTCTCTGAGCCCTTGGTCACAATCTGGGCCATAAGGTCGGTTTGGTCCGGTTGTCCGGGACTGAGGGGCTCCTGTTATCTCGAGGCCTTGCATGTTTGACATTCTTTATCTTGTCCTTTTAAGAACAGTTCTCCTTATCTCTGAGCCCTTGGTCACAGTCCGAACCATGAGGTTGTTTTGATCTGGTTCTCGGGGTCTCGGGGGCTCCTGTTATCTGGAGGTCTAAGCGCAGCACAGGCACAGTACATCGCAAATGTAGCACATATTCATTCTTAATCAATCGCTCTCTAATTTCTAATTCCATGTTTCAGGGTCAGGCCGACAAATAGGGCCCTCTGTTCCCCTGAGAAGAGAGTCACCTACAACAATCACCCTTCTTTCTGTCTTGGTGGAGGCAGTCCTGAGGCGTGGAGTCGACTTCCTTGCCCTAGGCATCAGTTGCATTGGTGAAGCTCATATAATCATCTACACCAGAAAACAAACAAACAAAAAATTAGTTTAATCATTTTCACTTCTGGGTGACTCAGTTCCTGGTGCCCCAATGTGTGTTCATACTTCATGTTATAGTGATAAGATAATCAGAAAGATGGAAAAGCTTCTAAATAAAAAAAAAAAAAATCCTAATTGAAGCTGGATCTTTCAGCTTAGAAAATGAGTTAAGGTAAAAAAAAAAAAAAAAAAAAAAAAAGACAGAGTGAGTGGAAAGGATGTGTAAGTAAAGAGTATCTATTATTACTTACAGTGGAAGAAGGAAGAGCCACAAAACTTTAAAATACAGCAAACATTGACCAAGAAACATGGAAATATTTCACTCATTCTATTCCCAGAATCTACTGAGAAATTTTGAGCTATTATTTGTTTAATTTATAAAATGAGCAAGGATTATTTATTATATCACTACTGGCAGAAAGAAAGTAATCACAACAGGTTTTTCTGATCGTTTCTTAAGATATTTTTAAATTATTAATGGTTTCCAGCATGTATACTTGAGAAGAGGTTTATAGATATTCAGTTAAAAGAACCAGGCATGTTGAGAATTTTGAAACCTTGAGGGGGAAATTTTTAAAACAAATAAAAACTATTTCAGAAGAGAGTAAATTACTGAAATCAAACTTCAGTGAACCAGAAAACTGTATTCACCAACCATGTTAATGAAGAAGAAATATTCCTAACGGGTGGGTAGTACAACATAAGAATTTAACAACACTGAAGTGAGTTTAGGTTGCTGAAATTCACCAGTTCCTTTGGTTACCACACATTATATTTAATCTTTCATTTTTAACTTCCACTAGGGGAAAACAACAGTCATGCACAATAACAACTGGACATGTTTACAGGAAAAAAACAAACAAACAAACAAACATCTCTTTCTCCTTAGTGTAAGGAATGTTCCAGCAATTCCTGTCAATAGAGGGCTTGAAGGGTAAACCTTGAGTCTCTGATATCTAGGGGGGGTTCAGAATAACTGCTAACTATTGTGACTACTGTGTGGGATGCTGCGCAAGTCTCTGACATCTGGCCAAGATGGACAAAGGAGAAGGACAAGGACAGAGCCTGGGAGGAAGAGTATGAGCCTTCAGCATGAGAGACCCCCGGAGGGACCACTGGAGACTGATACGCATGCGCCAGTAGGAGGGTTCGGATTCCAGGAACTAAATATAATAACCCTGCCTTTCCTAGAAGTAGTAATAAATATGTAGGAGCCTAGGAGCATAAAAACCAGATGCCTGATGTAACGTGTGTGTGTTGGAGGAGCCCAGACTCCCCGCGCACCCAGCGCTGTTTACTTGCCTTTTATTGACCCCATAAATAAATCTTATAAAGCTAAATTGACTCGGTATTTATAACAATTTGGTGACCCCGACATGATCCTCTTGGGTCCCGAGGCTGTGAACGGCTAAGGGAGGTGCCCCCACCCTTGTTTCGTTGTGGCCCTTTGCCAGGAGCAGTACGGAGCCCAGCAGGATTACGAACATAAGAGGCAAGTAAAGAACAAGGAGCTCTCCCCTCCTCTGGTTTAAACCCGTAATTCTGCGCACGAAGATCCGAATGAAGATTTATCATTTCGTGACTATGCTGTTCGGTTGGGTGTGTTCGGTTGTGTGCCTGTGTGTAAGGGTGTGATTGAGATGGAACTCAGTTCCGAAGTGAGTGCGGAGGTCTTCTAACCGCGGTTCCAATATTCTGCGAGGGACTCGGCTGGTGAAGGACCGAAGTGATCGTTCTAAGTATTTGTGGGTGGGATAACAGTCACAAGACACCTTTAGATACAGGCACAGACAGGAGTTTTGGAACTTTTTTTGTATAAAAAGAAGTTCCAGGAATGGGTCAGAGACAAAGCAGATCCTTAGTCTCGGGAGGTTTGAGGAGGGACCTCTGGTTTAAAAAGGGGGAAAAATTACCAGATATTCCACCTGCTAAAAAAAAAAAAAAAAAAAAAAAAAAAGCTAAATTGAAAATTAAAATTGAAAAGCTAAATTGAAAAGCTAAATTGACTCGGAATTTATAACATTAGAAAGATGTTGTTACTTTGATGTACTTACATCCAAGCTGAGGTAGATGCTGTGCTTTCTTTTATACGTCTGAATATGGCAATTCAGTTCTGTTATATATACATATCATACATATTGCTTATTTACAGTAGTTGTGTTTCCTTAACACAAATGCTGTGTCTGAGCATCTCTTTATCTCGAAGGACAACTACAATAAAATATTTCAATGTCTCAAATGCATTATTGATGAGAAAAAAGGTTTAACAAATACAAGTGCATTCTGAGATAACAATTTATGTGGATATTGGACAAAATGCTCTATTCAGTTTTTACCCAGGATTACAGAAAACATTGCATGTTTGCTGCAGGACCTTGTCAAGTATCAACAAGAATGAGGCTGTTCCAGGAGTGAGGACAAGGCAGAAACAGTGGGGTCCCACAGCACAGGCGGGGCTGCAGCCCCGCAGCCTGCAGGCATGGCTGGCATGGGGATGGTGACAGGTCCTATCGACAGCTCCATGATCATGAGGTAATGAGTCAGGCTGAATCTTCAAGAGGACCAGGGAAGATTGCTGGGGCTTTCCTGACCACAGGCAGGGTGTGTCACCGTGTTCTCAGTTTTTATAACTGATATGAACAAACAGCTATAATTGCAACAACTCACACTGGAGACAGTCTGAGGATGCTGCCATCTCATCTTGGCTCTAGAAGAACGAATATAGAGAAATTATATGAGTTATGAGATGTAATAATAGCGTAACATGGGTGTACGTGCCACTGACTCAAGTGGGAATTTTTGATAGAGAATGACAGAGAGCACACAATCACAGGACATGCAAACCTAAAATACAGTTTCATGTGTTCTTTCTTATTTTTTCTGCGTGAGAATGTAGACAGACTAAAACATTATCTTTGGCAATCTTAACCAAAAAATGGCCAAATGATTGTTTAGCCATACTTAAAAAATAAAATGCTATTATTTTCTTTTCGTAAAAAAAAACAACAAAAACAAACAAAAAAAGTAAACCATAATATACTGTTATGATAACTATGGGAAAGAGCAAAAAGTAAGAGCAATTACTATTTTTAAAAAAGGTTGGTCAGCTTTGGGATGGAGGTCCTGTTTTCCAAGTATATTTTCAAAATACCATTTTCCATTAGATGGTTCAAAAATTAAACAAGTGTGGGAGGGCCTTTGGATGTCAGTTAATATTTTCACATCGATAGAGGAGTTTAATTCATTATTATTTGTGCTTAAGGACCCTAAAAGAGAAATGTAATTCCTCTTCCATATAGTTCACAAATAAAGTTCAGTCGTAACTCCTTTGATTAAAACTGTCCCGGTACACCCTACTAGAGGTGAGTGGTAGCACTGTGGTTTGTATCCTGTTGGGACAGTCAACATGGTTTTGGAGTTCACAATGAGGACTTAACTCTGCAAATGTTGAAAATGTCAGAAAGCTTATTCTAATTACTGCAACTAAGAGTCTTAAGAAGATTCAGAAATGTTGAATGCCCTATAACTGGATACAAACCGTTGATCTAACCTATCCAGATCCCTTTGCAGAGATCTCCTACCCTCAAGCAATCAACACTCTTGCCCAACTCAGTGACATCTTCAAAATTACCGAGGATGCGCTCAATCCCTCCATCCCGATTATTGATAAAAATGTTAAAAAGAACTTGTCCTGAGACTGAGTCATGAGGGACAGTACTGGTGACAAGCTGTGATCTGGACTGAGGTCCAGGCTGTTATGAAACACTCTGTTGATATACAAAATGAATGGAAGCAAAAGAGGATTGAACAGCAACATTTAGCTCAGTCATATACTTTTAGAATGAAATATTTTACAGAGTAATGATTTTGAGTTCAAATTTCAAAAGTGTATACAGACAAGATTTTATTAAAAATAGATCTGGTTATCAGTCCTGAACTGAAACCAACTGAAAATAAACTAGCAAATTCAGATCTGAGATTTTTTTTTCTCTCTGAAGTGGGATGTTTTTATCTGTGGATAGTCTCTGACCTTTTAAATTAACTAAAACTAATGAAGTTCTAGCTGTGTAGGATTCAATGGTGACACTGCTTTCAATAATGTATGATTGCAGTCAGAAACTTTATCCGAAGAGGAATAAAATGTAAATTTGTGTTATATGGTTTTTTTTCTAATAACTTAATCTAGGCAATTTTCAGTCTTTAAAATGTCAGTTCAGTGCTTGGAATTGTCTTTGAATTTTAAAATATAAAATGTCAGACCCTGAGAATGGAGTAACTGCAGCAAAATGTTATTACAATGTGCAAAATCCTCCTGAGAAAAGAATGGAATTAAACTTTTATAGAAAATAAGTAACATGATACGGAAAAGATGTATAACAGAAAGACGCATTCCTTTCTTTGATGTAAGGTTAGAAAATGGGAAAGCAGTATGAGAATGCTTTTTCTCGTTGAACAGCAACGACAACATTTCTGCTTAATCTGAACAAATGATATGTTTATAGCACTGCAGCTTAGCTAAACTCTGCTAATACTTCTTGTCCTTTCCTTTTTGAGGGTCTCACAAAGCTGGTGCTTTCTCCCTTCATCATACAAGAGCACTGGTGCTCCAGCTCTCTGATCATCTCTGTAGCCCTTATCTGCACCCATTCTAACAGATCAGCATCCTTTTTGTGCTGGGACCCCCGACCTGCAGTCCCTCTTTTGTAATTTAAGTTTGGTAGAAACTCCTGTGTGGATTTCCTAAACTAAAAATACATTTGATTTTTGAAACTTATCATAGTTTGCCTATGTGATTATAATCAAATCTGATATTCTGCCAATAAGATTTTCTACAAAGTTGTTTTCTGTGCCCATTTTGGTATTGAGTATCCATTTTGACTGTCTGTTTTCTGAAATTTTGCCAGGCTGTACTGTTTTCTTAATTAATACTGTAAATATTATGACCACAGATCTGCTCCATAAATGAGGGGTTAAATCATTTTTACTTATGCTGGTGTAATACATAACTGTCGTGGTTTAACCCGACTGGCAGCTAAACACCACACAGCCGTTCGCTCACCCTCCCCCCTCCCTCTCTGGGACGGGGGAGAGAAATGGAAAGTGAAGCCCGTGAGTTGAGATAAAGACAGTTTAATAAGACAGGAAAATAATAATAACAACAATAATAATAACAATAATAATAATAACAATGATGATGATAATAGTACTACTACTAATAATGTGTATAAACAAGTGATGCACAATGCAATTGCTCACCACCCGCTGACCGATGCCCAGCCTAGCCCCGAGCAGTTCGGCCCCCCCCTCCCCCGGCTAGCCACCCCTATATGTTGTCCAGCATGATGTCAGATGGTATGGAATACCCCTTTGGCTAGTTTGGGTCACCTGTCCCAGGTGTGTCCCCTCCCAGCTCTTGCTGCACCCCCAGCCTGCCCGTTGGCAGGACAGAGCAAGAAGCTGAGATGTCCTTGGCTTGGTGTAAGCACTGCTCTGCAACAATTAAAACATCGGGGTGTTATCAGCACTCTTCTCATCCTAAGCCAAAACATAGCATTCTACCAGCTACTAGGAAGAAAATTAACTCTGTCCTAACTAAAACCAGGACAATTAACTCAGGAACAAGTAGGAAAACTGTTCCAATGAAAATGCTATGATTCCTTGTGGTGGTTTTACCCAGCTGGGTAGTTAAACTCCACCTCAACTGCTGTCTCATTCCTCAGGCCAAACAGACTCAGCCCAGGGAGATTAATATAATTTATTACCTATAACTAAAAAAATGTAACACTGAGAAACTAAGAGCAGGGCTCCCCTGCTCCACCCCCCTGCCCCCCAGCCCTTTCCATCCTTATCTATGTACTCACACCAAGTGGCATAGGAAAACACCACTGACCTTGGGGTCTACAGGGCTGGTGCTCTCTATATTTTCTCACTCCTCTCTCATAGCTGTTGCATGGCATTTCTTATTCTTTCTTAAATCTGCTCTCCCAGAGGCACAACCAGCATTGCTCATGGCTTGGCTCTGGCCAGTGGCAGGTCCCTTTTGGAGCAGCTGGAACTGGCTCTGCTCTGACATGGGGCAGCTGCTGAACTCTTCTCACAGAGGCTACCCCTGTAGCCTAGCCCCCCTGCTGCCAAAACCTTGCCATGTAAACCTAATACAGTTTTCAGGAGCACCAAAGAGTTTCTGTCTCCAAAAAGCTTCATTCTATATAGGTCCATGCAGCCCAGGTGTCCAAGTTTGCCAGAACTTGCTAACGTATTACTTGTCGGCCAAATAACTATTTTGAGCATAGGGAAAGCAAAACGGGAGAAAATTTGTGTCTATTTTTAAATTAATTTTAATTTATAAAATTACCACTGAATCATCTCAAGTTTCTGCTCCAGGGAAATCTGAAATTTTTCACAGTAATAGCTTCTTTTATTGTTTCTAACAATGCTGATGTCCTATGCATACAAGTAATTCCATCAAGTTGTTTTAATTTCTTCTGTGACCAACAAATCTAGAAACATCAAGGTTTCCTTGGAGAACAAATGGCCACACTATTGTGTGGGACCCAGGAAAGGTAGGTAGAGCAAACACAGAAAGGAAAGGCTGTAAGCAGAGATATGGAAAAAAGGGAAAAGTTTCATCTTCCCTGCAATAAGCATGCAGCAAAAATAAAAAATAAAATAAAATAAAATAAACTATGATCAGGTTTCTACCTGAATTGAGTTATTAACCTTAGCAACCAGAAGTACCAGAATCAGACTTCAGATAAATAGAGCAATGTATCTGTAAACATGCAACCAGAGCCTCAGCTTTAAATTAATAGAAAAAGTCTTTACTATATAAATTCTTTTACTGTAAACTCATTGCTAAGCCTTTATCATTTAATCCCATGTTTTACATTAGGAATGGAAGTTAACATTATTTTTAGGATTATTTGGCCTTTTATTCTACTTTATCACCATAGACCCCTTCATTCCTCCTCCATTTCCCACTTAATGAACTCCATTATTCAATTCTGAGTTTTCTACTTCATTGCTGCTTTTCTCTTGCCAGTGATGCAATCAGAAAGTATACTAATGTGCACAAGAATCTTTCACAGTTGCTCTTAAAGCAAACTGTTCATCTCAAAAATACAGGCAGAGATACTGCCAGAATTATGGTCTGTTATAGACAGAAAAGAAAGGAAGAAGGGAAGGATAAGGGGGGGGGGGGGGGAGAGAGAGAGAGAAGGGAGAGGGAGAGAGAGAGAGAAAAAGAGAGAAAGAGGAAAAGAAAGAGAAAGAGGGAAAGAAAGTCCTCCACTCTGTGACTAATCTATTTTTCAGGAAGGGGTCTGGAAGTATCTTTTCTATATGCAAAATTTTAAAATGCTGCCACCACTAATGTTGTTTTACAGTGGATTTGGCTTTCACCTCATCTTGCATCAGTCCACTATCTCCTTCCCTTAATTCTAATCCTAGAATTTTAGTATTCTTTCAAAATCTTTTAGATTCTTTCAAAATCTATTGGAATGCATGTTCAGTGAGGGAAGCTCAATTTCAGAGCTGGTTGCTGACAACCTTGTGTTTGACTTGCAGCTAAAAGCCTGATTTGCTGTTCATTGAAGAGCCACATCATTCCATCAGAAGCTGATGGTTTCTCTACTCTCCTATCTTGGTTTTAGTGACCCTATCTGTGTACTGTGGGCTAATGCAAGCTCTGACAGATGTGACACCAGCTGACTGATGCAAATTTTTACAGGTCACCTAAAAGCCCATCCTGCTTTCGTCAGTTTTCCTCTAGGTTTGTATCTTCTCCCTAAACCTATGTATGACAGCAAGTAATATTTATGGACAATGGCATCTGAGTTGACAAAAAAAATAATAAAGAATAATTTCTTCATACTGTCATTAATATTCCTCCTCAGTACCACCTACCATTTCCTGTTGTCCCTTTTCAGGTAGGTTAAGCTGGTTCTGTCCTACAGTTAGCAGCAGCTGTGAGCAATAGAGGCTTCTGAAGGTCACATTTAATATACACAAAATTAATTCTGTGGTGTGGTACACTTGCATTGAGTTTATTGGCGAGGTTTTTTGCTGGAGGGCTGCAGGGGTGGCCTCTGTGAGGAGTCCAGAAGTGGCCCCATGTCAGAAAAAAGCTAGCTCCTGATGGCTCCAAAAGGAACCTGCTGCTAGCCAGAGCTGGGCCACTGAGTGATATTGGTTGCACCTCTGTGATAGCATATTTAAGAAAGAAAAAAAATAATGCTGTGTAACAGCAGCTGGGAGAGTGAGGAACAGCCGTTTAGCCCCCAAGGGCAGTGCAGCAGGAGGGCAGGAGGTGCTCCAGGCACACATCAGCAGTTCCCCTGTGGAGAGGCCCCTGGAGGAGCAGGCTGTCCCCCTGCAGCCCATGTGTCCCACATGGAGCAGATTTCCGCGCTGCAGCCCGTGGAGGAGCCCCCGGTGGAGCAGGTGGATGTGGCCTGGAGGAGGCTGCGGCCCATGGAGAGCCCCCCGCAGGAGCAGGCCCCGGGCCAGAGCTGCAGCCCATGGAGAGGAGCCCACGCAAGAGCAGGGGGTCTGGGGGGGGCTGCCGCCCACCCGTGCTGGAGCAGTGTGCTCCTGGGGAATGGATGGACCCCGTGGTACGGAGCCATGTGGGAGCAGTTCTTGAAGAGCTGCTGCTTGTCGGCAGGATCAGTTCAGGAGGGACGGCATCCTGTGGGAGGGACACCACGTGGAGCAGGGTCAGAGAGTGACCATGAAGGAGTGGCAGAGATGAAGCATCATGGGCTGACCACAGCCTCCATTCCCCGTTCATCTACACTGCTTGAGGGGAGGACAATGAAGAAGGTGGTTGGGGGACAGGTGTTTTCAGTCTGCTTTCAGTTCTCACTGTTCTAGTGTTATCAGTAGGCAATAAATTATATTAATCTCCTTTATGCTGAGTCTGGATTTCTCCTGATGGTAATTGGTGTGTGACCTCCCTGTCCTTATGTCTTCCCATGAGCTTTTTTCATTTTATTCTCTCCCCCTGTCCTTCTGAGAAGGGACAGAGAAAGTAGCATAGTGATGTTGAGCTACCTCCAGGTGTTAAACCACCACAACTTGCATGGACAATGAAGGAGAGACAGGAGGAAGAGATTGGAGGAAGAGATGCGTGCAAGTCACGCTCTGTTTTCCAAATGCTAAAAACATTAACCTTCACTTTTTGCTCTTCCTGGTCATTGGTGCACTGAACAAGTAGATCACCTAAGTAATCATGACAGTCTCTTATGAAGTCCTCAACTGGCTTCTGTTCTTCAAGGAGAGACTACACTTCCTGAAATTTTTGTGTAAAAGAAAAAAAAAAAAAAAGATGCAACCACCTTACCTTACCTGCAATAATACCTGCCCCAGGGAATAAAAAAAATGCATAAGTGGTACTTCAGTTTTCTTGAACTGTGAAGATTGCGAAGTCTCATTCAATTGCTTCATCTGCCTTCTAACTTTACAAAAGGCCAAGCCTTCTTAATGGAAAAGACCAGATCTTGATTCTACTGATAAAAGTTCTGTTCTGTTGCCTCTCCTCAGTCTCTTTTTTAGCTACACTCTTTTGTGCGTTAAGTCTTCCGACTCAGAAGCTTTCAGCCTTTTTTTCTCTAAACTAGATCTTAATGTTACTTTTGAGTTCAAGATTCTTTCAAGCAAGTGTTGCTTTTTATCCACAGTCAGGACATTACCTTTTCTTTCAAAGTTTCCTTTTTATGGACCGAGGCAGCAAATATATCATGAATTTTCCTAAAATAGATTCCAATGTCAAAGATTACAAGGAACGTAAAATTATCTCCTTAAATAGCTGCAACATCACCAACCCAATGATTTCAGTTCCAGTTCTGCAGAATATAGCTTCTAAATACCTAGAAAGAATGAGCCTTTTTTGTTGTTGTTGTTTGTTTAAAATTAAGTATTAAAATAATTGCTTTTATATATGTATATGCATATCTTTGTATATATACATATATTCATGCCAGAAAATTCCAGCTGTGAATTTCTTCACATTTATAGACAAGTTTCCCCACCTCCTATGCTAAAGCAATAGGAGAATTGGCCATCACGTATTGCAGTTTCCTCTGAACAGGTACAAACTTTTCATAGAAACTAGAATATCACACCCAGTAAGTAGTGAATTGCTGATAAAACCCAGACAACAAATAGCTGTGGGAATATAAATAAAGAACATACTGGAGTCAGAGTACAAAGAGTTTTCAAGAAATGGAGTGTCTACCTCCATTGTTAGATATTATACCCAAGTCTCTTCTTTAAAAAGTTTACATTTTAGTATCACTCTTATGTTTTTGTTTGACTAAAGTTCAAATGGATGTGCTATACAATGGGAAGGAAAAAAAAAAAAAAAAGAAAAAAGAAAAAAAAAGGATTAGGAAGGGGAAAGGGAAGAGGAAAGTGAAGCCTGAAAAATAGTTCTTAAACATTGCTTTCTTTCTGTAGATTAGCTTTGTGCTGAAGCTGACAGTTTAAGTGAAAGAAGTCAAGTCTTTAATATGCTTCTGCTCCCAGCAGGCTTTTGACACTTCTTTTAACCTAGAAGTTTATGTACATACTGCGTCACTCATATGACGTGTAAGAGCCATGTTTGTGGCTATGGCTCTTACAATTATATTTTTTACTGGTGTGAAGTCAGCAGCAATTTTCAGCTGGTATAGCATTCTTTATATTAGCTGTGCCTACAGGCTCTATTCAACTGTAGCTTCCCTGTTTTATTAAATGCATCCTTATTTACATGTACAAAACTATATGCAAATTCTTACAAAAGAATAAAATAAAATCAAAGCTCCATGAAACTGAAAAAGTTTAAAACTTAATAACTTATCAAGTAGAACAACAACGCATTAGCTGTTGTTAAGAAGCCAGAGGCTCTGTGCAAAGCAATAGTAAATAATGAAGTCCTAAATTAACCTTTAACTGTACACTTCCTTTTTTCCTGCTCTAATAAGCAATGGAGAACTGGCTTTCTACAGCTTCACCTCTCAATTTTCTTTTATCCTTCCATTGATAATTAAAAGAAAGAAAGAAAGAAAGAAAGAAAGAAAGAAAGAAAGAAAGAAAGAAAGAAAGAAAGAAAGAATAGATAAAAGAAAAAATAGATAAAATAATAATAAAAATCAAGAACCTTTGGAAGTCATCGTGTCCAACCCACCTGCTCAAACAGGTAGACCTGGAACAGGTTGCCCAGATGTGTTTTGAATATTTGCAAGGAGGGAGATTCCACAGCTTTTCTGGGAAAACTGTTCTGGTGTTCAGTCACCCACACAGTGAAGTGTCTCCTGATGTTCAGACATAATCTCCCATGTTTCCGTTTTTTCCCTTTGCCTCTTGGTCTGTGATTGAACACCACTGCAAAGAGCTTGGCACTATATATAGACTTGGTGTCTACCAGGACCTTCAGGTCCTTCTCTGCCAAGCTGCTTTCTAGCTGGTGCCCCTGCTGGACTGTATTGGTACCTAGGTTTCTTCCTCCCCAGATGCAGGATTTAGGATTTCTCCTTGTTGAACTTCATGAGGTTCTTGCCAGCCCATTTCTCCAGCCTGCCCAGGTTCCTCTGAATGACAGCGTGATTGTCTGGAGTATCTGTTACGCTTCTCAGTTTTGTGTCATCTGAAGACTTGCTGTGGGTACACTCTGCCCCATAATCCAGATCATGTACCTGTGAAGCAGGGCCAGACTCAGTACAGTGTCAGGAGTACACTGCCATTTACTGGCCTACAACTAGATGTCATGCCACTGATCACCACGTTCTGGACTCTGCCATTCACCTAATTTTCAATCCACCTCACTGTCTAAATATACCCATACTTCAAGAGTTTAAATCCTCCAAGATGATAGACTTCTCAGTGCTACAATGAATTAGTCGCTCTTCTCCAAGTCTGCTTACTCTTGTTATAAGACAAATAAAACCAAAACAAACCAAAACAAAACCAGCCCTGCCACCAACCTGCTAATATTAAGGCAAAAGATGGAAATGCAGTGAGTCAAAACATACAATCACCAAGGTTATTTTGAAGTGCATTTTATATCAGACTGCTTTTCGGCCTGTCAGGAGAGGGAATACCATAAAGCTGTGTGTGTTCAGAAAAATACTGAAAAAAAAAAGGATCATTCTTCAGTGGCCATAACCATTAGCAACGCCACCATAAGCCTGTCAAGTGATTTCCACTAAATAACCTGTGCTCTTAGTGCTTCTTCATCAACTGTTTTTAACTGTTTTTAACCCTACAATTTATTGTTATTCCTTTGAAAACAAACTTAACTCTCCGTGGTCTGGTTTACATATTGGTAATCTGTACATAGTAAACTCAGATAAGAAAAGCTGTCTTGTGTCCTAAATTTGAAATAGTGAGTATGAACAAAACCATGCTAATGAAACAGAATTCTAATATCATCTAAGGAATTAGGAACACCTTAAATGGGTCATTAAATCACACAGAAGGAGAAAAATTGAAAGGTATAAATATTAAACAATAATTTATTAAGCAGAGTTGTCAAGTGAGTATCCTCTTTAAGCAGATTTCTATCAATAATGCAGAGGAGATGCTGTATCTCCTGAAATGTTATATAACCACCCAGCATTTACTTTCCCACAATGGTCTATTTTATAGGCATAATTATTCTCTTGACTGTAGCTGATGGAAACTACAGGCAAAACTTATTGTATTTTAAAGTTAATATTATGTAACAAATTAACTAAAACAAAGGGATTAAAAAAAATAAAATGTTATACTGAAGTCCATGTGGCAGGGCAAGAATTTTGATCCCTGGCATTTCATGAATCGAGGATAGTTAAATGAACTATGCAAGATATTTTACTGCTTTAGAAAAGAGACCGAGGAAAATAAACTTTTTTTTTCTTAATTTTATTTTTTTCTCAATATTTTTAAAATACTTACTTTTGTCCTCACTGTTCAGTGAGTGGCTACCCTTATCTTCATACCTTCCAAATATGGAAAGGAGGATAGAAATTGCTGTTCACCTTAAATGCTTCCTAAAAGTCTGTTTTAACGCACTCAAATATTTAATGTATATGTTCTGCCCATAGTCCAAATGAGTAGGAGGCCAAATGTGTAATTAGGCACAAATGTTGGCTATGTGCCTGTTTGGTCTTTCCTAGGATACATCACATTCTTCTGCTGTTGAGTCCAGCACAACATTTACATCTCTGCAGACATTTTTGATGTTTCTTTTTTATGAAAGATATCTTGGATTTTGTCTATATTGTCTTTTACCACTTCACCCATACAATGCATGAGAAATGCTATAGAAATGCTTTGGACATTTGTCTCCAAACCATTCTTTTAAGTCTTTTTTCTTTTTTTCCTGTCACTTCTTCATCCTCAAAGGAACAAATATTCCACTTAATATAAATGCAAAGCTGCTTTGTCTATTTCTTCCTTATTTGTTATTAGTCATGACTTTTCCAGTTGTCTTTTTAGACTTAGATGCTTTACTGCCACATTTCCTTTTCCAGCTCTGTGGGCCTTTGTTACATTGGCTTTTGAGTCATTTTAGCAGTTTCCACGAAAATTTGAGGCTCCACACATTACCATTTCATCATTAATAACAAGCACACCTTAATGCATATTGTCTTTTGCTGTCCATACAGGTTTCTACGTGTTTAGTTTCACTATATTCATAGTTCATTGTCTGCTGTGCTGAACCTAAGAAAGAAAAGTTCTCTTATTCTTTGCTTGGGCACTTGTAGTGGGTTTACGTGGCAAGGTTTTGGTAGCAGGGAGCCATAGGGGTGGTTTCTGTGAGAAAGATCTAGAAGCTGCCCCATGTTTGGGAAGGGCCCCATTGTTTTCCAGATCCGAGCCAATAAGCGATGTTGTTTTTCGCCTCTGTGAGAGCATATTTAAGACAGGGAAAAAACGCTGCGCCACACAGCAGCCGGGAGCGAGAGAACAGCCTTGCACCAAGGTCAGTGTAGAGGGAGGGGGAGAGGTGCTCCAGGCGCCGGAGCAGAAGTCCCCTGCGGCCTGTGGTGAGGACCATGGTGAAGCAGGATGTCCCCCTGCAGCCCATGGAGTACCACGGTGGAGCAGGGTTCCACGCTGCAGCCCGTGGAGGAGACCACGGTGGAGCAGGTGGCCCTGCACCGATGGAGGCTGCCGCCTGTGGAAGACCCCTGCCGGAGCAGATTCTGGGCCGGACCTGTAGCCCGTGGAGAGGAGCCCACGCAGGAGCAGGTGATCTGGCAGGAGCTGCTGCCCGTAGGGGAGCCAGGTTGGAGCAGTTTTCTCCTGAGGGATGGACCCCGTGGTACGGACCCATATCTGGAGCAGTTCTGGAAGAGCTGCTGCCTGTGGGAAGCCCACGCCGGATCAGTTCATCAAGGACTGCATCCCGTGGGTGGGACCCCACAGCACAGGGGACGAGAGTGACCGAGAAGGAGCGGCAGAGAAGAAGTGCTGTAGACTGACCATAACCCCCATTCCCCGTTCCCCTGCGCCGCTCGGGGGGAGGAGGTGGAAGAGGGTGGATGGGGGGGGAAGGTGCTTTTGGTTTTTTTTTCTTTGTTTCCTCACTTCTCTCGCTTGTTAGTTGTAGGCAATAAATCTTACTATCTCCTTATGCCGAGTCTGTTTTGCCCGTTACAATAATTATTGCGTGATTTTCTCGTCCTTATCTCAATCCTTGAGCCCTTTTCACATATTTTCTCCCTATTCCTCTTTGAGGAGGGGGAGTGAGAGAGCGGCTGTGGTGGAGCTCGGCTGCCCACTCGAGCGGAACCACGACAGCACTGAAGAAGTTTTTCCTGTCTTGTGTGACACAATATCTTCTGATTTTGTGTTGTGGAGGCAACTGTGTACTTTAAGTTGCATTCATCTTTATATCCCTGATGTTCTCTTCTTTTCAGATGGGTTATTCTCAAGGAAATAAAATGCTCTGAGGAAGTAAACCATGGCATTCGCAAAGGTTCAGGGTTAATTATTTCTAACAGTTATAATTTTTGAAGATGATTCCTAGTTTCCCTTGTCCACTAACATCCAGTAATATTATTATGCTGTAAGATACAACTCTAAGGTAGAATACAAGAAAAAAAAATGCAGTCAGAGCCAGTAGAAGTGTTAGCTGCAGGCAAAGCTAGACTCAATTCTCTGCTGTCTTTCTGAAAGTCTGACCATATTTTTTGTTCTTCAACCCTGCTTTTCCTGGTTTGAGTTGATCTGGTACTACTACTAAAACAGGCTTCCTGCATTAAGCCAAAGATGAGAATAGTGATACTTTTATTATTCCCTTCACCCTGAGGCAAAGACGATATCTGTATCTGAACTACGACTTAAGGGGGCATTTTAAAACAACTTTCTAATCAGATCAACCTGCAGCTGCTATGCAAAATTTGATGAGGTTGCCACCCTGTACAGAAAATGTCAGAGAACAATATCAAGTAGTTGTTAAGCTACTGGAATACCACACTCTCATGGCTACTTATATTACATTCTTAGGACAAATAATGTTTATTAATATTGTCTCAACATTAAGAAAATACTAAACATTTGTCAAGCTGAATGATAAACAATTGCTTTGTTATTTTGTCCAAAACCATTCTTAAAAAAAAAAAAAAAAAAAAAAAAAAAAAGTACATTATTATAAGCTTGCTGAGAAAGTAAGACTCTTGTAGTTGCAGTTATAGCAGAGTCAATGTTCATGCTGTGGTCTTTAAGAGCTTCTGTTTCTCAGTTAAATATTTCTATGAGGTTAAAAACAAAAAACAAACAATAATAATAATAAGAAGAATTATAAAAGAAATTCCAGTTACTGGAATTTTTTGTTGTTTCATAGAATCATAGAATCGTAGAATCATAGAATATCCCGAGTTGGAAGGGACCCATAAGGATCATTGAGTCCAACTCCTGGCACCACACAGGTCTTCCCAAAATTTTAGACCATTGTTTGTTTGCTTGTTTATTTTTGGAGGGTAACTTTTATGCAGATAGACTGCATCTCCATGTCACTATTCTCAAGACAATGGAGTCATATAACCATAGAATATTCTGAGCTGGAAGGGACCTATGAGGATCCTCAAGTCTAACTGGCTCCACACAGGACCACTCAGAAATCAGACCATATTTCTGAGTGCATTGTACAAATGTTTCTTGAACTCCAACAGGCATGGAACTGTGATCATTTCCCTGGGAAGTCTATTCCAGTGCTCATAAAGCTTCTCAACGATGATGTCACCCCTCAACTTTCTCTTCTCCAGGCTGAACAAACCAAGCAACTTCAGCTGCTCCTCATACTTCTTCCCCTCTAACCCCTTCAACATTTTTGTTGCTTTCCTTTGGACATTCTAGCAATTTTATGTCCTTCTTATAATGTGCTCAAAACTGCACACAATACTCAAGGTGAGGTTGCACCAGTGCAGAGTAGAGTGGCAAAATCATTTTCCTGGACTGGCTAACAACGCCATGCTTGATGCACCCCAGGATATGCCTGGCCCCTTTGACTGCCAGGGCACACTGGTGACTCATATTCAACTTGCCATTGACTGAAACACCCAGATTCCTTTCTATGGGTCTGTTTTCCAGCCTCTCATCCCCCAGTCTGTATATTAGAAAATGATGATTGAAATGAGCAATCAAATAAAGTGTGGTATAGTGAACAGAATATTTCATGTTAGAAATATCTGAAGCTAAGAATGAACACAACTGCAGCAAGATGAACACACCTCTGCAAACAGTATTAACGTTCCTACTCTGTCTAATATGATTGTCAACAATGTGGTAACACTCCAGAGGGGAAAAATAAAATTAAAATAAATAAAATAAAATAATATCCAATATATCTCCTATATAAATATATATATATATATATATATTGACCCCCCCATATATACATGGGATTTTCTAAAATATAATCTTGGTGAAAGCCAGAAGACATTAGATTGTGTTTTGAAATCTAACAAATAATTCAAATTGCTATTCTTTAGACTTAAAATTGCAACATTTCCAAAACATATTTTCCCTTCTTCTTACTTTTGGTTTATTTTTAACATTGAAAATCAATCAATCAATCAATCAATCGATAAATGGAGTGTTTTGCTTTCTAGGCAACTTTCCATATGCAATTATATATTTTTTGTTGTTGAGATTAGCTTTTTATTAGTGGAGTGTACAGATTTTATTCTCATGAAGGAGAAAAGGTTAATAGGTTCCTATAAATACACTAATGTTTTGTTTGTTTTCTACATCCCATTTTCATCATGCGTATGATGGAGCAGGATAAGAAACCATGGGCTTCCTTCATTCAAGGCATACAAAAATGTTCTTTGAATCCAAACGATGTATTTCTAATTTGCAGTGAATATATATATATTTTTTCATTTTAAAACAGTAATGGAAAAAAAGTACTAAATTTTAGAGGAAATATTTCTAAGGTGCACATACCGTGCTGTACAAAATGTTTCAGATGACAATATAAGACCACTGGCAAAAGGATTATTTTAATTCTGACTGGCCTACAGAATAATGATTAGGTTTTATAAAAATATCTCTTATCAATTGTAGATTCTAGCATGAAAAACAAACCTTAAGGCAAAATCTTGGAATTTCAACTGCAGACTTGATTCTGAAGGAAAACTCCCATTACCTCATGCTCTGGCAATATGTTTGCTTACAAAAAGGCAAGTAGTTCTCATTCTTGACGATTAATTCAGCTTTTTGATATATATAAATTAAACAAACCAGCTAAATTTCTGAAGGTGAATATCACTAAGATATTCACTCTTTGTTCATGAGTATCTAGAACTGATCCACTAGTGAACGGTACTCGTTGGGAAAAATTGGGGAAAAAATGTTAATGAAAGGATTCTGTGCAGAAATCATAAGCTAGAAGTCAAACTTAAGAAGGGTGGGAAGGAAGGAAGAGCATTGTTTGTAAGTCTATACGCCAGATACACCAGTCAGATACAGCACAGAAAGACAGTCCTGTATTCTCCTGTAGTATTGTTAGATTGGTAGCTATGCTTATGCTGTGTATGAATCCTTTAATGCAAACTAACATATCACAATTGCTTTGTTAGTGGTGGTGATTTTTCTTTGTTTTTGTTTGTTTGTTTGTTTGTTTATTGTTTTTGATGCGTTTTGTTTGTTTGTTTACTCCATCTTGCAAGAAAAACAAGCAAACATGAAATCATAAAAATAACATATACTTGTGTAGGATACTGAGAAGGTAAATATTTCTGTGTTTATTATATAATAAAAGCACATCAGTAAGGTCTGAACTATAGGACTTGTGATGCATTTACAAATTATTTAGAACTATAGGCATCTTTTTAGTATAAATCACCTTTCTGTGTCCTTTCCGTGCTGCTTGCAGTTATAGGTCTGTAACTTTTAACATGAAAGTTTAGTGTGTTTAATGATTCTTACCAGTGCACAGATTAGCAGCAGATTGCTATGTCCAGTAGTCACTCACATTATCAGAAGAATTCTTTATGGATAAATATTTGAAAATACATGGACTAGTTAATGTGGATGCCATTTGGTCTCCCTAATATAGGATTTTAATATTATTTAAACATCCCAAAAAATCCAGCTGTTGCATTTTGTCTACCATTTATCTCTAGTTATCTCTAGTGCCCTAAGATGTATAAAAATGGTACCAAGTAGTTACATTTAGGTGAACAATACCACATCTTAAATGATGCCATAAAAAAACATGCCTGAAGTGATAAATAAATAGAGAGATAATTAAGTAAAAACTATTACAGTTCAAGTGTATCTAAATTATTACTTCTTTCAGAAAGGATTATCATAAAAGGAATTACATTTTGCTGCCAAAATTTGTTATGCTATAATAAAGTTTTCCTTTGTCATCATGATGTCAAAATTAAGTGCATGTTTGTTTAGAATGAAGGTACATAATAGAATGGAATTATTGGCTAATAAATACAATCTTTCTTGTAGCGTTAATAGTGTTATAGGCCCAACAGAGAGGAAAAAGTCAAAAGGTAAAACTATAACTAAAATGCTTATAAATCATGAAATAGGTCATTTCTGACTTGGCTAACACTCAAGATGTCTTTTCTGGGTTTATTCATATGCCAAAGTGTGTTATATTTGGCATTCAAACTTGCTTTTGCTTAGTTTTCACATACATATCAGTAGACAATATAGAGCAGTAAATTATTTTACGTGTCATCTTGAAGTTTCAAAGATTATGTATTTTGTACATATCTTTCAAAGGTAAATCTGAATGAAATGAAAGCCAATGAAATTTCCATATTCTATTTTAGCTCTTTACGTTCATGTCAGGAAATGCAGATTACTCTAATTACTCAGTTTAACACATTCATATATTACTGTCTAACAGCACTAATGGCAGAATGAATGTCAAGGAAGTTCTTTAAGATTTTAAGGCAAATAAGCATTTTTTTCATAGCAGGATCCTTTCTTTCAAAAATTATTCCTTAGAGTACACAAGTTTTCTGATATATTACTGTTTAGATGAACAACAAATTTGGATTTTGGCCTCAGATTTATTGGTTAGAAATGTCAAGAGAGGAGACAAGAATGTCCTGGTTTCAGTTATCTTGGAGGTCTCTTCCAACCTAGATGATTCTGTGATCCTGTGACTCTGTAAATTGTTTCCTCTGCCAGTAAGCAGAATCTGATTGAAATTAATCGTACTTTCTTACTTTGAAAATACATGACTCAAAATCATGTTTATGGTAAACTGTTTATTATGAAATGCAAACTGTTAATTGCCACAATTAGCAGTGTTTATTCAAGAGGTAGTTGTGAAGTCTCAAAAAAAATTTATTCTGGGAACAAGATCATTTGCAACAAGGTGTACACCACAACAAGCCACAGTTTGCCCAAGGGGAAAAAAAATTAAAAAAACATAAAAAAAAAAATAATAATAATAATAAATAAAAATATGAAATAATAGTGTTCAGTGCACTTACACAAATCTTACAAGGAATTTAGGTAGTTATTAAGTGTGAAACACATTGCAATGCTTTCACTGTATTTACACCAGAAGTAGTGACATAAAAGCTATCCTGATTGGGTCTCCTATCTTATACATATTTCCCTCTTAGTTTAATAACTAGCTCTAAATATTACACAAATGCGCTATCTACAATACACTAAACTATCTCACTACAAATAAAAGCATCAAAATTTTTACCATTTTGCCATTTGTCTAATTAACCTACCATAATTGCTATGACAGTATTGTTTGTTATTTCCTGTATAATTGAGTGTAAATAACTGGTTGAAGGATTTTTCTTGTGGTCATTACTCCTTGGAAATGCATGCAAAACTGCAGTTATTGAATACTGTTAGCTGAAAATGATTTTTTAAATATATTTCTGAAGTGAGTTAATTAAGAAGCCTTTGCAGTTTGATTTTTCCATCCATATTATTTCCATCTCAAACATTATGGTAAGCTGATGATGGTGAGCAAGACAGCTGGAATAGAGGGAAGATGTTTTGGAGGAGAAACATCCACCATGGGATTAACTTCTTTATTGGTCCAAAACTGTTATTGCCAGGAGAATACAAATCATTCTTAAAATTCATATTCTCTAGATACAAAAATATCATAGAATCACAGAATCATAGAATGTCTTGGGTTGGGAGGGACCTTAAAAATCATTTAATTCCAGCCTCCCTGCCATGGGCAGGGACACCTTGCTCTAGACCAGGTTGCTCAAAGCCCCATCCAACCTGGCCTTAAATGTGATTTCCAGGGATAGGGCATTGACAGCTTCTCTGGGCAACCTGTTCCAGTGCCTCATCATCCTCAGAGTAAAGAACTTCTTCCAAATAGCTAATCTAAATCTACCCTCTTTTAATTTAAAGCCATTACTCCTTGTCCCGTCACTACACTCCCAGATAAAGAATCCCTCTCCTGTTTTCTTGTTTTAACCCTTCACTTACTGGAAGGTTGTTACAAGGTCTTCCTGGTGTTTTCTCTTCTCCGGGCTGAACAGGAGATAGTCCAAGAGATAGTCCTGTAACTGAGAGCTTCATTTCACAGAATAATCTTGTCTCCCATACATGAAAAGATTAAAAAACAAATAAACAAAAAAAAACCAACAACAAAACTGTTGTTTTTTGACATATAGCACAGCTATTGTTCCACTCTACTCTGTGCTGGCGTGACCTCACACTGAGTATTTTTTGGGAGCCACAATATAAGGACATAAAATTGTTAGAGACTGTCCAAAGGAGGGTGTCCTGTATTCAGTTAGGACAGAGTTCATTTTCTTCCTCGTAGCTGGTAGGGTGCTATGTTTTGGCTTAGGATGAGATGAGTGCTGATAACATGGTGATGGTTTAATTGTTGCAGAGCAGTGCTTACACCAAACCAAGGACGTTTCAGCTTCTCGCTCTGTCCTGGGGGTGC
This sequence comes from Netta rufina, assembly GCF_964035555.1. Taxonomy (NCBI): domain Eukaryota; kingdom Metazoa; phylum Chordata; class Aves; order Anseriformes; family Anatidae; genus Netta; species Netta rufina. Next base: position 12,576,611 of record NC_140139.1, read on the forward strand.
AGCAAAAGCTGGGAGGGGACAGACCCAGAACAGCTGACCCAAACTAGCCAAAGGTGTATTCCATCCCATCTGATGTCATGCTAAACAATATATAGGTTTGGCTAGCCAAGGTGGGGTGGCCAGGCTGCTTGGGGTTAGGCTGGGCATTGGTCATTGGATGGTGAGCAATTGCATTGTGCATCACTTGTTTCGTACACATTATTAGTAGTAGCACTTTTATCATCATTATTGTTATTATTATTTTCCTGTCTTAATAAACTGTCTTTATCTCAACTCATGGGCTTTGCTTTCCTGTTTCTCTCCCCCATCCCAGAGAGGGAGGGGGGAGGGTGAGCGAACAGCTGTGTGGTGCTTAGCTGCCAGCCGGGTTAAACTACACCAGAGGGCAACACAGATAGTGAAAGGTCTAGAAGGAAAGATGTATTAATGACTGAGGTCACTTGGTTTGGTCCTAGAGAAGAGGAGACTGAGGAGAGGTCTCATGGTGGCCTACAGTTTCCTCACAAGGGGAGTGGAGGGGCAAGTGCTGATGTCTGCTCTCTGGTAACCAGTAATAGACCCCAAGGAAATGGCATGAAGCTATGTCAGGGGGGTACTAGGAAAATGTTCTTCAATAAAAGCACGGTCAGGCACTGGAACAGGCTCCCCAGGGCAGTGGTGACAGCATCAATGCTCTCAGATGTATGTAGGTAGTTCTGTGTGGATCCATGAATTGGACTTGATGATCATTGTGGGTCCTTTCCAACACAGTATAATATATGATTCTATGACTTTGTTTCTATGATTCTACTGGCCACCTGAAATGTTTCCAGCCTTCAGGTCACCTATACTATGAGACTTAGCTGCAGCACATTCATTGATACAATTCAACTACTCCAAAGTAAATTTTTGCTGCTTTGATGGTAGTCTAATGCTGTGTTATATATGTTCATCTGATTCGTGTCAGTATGGAACAGTGCTAGGGCCGCATGGTATGATGAATGTAACCTTCTGTCTTACATACCCTTGTATAACCACAAGTCTAAGAAAAACGGAGTGGTTAATGTATATAGTTCTTGTACCTTGCAAAGGAATTTGTGTCAGAAAATATTCCTCAAATCTATGAACCTATTTGCTTTTGTTATTCCGAACTCTTATTTCTAACAGTTACAGCCTTTTTGCCTTCTTTGTGGTTGATTTAGCACTGCTATAGATGTGACTGTCCCTGTGAATGGCCTGTGAAGAATGATTTAACTACTCGTGAAGTGTCAATAAGAGAGCTATTTGTGTTTGTATGTTCTTTCTCTGATGTCTGGGGGTTTCAGAACAACTGCTAACAACTAGTGACTGTTATGGCTTCTGAATGGGACACTATGCAAACCCCTGATATCTGGCTAGGTGGCCAGGAGATTAAGGAGAAGAAAAAAGAAGCTGAAGGACGGCTAGAAGACAAAACTTGCAGGGGACACTGTGTAAGCTTTTGACATGCTGCCAAGGAGTACAAAGGGGAAGGACAAGAAAAAAACTTGGAGAGGAAGACTACAAGCCTTCAGCATGAAAGACCCCTAGAGACCCCCAGAGGGACCACCGGAGACCGATGCGTATGCTCCAGTGGGAGGGACTGGATCCTGGAAGCTAATTATAATAACCTATTTTTTTTTTTTAGAAGTAGTAATGAATATGTATTAGCCTAGGAGCATAAAAATCAGCTACTTGATGTAACTGGTGTGCGTCCTGGTGGAGCGGAGACTCCCGGCGCGCCCAGCGCTGTTTGCTTACCTCTATTCCTTTAATAAATTGTAAACTTTGATTATAATCCTATTTTGAAGACTGAGCCATTTATAACATGTTGTCGTGGTTCCGCTCGAGTGGGCAGCCGAGCTCCACCACAGCCGCTCTCTCACTCCCCCTCCTCAAAGAGGAATGGGGAGAAAATATGTGAAAAGGGCTCAAGGATTGAGATAAGGATGAGAAAATCACGCAATAATTATTGTAACGGGCAAAACAGACTCGGCATAAGGAGATAGTAAGATTTATTGCCTACAACTAACAAGCAAGAGAAGTGAGAAAACAAAGGAAAAAAAAACAAAAGCACCTTCCCCCCCATCTACCCTCTTCCACCTCCTCCCCCCGAGCGGCGCAGGGGAACGGGGAATGGGGGTTATGGTCAGTCTACAGCACTTCTTCTCTGCCGCTCCTTCTCGGTCACTCTCGTCCCCTGTGCTGTGGGGTCCCACCCACGGGATGCAGTCCTTGATGAACTGATCCGGCGTGGGCTTCCCACAGGCAGCAGCTCTTCCAGAACTGCTCCAGATATGGGTCCGTACCACGGGGTCCATCCCTCAGGAGAAAACTGCTCCAACCTGGCTCCCCTACGGGCAGCAGCTCCTGCCAGATCACCTGCTCCTGCGTGGGCTCCTCTCCACGGGCTACAGGTCCGGCCCAGAATCTGCTCCGGCAGGGGTCTTCCACAGGCGGCAGCCTCCATCGGTGCAGGGCCACCTGCTCCACCGTGGTCTCCTCCACGGGCTGCAGCGTGGAACCCTGCTCCACCGTGGTACTCCATGGGCTGCAGGGGGACATCCTGCTTCACCATGGTCCTCACCACAGGCCGCAGGGGACTTCTGCTCCGGCGCCTGGAGCACCTCTCCCCCTCCTTCTACACTGACCTTGGCGCAAGGCTGTTCCTCACTCCCGGCTGCTGTGTGGCGCAGCGTTTTTTCCCTGTCTTAAATATGCTCTCACAGAGGCGCAAAACAACATCGCTTATTGGCTCGGATCTGGAAAACAATGGGGCCCTTCCCAAACATGGGGCAGCTTCTAGATCTTTCTCACAGAAACCACCCCTATGGCTCCCTGCTACCAAAACCTTGCCACGTAAACCCACTACATTCCACCCCTCGCCTCTGTTAAAAGCATATTTAAGACTACTCACAACATACTCTTACTTTACAATTATCACAACAACCTTCACAATATTCACTTACATCAAAAAAAAAAAAAAAGAATTCACCACACCAAAATAAACATAACATCATCACAGCACCGACAAGGTGGACATTTTACACACACACCACCCCTCGTCCCTTCACCACACTAACATCTCACAGTTACTGCTTTCTTAAATTCTTCACAACTTGTACATTCCTAACAATCATCCTGCACATATTTTTGCCCGTTACTTCTACTAACTATCATCCTTATCTCAAATTCCTTGAGCCCCACGTTGGGCGCCAAAAAAGACTGTCGTGGTTCCGCTCGAGTGGGCAGCCGAGCTCCACCACAGCCGCTCTCTCACTCCCCCTCCTCAAAGAGGAATGGGGAGAAAATATGTGAAAAGGGCTCAAGGATTGAGATAAGGACGAGAAAATCACGCAATAATTATTGTAACGGGCAAAACAGACTCGGCATAAGGAGATAGTAAGATTTATTGCCTACAACTAACAAGCAAGAGAAGTGAGAAAACAAAGGAAAAAAAAACAAAAGCACCTTCCCCCCCATCTACCCTCTTCCACCTCCTCCCCCGAGCGGCGCAGGGGAACGGGGAATGGGGGTTATGGTCAGTCTACAGCACTTCTTCTCTGCCGCTCCTTCTCGGTCACTCTCGTCCCCTGTGCTGTGGGGTCCCACCCACGGGATGCAGTCCTTGATGAACTGATCCGGCGTGGGCTTCCCACAGGCAGCAGCTCTTCCAGAACTGCTCCAGATATGGGTCCGTACCACGGGGTCCATCCCTCAGGAGAAAACTGCTCCAACCTGGCTCCCCTACGGGCAGCAGCTCCTGCCAGATCACCTGCTCCTGCGTGGGCTCCTCTCCACGGGCTACAGGTCCGGCCCAGAATCTGCTCCGGCAGGGGTCTTCCACAGGCGGCAGCCTCCATCGGTGCAGGGCCACCTGCCCTGCTCCACCGTGGTCTCCTCCACGGGCTGCAGCGTGGAACCCTGCTCCACCGTGGTACTCCATGGGCTGCAGGGGGACATCCTGCTTCACCATGGTCCTCACCACAGGCCGCAGGGGACTTCTGCTCCGGCGCCTGGAGCACCTCTCCCCCTCCTTCTACACTGACCTTGGCGCAAGGCTGTTCCTCACTCCCGGCTGCTGTGTGGCGCAGCGTTTTTTCCCTGTCTTAAATATGCTCTCACAGAGGCGCAAAACAACATCGCTTATTGGCTCGGATCTGGAAAACAATGGGGCCCTTCCCAAACATGGGGCAGCTTCTAGATCTTTCTCACAGAAACCACCCCTATGGCTCCCTGCTACCAAAACCTTGCCACGTAAACCCACTACACATGTTCAACCTCTAAAATACAGCTTTAAGTTTTTATAATAAAAATAAGTTGTGTTTTGTTGTTGTTTTTTCTGCTGTGCTTGTATTGTAGGAAAAACGGCCGAAAACATGACACACACCAATATGGTCAGTTCATGCTCTCTTTTATTACCTCAATAGCCTGACTCTTATAGCAAATTTAGCAGAGGTGGATAGCGTTTCACACAAGGTTATTGGACGAAAGCACTCAGACAAACAACTGCAAGAAAACAACCCCAACTGCAGGAAAACAACCCCCTTGTGATTAGCAGTCACATAGATCTTGTCCTTTGAAGAAATGCCGGCTGCTTGAAACAATATTTTTAATTCCTCAATCGGGTGATAAGGAAACATTATCATGGGAACTCCTCGTAGTCGTCCTGGTAGTTTGGTTTGCTCAGCTGCAGCAAGTGATGGCCTCCTTGCTGTTTCAAAAATCCCTCCACATGCTTGAAAATACTCTTCCCCTGCTGGGTGAACAAAAGCTATGCAGAAACCAAATAAACGAACTTTTTCCAAGTGGGACTTTGAGCTCCAGTATTATTTTCTTCAATGTATGATTCTTACTTCCCCTGTTTTGTAGTTTACTAAGTCATTGGTGGGAAGTATTTTATCTAACAGTTTCTTATGAGCTGTTCATCTGTTTGTTTCATGTTCTATCAGCATTGTTGGCATGTTTGATAAGCACTGAAGTAACAAACATTATAAATGAATGCATTTCAGATGTCATGTTTTGGGATGTAGTGGGACCCGGGGGTCTCTCAAAATTTAGGATAAAGTAATTTGTAATGTAGAAATCACTGGGAATAAGGGGCAGTTGAGAAAAAGAAAATATTATCAAGGAACTAAACTATTTAGAAAATGACAAAAAGAGGCTGTGGTGTAAATGCCTGAAGTAACTAGGAAAATAAAACTAACATTCACATTTTTAAGGAAAAGGTACAGCATTGAAGAGGCTTTCAGGGTAGGGCATAACTGCTTTATCTGAGCGTTCCCTAGGCTCCCAGCCTTAGATGCTATCGCGCTGGGGAAACTTGGTGTGCTAGCTCTAAGGAACAGCACGGAGCATAGAGTGGAGTGGAGACACCACGGCTAGGCTCTGTAATCAGGTGGGGCCTCGATTGTTCTTGTGCACAAAGCTGCACTTTTTGCCACCCTAAGCCAAAGACCTGTCATGTTTTGACAAATGCTGTACCCTAGTGTACTTTTTGCTCATTATAATATCATTATGATACCAAAACACACCTCCATCTCAAAAGCTACCCGCCTCCAAGGTGCGACCACCCCTCACTGAGCATGCGCTCTGAATTTCTCGGAGCCTATTACTTTAAACGGAGACGGGAAAACTTTACACCAATCATAACTAAGATATGCTTGACTAGAGCCACTCAAGCTCCACCTAAAAGATAGAAAATAATATAAATTGGCCCAAGAGAAAGGGGATGTTAGGGAAGATACCACCGTCAGGGGAGATACCATCCCGAGGACAACATCCTTAGGACCTCCTGACTCCTGGGATCAGTCGACGGGCTGAGCCTCTCTTCCCCCCCCATTGGGACGCCTTTGGGTGAGATCTGAATACTTGCTTATAAATCTCTATAGAGTCTTTGATCCTTTTAACGCGTTTATTTCTAGGCTGCACACCTGTGACACCTGTAAACACCTGTAACATCTGTAACACCTGCAACACCTATAACCTCTGTAACATCTATAAACATCTATAACACCCGTAACATCTGTAACACCTACAACACCTATAACACCTGTGTATTTTATGCATGCTAACTTGCTTTTGCAGACAGTCACTATCGCCGGCAATCCAAAAGAACCTGATTATCTGTTGCTGTAATAAACCATACTTGATTGCATTGTGATAACTCTCATTGAGTGCAACGAGGGTGAGGGTGGTTATCCGTGATAGTTCAGTGTTCTGAATCTAACCAGACCCCCAGGCGGTTAATGCATTTTTGGTGAATGTCCGAACGGACCCCCAGATGGTTAATGCGTTTTTGGTGAATGTCTGAACGGACCCCCAGGCCGTTAATGCGTTGATGGTGAATGTCTGACTGGACCCCCAGACGGTTAATGTGTTTTTGGTGAATGTCCGACTGGTTCAGTATCCTGAATCTGACCGGGCCCGTAACGGTTAATCAGCTACACCCCTTAATGCGACAGTAAAATTGGTGTAGTCGGCAGGATTGCTATGGATAAACGTCTGCAAAAATACAAATGTGCCCCTGCCCAGGCAGGGAAGGAGTTTTCCCAAAAGTTTTGGAAAGATGAGGAGAAAGTGGTAGAGTGCATTGAGCATTGTCAGGCTTCACGAAAGATTGGTCAAAGAAAGGGTAAAGGTGCAATTTGTGCTGTGTTAGGAGCCTGTTTGTCTTGTGCTCGGCAAAAAGCTAAGGAAACTCCTGCTCCCAAACTGATCTCTGATGCAGAACATACAGCTTTGAAATCAGAGATTGATGTGTTGAAGTCACCATTGGCCTTTGAAAGGGAGACGGGAAAAACATTAGGAATCAGAGTGGATAAACTTTTGGATGAAAATAATAAACTTTCCATTGAGAATGACAAACTTGTGACTGAAAATGATAAACTTGTGAGTGAAAATAATCATCTTAAACAATTGCTGGAGAGGGTTAGTCATCTGTTAAATAAAGTACAGCCTTGCGCTCCGGTCAAGCAGATTCGTGGAGTGCTGCATAGTGTAGAACCTGAAAGCTGGGACAGTGATTTCTGGTCTGACAGTGATGATGGTGTTGAAGAGATTTCTGATTCTGAACCTCAATCGATTTCCTTGAGACCTTTGGTTAAGACTGAGACTACTGTTGATGATAATGATGAAATCCGTACTACTGTGCAAACGATTCCGTTGTCACCAGCAGAGTTGGTTAAAATACAGGAGAAGTTCTCAAGGCGGTCAGGGGAATCAGAAGTTGAGTATGTGTGTCGAGTTTCTCTTAAAGGAGGAGATCGAATGATGTTGTGTAAGGAAGAAGTAGGAGGCTTTTGGAGACCTGGAGTATTTTTAACCACCACACCAGGAGCTGACTTGGCTGTAGCAGTACAGAAAGCAGCCTGCATTCAGGCGATATATGAAAGAGATAAATTAAGGAATTCCCCAATGTTAGCTCCTATTGACCCGGTTCAATTAACCCCTCTCATCCGTGGACTCCCTGATTGTCTTAAGATGTTTGTAGAAAACACCCAAGATCACATACTAGCTGCTTGTAGGGATGATGATAGTGGTTGTAGGCGAAATCCTAACTCCCCTATTCCCACCTGGAGTGAATTGGTACAAGACATAGATAAATACGGATGCCAAATAGGCTGGATTAATTCATCCAGTGTTAAATCCCAAGACCACTCTCAGCGAGTCCGCCAAATCCACACTAAAAATCCCAGATATCCCAAATTCAAAGAGAGGTTGAAACCTAATAGGGAACGAGGTGAGTTGTGGTGTCGGCAAAAAAACTCTTGTCCCCGGGGAGGGCAGTGAGCCACCCTGCTCAGCGGGTATTAGCAATTCAATGGCTCTCTAATGAACACTCTGACCCTATAATTGCCATTCCTGTTGAACCCCCAAAAATATTGGTAAATTTTCTTATTGTGTAGTGGGTTTACGTGGCAAGGTTTTGGTAGCAGGGAGCCATAGGGGTGGTTTCTGTGAGAAAGATCTAGAAGCTGCCCCATGTTTGGGAAGGGCCCCATTGTTTTCCAGATCCGAGCCAATAAGCGATGTTGTTTTGTGCCTCTGTGAGAGCATATTTAAGACAGGGAAAAAACGCTGCGCCACACAGCAGCCGGGAGAGTCAAGGGAGTGAGAGAACAGCCTTGCACCAAGGTCAGTGTAGAGGGAGGGGGAGAGGTGCTCCAGGCGCCAGAGCAGAAGTCCCCTGCGGCCTGTGGTGAGGACCATGGTGAAGCAGGATGTCCCCCTGCAGCCCATGGAGTACCACGGTGGAGCAGGGTTCCACGCTGCAGCCCATGGAGGAGACCACGGTGGAGCAGGTGGCCCTGCACCGACGGAGGCTGCCGCCTGTGGAAGACCCCTGCCGGAGCAGATTCCGGGCCGGACCTGTAGCCCGTGGAGAGGAGCCCACACAGGAGCAGGTGATCTGGAAGGAGCTGCTGCCCGTAGGGGAGCCAGGTTGGAGCAGTTTTCTCCTGAGGGATGGACCCCGTGGTACGGACCCATATCTGGAGCAGTTCTGGAAGAGCTGCTGCCTGTGGGAAGCCCATGCCGGATCAGTTCATCAAGGACTGCATCCCGTGGGTGGGACCCCACAGCACAGGGGACGAGAGTGACCGAGAAGGAGCGGCAGAGAAGAAGTGCTGTAGACTGACCATAACCCCCATTCCCCGTTCCCCTGCGCCGCTCGGGGGGAGGAGGTGGAAGAGGGTGGATGGGGGGGGGAAGGTGCTTTTGTTTTTTTTTTTTTTCCTTTGTTTTCTCACTTCTCTCGCTTGTTAGTTGTAGGCAATAAATCTTACTATCTCCTTATGCCGAGTCTGTTTTGCCCGTTACAATAATTATTGCGTGATTTTCTCGTCCTTATCTCAATCCTTGAGCCCTTTTCACATACTTTCTCCCCATTCCTCTTTGAGGAGGGGGAGTGAGAGAGCGGCTGTGGTGGAGCTCGGCTGCCCACTCGAGCGGAACCATGACATATTGATACCAGGACCCAAATGTCAGTAATTACACATGAGACAGCACAAACCCTGAGCATAACACCTGGTCAACGCAGGGTTAAATTCACGGGAATCAATGGTGTGGAAAAACAATGCCCCACTGCAAAAATTTCACTCTGGTTGCCAGAGGAACAAAAATTAACCAGAATAGAAGTATTAGTTGGTGCTGCATATACTAATATTTTAGGATTTGACATACTGTATGGTTGCATGTGGAAACTCCCTGATGGAACTGTGTGGAGTTTCGCAACACTTCAAAGGGATTCAGGCACCATGAGACTGAGCCTGTTACAAACATCCATACCCTTATCCCCTGCTAAAATCATTAATGATCGGCAATATCTGTTGTCAGCAGCAGCACTTATGGGGATTGACAGGGTGGTAACAGAATTGGAAAAAAGAGGCATTATTAAAAGGACTCATTTACCTTAGAATTCACTGGTGTGGCCAGTGAAGAAACCAACCAGGCAATGGCATTTTACAGTGGAATACGGACAGTTGAATGCTAACACTACACCTTTGACTGCCGCAGTTCCAAACATGGCAGAGATAGTGAAAGCCCTCTGTGTATCTAACAGTAGTAATAGTGCTAACTACTATGCATGGGAAATCAAAGATTGCTATTTCACCCTCTTTCTAACCCTGCCGGTTGAATACAACCGAGCATATTTTATTTTCTTTTGTGTTCACAGGAACCCTGAGCAAACTGTATATGGACAGCTGGAAGATGACGAATCAACAGTTTGGATTAATAATGCCATGCTTTACCCTGACCTTGATGCAATTACAGACCTTAAAGGAAACTTAGCTACTGTGGCTGTGCATGGAGCTGAGGTGTTTCACCACGGCATTTAACCATGTATTGTCACAGTATAGCACAGTCACTGGAACATCTCAAAACAAAAAGGACCTAAATCAAAATATTTTCAAAAGATGAATGGAGTTGGAATGATTCTCTAAGAATGGCTGAACTTTAAGACAAATTGGTTGTCGAATAACTAATGAATCCACTTATAATCAGCCGACTGAAATTAAGACAGTTTCCACAATAACTGAACCAAATTTTGATTGCTGGTACAATTTTACTTTCACCAAACCTATAATTGTGTACTGTCTTTGGGGTTACAGAGGCACAGAATTAAGAAGCCTCTGCCCCTGCAGATATTTGAAAATGAACCAACTCAGCCTCCCATTAGTCTAACTGCCTTCCATCTTCAATACAGGCCCTTACATAATTCAATAACAAATTCTCTTTGACCCTAGTTGGTCCCTAAAAAGGGCCACAGGATGCAACTAGGTTATTAGGGACAGGATTAGGTATATTAAATAGCATTGATGCTGAGGTCCTAATGAGTAGAATAACTGCTACTACAGATGACCTAAGGAAACTGGAACAACCAATAAAATCATCCTTATTGGCTTTAGGAGCAAATCAATGGCTTCTATCAGATATTTTACCCCATTGGGAACAAATTGAGGAAAATGATCATCAATTAATTGTAAATGCCCTTGGAAAAGCCCAAGGCAATACCTCCCTTGCCTTGAGCTGTATCCAAGCACAGTTATGGATACAATCTGTAGCAGCAGCTATTATTGGAGAGGGAGAAGGAGGAACTTTGCCCACTGAAATTCGAAAATTGATTTGGGATAATGCTTCAGAATTTGAAAAAGAATTTCAAGCATGGTGGCAATTAGTCAACTTTACCCATTATGCAGAAAATGATAAAATTGTTGCCTTTATACTTACTATAAGTAATGCCACCGTATACAATGTATATCCAATCATTGCATTAGGACTCAATCATAATGGAACCATACTTTATCCTAAAGGGCATAAAGTATGGGCCCATCAAAAGGGAGGAAAGTGGCAAACAATTGATGTAAATGCACGTATTGTGCATGAACAAAAAGGTTTCATCTGTGAAAGTAACACGCTGGAAGCCCAAGACATTTGTCTTGACATTGAGCAAAATATTTGCCACTTTGAGATACATCCTAATGAAACCCTTGAAACTGTACTTGTATATATTGGGAAAGGTTGTGTTTGCATGAGAACTCATTGTGATTCTATAGTCGTAGATAATGCAGTGGTAGATATCAGTAATCACTCTAATGTTTGTGTTTGTAATTTTACCAAAATTCTAGGATGTGATTTTAAATACTCAGCTCCTGTCACTTCTTATCAACTTATTGCATCTAATTATATTCTGCTTCATGAACTGCTGCCTACTCCTATTGGAATGAACCTTACCTTGGTGAAGAAATTGCTGGTACATGAGGACCTGAAGCAGCTGATGACACAGGTCCGAGAAAATGGACAAAAGACTCTGATTACTGTCCATCATGATGCACAGGAAATACATCGAGTGATGGAAAGAGTGCAGAGAGATGAGGCACCGTTGGTGGGACACTTTGTTTGGATGGTCGTCAGCTGCCAAGGGAATCTTCAACAAGATGCTTCACCCTGTTATTGTTCTGCTAATACTCACTGTATTATGTTTTATACTGACAATTAGTTTGTATGTTAAACTCTGGTTTATGATGAAACGCTTAGCATCTCTACACAATGTACATACACTCGATAAACCTCAATCCGAGAATGTTAACGCGACAGAGGCATACACCGATCTTAGGTTTTTGAGTTGTTTTTCTGGCCTTCTCTGTGAAATCAGTATGGAGCACTTACTCTAGCTGAAAAGGAAAACATCTTTACCTTACTTAACCTCTGCAGCAAACTTTTTGATTGTTTTTCCTGGTGATCTTGCTTTCTCCACTCTTGGACAGGACCCTGGACCCCTTCCAAATTTTTATGTTCCCCATTACTCTGGTAAAACTCCTGTCTCAAGCTTCCTGTGACCCTTCAATCCCTCCCTGGCACAGCTACTGGTTGTGCAATTTTATTCCTCTATTGACTGTGCAGAGGATACAAAAGAGACTTCTAGGGATAAGACAGCAGAGAGGAGAGGTTTCACTGTTTTTCTGAGAACACTGAAGACCCAGAAGCTACATCCCAGCTTACTTTTTCTCTGGCCTTTTCTGGCCTTTTTTCCTGTGAAAACCCACTAAGCACCCTTCAGGGGTTTCAATGAAAGACTAGTGCTACTAGAGGAAGCAACTTAGTCCCTTCAAGTAGAGTTCAGTTTTTCACTGTAGGAAAACACAAAAGTGCAACCTGTAACCCAATAATATGGTATGCATAGTGGGTAGTGGGCCACAGGCTTTGCATTGAGTTTTCAAGGCCTCTGCATTGAGGCTTTTCAGGCTGGATCTTTCTGAATATGTCTTGGTCTGCTTGGAGATTTGTTCTTACTTGATTTTACTGTTACTGAAATTTTTCTTCTGACCATCTGGCTATAGTTAATGTAACTTACTTCTGCTTTTCTTTGTATGATGCAATGATAGTTTTTACACAGGTGTGCAATACTGTTATAAATGGCTCAGTCTTCAAAATAGGATTATAATCAAAGTTTACAATTTATTAAAGGAATAGAGGTAAGCAAACAGCGCTGGGTGCGCCGGTGTCCTGGTTTCAGTTAGAACAGAATTAATTCTCTTCCTAGTAGCTGGTGGAATGCTGTGTTTTGGCTTAGGATGAGAAGAGTACTGATAACACCCCGATGTTTTAATTGTTGCAGAGCAGTGCTTATACCAAGCCAAGGACATCTCAGCCTTTTGCTCTGTCATGCCAACAGGCAGGCTGGGGGTGCAGTAAGAGCTGGGAGGGGACAGACCCAGGACAGGTGACCCAAACTAGCCAAAGGGGTATTCCATACCATCTGACGTCATGCTAAATAATATATAGGGGTGGCTAGCCGGGGGGAGGGGGCCGGACTGCTCGGGGCTAGGCTGGGCATCGGTCAGCGGGTGGTGAGCAATTGCATTGTGCATCACTTGTTTGTACATATTATTAGTAGTAGTACTATTATCACCATTGTATTATTATTATTATTATTATTATTATTATTATTATTATTATTATTTTCCTGTTTATTAAACTGTCTGTATCTCAACTCACGGGCTTCACTTTCCATTTCTCTCCCCCGTCCCAGAGAGGGAGGGGGGAGGGTGAGCGAATGGCTGCGTGGTGTTTAGCTGCCGGCCGGGTTAAACCACGACAGTCTCCACTCCACCAGGACGCACACCAGTCACATCAAGTAGCTGATTTTTATGCTCCTAGACTAATACATATTCATTACTACTTCTAAAAAAAAATGGGTTATTATAATTAGCTTCCAGGATCCAGTCCCTCCTACTGGAGCATGCGCATCAGTCTCCGGTGGTCCCTCTGGGGGTCTCTGGGGGTCTTTCATGCTGAAGGCTCATAGTCTTCCTCTCAGGTTTTTTTTCTTGTCCTTCCCCTTTGTACTCCTTGGCAGCATGTCAAAAGCTTACACAGTGTCCCCTGCAAGTTTTGTCTTCTAGCCGTCCTTCAGCTTCTTTTTTCTTCTCCTTAATCTCCTGGCCACCTAGCCAGATATCAGGGGTTTGCATAGTGTCCCATTCAGAAGCCATAACAGTCACTAGTTGTTAGCAGTTGTTCTGAAACCCCCAGACATCAGAGAAAGAACATACAAACACAAATAGCTCTCTTATTGACACTTCACGAGTAGTTAAAACATTCCTCACAAGGCCATTCACAGGGACAGTCACATCTATAGCAGTGCTAAATCAACCACAAAGAAGGCAAAAAGGCTGTAACTGTTAGAAATAAGAGTTCGGAATAACAAAAGCAAATAGGCTCATGGATTTGAGGAATATTTCTGAAGATTTGATAATTTGACTATATTCAGGGGGAGACTGGGACAATGGGAGGAAAGGGAAGAAACCACATCTGTGGAAGAATTAAATTGCCAGTGCAGGACCCAGAGACAGACAGGACTGCTCTCTATTGACACGAATTGTTAAAATATTCCTTTGCAAGGTACAAGAACTATATACATTAACCATTCTATTTTTCTTAGACTTGTGGTTATACAAGGGTATGTAAGACAGAAGGTCACATTCATCATACCATGCGGCCCTAACACTGTTCCATACTGACACGAATCAGATGAACATATATCACAATCCCCCATCTCCTTTTTCATGGCATTGATTTATGTTTTCCTTTCTAATCAAGTTAATACTTGCCGAATTGATGCCAATTCATACCAATTCTGGATCTTTGTTTTTATTTCCATCAGAGAATGGGTTTTCTCTTTCCCTGGTTCTGGGTCAACAGGTACCACAGATATTTGCATTCCTTGTATAACCAAGTGTATTAGTCTGGTAATATTAAACATGGAATTATTAACAATCCTCCACATATCCCCAATACAACCATCCTTATTTTAGCAAACCAATCACCACTCATAAAGTCCCCTTCCATAATCATCTTAGATCGATTCCATTCCAAATTTGAACTGGGACATGTGCAATTTTCTTCATTTCCAAGTTCATTTACAGCTTTTCTTTCTGTTGTGGTTTAACCCAGCGGGCAGCTAAACAACACACGGCCACTTGCTCACCTCCCCCCCTCCTCGGAGACTCCTGACACACCCAGCACTGTTTGCTTACCTCTATTCCTTTAATAAATTGTAAACTTTGATTATAATCCTATTTTGAAGACTGAGCCATTTATTACAGCACCCAAATAAAATAACATGCTCCATTTCTTTGGAACCTCTTTTATATGGTTACGCAGCCCCTGTGTCCAGAAATCATGAAGGAAATAGTGAAATTGTGACTGAAGATATGAATTAATATTTTATTGAGGTGAAGAGGGGATTACTGAAAGCTGTCTGCCTGGTCAGGTAGACATCAGTACTGTGGTGTTGTTCTGTAGTTCTAACATTAATTTGGAAACTGGTCATTCACAGCTGAAGATCACTAGACTGTGGCCTATGGGCACCAACTGCAGAGTAAAGTTTTAGAGGGTAGCCTTTCAATTTGGCTGCGGTGTAGCTCGCCTGCTTCCATAACCTCCTGTGGAAAGTTTTCAGAATATAGTCTTACCAAGAGTATTTGCTTAGTGTTCATCAATGAAGTGCAAGGATATACTTTCTCTCTCTACATATGTGAATGAAAGCCAGAGATGGATAAACAGTCTAGTTAGAAAACCTCCATCAGAACAAAAATAGTAAAAGAAATTAAAAATATTTTCTTTGTTATTATTATCGTCTTTAAATATACTTATTATATATTTGTCTATAGACAAATTAACATCTATCAATAAAGTTTGCTTCTAAGTAAAACAGTTCACTAAACAGTCACTGTTTTGGGAGCTAGGAAGGTCCCACTGCTGTCAAGTGCGATGCAATGCATTAGTAGCTTAATTCAAATTTTAGTGTGTCAGAAGACTGTATTTACGAGGGACAAAGTAGTGTTTTATTCTATTTTTGTTTGTTTTGTTTTGTTTTCTTCTGTAAACAATTGCTACTGGTTTATAAATTAAATTAGTACACTGAGGCTTGAAAATGTCAATTTTGCCTCCAGGGAAATGTATATAATAAATTTCTGTTTGGCTAGATTGTACGTAAACCTAAAATTCATTGAAGTCAATAGCAAAATCCCTGCCAAATATATAAAGACCGCACTTTGCCTAGAGGGAACTTCTAAGCAAAAATAGATATTAACCTACTGTGTTAACTAAATTTCTTCTTTGTTATGCACCTTTTGGATGGAGAAAGAGACTCAGGACATAAAATTAAATATTCCTGAACCTGAATTAGAGCATTCACTTCATTATTCATTTTACTTTTAGTCATAAGATGTTGAGGGATTTTTGAAACAGCAAAAATCCCGTGGCTTGCTGCAGCTGAGCAAACCAAGCTACCAGGGCAACTATGAGAAATTCCCATGACAATGATTCCCACATCGCCCAATTGAGGAATTTAGAAAAATATTGTTGCCAACAGCTGGCTTCAAGGACAAGGTCTACGTGACTGCTAATCACAAGGGGGTTTGTTTTCTTGCAGGTGGGGTTGTTTTCTTGCAGTTGTTTGTCTGAGTGCTTTTGACCAATAATCTTGTATGAGACACTATCCGCCCCTATTAAATTTGCTATAAAAGCTAGGCTATTCGGGTAATAAAATGGAGCATGATCTGACCATACTGGTGTCTGTCATGTTTTCGGCCGTTCTTCCTGCAACAATAAGACACCAGGGAGCCAACACCACTTTTTTAAAGACCATATGTGTGTCAATAGGCATACATATAGCTGCCTTATCAGTCATCTGCTTGGTTTGATGTCCATTATTTTTCTTTTTTGCCTCAGTGGTTCAGTTAAAATCAGCTAAATCAACTTCTTCCACTGTATATGCAAAATATCAGACAGAGGGCTTGGGACAAATTCTACAGTCAAACCTCAGTTGAGATAACAGAAAGTTTCATTTTAATTCCATTGCCTGAATATACAATATTTTGCATGTGGATAAATGATGGGTTCTCATTTACAGGGATATATAACACAGGGATAATAGTTGTTTGGTACCCAGAGGTTTCTAATCTAGCTTTCCTTTTGGTGTATAGCTAATAACTACTTGCATACAGTTTGTAGGTTGAGAAGCATATAGCCTGTTCAAAATACATCTTTAAAAATATCTACAGAATAAATAGGCAAGAGCTCTCTCCCCTAATAGTCAAGGGGAATGTAATATAGTCTTTTAAAAATAATTTATGGACCAGAGCCTCAGCTAACACTAATTGTTATAATGTCACTGATATAGACAAAGACATTTTAACTGACACAGGCTAACTATTCTCACACAGCTTCTAGTCTAAAGGTTTAGGAGTTTATTTAGACTGAAGATACTTTCCTTCCTTCCTTCTTCCTTCCTTCCTTCCTTCCTTCCTTCCTTCCTTCCTTCCTTCCTTCCTTCCTTCCTTCCCTTCCTTCCTTCTTCCTCTTTCCTTTCCTTTCCTTTCCTTTCCTTTCCTTTCCTTCCTTTCCTTTCCTTCTTTCCTTTCCTTTCCTTTCCTTTCCTTTCCTTTCCTTTCCTTTCCTTTCCTTTCCTTTCCTTTCCTTTCCTTTCCTTTCCTTTCCTTTCCTTTCCTTTCCTTTCCTTTCCTTTCTTTCCCTCTCTCTCTACTCTCCTCCACCTTTCAATTGTTTGCAAATACTTGTATGTATTTGGAAGACATGTAGGGTAAGATTTATTTTTAACGTGAAAAAATTAAGAAGTAGAGAGCCTGATAATGAGGTTTACCTATGCTGATTTGAGAGGACTGTAGCCTATGGCAGGTGCCATCAAGTACAAATAGAAACGTACATGTGAACTGAGACTTATAACTGGGTATATTTTGCATGTGTTTGCTCCTCCAAGGGTTATCCTAAAATGTAAGCCTACCCTATTTTCTTCTATATGTTAATTTTCACCACTTTCTATGGGATTATGTTCATTCACTCATTATGCAAATAAATTCTGAAAAAGGAAAAAGATCATTTCTGAATATAGCTTGAAAGATACTGGGATACTTGTGAACAACATTCCTAACTCATTTAGAAAACCCTGGAAACTCACTTTTTTCTGCTAAAATACAAGAGGGATTGTTTCCAGTGTTGATTTATTTTATTTGTTTAATCTGAAAATGAACACAACCACAAAAACAAATAAATAAATTAATTAATTAAAAGAAAAAGAAAGACAATAAAAAAGTTTGTTAGACAAGACATAATAGAATATCTTGGCTCATTTTCATAGGATCATATAATCATTAAGGTTGGAAAAGACCTCCAAGATCATTTGGTCCAACCATATCCCTACCACCAGTATCACCTACTAAACCCTGTTCCCAAGGACCATGTCCAACTTTTCTTTAAAACACCCCCCCAGGATGGGGACTCCACCACCTCTCTGGGTAACCAGTTCCAATGTCTGTCTACTCTTTCTGAAAATAAATGTCTCCTAATTTCCAACCTAAAACTCCCCCTGGCGCAACATGACCCCATTTCCTCTTGTCCTATTGCTAGTTATCTGCATGAAGAGGATGATCCCCAGCTCCCCACAACTTCTTTTCAGGTAGTTGTGGAGAGCAATAAGGTCTCCCCTGAGCCTTCTCTTCTCCAGACTAAACAACCCCAGTTCCCTCAGCCGCTCCTCATAGGATTTGTTTTCCAGGCCCTTCACCAGCTTCATGGCCCCTCTCTGGGCAAACTCTTTTCTTGTAATGAGAGGAGAAAAACTGAACACAGTATTCAAGTTGCAGCTTCACCAGAGCAGAGTACACGGGGACAATCACCTCCCTGGTCCTGCTGGCTATGCTATTCTTGATACAAGCAAAGGATGCCGTTGGCCTTCTTGGCCACCTGAGCACACCGCCGGCTTATGTTCAGAAGGATGATTAAAAAAAATCTATAATATGATAAGTTGAAGTAACTTTCAATATTATTTTCACAGCTATATATTTATAAATTAATCACTTACAGAGGAACTAACCAGATAATAAATATACACTGCAGAATCAGATGTAGTGAGAGTTAATTTTTCTCTCTAAGAAATTTCTAAGACTACTAGTGCAAAATACCATCTTACTGTCTTTCACTGTGTGTTGAACAGTAAATGCTCTTGTTCCTGTGTGCTTTATGATTTGGAGTCCAGACACTAGTGTAAGGCTATGCATTACCTTATTTAATTCCAGAATCATCTCTTTCCAGTAGAAAATCCTTGTCTTTATAATGTAATATGCATCAGTAAGCATAAAAAGAGTACAGATAACAAAGATATGTTTTCATGTATCCATCAAATATTAATAAAGCAGAAAAGAAAATTAAACTTAATAGGATACAGTTTTCTGTATCGTAGGATACAGTTTTCTGTATTGAGAGACACCTGTAAACACACATTTTTTCACTGTATTCACCTGTTGCAGTTGAAACTTAAGCTCTCAAATAAGCTTCTGAAAATGTAAGCTAAATCCAGAACTAGCTTCAACCTACCTTGACAGTCATTTTTCTTCATTTCTTATGATCAGTCTTTCCTCTTGTCATCGTAAGACCTGAATATAGAGCACAAGAAAGTCAATACCCTAAAAGTCTATAGGTCTTCATATTCTTCAGCAAAGAGTTGCAATACAACTGTTATGTTTTTCTGGTACAGGATTTTGTTCTTTAGCACAAAGTAAAACGAGTTATTCATTTTAGCACAGAAGATCCTATTATTCAAAGCTGACCTGCCAATGCAGTCAATTAAATTTTTATGACTCCTTTATGCTCCAGGTATTCCTTCTCTGTTGTTTTCTTGCTATTTGTCATCAGGATAAAAAACCAAGACAGAGTCCTCATTTTAATGCCTCGCTTTGAAAACTACAAGGTTGTTTAGCTCATGAGCTCCATAGTATTAGTTCTATTGCCAGGAAGGTCCACACTTTACATTGACAGTTTCATATATCCCCAAAGCACGGCCTAGTCCCACAAACTGATGTATCAGAACAATGAGGTGAATATTGACAAAGAGACAGGAAGGCAGCCAAGAGCAAACACATACCAGAAAGGCTTCAGCACTGCTGAAAACACAGTC
This sequence comes from Netta rufina, assembly GCF_964035555.1. NCBI lineage: Eukaryota > Metazoa > Chordata > Aves > Anseriformes > Anatidae > Netta > Netta rufina. The sequence goes on from NC_140139.1 coordinate 12,596,088, forward strand.
ATGAACTGGAACTGCAAAAATTGTTTTGAAAATCTACAAATTAGGTGGATCTGTAAAGAAATAGATAAGCCAAAAAACACTAGAGAAAAAATGATTTTAGAGACACTTCTTTTCTTGGCCAAATCTTCGCCACCAGTTTAACAACTGAAAGGCACCAACTACACACAGTACTTCAGGGAAGCCATGTCTTAGCTCAAATATATATAGAATCATAGAATAAGAGAATCATAGAATCATTAAGGTTGGAAAAGAACTCCAAGATCATCTGGTCTAACCATCGCTCTACTACCAACATCACCATGTTCCTAAGCACCAAGTCCAACCTTTCCTTAAACACCGCCGGGGCGGTGACTCCACTACCTTCCTGGGCAACCTGTTCCAGTGCCTGACTACTCTTTCTGAGAAATTTCTCCTAATTTCCAACTTAAACCTCCCCTGACACAACTTGAGGACATTTCTTCTTGTCCTATTACTAGTTATCTGACAGAAGAGGCTGTTCCCTTGCTCCACCCAACTTCCTTTCAGGTAGCTGTAGAGAGCAATAAAGTCTCCCCCGAGCCTCCTCTTCTCCACACTAAACAACCCCAGTTCCCTCAGCCATTCTTCGTAAGACTTGTATTCCAGGCCCTTCACCAGCTTCATAGCCCTTCTCTGGATTTTCTGGATTCTCTGATTTTCTTGCAGTGAGGGGCCCAAAACTGAACACAGTACTCAAGGTGTGGCCTCACCAGAGCAGAATAGAAGGGGGAAATCACCTCCCTCGACCTGCTGGCTATGCTGTTCCTGATAACAAGCCAGGATGGCCTTGGCCTTCTGGGCCACCTGGGCCATTGCTGGCTTATGTTCAGGTGAGCATCAACCAACACCCCCAGATCATTTTCTCTGCACAGCTTTCCAGCCACTCTCCTCCAAGCCTGTAGCATTGCATAGGGTTGTTGTGACCAAAGTGCAGGACCCAGCACTCAACCATGTTGACCCTCATCCCACTGGCCTCTGTCCATCTACCCATCCTGTCCAGGTCCCTCTGCAGGACCTTCCTACCCTCTGGCAGATGGACACTTCCCCCCAACTTGGTGTCGTCTGCAAACTTACTGAGGATGCACTTAATTCCCTCATCCAAATCATCAGTAAAGATATTAAAGAGTCTGGGCCCCAACATCAAGCCCTGGGGAACACCACTGGTCACCAGCTGGATTTCATTCCATTTACCAGCACTCTCTGGTCCTAACCATCCAGCCAGTTTTTAACCCCTCAAAGAGGGTACTTGTGCAAGCCATGGGCTGCCAGCTTCTCCAGGTGAATACTGTGGGAGACCGTGTCAAAGGCTTCGCTGAAGTCTAGGTAAACTACTTCAACAGCGTTTCTGTCATCTACCAGGCAGGTCACCCAGTCATCAAAGGAGATGAGGTTGGTCAGAATCTGTCAATCTTTAATATTTCACAGGTGGATTTATTCTTGTTGCTGCTATTCTTAAGCATCCAGATGACAAAGAATCAATAAAATGTGAGTATCTTATAAGGAAATCAATTTGAAATTCTAATATGCCATATAGTTTCAGGACAGTCATGTAGATAAAATATTATCTGCTTTGTTTAGTTGATTGTTTGTTTTAATTTTGGTTTTATATAGGAAATTGTTATTACATTTAGAGTTTTTGTTTTGCATTTATTTATTTTTATACAAAGTATAAATCAGAAGTAATTGAGAACTCTTAGCTACAAAGCTATTTTTTTTTGTTCCATAACAGAATCAGAGCCAACACATACAATTCTACATTCTGAACGTAATTGTTGTTGCTTGCACAGTGTGTCTTATGGAGATACAAATTTATTTAATGTAATAATACTTCTCCGGTATCTGTTCTATCCACTCATTTTCTGGGAAATTAGTAGCTAGAGAGCAGCTCAGGAGAAAGGGATCTGGGGTGCTGGTCGATAGCAGGCTCAATATCAGTCAGCAGTGTGCCCTGGCAGAAAAGAGAGACAAACACAATTTGGGATGCATTAAACACAGCATAGCCAGCTGGTCAAAAGAAGTGATTCTCCCACTGTATTTGGTGTTGGTATGGCCTCACCTTGAATATTGCATGCAGTTCTGGGCTCCACAACATAGAAAGGATATTACGATACTTGAAAGTGTCCAGAGGACAGAAACAAAGCTGGTAAAAGGGGTGAAGGGCATGCCCTATGAGGAGAGGCTGAGGACACTTGGGCTGTTTAGTTTGAAGAAAAGAAGGCCAAGAGGTGACCTCATTGCTCTCTGCAACTTCCTGAGGAGGGGAAGCAGAGAGGTGTCAGTCCCTGTTAAGCAATGACAGGACTTGTGGAAACAGCACATCCTTTTTCCTTCCCCTTCCCTTCCCTTCCCTTCCCTTCCCTTCCCTTCCCTTCCCTTCCCGCCCCTTCCCGCCCCTTCCCACCCCTTCCCTTTCCCTTTCCCTTTCCCTTTCCCTTTCCCTTTCCCTTTCCCTTTCCCTTTCCCTTTCCCTTTCCCTTTCCCTTTCCCTTTCCCTTTCCCTTTCCCTTTCCCTTTCCCTTTCCCCTTCCCTTTCCCTTTCCTTTTCTTTTTCCCTTTCTCTTTCCCTTTCCCTATCCCTATTCCCTATTCCCTATTCCCATTCCCCATTCCCTATTCCCATTCTATAGAAATTCACAGGCAACTAAGTCTGAGTTTGTAGTGCAGTTTATTCTATGTGTTAAAGAGAGTAAGGATACATCCTGGAATTTTCTTAAGACAAATTCATAATGGAATAGTCAAGAGAGTCAAGACTCATTTGATTCCGATGTTAGCACTAAGCCAGAAGTTTCACTGTTTAATATCAAAAGGGAAAAAAAAAATAACCATACTTCCTCACACCAGTGATTTTGTATGGATCTAATGCTTAAAAGATTTACACATTTTAGACAAAGTCAAGTGAAAACTTTTCTGTTTCTGGTTCCTTGATGGTGACAATACATTAGAAATATACTATTGTCATTACAGTGTCATTTGCTTGAGTAGGCAAATGTAAGAAAAGTGTGACTGATGATTTTCCCTCCTCATATCTGCAGAATACGTAAGTTGCACTTCTGTATGAAATGGAGAAGTGCAACTGCATAAGATTTTTAGGAAAGGTGACTTTAGCTTCTATTCTACATTCATTTCAGCCATAACAGCATAATAGCAAGTGAAAGATTTTCCAGCTCAGTCAAGTGCTGCTCCATCACTGTTCTGTAATAAACCATGTCAGATTCATTTTCACATGGCTGTAGACATCAAGAGCCTAATGACATTCAGAACTGCTTGTCCTATTGCAGATTTCCTCTCCCATTTATGTTTCCTTGTAGATATATTGAAAAGACTGACTAGTAATGATTCCTTGCATGTCACATGCTAAAGAAAGCAACAATAAAAAATATAAATAAATAAATATTGCTTAAATCAATATATATGTCATTTCATAACCTGCGTTAGTAAAATACTTCTTTTGCAAATTCACTTTGCTTCACTTTGCTCTTGCCAGCTTATGTGTGAAAGGAGGTCAGAATGCCCTGATGAATCTGAGCTTCTTCCTAGGAAGCATAAGTTTTGGGTTTGTTTCCACTTCTACCAGTTATATCTGTGGACTTGGACTATTTTCAGTTATAAGATGACTACCATCTATAAACATAATAAGTTATATATAATGTAGTATATACTACAGACATCTGTCTGTCCTTTATCTTCCCTTCTCCCTGTTGTCAACATCAGGATTTTGAAGTAATCAGCAAAGGAGGCAGACAATGAGACATAAAGACTACATGATTCAAGGCTGACTATGCTATAGGGATGGTAATGAAGTACCTGCACAAATTAATCTGGCTTCCAGCTACATCCTCTTCTTTTACTCCAATAACAGGACTTTATTTCAAATAGATGTATGAACAATTTGTGAACTTTCTTTAAAAACATGACCAAAACCCATCAACAATGCACAGATAACACATACCATTAAGACTTATGCTTCACTACTATTACAAGCTATTATAATAACATACCTCTCTCCATACTTTACAGAATGAATCTCAACTACTGTTAATACAGTTTCTTCCTTGCTCCACATATTTATGGCTCCACGTTTCATGCTAAGAGCATTATCTTGTGCTTTTCATGCCATTTATACCTTTTGTTGGGCTGCTGTCATTAAGACTGTCTCATTAAAGCATGTCTGTTGTAAACACCTCTTAGAAAGAAAAATTTTGCTATTCATGGTTTTAAAGAAAAGGAAAAAAAAAAAGGATTAACAGTTTTTAATATTACAAAAAAGTATTTTAAAAGAAGCCACAGAAGAGGCTTTTATTTCACTTATGTTACTCAAAATTGGTTTAAATTTGGAAAAGATGGCATTTTGACAAGGCGTTAGTCATGAAAGAAAGTGATGAGAGAGAGTGAATACTCCTTAGGTACTCAAAGTGATGGATGACCACTTCCTATATGTATAGGAAAGCATCTTATACCTCTGTGACTTGTTCTCTTGGTACCTCAAGATTAGATCAAAGTCAGTCAGTCCCTGGTCAAAAGCTTAGACAATGAAATTTTTCTAACAAATATTTCCTGAAGAAATCCAAAAGAGTGAAGGACAGAAATTAGATATAGTGCATTAAAAAAATAAATAAATAAAGCCACTGACAAGTTAAAAGATACACAGTTCTGAATGTCTTTAACACATCAGTAAATGAAAACAATAAATACGACAGTTAGTACAACAGATCAGACTTTGACAGCTAGAAAACTTTCATTACAAATAGTGATGAATATTAATAAAGTAGCATGAAAATAGCATGCATTTCTGTGGTGGTTTTACCCAGCTGGGCAGATGAACTCCACCACTGAAACATGGAATTAGAAATTAGAGAGCAATTGATTAAGAATGAGTATGTGCTACATTTGCGATGTACTGTGCCTGTGCTGCGCTTAGACCTCCAGATAACAGGAGCCCCTCGGACCCCGAGAACCAGATCAAAACAACCTCATGGTTCGGACTGTGACCAAGGGCTCAGAGATAAGGAGGACTGTTCTTAAAAGGACAAGATAAAGAATGTCAAACATGAAAGGCCTTGAGATAACAGGAGCCCCTTGGACCCCAAGAACCAGATCAAAACAACCTTATGGCCCAGATTGTGACAAAGGCCTCAGAGAGCATGCACAAAGAGATGAGGTGAAAAGTTCAACCCTGATGAAGACATCTTACTTCATCCCCACGACCCTCAGAGCCCACCAACACAAGGCACTGTGCAAGCGCAGACAAGAGGAATTTATGGAAATGACTTCTTGTAGCTAATTTTAATACTAAGCGGGGAACTTCTGCTCTGTGCCTGGAGCACCTCCTACCCTCCTGCACTGACCTTGGTGGTTGCAAGGCTGGTTCTCACTCCTCTCTCCAAGCTGCTACTGCACATTGTTTCTTCCCCTTAAATCTGCTATCCCAGAGGCACAACCAGCATCGCTCATGGCTCTGCTCTGGCCAGCAGCGCATCCCTTTTTGGAGCTGGCTCTGCTCTGACATGGGCCAGGTTCTGGGCTCTTCTCACAGAGGTCAACCCTGCAGCCCCTCACTACTAAACCCTTGCAATGTAAACACGATACACTGAGCTACTTGTGTTTATAAAAGAGAGAAAATATAAAGGCATTATGAACAAGAACAAGAAGGGCAATTGCATTTTGGTATGTGACTTGTTCAATAACAAAAACTCTTTAAATCAGCTTAAATTTGTGTAAAATATGATGCTATTGTGTTACTGTAATTTACTGACATGTACAAAGTGCTTTGAGAGAAATTAGGACTAAAACCAACCAAACAAAGAAAAAACTATGAACTATTTTCAAATATTTTATATCCACTCTGTACATGAATGTCTCCTTGAAATAGCTGAAGTGCTGATAAGGCATAACAAAAATAAAAATCTGTATAACATGTATGAAGAAAATATATGAGATTATGTCTTTAACGGAATAAAGGAGAATGAAAAAAAAAATCTCTTCTGTTGTGAACTGATCCAATTCTACTTAACAAAAGTGAATTTTTGTTGTATGCATCTACCAAGTATATGGACTGTTTAAATTCACTGTACAGTACTCCAAAATGTTGCTGACAGCACTTCATTATTTTCAACATAACAATATTTTGCATGTAAGACTTTTTATATTGCTCCTGATCTTTGTGCAAACTAAAAGATAATACTTTCTTGCGACAAAAAGATTTTTTTTCAACATGATTTTAGGTTCATTAAATAAGGCAGTAAAGAGAACATGACATATTATAGTGGGTTTACGTGGCAAGGTTTTGGTAGCAGGGGGCCATAGGGGTGGTTTCTGTGAGAAAGATCTAGAAACTGCCCCATGTTTGGTAAGGGCCCCACTGTTTTCCAGAGCTGAGCCAATAAGCGATGTTGTTTTGCGCCTCTGTGAGAGCATATTTAAGACAGGGAAAAAAACGCTGTGACACACAGCAGCCGGGAGAGTGAAGGGAGTGAGAAACAGCCTTGCACCAAGGTCAGTGTAGAGGGAGGGGGAGAGGTGCTCCAGGCGCCGGAGCAGAAGTCCCCTGCGGCCTGTGGTGAGGACCATGGTGAAGCAGGATGTCCCCCTGCAGCCCATGGAGTACCACGGTGGAGCAGGGTTCCACGCTGCAGCCCGTGGAGGAGACCACGGTGGAGCAGGTGGCCCTGCACCGACGGAGGCTGCCGCCTGTGGAAGACCCCTGCCGGAGCAGATTCCGGGCCGGACCTGTAGCCCGTGGAGAGGAGACCACGCAGGAGCAGGTGACCTGGCAGGAGCTGCTGCCCGTAGGGAAGCCAGGTTGGAGCAGTTTTCTCCTGAGGGATGGACCCTGTGGTACGGACCCATATCTGGAGCAGCTCTGGAAGAGCTGCTGCCTGTGGGAAGCCCACGCCGGATCAGTTCATCAAGGACTGCATCCCATGGCAGGGACCCCACAGCACAGAGGACAAGAGTGACCGAGAAGGAGCGGCAGAGAAGAAGTGCTGTAGACTGACCATAACCCCCATTCCCCCGTTCCCCTGCGCCGCTCGGGGGGAGGAGGTGGAAGAGGGTGGATGGGGGGGGAAGGTGCTTTTGGTTTCTTTCCTTTGTTTCTCACTTCTCTAGCTTGTTAGTAATGAGCAATAAATCTTACTATCTTCTTATGCTGAGTCTGTTTTGCCAGTTACAATAATTATTGCGTGATTTTCTCGTCCTTATCTCAACCTTTGAGCCCTTTTCACATATTTTCTCCCCATTCCTCTTTGAGGAGGGGGAGTGAGAGAGCGGCTGTGGTGGAGCTCGGCTGCCCACTCGAGCGGAACCACGAGTCTGTTTTCTAAATGTAATCCTTGGTGGCAAGAGTCTTGTCCATAAACTTAAGAGCTGAAGTGTTTACAAAAAAGTAATGCTAAATAAGCAGTTAAAAGCATTTCCTTTTCCTTTTCCTTTTCCTTTTCCTTTTCCTTTTCCTTTTCCTTTTCCTTTTCCTTTTCCTTTTCCTTTTCCTTTTCCTTTTCCTTTTCCTTTTCCTTTTCCTTTTCCTTTTTTCCCTTCCCATTATCCCCCTGATATTCTGATATTCCAGAATACTTTCTATAAAAGTTCTAGTTAATAGCGTAACAAAAGATGTACACCATTTTACGTCTTTCTTTTGGTACTGTTTCCAGTCTTCCCCAGTTCCAGACTGTCTGAAGGCCATTTTTAAATATTCATCTTCACAATCCTTTGTGAACTGTACATTTATTTTTATTTAATTGAACCAGAATTGAAAGAAAAAGATGCATCTATATCTATACATCTATGTCAGGTGTTTCTGTTCTGTTTTTTCCAGTTTTGGTATGAGGTGGCTCAACAATCCCAGGAATATGAAGTAAAGGGCAAGTAAAGATGGCCATATAGCAAATGTTTTATACAGTGATCTAACTGCTCTTCATTAGGACCAGATACTGATTTGTGACAGAAAATTCAGTTTCAACAGGAAAATTATGTATTATTGTTTTATTATAATTGTTATAAGTAATAACAATACTTGTAATGCTAACTATAACAAAAATTAGAATTAAATTGTATAATAGTAATTTATATTCTTTCTTTTTTTTTTTTTCTTAGTTCCAAAGATTGTGAGAAATCTTCCAAAGTTTTACCTTGCATTTTAACTTCCTAAGCATTAACTTGACTTTTCAAATACAGTTGTGGAAAGAGCAATGTGATGACATTTAAGGAAAAAGGTCAAGGAAAAAGAAGTTTTTGCAATATTTAATTTATTCCTCTGCTAACTTTATGGTTTTTCCAGAGAATTACTACTGCTCATATAACAAAATTAGTTAAAATCCTGTTTTGGGGTCCAGCAGCTCAATGGATAACATAGAATTAAACATGATTACTAATCTGAATTGAGGTAGCGCATTCTGAGACAGAAAAATATGTGAGCATTTCTCTATTTAGAATCATAGAATGCTAGAATTCTTTGGGCTGGAAGGGACCTTAAAGACCATCTAATTCCAACCCCCCTGCCATTAGTAGGGACACCTCCCACTAGACCAGATTGCCCAAAGCCCCATCCAAACTCATTTTGAACACTTCCAGGGATGGGTCATCCACAGACTCTCTGGGCAACCTGTTCCAGTGCTTCACCACCCTCACAGTAAATAATTTCTTCCTCATATCTGATCTAAATTTACCTTATTTTAATTTATAACCATTATTCCTTTTCCTATCACTACATGTCTTGACAAAGAGTCCCTCTCCTGATTTCTTGTAGGCTCCCTTTAGGTACCAGGAAGTGGCAACAAGGTCTCCCCAGAACCTTCTCAGCTCCAGGCTGAACATCCCCAGCTCTCTTAGACTTTTCATCTTCAGATTTTCTCAGTCTTTCAGGTTGGTGCTCCAATCCTTTGATTGTCTTCAGGGCCCTCCTCTGGACTTGTTCTAATATACATGTATTCATGTCCCTCATGCTCAGAGCCCTAGAGCTGAACACAGTACTCTAGGTGGGGTCTCATGAGAGCAGAGTAGTGAGGGAGAATCACTTCCCTTGACATGCTGGTTATGCTGCTTTTGATGCAGCCTAGGATACAGCTGGCTTTCTGGGCTGCAAGCACACATTGCTGTCTCATGTTGAGCTTCCCATCAACCAACACGCCCGGGTCCTTCTCCTTGTGGCTAATTTCAATCCATTTTCTGCCCAGCCTGTATTTATGCTTGGAATTGCCCCAACCCAGGTGCAGGGCCCTTACACTTGGTCTGGTTGAACTTCATAAGGTTTGCACAGGCCCACCCTTCAAGCCTGTCAAGGTCCCTCTGGATAGCAGCTATTTTCTCCAGAATGTCAACCACACCACACAACTTGGTGTCATTGGCAAACTTGCTGAGGGTGCACACAATCCCACTGTCCATGTCACCGACAAAGATATTAAATAGCGCTTGTCCCAATACTAATCCCTGAGGAACACCACTCATCATCGTTTTCCCATTGGAGCCATTGACCGAAACACTTTGAGTGGGCTCCTCATCCAGCTCCAGGCATAGATCCATGCACTCCAGCTGCTCATTGACATAAAGAGACACACCCCCTCCTTGTCTCCCCTGCCTGTCCTTCCTAAAGAGCTTTCCATTCCAACACTCCAGTTGTAGGAGCCATCCCACCACATCTCCTTCATGTGATGATTTGCAAAGGAATAACTCCAAAGATACAATGAGTTCCTTGAACTCTGACTACATTTCAACTTGCTTTGATTTTTTTAATTTGTATTTTTTTCAGATTTTATTTTTTCAGAAGTGTTCGAACCATTTTAACTGAACTTGTAAAGAAGGAAAGAAGGATTGGTGGGAAAGGTGTTGTTCTCCAGTGTCCATAGTGTGGCTTTTGGTTTTGATATGTTTCTTAAAGCTCATGCATCAGCATTTCTTTTCAAAAGAATTTCAAAGTTCTCTGCAATTCATCACAGCAGATAAGGTGTGGGAGTATGGCCATGGGGGTCAACAAGCCCCATGGTTGGTGATAACATCGGACTCTTGTCTATGAGGCCATGAAGAACATAAAGAGTTTAGAAGGAACAAAGAAGGCTGATTCAGAAGATGCCTTGCAGTCTCAAACTAATTGTTCTCCAACCATTAAGACACGGAAGTTGCTGGGTGTTTGCTGTTGCTGGGCAAAGTTGTTGACCAATGAACAGTTAGTGGAAAAGTACTGCTGTAGTGCTAATGGTATAAGAAGGGAGCCTGTCCTCAATAAAAGGGAGTTGAAGTTATTGTCATTAACAAAGAAGTAGCAGGGGAGGGGGAAGGGGAGGGGAGGGAAAGATTATCTTGATAGGAAAATTAATTTTAAAAATAATCTGTGAAGGCAAACTCTCAGCTTGATTTTCCAATAGTTTTTTTACAGATGTTTAGTAAGTACTTGTCCTGGTTTCAGTTAGAACAGAGTTAATTTTCTTCCTAGTAGCTGGTAGAATGCTATGTTTTGGCTTAGGATGAGAACTGTGCTGATAACACCCTAATGTTTTAATTGCTGCAGAGCAGTGCTTATACTAAGCCAAGGACATCTCAGCTTCTTGCTCTGTCCTGCCAACGGGCAGGCTGGGGGTGCAGCAAGAGCTGGGAGGGGACAGACCCAGGACAGGTGACCCAAACTAGCCAAAGGGGTATTCCATACCATCTGACGTCATGCTAAACAATATATAGGGGTGGCTAGCCGGGGAGAGGGGGCCGGACTGCTCGGGGTTAGGCTGGGCATCGGTGAGCGGGTGGTGAGCAATTGCATTGTGCATCACTTGTTTGTACATATTATTAGTAGTAGTACTATTATCATCATTGTATTATTATTATTATTGTTATTGTTATTGTTATTGCTATTGTTATTGTTATTGTTATTGTTATTATTATTTTCCTGTCTTATTAAACTGTCTTTATCTCAACTCATGGGCTTCACTTTCCATTTCTCTCCCCCGTCCCAGAGAGGGAGGGGGGAGGGTGAGCGAACGGCTGCGTGGTGTTTAGCTGCCGGCCGGGTTAAACCATGACAGTACTTATACTCAGCATGCCCAGCTGTCCTATGCTTATTGCAAAGAAATTAATGAAATAAAGAGACTACATTTTCAGGGTGATATTTTTGTAGTTTTGTGGGTTTCTTGTTGTTGTTTTGGTTTTGTTGTTTCTGTTTTTGTTTAGGGGTGTGTGAAATTCTTAAATATATAAGCATTTTTTGTATACCTTCCCATAAAATTTAAAATGTGTTGTATTTCTTTAAGAAAACACTGATGATCTTTTATTTATATTTCTGAATATATACAGTACTAGTCTGATCATACTCCCAATTCTGGGTGACAAGATTGTGTTATGTTGCCACAAATATGTAAGAAGTTCCTATACTGCACCCTATACTGTCCCTATACTGCACCCATTTGTTGGTTCTGCTTAAGCAGTTATTAAGTAGGGTCTAGCCCAAGGAACAGAGCACAGTAATGAGCCTCATGAGTTTCTCAGTTTCCACACAGCATACATTGAACTAAATTGTGCAGCAACCTTCTTCCTAACCTGTGGGACTTGATTCACAGTTGTGCAGGGGATGTAGGCTATCCAGGCAGATCAGCCCACAGAGAAGCAAGTCGAGAGAATTCAGTTCAGCATTCTCCATCTGACTACTATTGATGCAGAAGGTGTGTTAGTTTAGCAAATGTAAACTAAACGTTGACAAATAGTTCTTCCAAAGATGCAGTGAGTTAGAAATGCGAATTAAAAAACAAACAAACAAACAAACAAACAAAACTTATGGTAACAAGACTAGGGTTAGGGAGTTACAGGCATACAGATAAACTGAATAAAGTGGGATTAGGAGGGAGGTGAGGAAAGGAGCAGGTTCCCATCTTTATTTGGGAAGAATGAAGAAAAGGAACATGGGAAGACACAGAAAACCATCATAATAAAACTGAAGAGGCCTTAACCTCTATCAGCAGAATAAGATGATGTCAGCTGAGTAATGTTGCCACAGGAACACATTCCAAAACGCAACGTGTTAGCTACTTAGGTAAAATTTCTTATAAGACAGTGCAGTGGGTTGACCTTGGCTAGCTGCCAGTTACCCACCAAGCTGCTCTCTTACTCCTGTTCCTCAGCAGGACACAGGGAGAAAATCCAATGAAAAATTAATGGTTTTAGATAAGGACAGGAAGATCTCTCAGCAACTACAATCATGGGCAAAGCAGTCTCAGCTCAGGGAAGATTAATTTATTTCCAATTAATAAAAGAGTAGGACAGTGAGAACTAAAAACATACTAAAAACACCTTCCCTCCACTTTTCTTTCCAGGTACAACTTCAGTCCTGATCCTTCAACCTCCTCCCCACCCTGCATTGTTCAGGGTGATGGTGAATGAGGACTGTGGTCGGTCCATAATGTTTTGCCATTGTTGCTCTGTCATTGTCACACTCCTACTCTGTCAGGGGGTCCCTCTCACAAAGCGCCATCCTTCATTAACTGATCCCATGTCAGTCCTTCCCACAGGCTGCAGTTCTTCAAGAATTGGTCTTACATGGATCCATACCACAGGGTGCAGTCCTTCAGAAACAGATTGCTCCAGCATGCGTCCACCATGCACTCACCATGGGCTGCAGCTCCTGTCACACCACCTGCTCCTGCATGGGTTCTCTGCAGGCTGCAGCTTCCTTCAGGCCATATCCAACTGCTCTAGCATGGGGTCCTCCATGGGCTGTAGTGTGGATATCTGCTCTGACATGGTACACTATACAGCCCTTTCTGACTATAGTTTAACTAAACCATCCATTTAAATTCACTTGAATAGAATATCCTTAAATCATATAAGAGCAAACCTGCATGAACAAAAAATGAAGAGATTGTACTTCCCTTACCAATGACAAATTTGCCAGTCTCTCTATCATAAATGAAGCAATTTTAATGAGATGTGAATGCCATTCCAGCAGATTATCACAGAATCACAGAATCACAGAATTTCTAGGTTGGAAGAGACCTCAAGATCATCGAGTCCAACCTCTGACCTAACACTAACAGTCCTCCACTGAACCATATCGCTAAGCTCTGCATCTAAACGTCTTTCAAAGACCTCGAGGGATGGTGACTCCACCACTTCCCTGGGCAGCCCGTTCCAATGCCTAACAACCCTTTCGGTAAAGAAGTTCTTCCTAACATCCAACCTAAACCTCCCCTGGCGCAACTTTAGCCCATTCCCCCTCGTCCTGTCACCAGGCACGTGGGAGAACAGAACAACCCCCACCTCGCTACAGCCTCCTTTAAGGTATCTGTAGAGAGCGATAAGGTCGCCTCTGAGCCTCCTCTTCTCCAGGCTGAACAAGCCCAGCTCCCTCAGCCGCTCCTTGTAGGACTTGTTCTCCAGACCCCTCACCAGCTTCATCGCTCTTCTCTGGACTATAACATCAGCAGATCTGAAAATGCTATAGCTGAAACATTCCTAAAATTACTCATACAATTTCTTTGTGCTTTGTAAAAGACAAATATTGACTGCAAGTTGGCAGAAGACTTGCATATTTTTCTGATAATGAAAAAATAAACTTTATCCAAAGATCTTAGAGTTAAACTGCCATTGACTTTGTTTTCAGTTCAGCCACACCGTCAGTGTGGCTGAAGCAATAGTGACATTTTTACTGTTTTATGCAACAGAAGTAATACTGTAGGGCATCTACTCCATAGTACAGATGCGTGGGTGGGGATGACAATAGTCCCTGGGTGAATGAAGGTAAGTTTTAATTTCTTGTCTCTTTGTTGTTTATTTCCCCTACCATACTCTAGAGGTGATGATACCAGTTTCCTTTAGAATGCAAAGAGCTCTGTTCATGTAAAAGTTGAATGCGTACAACGCATCTGCACAAAAGCCACCACATTAAGTGTGAAACATTGTCTGATAATACCCTTACAAATGATTTCCATAATTCCCTTGTTTTATTATTTTCAAAACTTCCTTTTTTACTGTTGGAAAAGGTCACGTGCACTCTCTGGTAAATGTGATGTAAATTCTCTAGGACAGCATGCATCCTACCTCCTCTCTGTAAAACATCTTCAGTAATTCATTCAAAATACTAATATCACCATATCCATTTTTCCTATATTCAAATTGTAAGAGTTGAGTTTCCGATTTGTTCGGTATGGGATTGCTGACTGAAGGCTGTTACTAAATGAGGCAATCCTGAGCCCTTGAATGACAACATACTTCTTCCAAATAAATAAAAGTAAATGTGATTTGAGGAAGTAATTTTATAGATTCTTTATGCATTATTCTTAATTTAAAATGGAGATTTAATATACCAAAACATTTGGAACCCCCCTAAATGTTGTTCTAAATAGTTTTAGGATGGGCATGGGTTAACTGTTGAGCTGTACAGGACTCCTTTCATTATCTCAGGAAAATAATATATGTACTTGTTCATGTCACCTGTTGAAGAATGAGGCAATGAAGACAAAATATATTGCCAGTTCTATTGTGGTCCATGTGTAAGTATACAATGATTTATGAATGGAAGAGGAGAGGAAAATGCAAGTGGATTGGGAATTCAAACTGTGTTTATTGTTACCTTGATGATAAACTTAAATTTTCCTGATTTCTGTTAGCACAATAGGGTGCAGGGAAGGTGAGAAAAGAAAAAGTAAGGAAGAAGACTTTTGAAAGAGGAAGAATAAAACTTCATTTATAATATTTCTAATTCCCCAAAAGTGCTGCCTTTCAATGGTAGCTTTCTTATGCAAGTTTTTTTTTCTCACATTTTAAATACAAAATTTCAGTGATATAACTTTTAAGTGGTAATGGCTCAATTTTTCCTTCACCAAAATATTAATTGGGATAGTATTATTAGTGACTTACATTGGTTCCCAAAATTTTATCTTGAAACGAAGAAAGAGAAGTTCTAAACAAGTGAATATATTTCTTTGCCTAAAGATAGAGAGAGGCACATTGGGTGGGGTTTCAAGTCAGGTAATGATGGTGTTTCTCATCTGTGTAATGGAGTATGATAAAGTCTCTCACAGTAATCATCAACCCTAGCTGTCTTGCTAGACATGCTGAAAGTGATTCCAAAGTTTAGAAATTAATTGCTTAGCATACATGGAAGAAAAATAATGCAACCAACTGTGAGTTATTTTGAAACTGAATATTGTGCAAGGCTGAAACAAAAACCCAAAAAGACATTTTGTGCAATGTGAACATCAGCTCTGTTGTTGGACTGCTGCATTGCAACCACTACTGCAGCTCTGTTGGACAGGTGTAGAAGACAGTCAGCGAGAGTCCCAGTTATTTTATGGATGTAATTAAAATACAAAGAAGCAGAAGAAACCCCCCACAGTTCAGGTGGAAAAAGTTAGAGACCTGCTGCTCCACCTGGACTGTCACAAGACGAGGGGGCCAGATGGAATCCACCTGCTGGTGCTGAGGGAGTTGGCAGATATGATTGTTGGACCACTTTCCATCATCTATCAATGGTCATAGTCATCTGGGAAGGTCCCAGATGACTGGAGACTCGCTAATGTGACACCCATCTATAAGAAGGATTGTAAGGAGGACCCAGGGAACTACAGGCCTGTCAGCCAGACCTCAGTGCCAGCAAAAGTGGTGAAACAGGTCATCTTGAATGCAATCACACAGCATATGCAGGACAACTGGGGTCCAATCAGCATGGGTTCATGAAAGGCAAGTCCTGCCTGACCAGCCTCATCTCCTTCTACAACTGGGTGACCCACCTGGTAGGTGACAGAAAGGCTGTTGATGTAGTCTGCCTAGACTTCAGCAAGGCCTTTGACACGGTCTCCCACAGTATTCTCCTGGAGAAGCTGGCAACCCATGGCTTGCACAGGTACCCTCTTTGAGGGGTTAAAAACTGGCTGGAAAGCTGTGCCTAGACAGTGGAGGTGAACGGAGTGAAATCCAGCTGGCAACCAGTCACCAGTGGTGTTCTCCAGGACTTGATGTTGGGGCCCAGATTCTTTAAGGTCTTTATTGATGATTTGGATGAGGGAATTAAGTGCATCCTCAGTAAGTTTGCAGACGACACCAAGTTGGGGGGAAGTGTCCATCTGCCAGAGGGTAGGAAGGTCCTGCAGAGGGACCTGGACAGGATGGGTAGATGGACAGAGGCCAGTGGGATGAGGGTCAACATGGTTGAGTGCTGGGTCCTGCACTTTGGTCACAACAACCCCATGCAATGCTACAGGCTTGGAGGAGAGCGGCTGGAAAGCTGTGCAGAGAAAATGATCTGGGAGTGCTGATTGATGCTTGCCAGAACAGGAACCAGCAGTATGTCTAGGTGGCCCAGAAGGCCAACGGCATCCTGGCTTGTGTCAGGAATAGCGTAGCCAGCAGCACCAGGGAGGTGATTGTCCCCCTTGTGTTCTGCTCTGGTGAGGCCACACCTTGAGTACTGTGTTCAATTTTGGGCCCCTCACTGCAAAAAAATCATCAAGGTCCTGGAACATGTCTAGATGTTGTGGTTTAACCCGGCTGGCAGCTAAACACCACGCAGCCGTTCGCTCACCCTCCCCCCTCCCTCTCTGGGACGGGGGAGAGAAATGGAAAGTGAAGCCCGTGAGTTGAGATACAGACAGTTTAATAAGACAGGAAAATAATAATAATAATAATAATAATAATAATAATAATAATAATAATAATAATAATAATAATAATACAATGATGATAATAGTACTACTACTAATAATATGTACAAACAAGTGATGCACAATGCAATTGCTCACCACCCGCTGACCGATGCCCAGCTTAACCCCGAGCAGTCCGGCCCCCTCCCCCCGGCTAGCCACCCCTATATATTGTTTAGCATGACGTCAGATGGTATGGAATACCCCTTTGGCTAGTTCGGGTCACCTGTCCTGGGTCTGTCCCCTCCCAGCTCTTACTGCACCCCCAGCCTGCCTGTTGGCAGGACAGAGCAAAAGTCTGAGGTGTCCTTGGCTTGGTATAAGCACTGCTCTGCAACAATTAAAACATCGGGGTGTTATCAGCACTCTTCTCATCCTAAGCCAAAACACAGCATTCCACCAGCTACTAGGAAGAAAATTAATTCTGTTCTAACTGAAACCAGGACATCTATCCACCCCTTATTCCATACCATTTATGTCATGCTCAGGTTACACTCTTTTCCATACATTCTAATTAGTCACCTATAGTAGTCATGGTAGTGATAACATACAGTATTATATAGCAATTAACATGGTACAATTCAGTTCATGGGCTATTCTCACCCAGTATTAAATCTCCTTGAGGTACACACCGGATCTCTCCACTCTTTTGCATCACCCACCAAGTGTATCCAGGTCCCTGAGCAAAAACAATTCCACGAATGGGTTTGCCTTTTCCTGAGGCAGGAGTAGCCCAGACTGTTTTACCCAGCATATTTTTTACATGCACTACAGGAACTTTATCCCCATCTACAGTACGTAACAGGTTTGATTGGGCAGGTCCAGCTCGGTTGGCAGATCCCCTAGTATTGACTAGCCAGTTGGCCTTTGCCAAATGCGTATCCCAGTTTTTGAATGTCCCAGCGCCCATTGCTTTCAATGTAGTCTTTAACAGTCCATTGTATCGTTCAACTTTCCCGGAGGCTGGTGCATGATAGGGGATGTGATACACCCACTCAATACCATGTTCTTTGGCCCAAGTGTCTATAAGGTTGTTTCGGAAATGAGTTCCATTGTCTGACTCTATTCTTTCTGGGGTACCATGTCGCCATAGGACTTGCTTTTCAAGGCCCAGGATAGTGTTCCGGGCGGTGGCATGAGGCACAGGATATGTTTCCAGCCATCCGGTGGTTGCTTCCACCATTGTAAGTACTTGGCGCTTGCCGTTGAGAGTTTGAGGGAGTGTGATGTAATCAATCTGCCAGGCCTCTCCATATTTATATTTCAGCCATCGTCCTCCATACCAAAGAGGCTTTGACCGTTTGGCTTGCTTGATTGCAGCACATGTTTCACAGTCATGAATAACCTGTGCTATAGCGTCCATGGTCAGGTCCACCCCTCGATCACGAGCCCATCTGTATGTTGCATCTCTACCTTGATGGCCTGAGGTGTCATGGGCCCATCGGGCTATAAATAATTCACCTTTATGCTGACAATCCAGATCCACCTGAGCTACTTCAATCTAAGCAGCCTGATCCACCTGCTGGTTGTTCTGATGTTCTTCAGTAGCCCGATTCTTGGGCACATGAGCATCTACGTGGCTTACTTTCACAGCCAGGTTCTCTACCCGAGCAGCAATGTCTTGCCACAATGCAGCAGCCCAGATGGGTTTGCCCCTGCGCTGCCAGTTGTTTTGCTTCCATTGCTGTAACCATCCCCACAGGGCATTTGCTACCATCCACGAATCGGTGTAGAGATAGAGAACTGGCCACTTTTCTCGTTCAGCAATGTCTAAAGCCAGCTGAATGGCCTTCACTTCTGCAAACTGATTCGATTCACCTTCTCCCTCAGCAGCTTCTGCAACTCGTCGTGTAGGACTCCATACAGTAGCCTTCCATCTCCGATGCTTCCCCACAATAC
This sequence comes from Netta rufina, assembly GCF_964035555.1. Lineage (NCBI taxonomy): Eukaryota > Metazoa > Chordata > Aves > Anseriformes > Anatidae > Netta > Netta rufina. The sequence continues at coordinate 12,614,615 of NC_140139.1, forward strand.
GACAGGACCCATCAGTGAACAGGGCATATTTCTTCTCATTCTCTGGTAACTGGTTGTACAGTGGGGCTTCTTCAGCACGACCCACCTCCTCCTCTGATGATATCCCAAAGTATTTACCTTCTGGCCAGTCCATAATCACTTCCAATATTCCTGGGCGACTGGGGTTTCCTATTCGAGCCCGCTGAGTAATTAGTGCAACCCACTTGCTCCACGTAGCATCGGTTGCATGATGCGTAGAAGAGACCCTTCCCTTGAACATCCAGCCTAGTACCGGCAATCGGGGTGCTAGGAGGAGCTGTGCTTCAGTACCGACCACCTCTGAAGCAGATCGAACTCCTTCATATGCTGCCAGTATCTCCTTTTCAGTTGGAGTATAGCGGGCCTCAGATCCTCTGTATCCCCGACTCCAAAACCCCAGGGGCCGACCTCGAGTTTCCCCAGGTTCTTTCTGCCAGAGGCTCCAGGTGGGGCCGTTCTCCCCGGCTGCATTGTAGAGCACATTCTTTACATCTGGTCCTGTTCGAACTGGCCCAAGGGCTACTGCATGGACTATTTCCTGCTTAATTTGTTCAAAGGCTTGTCGTTGTTCAGGGCCCCATTCAAACTCATTCTTCTTATGGGTTACTTGGTAGAGCGGGTTTACAATCAGACTGTAATTTGGGATGTGCATTCTCCAAAACCCCACAACACCTAGGAAAGTCTGTGTTTCTTTTTTGCTAGTTGGTGGAGACATAGCTGTTATTTTGTTGATCACATCCATTGGGATTTGACAACGTCCATCTTGCCATTTTATTCCTAAAAACTGGATCTCTCGTGCAGGTCCTTTGACTTTACTTTGTTTTATGGCAAAACCGGCTTTCAGAAGGATTTGGACTATTTTCTTCCCTTTCTCGAAAAATTCCTCTGCTGTGTCACCCCACACAATAATGTCATCGATGTACTGCAGGTGTTCAGGAGCTTCCCCCTGCTCCAGTGCAGACTGGATCAGTCCATGGCAAATGGTAGGGCTGTGTTTCCACCCCTGGGGCAGTCGATTCCAAGTATATTGGACTCCCCTCCAAGTGAAGGCAAATTGTGGCCTGCACTCTGCTGCTAGAGGGATGGAGAAAAATGCATTAGCGATATCAATTGTGGCGTACCACTTGGCTGCCTTCGATTCAAGTTCGTACTGAAGTTCCAGCATGTCCGGCACTGCAGCACTCAGTGGTGGCGTCACTTCGTTCAGGCCACGATAGTCCACTGTTAGTCTCCACTCGCCATTAGACTTTCGCACTGGCCATATGGGACTATTGAAAGGTGAATGAGTCTTGCTGATCACTCCTTGGCTCTCCAATTGACGAATTAGCTTATGGATGGGAATCAGGGAGTCCCAGTTAGTGCGATATTGCCGCCGGTGCACAGTTGTGGTAGCGATTGGCACTTGCTGTTCTTCGACCCTCAGCAACCCCACAACAGAGGGGTCCTCTGAGAGACCAGGCAAGGTAGATAATTGTTTAATGCCCTCTGTCTCTAAGGCAGCTATACCAAAAGCCCACCGGAACCCTTTTGGGTCCTTGCAATATCCTCTTCTGAGATAGTCTATGCCAAGGATACATGGAGCATCCGGGCCAGTCACAATGCGGTGCTTTTCCCACTCATTCCCAGTCAGACTCACTTCAGCCTCCAATACAGTCAACTGCTGAGATCCCCCTGTCACTCCACAAATATAGATGGGCTCTGGTCCTTTATAGCTCGATGGCATTATAGTGCATTGTGCACCGGTGTCTACTAAAGCCTTCTGTGCGTCTGACGTGCCAGGCCATCGAATCCACACAGTCCAATAAACTCGATTGTCCCTTTCCTCCCCCTGGCTGGAGGCAGGGCCTCCCTAATCCTGGTCGGAATCTTCTTCGTTTCTGTGTTTGAAGGACTGTCTGCTGGAAGTTGGAGCAGCAAACTTTTCAGAGAATCCCTTTTTCCTGATTGTTTTCTTTTGCAACTCACGTACCCGTGCCTCTAGGGTCGCGGTAGATTTTCCATCCCATTTTCTCATGTCCTCTCCATGGTCTCGTAAGTAAAACTACAGGGTGGCACGGGGTGAGTACCCACCATATCGTCTTCCTTGTGTGGATGAACGCCTACCCCTGACAGCTGAGACACTGCTCTGTACAAGTGCGGAGGAGAATAATCTCTCTTCAAGTTGGTGAACCTTTTCAGAAAGTTTCTCCCAAGTGTTCTCTTTTGGTCGGTGGACACTGGTTGGTTCAGGTGGGGATGAAGATAGATTCTCTTTAAGTTGGTGGAACTCTTCAGAAAGTTTCTCCACAGCTGAGACGCAGGCCTGTAAGGAAGAAGAGAGACTTTCTTCGTACTGCCGGAGTTGTTTAGCCACTTCATCCACTGTGGGTTCCTCATCCTCTTTCCAGGCCATTATTGCCAATGAGCTGGCATATGATGATGGTGCACTCCGTACAAACTTCCGCCACATGGGTCGTGTACACCTGACTTCATCTGGATCTTTGGATGTTGGTCTGAGGTCTGGATCCTCATAAATCACTTCCCGTACGGCTAATTCCCTCAGGTACTGGATTCCCTTCTCCATAGTGGTCCACTTGCCTGGTAGACATAAAAGTTCTTCCTTGAAGGGATACCTTTCCCTCACAGCTGAGAGGAGACGCCTCCAGAGGCTGTGAGATTGTGCTCCATCTGCAATTGCTTTGTCAATGCCTGCATCTCTAGCAAGGGATCCCAGTCGCTTGGCTTCCCTGCCTTCTAATTCCACACAATTGGCTCCAGTGTCCCAGCATCGGAGCAGCCAGGTGACAAGCTGCTCACCTATACAGCGACCAAAATCTTTTCGCACATCTCGTAACTCACGCTCGTTTAGGCTTCGGGTAGTTACTGTTGATTTTTCGGCATCCTCATCTTCCTCCTCCTGAACCCTTGATGGCCCAGCGTCGTCGTCGTCTCCGTCGTCTCTATACCTAGATTTGGCAGAAGATTCTCTGCGTTCTAAACGACCTGAATCTCTATACCATTTTTTCACCTTCTCTACAGGGACAGCTTGCACTGCTACTGCTCGTTTCTCTGACCTTGTTACAGGGTCTGCCACAGAGGTTGGAATACCCTCCGCAGGGTCAACTTGCACTGCTACAGCTCGTTTCTCTGACCTTGTTATAGGGTCTGCCACAGAGGTTGGAATACCCTCTGCAGGGTCAACTTGCACTGCTACAGCTCGTTTCTCTGACCCAGCTACAGGAGCTGGAGCGGCTGCAGGAGCTGGAGCAGCTGCAGGAACCGGAGCTGGAGCAGCTGCAGGAGCTGGAACTGGTGCGGCTGCAGGAGCTGGAGCTGGAGCGGCTGCAGGAACCGGAGCTGGAGCGGCTGCAGGAGCTGGAACTGGAGCGGCTGCAGGAACCAGAGCTGGAGCGGCTGCAGGAACCGGAGCTGGAGCGGCTGCAGGAGCTGGGACTGGAGCGGCTGCAGGAGCTGGGACTGGAGCAGCTTCAGGAGCTGGGACTGGAGCGGCTGCAGGAGCTGGGACTGGAGCAGCTTCAGGAGCTGGGACTGGAGCGGCTGCAGGAGTCCACCGTAGGGGTCACAATGGCCGTTGGATCTGTCACGGGACTTGGAGTGGCCGCAGGGTCTGTCACTAAGTTGATAGCAGTATCCATGGCAGCTCGATAGGCATGAGCCAGGCCCCAGCATGTTACAATGATTTGTGTTACTTTGGAACTTCCCGTATCGCGACACCTTTTTTTCAAGCATTCTGCCAGTTTTTGAGGATTTTGCAGTTGTTCAGGGGTGAATTTCCAAAACACTGGGGGTGCCAACTGCTCTAGATGCCTGCCCATATCCTCCCATACTCCCTGCCACCCACAACTATACTGCCTCCGGGCAGATCTCCGGATGAGCTTCCTAAGTAGTTGTTTAACTTTAAGCAGAACCTGAAGCGCATTCAGGAGGCAGAACAACAGGACTATGCTGGTCTGAGTATCCCAAGGATATTCAATATCTTGGAGAGCTATTGTAATAAACTCGGAGGATAAGAGGGTGGTGAAGGAGGAAGGGAGAGTGATCAAGGAGGACACAGGGGTGGTGAAGGAGAAAGGGAGAGTGATCAAGTAAGAAAAATTATCTTCCCCTTTCCCCTCCACAGATTGACTCCCTAATGAATAAAGGCAACAGATATAATTGCTAATAGTTTCCAAAGTATAGAATCGAAGATGTTACTGAGTACAAATACCAGGTTAGAGTCATGGCCAGATATTTCATCATCTCATAAGCCACTGATACAACACACAGTACCATAATGGTCTGAAACCAGGGCCCGGAGAGGATAAACAACATGACAGAGAGCACATACGGAAAATAACGTGCTATAATACTCAATTTGGAAAACAGGCGCAGCACAGTTGAGATTAAAGCAATCAGCATTATGACAAGTGACTATTAAGCAGGTCTAATACTTACACCAATTTTAGTTTAACACACTCTGGTCAGATCTGCCGTTACCTCAACCTTTCGAGCCCCACGTTGGGCGCCAAAAAGACTGTCGTGGTTTAACCCGGCTGGCAGCTAAACACCACGCAGCCGTTCGCTCACCCTCCCCCCTCCCTCTCTGGGACGGGGGAGAGAAATGGAAAGTGAAGCCCGTGAGTTGAGATAAAGACAGTTTAATAAGACAGGAAAATAATAATAATAATAATAATAATAATAATAATAATAATAATAATACAATGATGATAATAGTACTACTAATAATAATATGTACAAACAAGTGATGCACAATGCAATTGCTCACCACCCGCTGACCGATGCCCAGCTTAACCCCGAGCAGTCCGGCCCCCTCCCCCCGGCTAGCCACCCCTATATATTGTTTAGCATGACGTCAGATGGTATGGAATACCCCTTTGGCTAGTTCGGGTCACCTGTCCTGGGTCTGTCCCCTCCCAGCTCTTACTGCACCCCCAGCCTGCCTGTTGGCAGGACAGAGCAAAAGTCTGAGGTGTCCTTGGCTTGGTATAAGCACTGCTCTGCAACAATTAAAACATCGGGGTGTTATCAGCACTCTTCTCATCCTAAGCCAAAACACAGCATTCCACCAGCTACTAGGGAGAAAATTAATTCTGTTCTAACTGAAACCAGGACACTAGAGAAAGGCTACGAAGCTGATGAAGGGCCTGGAACACAAGTCCTGTGAGTAGCAGCTGAGGGAACTGGGGTTGTTTAGTCTGGAGAAGAGGAGGCTCAGGGGAGACCTTATTGCTCTCTGCAACTACCTAAAAGGGATTTGGGGGGAGCTGGGGGTCAGCCTCTTCTTGCAGATAACCAGAAATAGGACAAGAGGGAATTGCCTCAGGTTGTGTCAGGGAAGGTTTAGGTTGGAGATTAGGAGACATTAATTTTCAAAAAGAGTAGACAGGCATTGGAACAGATTGCCCAGGTAGGTGGTGGTGTCACCGCCCCTGGGGGTGTTTAAGGAATTGTTGGGCTTAGTGCTTGGGAACATGGTTTTAGTGAGTGACATTGACAGTAAGGGGATGGTTGGACCACATGATCTTGGAGGTCTTTTCCAACTGTAATGATTCTATTATTCTATGTTTCTGAGGTTTAGATCATTATTCTAAGGCAGTCATGACTCATCTATTTGCAGGTCACAAACGTCTGCTTCACTGGACACAGACTGAGAGACATCTCTACCTTAAGTCCTTGCAAGGGGAAAGTAAACTGATAACCAGCCCTGAGTTGATGGACTTGACTGATTCAGAAGAGAACAGAGCATGTACCCTTATGTCTTCTTGGAGCAGAGGGAAAGAAAGAGAGAGAAAGAGAGAGAGAGAGAGAGAAAGAAAGAAAGAAAGGAAAAAAGGAAGAAGGAAGAAAGCAAGAAAGGGAAAGAAAGGTAGAAAGAAAGAGGGAAGGAAAAACTAACACCAAAAATAAACAAACAAAAAAATGCAGATATTGATCATAGCGTGCAAAAGCCACACAAGTATTCATTTTAGTATTCCAGCCCATAATCATGTAAATTGTAGCTGAATTAATTAAAACACAACTAAAGTAGAGAATAAAAGCACTATTGGAAATTAAAAAATAATAATAGTAAAAAAAAATCATAATAATAAAAGATAAAATCTACAGCTACTTATATATCAGCTATTCAATTGAATGCCCATCTATCAAGTTAGCACCAAAAATAAAAAAAAATAATAAAAAAAAAATCTGAGAGTAAAAAGAGTTCGGATTGAATTAAAGAAATTATAAAAGAGAAAGATGAGAGTGACTCCAGCATCTAGTGTTACAGTGTACAATAAACTGATTTGGGTCTCTGTTAATAGTAACAGAAGTATTGGGAAAATAAAAAAAGTGATGGGAAAATGGTTCAGTAGCTGCAAAAGAAGGCTTGCAGCAAAATTCTGTCAATTGAAAAGGCAATAATGGGAAAGCAAGTCTCTAACAGAAAAGAAAAGGTGTCAGCTTAAAATAACTTTCTTTTAACGCTTGGAAATCATTGTTTTGTATACATAGGCTCTGATAATGCATTAGGGCATATTGCCATTGGTATTGTGAAATACGTTCATTTGATTCGTGTCAATATGGAACAATGCTAGGGCCTCATAATGAAATGTGACCTTCTGTCTTACGTACCCTTGTATAAATAACCACAAGTCCAAGAGAAACAGTGGTTAGTGTATATAGTTCTTGTATCTTGCAAAAGAATGGTCTAGCAGTTCGTGTCGATAGAGGGTTTGAAGGGTAAACCTTGAGACTCGGGTCTGGGAGATAAGAGACTAGGGGGGAGTTTTTTGAGATAACTGCTGACTATTGCACGAGACACAACTTTCTGACATCTGGCCCAGAGACTACTAAATAAGGAGGGGGGGGAAGCTAAAGAAAGACCAAAGGACAAAGCCTAGGAGGAAGACTACAAGCCTTCCCAAATCTCCCCTTTCTTTATTAATATCAACCATTTTCTCGACACAAATTACCACTCCATATATAACATTTATAACAGATGAGAAAGGTTTAATTAAAGGGAAAGGGAATGGGGAGAAAAAAAGAAACAAAAGAAACAATAAGTCCGCATGGAAGCACATAGAGAGGGAAAAAAAAATATATTCTTTACTTCCCATCAATGAGCGATGTTCAGCCACGTCCTGGGAAGCAGGGCCTCAAAACGCATAGTGGTTGTTCAGGAGGAACAGCCCCCTCCCCCACGAGAGCCCCCCTTTTTATTGCTGAGTGTGACATCAGGTGTTATGGGATATCCCTTTGGTTGGTTTAGGTCAGCTGCCCAGGCAATGTCCCCTCCCCATCACTTGCCCACCCCCAGCCTGCTGGCTCTTGGGGGCTTGGAAGGAGTCCTGATGCTGTGCCAGCACTAGGCAGCAATAGACACAACACTTGAGTGATATCAGTGCTATTCCAGCTACGAGTGCAGAGCACAGCACTGTGTGGGCTGCTGCAGGGAAAAGGTGACTCCAGCTCAGACAGACCCAACACAATGAGTAATATCCAAAACAAAGACGTTTTAAAGAAAGCATCCTTGGGTGCATATTGGCACATTCGAAGGATATTTTTAGAACTGGGGGCACAGAAAGCAAGAGAACTTTCACTAAGTATTGCAATCAGTGGTGGCCACTATATAAGCTAAATGGCCACTTTATGGATCAATCGACTGTAACACTATCTTGCAATTAATGTTTTTGAGGAGAGAAGGAAAATAGGATGAAATGTAGTATACTGATATGTTGTTTCAGCATCATAGAGGGAAAAGGTGTGGACTTAAATTGGCTCCTGACTGAGCCTTTGGTGTTGGCATGAGGAAAGTACAGGCTGGAGAAAGATAAAGGAAGTGTTAGAAGTGTTGTTGGTGGTGTTAAAGGTGTGGCATGTAGTATTTAACAGCTGTTTGAAGTTGAATGAGCAGGGGAAGAGGATGTAGGAATGTTAATAGTTCTGCCTCAAAAGGAGGCTGAGATCTCAAAATCACCAGTGTGAGCCCTCTGGGGCAGAGGGACCTTGATGGTCTGAGAGAGGTGTCACGGAAACAGAAAAACAGTTAACCCTTAAAACAACCTGAGTTTATGAGTGAGCTCAGATTGCCAATGGGACCACTCAGGGAACTGTTGATGATTGCATTCCCCTGACCGACCCCACACTGAGACCACAGTCACCCTGGAAGTAATGAAAGATAAATGCCAAAATCTGGTTACATTGGGAATTGAGAATCTGTTCCAACAAGGTCCAAAAGAAACCCCTATGGAATTTTTGGACCAACTTTGAAATGCATTGTGTTTTTTGAAATAGCAAAGCAAATTACACAATGTTGCTTAACTTGTCAGAAGATAAATAAGAAAGTGTTTCGACAAGCAACCACGGGAGGGAGAAAAAACAGCTTCTTAGGTCTTTTGAGAAAGTACAAGTTGATTTCACTGAATTTCCCAAAGTAGAGCGGATAAAATATCTATTGGTAATAGTAGATCATTTAACACAATGGGTAGAAGCTTATCCCGTAGCACGAGCTACAGCACAAATGGTGGTAAAAATTCTATTAGAACACCTGATACCTAGATATGGGATAATCCAGTACATTGATTCTGATCAGGGCACACACTTTACTTCTAAAATAATAAAATTATTATGTCAGTCATAAGGTATTCAGTGGGAATAGCACACTCTGTGGCACCGACAAAACTCAGGGAAAGTAGAAAGACTGAATCAAACAATAAAACAACAATTGGCTAAGTTAATGATCAAGACACAAATGCCCTGAACGAAATGCTTACCATTGGCACTTTTAAACACAAGAACTAAACCACACAGTGAGACCGGATTATCACCATATGAAACATATGACACGGTTTCCCATAGGATCCTACTGGACAAAATGTCCACCATACAGCTAAATAAAAACATCATACGATGGGTGAGCAATTGGCTAACGGGCAGGGCCCAAAGGGTTATGGTAAATGGGGCTGCGTCAGGCTGGCGGGCGGTCACCAGTGGGGTCCCTCAAGGCTCCATTTTAGGGCCGGTACTTTTCAATATTTTTATAAACGATCTGGATGTAGGAATAGAGGGTATTTTGAGCAAGTTTGCTGATGACACCAAACTTGGAGGAGTTGTGGACTCAAATGAGGGCGTAAAGGCCTTACAGAGGGATCTGGACAGGTTGGAGAGCTGGGCGATCACCAACCGCATGAAGTTCAATAAGAGCAAGTGCCGGGTCCTGCACCTGGGACGGGGAAACCCTGGCTGCATGTACAGACTGGGCGATGAGACGCTGGAGAGCAGCCTGGAAGAGAGGGATCTGGGGGTCGTGGTAGACAGCAAGTTGAATATGAGCCAGCAGTGTGCCCTGGCAGCCAGGAGGGCCAACCGTGTCCTGGGGTGCATCAAGCACGGCATCGCTAGTAGGTCAAGGGAGGTGATTGTCCCGCTCTACTCTGCGCTGGTGCGGCCTCACCTCGAGTACTGTGTGCAGTTCTGGGCACCACAGTATAAAAAGGACATGAAACTGTTGGAAAGTGTCCAGAGGAGGGCTACGAAGATGGTGAAAGGCCTGGAGGGGAAGACGTACGAGGAACGGCTGAGGTCACTGGGCCTGTTCAGCCTGGAGAAGAGGAGACTGAGGGGAGACCTCATCACAGTCTACAACTTCCTCGTAAGGGGGTGTCGAGAGGCAGGAGACCTTTTCTCCATTAACACTAGTGACAGGACCCGCGGGAACGGGGTTAAGCTGAGGCAGGGGAAATTTAGGCTGGACGTCAGGAGGGGGTTCTTCACAGAGAGGGTGGTTGCACACTGGAACAGGCTCCCCAGGGAAGTGGTCACTGCACCGAGCCTGGCTGAATTTAAGAAGAGATTGGACTGTGAACTTAGTCACATGGTCTGAACTTTTGGGTAGACCTGTGCGGTGTCAAGAGTTGGACTTGATGATCCTTAAGGGTCCCTTCCAACTCAGGATATTCTATGATTCTATGATTCTATGGTTATATGGTGTTATATATGGAGTGGTAATTCGTGTCGAGAAAATGGTTGATATTAATAAAGAAGGGGGAGATTTGGGAATGTGGCCATGGGGGTTGGAAAGCCCCGTGGTTGAGATAACATTAGACTCTTAACGACGAGGCCATCAGGAATGTAAAAGAGTTTAGAGGGAACAAAGGAGGGTGATTCAGGAGACTCCATGCAGTCTTGGGTTGCTTGTTCTCCAGCTGGTCTCTTGTTCTCCAGCCATTAAGGCATGGATGTTTCTGGGTGTTTGCTGTTGTTGTTACATTCAAAGTTGTTTGACCAATGAAAAGTTGTTTTGAAAAGAACTGCTGTGGAGAGAAGGGTATAAGAGGGGACCCTGCCCTCAAGATAAAAAGGCAACACGATGAATTTAAGTCATCAATAAAGAAGCAGGAAAAAGGAGTGAAGATGAACAGGCTGGCAGAATGGAGACCAGGACGGGAACAGGCACTTTGATTGCCTCATGAAGATAGGTTCGGCCAAACTCAGCAAACCGCTCAAAGAAGCTCATACTGAAAGTTGCTGGAAATGGGTGCACCAGAGCTGGAACGAAGCTCGAGCTGAGAGAAGCGGACCCGCGCACACAACTGCCTCTCGCTGGTAAGCAGTTGCGCATTATGGGGAATCATACATCCTTAGAAACAAAGACTGTCCTGGTAACCTTACAGCTTATTCTCCTTATTAACGATCGGACAGTTTATGATCCTGAAACATGGAACCAAATTGAGGTCAAGGTATGGGACTCTGCAACTAAAAATGACAAGGTTGCAGTGGGATTGCTCGGCACCTGGCAAGCAGTCTCTGAGACCTTAAAGAGCCCTGTGGGACCACAGTCAGAAACATGTGGTTTGCCAGACAGTGAGGGAGCTGTGGCTCCTTTACTGATCTGACTGCTACGCCATGGGCCTCTCTGCTGCTACAGCCATCGAAGGCTTTTGCTGTTATGCCCCTGTTGACCTGAATGTGCCTTTTGACCCAGGCCTCATTGGCCTTGAAAAGGAGATGGATATGCTTTCCTTCAATATGGGAAGAACGGGATACATAAGGCCTGAAGACCAAGTTGCTTGACAACTTGGAGCGAGACATATTGTTCAAAAGGAATGGAAAATGGAGACTTGTTTGTAGTCAAGAAAAGGAATGGAAAATGGAGACTGTTAAGTCATGGAACTTAAAGGATTGTTTGTTACCTTTTCTGACTGTATAGGCATACTCAGGTTTAGTATGTAAAAGCAATGTTCTGTATATTATATATTGAGATAACTGCTGACTATTGCACGAGACACAACTTTCTGACATCTGGCCCAGAGACTACTAAATAAGGAGGGGGGGGAAGCTGAAGAACGACCGAAGGACAAAGTCTGAGAGGAAGACTACGAGCCTTCAGTACGAGCGACCCCCAGAGGGACCACGGAGACTGATATGCATGCGTCCGTGGGATGGTTCGGGTCCCGGGAAACTAATTATAATAACCCTGCCTTTTCCAAAAGTGGTGATGAATATGTATTAGCCTAGGAGCATAAAAAACAGCCACCTGATGTAACTGGTGTGCTTCTTGGTGGAGCAGAGACTCCCGGCGCACCCAGCGTTGTTTGCTTACCTCTATTCGTTTAATAAATTGTAAACTTTGATTGTAACCCTATTTGGGACTCAGTCATTTATTACAGTATCAATACCACCGCATCAGTCCTGTTGAGCAAATCTTCATTAGACAGCTTAGAAATTCTCCAGGGTTATGGTACTGGAGAATCTGACACAAGACTGGGGGATAAGGAGAGACGTTGCAAATTTGGCCCTTCAAAAGTCCATATCCAGTTCCACCAGATTATTTAAAGAAAGAGGAAAATGAGAATGATTGAGGAATATTTACTAAATTTGCCAGGAAAGTTTGAAAAAATACATAACATTAAGAATATTCATCAAAAGAATGTGTTTTACAGTGGAAACTGCAATTAAGATAATGTGGGAAGAGGAAAGGAGCACTTGACTTCCAATATGCCCTTGCACACTCTACATTTGACTGCAAATATGCTCATACTGCAAAATACAAGTAGCATCAACTTCAGACTAGATTTGGAATATCCCTGAAAGAGCTAAATGGAAAAGTGAAATTCACAAAATGTTTCCCAGCTATAATGAGTACACTGTGAAGAAACATCCATAGAAAATATGTGAAATTTCTCTATTGTTTGTTTAGTCTGTTTTTTGTTGTTTCTTGTTTTTTTTTTTTGTTTGTTTGTTTGTTTTTGTTTTCCCATTCTATTGAAATATTTTTACTTTTCTTGCTTTTAGGACTGTATTTTTCACAATGCTGTTACAAATACGTTTTTAGGTATTTCTTTAAGCTTTTTCCTACGTCAAGCTCCTTGTCAGATATATGGATAAAAATACTATAATCTTCACAGACGTGAAGATAATTTCCCAGTGCAGTGACAAACAGTAAAGCAAGCTTTTTACACTTTACGAAGGGCAGTTGGTTATCATAGGGGAAATCAGTAATGACTGCTAGTGATCAGATCTGTATTTCCACAGAAGTTGATACCATACCTGAACTGTTTTCATTAATGATTTAGAAGATGGTACAAAACTGCCAAAGAAAAATACAGTATGGCACAAAGATTTTTCAGAATTATAAATGAGAAAGATCTGACATTCGTAAAGATTTGTATAGTGATGATATATAGAAAAAAAGTGACTGAAAACAGTCCAAATGTCTACTTAAGATGCAGTTCAACAGGTTATCTCAATGTACTGCTGTGATAAAAAGGACCACAAAGCAAAGGAATGCTGACTAGAGTTAGGGAATAGACCTTGCCTCTAAATATTAACATATACTCTCTAATGAGATATTATTCAGATACTCAGGTACTTGGATGTTACTGGAAACTTATGAATTGGAGGGATGCCAAATTCCACAGAAGTAATTCAAGGACTGAAGATATTAAGATACATTTATATGTTAAGAATATTAAAATGAAACTTCTAAGCAATGCGATAATAAGGAATAACTATTCTCATAAGAAGAAAATTTAGGGCTTGCAACGGCCCTTTGATCAAGCTGAGAGTTTAAAAGCAACTGGTTTAAAAGCAACATTGAACATGTTCAAATTAGAACCAAAGAAGAGCTTTTTAAGAAAAGGTGATTAACCCTAGAAACAAGCTATCAAAGGACAGGTTAAATTTTCTGTTCCTAGTAACTTCAGATGAATCTGGCACCCTCACAGAAAGTACAGTTTGGTCAAAAACATGATGGAATCAATGCAGGGGTAACTGGTGGAAACTGAAAATGTGTGAAATGCAGGGTGATTGGATGAGCTATTGTACTGGGTCTGGCTGGAATGTTAACTTTCCCTGCAGTAGCCCATACAGTGCTGTACCCTGCACTTGTAGTTGGAACAGCAGTGTTATCACACCAGTGTTGTGTCTACTGCTGAGCAGTGCTGGCACAGCATTGGGCCTCTCTAACCCTCCTAGGGGGTGGGCAAAAAGTGAGAAGAGAAACATCACCAGGGCAGCTGACCTAAACCAATCAAAGGGATATTCCATACCATGTGATGTCACACTCAGCAATAAAAGGTGGAAACAGGAAGAAGAGGGGAGGGGTGGGCTCTCGTTGGGAAAACGTCGGTCCTCCTCCTGAACACCGGCTACATGCATTGAGGCCCTGCTTCAAGGACGTGGTCAATCATCGCTCATTTGTGGGAAGTAGAGAGTAATTTATTTCCTCTGCACTTCCATATAGCCTTCATTTGTTTTATTTTTTTGTTTTCCTCCCTTTTTTTTTATTTTCCCCTTTCCCCCCTCCCTTTCCCTTTCCCTTTTATTTCCCTTTAGTTAAATTGTTTAGTTCATAATATTTCTTTAATTATTATTATTATTTCCCTTTAATTAAATTATCCTTATCTCAACCCGTGAGTTGTTCTTTGCTTTACTTCTCCCCCTCCTCATCTAAAAAGAGGTGGAGTGAGAGAGCGGTTGTGGGGTTTAGCTGCCTGTAGTGGGTTTACGTGGCAAGGTTTTGGTAGCAGGGGGCCATAGGGGTGGTTTCTGTGAGAAAGATCTAGAAGCTGCCCCATGTTTGGGAAGGGCCCCATTGTTTTCCAGAGCTGAGCCAATAAGCGATGTTGTTTTGCGCCTCTGTGAGAGCATATTTAAGACAGGGAAAAAAACGCTGTGACACACAGCAGCCGGGAGAGTGAAGGGAGTGAGAAACAGCCTTGCAGGTGCCAAGGTCAGTGTAGAAGGAGGGGGAGAGGTGCTCCAGGCGCCGGAGCAGAAGTCCCCTGCGGCCTGTGGTGAGGACCATGGTGAAGCAGGATGTCCCCCTGCAGCCCATGGAGTACCACGGTGGAGCAGGGTTCCACGCTGCAGCCCGTGGAGGAGACCACAGTGGAGCAGGTGGCCCTGCACCGACGGAGGCTGCCGCCTGTGGAAGACCCCTGCCGGAGCAGATTCCGGGCCGGACCTGTAGCCCGTGGAGAGGAGACCATGCAGGAGCAGGTGACCTGGCAGAAGCTGCTGCCCATAGGGGACCCAGGTTGGAGCAGTTTTCTCCTGAGGGATGGACCCCGTGGTACGGACCCATATCTGGAGCAGCTCTGGAAGAGCTGCTGCCTGTGGGAAGCGCACGCTGGATCAGTTCATCAAGGACTGCATCCCGTGGGTGGGACCCCACAGCACAGGGGACGAGAGTGACCGAGAAGGAGCGGCAGAGAAGAAGCACTGTAGACTGACCATAACCCCCATTCCCCCGTTCCCCTGAGCCGCTCGGGGGGAGGAGGTGGAAGAGGGTGGATGGGGGGGGAAGGTGCTTTTGGTTTCTTTCCTTTGTTTCTCACTTCTCTAGCTTGTTAGTAATGAGCAATAAATCTTACTATCTCCCTATGCCGAGTCTGTTTTGCCCGTTACAATAATTATTGCGTGATTTTCTCGTCCTTATCTCAGCCTTTGAGCCCTTTTCATTGTATTTTCTCCCGGTTCCTCTTTGAGGAGGGGGAGTGAGAGAGCGGCTGTGGTGGAGCTTGGCTGCCCACTCGAGCGGAACCACGACACTGCCCAGCACGGTAAAACCACCACAGCTATAGCTTCTTCTTGATCTTCAGCTCAGTAAATCTCTGGTAACACACATCTTGTTTGGGAGTGCCCAAAGGACACTGCTTTATATTTCTAGCATATTGTCACAGAAAAATATAGAGATGGTATATTAGGCTTTAGAAGTTCAGTACTTCAAAGTCTCATTTTCTCCCAGTTTGGCAGTATCTTCCCTTGTTTCATTGCTTTTTAACAAGTTGAAAATGTCACAGCCATTGCCTGCAAATATCACCATATGTTGTTTTTTTTTTTTTTGTGTGGCACTGTTTCCATAATAATTTAGTTTGGATTAAATCCATCTCCACCCTTCTGGGTTAGAGAGGGAGAGAAGGAGAAAAGCAGAATATCTATATTTAATTTTTTAAAGTTTGTAGTGTTTTTCTTGCAGAGAATATTCCTTTCCTGGCTAATGTATGGCTATCTGAGCAGACAGCTGACATAAAGAATAATTGTGGCATGCTCATAATTCTTGTTTTTGTGCAAAAGGTTTTGTGTCACTATAAAATGTTGTTTATTGATTATGCTGACACTGTCAGTGAAGCCAGAGCCACTTCAGATTTCAGAACAAGAATGAACTTCATGCCAAATCATATTCTTCACGATTGTCTTTGAATCCCTGAATAGGGAGTTGTTTTCTACTGTATTTCCCAATTTACTGATATTGTATTATTTACTGACAGAAAGAAAGAATAGGAGCTGCAGGAAAGGAGAAGCTAATGAGCAAACAATAAAATAGACTGAGGTCATATAATTGCTGTTGCTTAGTTTATCTCCATGTTTGAAGCCATGCTGTATCCTTGAGAATGCTTAAACTTCAACTTAAGTCCGTAACCAGCCTTGTTATAGGAGCACTTTCTGTACAGGTTCATCTGGACACTAATCTGGTTATTTCTTTCTGCATGATATTGGTCCTGTACTTCTCTGCATCTGAACGTAAAAAGCAATATTTTATTTGGTTTACTTTGCAGCAATCCATTATTTCCTTTACATTTTGTCATCTCCTCCCCTATGAAATAACAATCTCAATTCTCTTTTCTCTCCTTTCTGTATTTGGACTTTAACTGTGCTTTTTCAAGACTACAGAAGATTTGTTTTAACTACCTTAATGGACTCCTCTATCCTCTACCAACAAATTCTGGTTTACCTAATGTTGCAAAGGTAAATTAAAGCAAGAAGAGAGACTTGAACTCCCAACTCTTTTCATAATTCTAACATATTAAGTCCCACATAGAACCTTCTTAATACATTTTACTTTATCTTCCTCATAGTTATGATTTATATCTCATTGTCAGCATAAGCTTTATGGGTCAAGTCATTGTATGGGTCCTACAGAACAAAGTGGCAAAAGATTTGTGTGACTGTCAATAGAAATGATGTTTGACATTAAAAATGACAGTCAGCCACAGCAGATGACGCAACAAGAGACTTACATAATTTATCCAAATGAAAGTAACAGGTGTCAGCTCTGGTTTCACTGGCATAGCTTTCTTTGAGATACTTGCTACACTGCATTCACTCAAAACAATAGGAGGAACAGACCTCTTATAGTGATGGACTACACTGAATTTACCAGATATATGCACTGTGACTGCCAGTACAGTCTGTTGTTTGTAACCATATGAAGCATAGCAATTCCATTTTTCAAAATGCAGCACCACACACTGCAACAGTTAGTCCTAAATGAATATGAAGTTCAGTTTTATATAGTAGCTTCTATTAAAAACATCAAAAACTAGTTGGCAAAGACACATGGAGCTGAGAGGGAACACTTTGCAGTGCCTGTCTCATCAGTCACAAATGCAGAGAAAAAATGAATAAAAGAATGATGCAAGATGACAAAAGAAAACAGTGGTCTAGGGGGATATGTTTCTCCTGTGGTAGGTAAGAGATGATTGCTTGGGAATCAAATACTCACTGCAATAAAAACTCATTGCTGATGCTGACCATGAGAATTCAGGCTTAGCTGAATGGAATTCATTAAGAACCTATTTTCATTCCAAATTCTTTTCCACAGCCAACAGTAGCAACCTTTTAAGGTACTCTGGAGGAATAACTGAATGCTTTTAAAATCTCTGTAACAGTGCCAAGTGGTTCTTCAGAGACAAAACGGTCAACAAGTGGGATTATCTGAGCAAAAGGGAATTGAGGGGGTGGGGGAGGAAATCACACCTGCCAGACTGTCTTTCAGAATGTCTGCTATGGTCCAGAGAAAAATAGGAGATAAGAAAAAAATTGCAAGAGAAAGATAGTAAAAATGATCTGGACTGTAGCTGGACAATCTTTACCAACACAGTACATGTATTGTTCAACAACAGAGAGAAATTTAGGTCTAATGAAATGGAGAAATAGAGGTGGCACTCATAAACATAATTTCTTTTGTCAACCATAAACAAAATTTTGTTCCATTACACGTTGCCATCAAAACAATGGCCCATAAAACTTATAAACTGTAAGTACATTTATCAATATTGTCAATATAATCAATAGTAAATTGCTTTAAACCCAAGTGTAAGTGTGCTAAAGTAATGCAACCAATAGTTTGTAAGTATTTTTTAACACTCTGGTAGTATTGCTAGGCAGCATGTATAAACCTTTTATTTATGAGCGATGTGTACCACCAAAGTGGTAAGCACACTCTTGTATAGTTGCAATTAAGCAGTGTTAAGAAGCAGCCCAAGTAACAAACTTTATAAGAAGAAAAAGCAAAGTAAGATAAATACAAGGAGCTACAAATACGCAGGACATCATGGTGAACAAACAAGAAGGGTTATTGCTAAATGCAAAAGCAAGGAAAGTAGATCAGAAGTAAATCAGATCTCTCATTCTGGAGGGGGAGCAAGTAGTATAGGAATATCAACTAAGACAAGCGAAAACAGAAGGAAAAGGATGAGACTATGACTTCTCAGACTTTTCTTGTTGAAGAGCTCTCATGCTTGATCATCCCAGCCTCAGTAACTGAGGTCAGCAAAGACACAGCCATCAGCCCTGACTACACAGCATCAGGTCCGCAGTACTGCATACACATGGCTGGTTTAGGATGACAGTATAAAGGACAGTTTTATATATGTGATGATAATGATTAATAATGCGTAGCCATGATCATCAAGTTTGCCATTAATAATTTTGAATCCCTGTAGTGGGTTTACGTGGCAAGGTTTTGGTAGCAGGGGGCCATAGGGGTGGTTTCTGTAAGAAGGATCTAGAAGCTGCCCCATGTTTGGTAAGGGCCCCACTGCTGACCAGAGCCGAGCCAATAAGCGATGTTATTTTGCGCCTCTGTGAGAGCATATTTAAGACAGGAAAAAAAATGCTGTGCCACACAGCAGCTGGGAGAGTGAGAGGAGTGAGGAACAGCCTTGCAGGCGCCAAGGTCAGTGAAGAAGGAGGGGGAGAGGTGCTCCAGGTGCTGGAGCAGAAGTCCCCTGCGGCCTGTGGTGAGGACCATGGTGAAGCAGGATGTCCCCCTGCAGCCCATGGAGTACCATGGTGGAGCAGGGTTCCACGCTGCAGCCCGTGGAGGAGACCACGGTGGAGCAGGTGGCCCTGCACCGACGGAGGCTGCCGCCTGTGGAAGACCCCTGCCGGAGCAGATTCCGGGCCGGACCTGTAGCCCGTGGAGAGGAGACCACGCAGGAGCAGGTGACCTGGCAGGAGCTGCTGCCCGTAGGGAAGCCCAGGTTGGAGCAGTTTTCTCCTGAGGGATGGACCCCGTGGTACGGACCCATATCTGGAGCAGCTCCGGAAGAGCTGCTGCCTGTGGGAAGCCCACGCCGGATCAGTTCATCAAGGACTGTGTCCCGTGGGAGGGACCCCACAGCACAGGGGACGAGAGTGACCGAGAAGGAGCGGCAGAGAAGAAGCACTGTAGACTGACCATAACCCCCATTCCCCCGTTCCCCTGAGCCGCTCGGGGGGAGGAGGTGGAAGAGGGTGGATGGGGGGGGAAGGTGCTTTTGGTTTCTTTCCTTTGTTTCTCACTTCTCTAGCTTGTTAGTAATGAGCAATAAATCTTACTATCTCCCTATGCCGAGTCTGTTTTGCCCGTTACAATAATTACTGCGTGATCTTCTTGTCCTTATCTCAGCCTTTGAGCCCTTTTCATTGTATTTTCTCCCGGTTCCTCTTTGAGGAGGGGGAGTGAGAGAGTGGCTGTGGTGGAGCTCGGCTGCCCACTTGAGTGGAACCACGACAATCCCTCATTGGTAAATACATATACATTTAGTTGCTATAATGCTTACTTTGAAATCAGAACTATGCAGCATAAAATTGACAGACCTGAGAGAGTGGTAGGTAGTTCAGGTACCTGTAGAGTTGAAGCTGAATAGTAGTAGGTTCAGCCACATAGCAGATAGCCAGGGTTGCAAGTGAATTTGCATGATTCTTAGAGGGAGGATGTTGCTATAAATTCACAGCTTTTGATGTCTGTGTCAGACAAAGAAATGCAAATTTGAACGTCTATATGTACTGCCTGAAAATAACAACATGTCTTCGAAGTGCAGAACAGAGAATGTGATGAGGTGTCCTTAACGGATTTATGATTCAGCCACTTTACAGGGTTTCTGGTTAATGTTGGCATAGAATAACCCACTTTCTTTAAAATGTCCTTTATACTAAAGCAGTGCACTTAAGGTGGCAGGAGAACAAATGAGGGATAGAATCATTCACATTTAAAAGGAAACCCCTGGAAAACCCTGTGACATTGGTCATAGTCTAGAGTGATCATTAAAAAAAAAAAAAAAAAAAAGGCAAATAAAAGTCCAAGAGTACTGTTTGCTGTAGAATTTCATTTAAATTAATAGTAGAGACTTCTTTCAGACTATTGGTCAGATTTATTTTTGCTTTGCCTTGTGCATAATGTTGCCTTTTTACATCTTGTCTTCTATATCAGAATCACTTTCCATCTACTGTATTTGAGTAAAGTGGCAAGTGGCTCAAAAAAGGAAAAAAAAATATTCTATACTGGCTCTCATTAGTTTTGAATATTTTGGTAACTTTTTTTTTTTTTCAAAACAAATAAATGAAATGTATAGGCTTTGAATAATTAAATTTAGCTTTCTGAAAAACATGGATCATAATATTCACCCAGCTTCATAAAATTATGCGGGACTTGAGGATATGAAATGTTACGGAATAGTATTGCAACTAACTTTTCCAGAAACTGAGTGTAAAACTGGTGACATCATATGCGAATAAAAATATTCTGAGTTCAGATTCATATTTCTGCTTTCTTGAAAGCTCATTAATATTTCCAAGTAGGTAATTAATTTTCTTCATAAATCAGGTGAGAATTGTTCTTATGTAGAGATATTTATCAGATGATCTCAGTGTACTTGACAAAAGAAAGCCACCACTTGCTCATTACTGAACAAAGGGTGCTATACAGAATCACAGGATCACAGAATCACAGAATTGTCTAGGTTGGAAGAGACCTCAAGATCATCGAGTCCAACCTCTGACCTAACACTAACAAGTCCTCCACTAAACCATATCGCTAAGCTCTGCATCTAAACGTCTTTTAAAGACCCCCAGGGATGGTGACTCCACCACTTCCCTGGGCAGCCCATTCCAATGCCTAACAACCCTCTCAGTAAAGAAGTTCTTCCTAAGATCCAACCTAAAACACCCCTGGTGCAACTTCAGCCCGTTCCCCCTTGTCCTGTTACCAGGCACATGGGAGAATAGACCAACCCCCACTTCACTACTCCTTTAATGTAATTATAAAGAGCGATAAGGTCACCCCTGAGCCTCCTTTTCTCCAGGCTGAACAAACCCAGCTCCCTCAGCCGCTCCTCGTAGGACTTGTTCTCCAGACCCCTCACCAGCTTCGTTGCCCTTCTCTGGACTCGCTTGAGCACCTCCATGTCCTTCTTGTAGCGAGGGGCCCAAAACTGAACACAGTACTCGAGGTGCGGCCTCACCAGAGCTGAGTACAGGGGGACGATCACTTCCCTAGACCTGCTGGCCACACTGCTTCTTATACAAGCCAGGATGCTGTTGGCCTTCAGTTGAACAGTTCATGTATCTCCTGACATTTTATGGCAAAGATATACATAAAACTGCTTGCAGCTGTAGGGAGAACAACCGTCCTGCAAATGCTGGAAAGGAAGAACAGGTAAACTTTGGACAATAACTTATGGACATTATGGACACTTGTCAGGCATTATGACTTTTTCATCTAGTACTAAATGTAGGTGAAAAGATCATAATTCTTCTGAGTGCTGTAACACATCACAAGTTCATCCCTGTGATATCAGTCCACTGCACCACACTTCCTAGATTTCAGCTGGACAATGCATCACTGTAACTTCCAGGTCAGTGTTGAGTCTTCCCATTGAAACTATTAAAAAAAAAAAAAAAAAAGTTGTAGATTCTGTGTGAATGATGTACTTCAAAAGAAATTGTTTAACTTCCTATATTCTGTTTCCAAGTAAAAGTCCTGAAAAGCCTTGTTGACAGAAACAACTATTAGATACATCTGTTCGTACCTCAAATTGTCCAATTAAGAAAAAAGAAAGGGTAAATAGGAAAATGCCCAGCTATTGATTAGGAGATATACTCCTAAACAATCTTTCAAATTTTCTTACTACATGTTTTCAGAAATTTTGATAGTTTTTAGTTGTAAATTAAAGTCAACTAAGTTAAAGCAACAGCCCATGCGAAGAAGATAATCTAATTCCATCTAAACTTCCCACACATGTGAAGCTGGAAATTAGCGCTGACACTGTAGTTGACTTAAAATCTTGGATAGAAAGAAAAAAAAAAAGACTAAGAAAAAATAATATATCTGTTTTGAAGATTTTCTGTGATTTGTCTATGGTGTCTCTGTACTCATTTGCAAGATTAGAAGATATGTAAATAGTCATAAGATAATTGAATTCTCCCATCCTCCACCTCTGAATTTAAAATATAAAAATATAAAAGTTTTAGTACTGTAAAGCAGGGAGGCCAAACAGAAAGTGGTCAAAAGTAGTGCCCTTTATGTGGGTTATACGCTAATGCATGTTCTTTTTTACTTACCTGCAGGAGTGAGAACCAAAAGGGATCAGTGCAGATTCCTGTTTTATTAGAAAGGTCATCCTTAGCCTCTCTTATTTTTTCTTTCTTTTCAGAGTGGAAAAAAAAAAAAAGTGTTCTTTTATTTTTTTTCAATTTTAATTATACTGTAACCCAAGGTCCCACTCTGTTGACACAAACAACTTCTAGATGAATTAAATACATGTGTTTGTTACACTGTGACTATAGCTGTAAGCTGAGCAGTCTTCCGAGCACAGGTCAATACAAATGTAACAGTGTGCAAAAGAGAAATGAGATAAGCAAGATAAATAAGACAAATCCATTGACTGAAGAATGAAGATATTCCACTTATGTAATACAAAATCACAAAATCACAGAATCACAGAACTGAAGGGGTTGGAAGGGACCTCGAAAGATCATCGGGTCCAACCCCCCTGCCAAAGTATGTTCCTTAGAGCAGGCTGCCCAGGTAGGCGTCCAGACGGGCCTTAAATATCTCCAGAGAAGGAGACTCCACAACCTTCCTGGGCAGCCTGTTCCAGTGCTCCGTCACCCTCACTGTGAAGAAATTTGCATGTTGGTGCGGAACTTCCTGTGCTCTATCTAGTGACCATTACCCCTTGTCCTGTCCCCACAAAACACTGAAAAGAGGTTGGCCAAATCCCTCTGTCTCCCACACCTCAGGTATTTATACACATTGATGAGATCCCCTCTCAGTCTTCTTTTCTCCAGGCTGAACAGACCCAGGTCTCTCAGCCTTTCCTCACAGGGAAGATGCTCCAGGCCCCGTATCATCTCTGTGGCCCTCCACTGGACTCTCTCCAGAAGATCCTTGTCTTTTTTGTACAGGGGAGCCCAGAACTGGACACTACTCCAGGTGATTCCTGACCAGGGCAGAGTAGAGGGGGAGGATCACCTCCCTTGACCTGCTGGCCACGCTCCTTTTAATGCACACCAGGATCCCATTGGCCCTCTTGGCCACCAGGGCACACTGCTGGCTCATGGTCAACCTGTCGTCCACCAGGACCCCCAGGTCTTTATCCGCAGAGCTCCTCTCCAGCAGGTTGTCCCCCAGCCTGTACTGAAACATATGGTTGTTCCTTTCCAGGTGCAGGACTCTACACTTGCTCTTATTAAACCTCATTTGGTTTCTTCCTGCCCATCTTTCCAGACAGTCCAGGTCTCGCTGAATGGCAGCACAGCCTTCTGGCATGTCAGCCACTCCTCCCAGCTTTGTATCATCAGCATACTTGCTGAGGGCGGACACTATTCCCTCATCAAGGTCATCGATGAAGATGTTGAACAACACAGGACCCAGCACCGACCCCTGGGGAACACCACTACTCACAGGCCTCCAGCCACACTCTGTGTCCTGGTTTCAGTTAGAACAGAGTTAATTTTCTTCCTAGTAGCTGGTAGAATGCTATGTTTTGGCTTAGGATGAGAACTGTGCTGATAACACCCTAATGTTTTAATTGCTGCAGAACAGTGCTTATACTAAGCCAAGGACGTCTCAGCTTCTTGCTCTGTCCTGCCAACGGGCAGGCTGGGGGTGCAGCAAGAGCTGGGAGGGGACAGACCCAGGACAGGTGACCCAAACTAGCCAAAGGGGTATTCCATCCCATCTGACATCATGCTGAACAATATATAGGGGTGGCATTATCATCATTGTATTGTTATTGTTATTGTTATTGTTATTGTTATTGTTATTGTTATTGTTATTGTTATTGTTATTGTTATTGTTATTGTTATTGTTATTGTTATTTTCCTGTCTTATTAAACTGTCTTTATCTCAACTCACGGGCTTCACTTTCCATTTCTCTCCCCCGTCCCAGAGAGGGAGGGGGGAGGGTGAGCGAACGGCTGCGTGGTGTTTAGCTGCCAGCCGGGTTAAACCACGACAGTCTTTTTGGCGCCCAACGTGGGGCCCGAAAGGTTGAGATAACGGCAGATCTGACCAGAGTGTGTTAAACTAAAATTGGTATAAGTATTAGACCTGCTTAATAATCACTTGTCATAATGCTGATTGCTTTAATCTCAACTGTGCTGCGCCTGTTTTCCAAATTGAGTATTATAGCACATTATTTTCCGTATGTGCTCTCTGTCGTGTTGTTTATCCTCTCCGGGCACTGGTTTCAGATCATTACGGTACTGAGTGTTGTATCAGTGGCTTATGAGACGATGAGATATCTGGTCATGACTCTAACTTGGTATTTGTACTCAGTAACATCGTCGACTCTGTACTTTGGAAACCGTATCTTGGAAACTATTAGCAATTATACTTGTTGCCTTTTTTCATCAGGGAGTCAATCTGTGGAGGGGAAAGGGGAAGATATTTTTTCTTACTCGATCACTCTCCCTTTCTCCTTCACCACCCTCTTATCCTCCGCGCTTGTTACAATAGCTCTCCAAGATATTGAATATTCTTGGGATACTCAGACCAGCATGGTCTTGTTGTTATGCCTCCTGAATGTGCTTCAGGTTTTGCTTAAAGTTAAACAACTACTTAGGAAGCTCATCCGGAGATCTGCCCGGAGGCAGTATAGTTGTGGGTGGCAGGGAGTATGGAAGGATATGGGCAGGCATCTAGAGCAGTTGGCACCCCCAGTGTTTTGGAAATTCACCCCTGAACAACTGCAAAATCCTCAAAAACTGGCAGAATGCTTAAAAAAAAGGTGTCACGATTCTGGCAGTTCCAAAGTAACACAAATCATTGTAACGTGCTGGGGCCTGGCTCACGCCTATCGAGCTGCAATTGATACTACTATCAACTTAGTGACAGACCCTGCGGCCACTCCAAGTCCTGTGACAGATCCAGTGACCACTGCGACCCTTACGGTGGACTCTGTAGCCGTTCCAGCTCCAGCTCCTGCAGCCGCTCCAGCTCCAGTTCCTGCAGCCGCTCCAGCTCTGGTTCCTGCAGCTGCTCCAGCTCCTGCAGCTGCTCCAGCTCCTGTGGCTGGGTCAGAGAAACGAGCTGTAGCAGTGCAAGTTGACCCTGCAGAGGGTATTCCAACCCCTGTGGCAGACCCTGTAACGGGGTCAGAGAAACGAGCTGTAGCAGTGCAAGTTGACCCTGTAGAGGGTATTCCAACCCCTGTGGCAGACCCTGTAACGGGGTCAGAGAAACGAGCTGTAGCTGTGCAAGTTGCCCCTGTAGAGAAGGTGAAAAAATGGTATAGAGATTCAGGTCATTTAGAACGCAGAGAGTCTTCTGCCAAATCTAGGTATAGAGAAGACGAAACTGCTGGGCAATCAGGGATTCAGAAGGAGGAAGATGAGGATGCCGAAAAATCAACAGTAACTACCCGAAAGCTATACGAGTGTGACCTACGAGATGTGCGAAAAGATTTTGGTCGCTGTATAGGTGAGCAGCTTGTCACCTGGCTGCTCCGATGCTGGGACTCTGGAGCCAATTGTGTGGAATTAGAGGGCAGGGAAGCCAGGAGGCTGGGATCCCTTGCTAGAGATGCAGGCATTGACAAAGCAATTGCAGATGGAGCACAATCTCACAGCCTCTGGAGGCGTCTCCTCTCAGCTGTGAGGGAAAGGTATCCCTTCAAGGAAGAACTTTTATGTCTACCAGGCAAGTGGACCACTATGGAGAAGGGAATCCAGTACCTGAGGGAATTAGCCGTACGGGAAGTGATTTATGAGGATCCAGACCTCAGACCAACATCCAAAGATCCAGATGAAGTCAGGTGTACACGACCCATGTGGCGGAAGTTTGTACGGAGTGCACCATCATCATATGCCAGCTCATTGGCAATAATGGCCTGGAAAGAGGATGAGGAACCCACAGTGGATGAAGTGGCTAAACAACTCCGGCAGTACGAAGAAAGTCTCTCCTCTTCCTTACAGGCCTGTGTCTCAGCTGTGGAGAAACTTTCTGAAGAGTTCCACCAACTTAAAGAGAATTTATCTTCCTCTCCACCTGAACCAACCAGTGTCCACCGACCGAAAGAGAACACTGTGGAGAAACTTTCTGAAAAGGTTCACCAACTTGAAGAGAGATTATTCTCCTCCGCACCTGTACAAAGCAGTGTCTC
This sequence comes from Netta rufina, assembly GCF_964035555.1. Taxonomy (NCBI): domain Eukaryota; kingdom Metazoa; phylum Chordata; class Aves; order Anseriformes; family Anatidae; genus Netta; species Netta rufina. The sequence continues at coordinate 12,640,768 of NC_140139.1, forward strand.
AGCTATCAGGGGTAGGCGTTCATCCACACAAGGAAGACAATATGGTGGGTACTCACCCCGTGCCACCATGTGGTTTTACTTACGGGACCATGGAGAGGACATGAGAAAATGGGATGGAAAATCTACCACGACCCTAGAGGCACAGGTACGTGAGTTGCAAAAGAAAACAATCAAGAAAAAGGGATTCTCTGAAAAGTTTGCTGCTCCAACTTCCAGCAGACAGTCCTTCAAACACAGAAACGAAGAAGATTCTGACCAGGATTAGGGGGGCCCTGCCTCCAGCCAGGGGGAGGAAAGGGATAATCGAGTTTATTGGACTGTGTGGATTCGATGGCCTGGCACGTCAGACGCACAGAAGTATAAGGCTTTAGTAGACACCGGTGCACAATGCACTATAATGCCATCGAGCTATAAAGGACCAGAGCCCATCTATATTTGTGGAGTGACAGGGGGATCTCAGCAGTTGACTGTATTGGAGGCTGAAGTGAGTCTGACTGGGAATGAGTGGGAAAAGCACCGCATTGTGACTGGCCCGGATGCTCCATGTATCCTTGGCATAGACTATCTCAGAAGAGGATATTGCAAGGACCCAAAAGGGTTCCGGTGGGCTTTTGGTATAGCTGCCTTAGAGACAGAGGGCATTAAACAATTATCTACCTTGCCTGGTCTCTCAGAGGACCCCTCTGTTGTGGGGTTGCTGAGGGTCGAAGAACAGCAAGTGCCAATCGCTACCACAACTGTGCACCGGCGGCAATATCGCACTAACCGAGACTCCCTGATTCCCATCCATAAACTAATTCGTCAATTGGAGAGCCAAGGAGTGATCAGCAAGACTCATTCACCTTTCAATAGTCCCATATGGCCAGTGCCAAAGTCTAATGGTGAGTGGAGACTAACAGTGGACTATCGTGGCCTGAACGAAGTGACGCCACCACTGAGTGCTGCAGTGCCGGACATGCTGGAACTCCAGTATGAACTTGAATCGAAGGCAGCCAAGTGGTACGCCACAATTGATATCGCTAATGCATTTTTCTCCATCCCTCTAGCAGCAGAGTGCAGGCCACAATTTGCTTTCACTTGGAGGGGAGTCCAATAAATTAGACCACACAATTTACTGGTCTATTGAAATTATTTTATTAATCAAGTAAGCAGACACAAGCAAAACAGCGCTGGGCGGCTGGGGAGTCTCCGCTCCGCAACAGCACGCAACTAACCCCCCTCAGTCCCTTCTTCTTATAGTCTAGCAGTTCCAGTTGTTTGTCTGCTACGTTGCCACATCCTGGTATATTCTGCGGCTGCGCACGCTGTTGCTAGGGGGTCGTGAAGATGAAGGCCGTAGTCTTCCTCCACGAATTGGTCTCCCTTTTCTCCTTATATGGTATTAAGTCCATCTCTCAGGTCATGCCCTGAGGACGTTGTAAAACCTGCTTGGCGACTTAAGCAAGAGGCAGATTGCAATCTCTAACTTAATCAGGGAGCTACCATGGTCCATTGTTTTATCACAATAGGTTACAACATGTATGCAACCTTCCCCCAGTCTCTGCCCTGAATCAAGGCCGAAGGGCAGAAGTTCCCCTTACAATCCCTTTTACAATGAACAAACTTCACTTATTCTATAACAATTCCCCCCTTTTCTCTTATACTCCATTTTGTTCATTGAACCTTTGTAACATTCATTTACTGAGAGCGAAGTCACCAGCATCTTTCATTTCTTGTTCGAGTGGTTCATATTTTGTACATATGAGCATGAGATGAGCTGCCTCTAATCGGCTCTTTACTATGGCTACCACTCGATTGAGTATACATGGTCCAAATGTAAGTACAATTATAAGCAGTATCAAAGGTCCCGCGATAGTAGACAACAAAGTAGTAAGCCAAGGTGAGTAATTGAACAAGGATTCATACCAATTTTGACGATCATCATTTTCCCTTTTTCGTTTTTCTAATCCTTCCCACAATTTGGTCATGGTATCTCTTACCACCCCAGTATGATCTGCATATGCACAACTTTCTTCTCGTAGGGCTGCACACAGCCCTCCTTGTTGTAAGAAAATTAAATCCAATCCCCTGCAGTTTTGGAGTACCACTTCAGACAATGACCTAACCGATTTTTCCAAAGCCGTTATTGATTGCTCTATGCGGGCCAGATCCTCATCTACGGCAATGCGTAGAGAAGTGAATTCCTGACTTTGTTTTATCAGGGAAGCAATTCCAGTTCCTGCACCTGCAGCCCCGAGAGCCATTAAAGTGGCTAAGGTGACGGCCGTAATAGGCTCCCTCTTTACTAGATGGTATTCAGCCACTGTGTGATGGGTATACATATACTCTTCAGTGTGGTATAGAATCCTTGGTATAATGACCACCTGTACACAAAAATCATGAGATGTGCTAAACAATTTTAAAGATATGCAAGGAGTGACTCCTAACGATGAACATACCTACCTAGTGTTATTTGCAGGAATTAACCATTTGTGTGTTTGGTCCATTTTTTTCAGTGACATGGCACAGATCATTTTTATCTCTTGGAACTCTGCCGATACATCTACCTTTTCCCGTAACTTGGGTCAAAGTTATCCCGATTTCCTGACCCCAACTGCACTTGGAAGAATTTGAATATGGGGGCTTAACACTTACACATAGCCAGCACCCTTCAGTTATCTCCTCGGGTACAACCCCTTTCTTTTTTCACAATGCTTGGAAGCAGTGTGGGAAAGGATAACTCTGTCAACTTATTAGAAAACACTGTAGTAGGTTGGGCAGTCCCAGGTATCTTTACAGTCTGGACAACCAAACCTTCCCCTATTAACTCTTTATTAGGCCCGACTACCTTGGAAGTCTCGGGTTTTTCCTTCTTTATTAGTATGAGTCCTCCCCTATCTGTTCCGTGTTCGTAAAATCTGACATTTTTCCTAGTACCCAGCTAGTATCATCCAAGTTTGTTATATTTATATATAGAACCTTGCATATTTCTTTATTTCCGTGGAAGGTTCCTGTATACCCTATACCATGCCCTCGCCACCTGTAACAAGGATCCAATTATTGGTTACAACCTTGCAGCCTATATTCCACTTGTAAGAATTTATCCCGACCAGCCCCAAGTGTCCAGTCTGTAGCAATGGTTTCACACCCCCGGTATGCACAATAATACACGTTCAGGCATTTACAGTACCCCTTTCCCGGGTTAGAACTTGGGCAGAAATAAAATCCCATATATTCCCAGCATCGGGGCCTCGAGATCAGCTGACATAGTGTAGAAGTAAAGCTTGGCCCCCCCCCGATGTTATCTGGGTTGCAATAACCTGTTGATCTTCGAATCGACTTAAAGTCCATTTAAAAGGTTGGTGGGGGTGGTGTTGAGTCGCTATGCAGGATGAAATCAGTGCGAGAACCCCCAAATACCGATAGGAATGGCTGAGGCCCATTTCTTTCCCCACTTATTCACTCCTCTGCCTCACTCGTCAGTTGGGTTGCAGCCAACTACGAGGTTTTAGTTCTTCTCGGCAGCAGTAGTGTTCTTCAGGGGAGAGCCTCTACCTTAACCCACGGTACCTATCGAGTTTGTCGCAATGTGAGCTCCAGGTCTTTGTTTCCTGGAGCGATCTCCCACTTCTCGTCACAGATGGGTCCTTTAACATGGCTGGCATGTGTCCATCCTTTCTCCGCAGTCCAAACGGCTGTTTCTGTAGTAAGCAAAACAACATAGGGGCCTTCCCCATCGTGGTGTTAAAAAGAGTCTCTTTCCAAGTCTTAATTAGAATTGAGGGTGATCAAGTGGCAATTCCAAGTCATAGGGCATACCATATAGCATTTCAAAAGGAGAAATTCCTTCATCAGTTCTGGGCTGCATCCATATGTTTAACAGTGCAAGGGGTAAGCATTTTACCCAAGAAGCCTTAATTTCCAGCATAAGTTTTGTTAGTTGTTTCTTAATTTCACCATTCATTCGCTCTACCTTTCCAGAAGAAGAGGGGTGCCAGGGGCTGTGAAAATCCCACTCAATCTCTAAGGCCTGCTTTAATCCTTGCAGTAAAGCTTTACACTCATTCAGTCACATGGTCAATTAGGACAAACAAGTAACTCAGTAAAGTCTACCTGTATACTTTGAAAAGGTCAAAGCCCTGGCTCCCGTCCCCCTCTAGATAGGTTACAGAAGACCTTTTTATTTACCTTTTGACATATAGTACATCCTCTGCATGTGTGCTTCCCTAAAGTATATATTTCTACACAGACATGCTTTCTTAGAACAACATCACACATTGCTTGCACCTCCCAATGACTCTTCTGATGTAAAACAGTTAATATTCGCCTCATTATCACTTTATTCAGCATTTCTCTCCCATTGGGGAGTATCCATTTTCCTTAAAATGATCCACATATTTGTAAGATTAATACCTCCTTGGGAGGTTGTAATTGCTCCAAAACCTTTTTTAGAATTTACCCAAATAGATAGGTGGGCCTATAAACCCCTGAGGTAAAATTGTCCACCTATATTTTTCCTCCCCCCCCCTTTTCGGAGTCTTTCCAGTCAGAGGTGAATATACGTTTGCTCTCAGGGCCTGAGAGCACTCCATTAATAACACTGTTATTCCAGTCTAACAATTTACTATTTGAATGCCCAATTTAATCATCAAATCCCTTCCCAACAAGTTAGTTTCCGCCTTGGATACATACAATAATTGCCCAGTGATCATTTTATCCCCTGGTCTCAGCTTAGTATTCCCCAAAAGTGGCACTGTTATCCCAGTACCTTCTACCCCCATCACGTTTAGGGTTTCATTAGTTAATTTAATCCCTGAAGCTTTACAAGTCAGTAATGACTTAACTGCCCCAGTGTATTGGGTTTGATGGCAAGGTTTGATGGGGGTGGTGTGAGGGGTGTGAGAGTGGGAAACTGCAGTGGCAGCCCCCGTGAGAAAAACCCAGAAACCTCCCCGTGGTAGATAAGGGACAATTTCATCTGGCCCCAAAGAGGCCCACTGCTGCCCAGAGCCAAGCCATGAGCAACACAGTCCGTGCCTCCGTGAGAGCACATCCACGAAAACAGACAAAGAAACGAACAAAACCCTGCTGCTCAACAGCAGTTGGGAGAGCGAGAAACCCCCCCGCAGACACCAAAGTCAGTGCAGAAGGAGGGGGAGGAGGCGCTCCAGGCGCTGGAGCCGAAGCCCCCCTGCGGCTGCTGGAGAGGCCCCTGGTGGAGCAGGCTGTTCCCCCCTCCCCGATGCTTGGGAAACTGAACAAACACCACAGCAAATATGCAAATATACCAAAACTTCTAGACTGTTACTTAGATAATGCCTACATCACCTTTCCCTGCTCATTCAATTTCAAACAGCTCTGTTAAATACTACATGCCACACCTTTAACACGTTCAGCAACCCTTTTAACACTTCCTTTATCTTTCTCCAGCCCGTACTTTTCTAATACCAACACCAAAGGCTCAGTCAGAGTCCAACTTAATTCCATACCTTTTCCCTCCAAGATACTGAAACAACATATCAATCAATATACCATATTTCATCCCATTTCCCTTCTTTCCACAAAAACAACATTGACTGTAATATGGTGTTATAATTAATAGTTCCATTTAGGGGCCACTCCGCTCCATCCTCTAGTTTATAAAGTGGCCACCATTGATTACAATATTTGATAAGAGTTCTTTTACTTTCTATACCCTCTCACCCCACTATATCCCTCCAATGTGTTAGTATACACCCTAGGGGGCTTTTCCTCGGGGTTTCTTTGCTTTGAACATTTCCTATTGTAATCTACAGTGGTTAATATTCCACTGTTTTCCTAGAAGCTCTTTACTAGTCAATCCCAATCCCTCCAAAATTCACAATATATAGATACACAAGTAAAATCAGACCACTGTAAATTAACTGCCTGTTGACAATTACACTGAGGACATTTAAACCTGATGAGCCGATAATATGCCTGGGCAAATTTTGTTCCCTTAGACATACACCTCAATGGCAGTTCTTATATTTACATATTTACATATTAACATATGAATAAAAGAATACTTTAACAAAAATGCCCGGGCTTTTATATTTACAATATACAATGTACAGTTATTATTCCAGTTAGAATTATTCCTCAGCAGCTGCAAACACTATGCCAGTTGCCATTAAAGCTTGCTTACCGTCCTCCTGTCCTTTTCTTAAAATCTCGGACATCCCCAGAGTTAATGGGGATGGCCACATATTCCATTCCTGGCTGGGGTCCCCCCATCGCTATTTCTCGTAGGGGATATAATCCCTCCCTTAAAGCAGATTTCTGATTTCTTGCCCTGCTTCTGGTTACCGGCCCCTGTGTTTCATGATCCGATTCCGATTCTCCTGGATTAGCTAATTCAGGGAGTCCATTAAGGACGGGAGCCGTTGGTGCGGGCAGTGGAATATAGGGCGGGTGCGGTGTCGGGACTTCTAAGTCCTTTCTCTTTTTATCCCGCCCTCCTTTTTCTTTTAGAGGATATAGATGCATCCTCGTATCTGAATTTATCCAGAGGTGCACATACTCACTTTCTTCTAGACTAAAGGGTTCCTTTGAGTTTACATAAATATTTAGACCTGACAAACCCAATCTTCAAAAGACCCAAATACAGGCCAGTAAAGGTGGTCTCCTCGAATCTGTTTACCACCCCAAACTTCAACACAATAATGTATCATTTTTACTTTATTCCTTCCCCGCCTAAAAGGGGAATCCTCCCAATTTTTAATCATTAATCCCGGGGTAACCTAACATCAGACGTTACCCCACCCATGGGACCAGAAGGCTTACTCTTCTTCTGTCCCATCTTCCAGAGTGCCCTCACACGCACACACACACGCTCCCCCTTTTCGTGGCCCAGTCCCTCGCGGGATGTGGGAACCGCACTACCGAGGGGTCCGCTCTCGCTTCGTCCGCAATTGGACGTCTCAGTTGTCACACTCTGGGAAACCCAACCCCAACCGAACGGAACACTGGCCTATACTTACCCACCCCGTGGGTCTTCGTTCGGGCTTCGTGCACAAAGGTTGCCTGGGGTTTACCGGTTTTATTTGCTTGTGTCTAATTTTGGGTTCGTCGGTGAAGGGTTTGAATGAAAGTAGTCCTACCGAAGGCCGCTGAAATCAGCGGGGCGCCCCCTCCGAAGGTCTTTCAATCAGATTGCCTTCATCTGAGTCACAGCACCAAATTGTTATAAATTAGACCACACAATTTACTGGTCTATTGAAATTATTTTATTAATCAAGTAAGCAGACACAAGCAAAACAGCGCTGGGCGGCTGGGGAGTCTCCGCTCCGCAACAGCACGCAACTAACCCTCCTCAGTCCCTTCTTCTTATAGTCTAGCAGTTCCAGTTGTTTGTCTGCTACGTTGCCACATCCTGGTATATTCTGCGGCTGCGCACGCTGTTGCTAGGGGGTCGTGAAGATGAAGGCCGTAGTCTTCCTCCACGAATTGGTCTCCCTTTTCTCCTTATATGGTATTAAGTCCATCTCTCAGGTCATGCCCTGAGGACGTTGTAAAACCTGCTTGGCGACTTAAGCAAGAGGCAGATTGCAATCTCTAACTTAATCAGGGAGCTACCATGGTCCGTTGTTTTATCACAATAGGTTACAACATGTATGCAACCTTCCCCCAGTCTCTGCCCTGAATCAAGGCCGAAGGGCAGAACTTCCCCTTACAATCCCTTTTACAATGAACAAACTTCACTTATTCTATAACAGAGGGGAGTCCACTATACTTGGAATCGGCTGCCCCAGGGGTGGAAACACAGCCTTACCATTTGCCGTGGACTGATCCAATCTGCGCTGGAGCAGGGGGAAGCTCCTGAACACCTGCAATACATCGATGACATTATTGTGTGGGGTGAAACAGCAGAGGAAGTATTCGAGAAAGGAAAGAATACAGTCCAAATCCTTCTGAAGGCCGGTTTTGCCATAAAACAAAATAAAGTCAAAGGACCTGCACGAGAGATCCAGTTTTTAGGAATAAAATGGCAAGATGGACGTCGTCAAATCCCAATGGATGTGATCAACAAAATAACAGCTATGTCTCCACCAACTAGCAAAAAAGAAACACAGACTTTCCTAGGTGTTGTGGGGTTTTGGAGAATGCACATCCCAAATTACAGTCTGATTGTAAACCCGCTCTACCAAGTAACCCGTAAGAAGAATGAGTTTGAATGGGGCCCTGAACAACGACAAGCCTTTGAACAAATCAAGCAGGAAATAGTTCATGCAGTAGCCCTTGGGCCAGTTCGAACAGGACCAGATGTAAAGTATGTGCTCTACACTGCAGCCGGGGAGAACGGCCCCACCTGGAGCCTCTGGCAGAAAGAACCTGGGGAAACTTGAGGTCGGCCCCTGGGGTTTTGGAGTCGGGGATACAGAGGGTCTGAGGCCCGCTATACTCCAACTGAAAAGGAGATATTGGCAGCATACGAAGGAGTTCGATCTGCTTCAGAGGTGGTCGGTACTGAAGCACAGCTCCTCCTAGCACCCCGATTGCCGGTACTAGGCTGGATGTTCAAAGGGAAGGGTCTCCTCTACACATCATGCAACTGATGCTACATGGAGCAAGTGGGTTGCACTGATTACTCAGTGGGCTCGAATAAGGAACCCCAGTCGCCCAGGAATATTGGAAGTGATTATGGACTGGCCAGAAGGTAAATACTTTGGGATATCATCAGAGGAGGAGGTGGGTCGTGCTGAAGAAGCCCCACTGTACAACCAGTTACCAGAGAACGAGAAGAAATATGCCCTGTTCACTGATGGGTCCTGTCGTATTGTGGGGAAGCATCGGAGATGGAAGGCTGCTGTATGGAGTCCTATACGACGAGTTGCAGAAGCTGCTGAGGGAGAAGGTGAATCGAGTCAGTTTGCAGAAGTGAAGGCCATTCAGCTGGCTTTAGACATTGCTGAACGAGAAAAGTGGCCAGTTCTCTATCTCTACACCGATTCATGGATGGTAGCAAATGCCCTGTGGGGATGGTTACAGCAATGGAAGCAAAACAACTGGCAGCGCAGGGGCAAACCCATCTGGGCTGCTGCATTGTGGCAAGACATTGCTGCTCGGGTAGAGAACCTGGCTGTAAAAGTAAGCCACGTAGATGCTCATGTGCCCAAGAATCGGGCTACTGAAGAACATCAAAACAACCAGCAGGTGGATCAGGCTGCTAAGATTGAAGTAGCTCAGGTGGACCTGGATTGGCAGCATAAAGGTGAATTATTTATAGCCCGATGGGCCCATGACACCTCAGGCCATCAAGGTAGAGATGCAACATACAGATGGGCTCGTGATCGAGGGGTGGACCTGACCATGGACGCTATAGCACAGGTTATTCATGACTGTGAAACATGTGCTGCAATCAAGCAAGCCAAACGGTCAAAGCCTCTTTGGTATGGAGGACAATGGCTGAAATATAAATATGGAGAGGCCTGGCAGATTGATTACATCACACTCCCTCAAACTCTCAACGGCAAGCGCCAAGTACTTACAATGGTGGAAGCAACCACCGGATGGCTGGAAACATATCCTGTGCCTCATGCCACCGCCCGGAACACTATCCTGGGCCTTGAAAAGCAAGTCCTATGGCGACATGGCACCCCAGAAAGAATACAGTCAGACAATGGAACTCATTTCCGAAACAACCTTATAGACACTTGGGTACTGAGTGGGTGTATCACATCCCCTATCATGCACCAGCCTCCGGGAAAGTTGAACGATACAATGGACTGTTAAAGACTACATTGAAAGCAATGGGCGCTGGGACATTCAAAAATTGGGATACGCATTTGGCAAAGGCCACCTGGTTAGTCAATACTAGGGGATCTGCCAACCGAGCTGGACCTGCCCAATCAAACTTGTTATGTACTGTAAATGGGGATAAAGATCCTGTAGTGCATGTAAGAAATATGCTGGGTAAAACAGTCTGGGCTACTCCTGCCTCAGGAAAAGGCAAACCTAATCGTGGAATTGTTTTTGCTCAGGGACCTGGATACACTTGGTGGGTGATGCAAAAGAACGGAGAGGTCCGGTGTGTACCTCAAGGAGATTTAATACTGGGTGAGAATAGCCCATGAACTGAATTGTATCATGTTAATTACTATATAATACTGTATGTTATCACTACCATGACTACTATATACCCTAGATGAAAATGGTGACTAATTAGAATGTATGGAAAAGAGTGTAACCTGAGCATGACATAAATAGTATGGAATAAGGGGTGGATAGATGTCCTGGTTTCAGTTAGAACAGAATTAATTTTCTTCCTAGTAGCTGGTAGAATGCTATGTTTTGGCTTAGGATGAGAAGAGTGCTGATAACACCCCGATGTTTTAATTGTTGCAGAACAGTGCTTATACTAAGCCAAGGACATCTAAGCTTCCTGCTCTGTCCTGCCAATGGGCAGGCTGGGGGTGCAGCAAGAGCTGGGAGGGGACAGACCCAGGACAGGTGACCCGAACTAGCCAAAGGGGTATTCCATCCCATCTGATGTCATGCTAAACAATATATAGGGGTGGATTGTCAGGGGAGGGGGCCGGACTGCTCGGGGTTAGGCTGGGCATCGGTCAGCGGGTGGTGAGCAATTGCATTGTGCATCACTTGTTTGTACACATTATTAGTAGTAGTACTATTATCACCATTGTATTATTATTATTATTATTACTGTTATTGTTATTGTTATTGTTATTGTTATTGTTATTGTTATTGTTATTGTTATTGTTATTGTTATTGTTATTTTCCTGTCTTATTAAACTGTCTTTATCTCAACTCACGGGCTTTACTTTCCATTTCTCTTCCCCGTCCCAGAGAGGGAGGGGGGAGGGTGAGCGAATGGCTGCATGGCGTTTAGCTGCCGGCCGGGTTAAACCACGACACGCATGTGCCGGAATTTGGTACTAAAAGATACGTGTGTGTGTATTGATACTTTTTCAAGGTTCATATGGGCAACGGCGCAGGGGGGAGAAAAAGCACACCTTGTGTGTAGACATCTGATGGTGTGAGTTGCCATTATGAGAGTGCCACAGCAGATTGAGATGGACGATGGTCCAGCGTATGTCAGCAAAAGGGTTAGAAAATTTATGAAAATGTGGGGAGTAAAGCATATCAAAGGTGTTCCATATTCTTCCACGGGCCAAGTGATGGTTGAACGATCACATCAGGTTTTAAAGGCACAATTAGTGAGATTAAAAGAGATCAAGAACATCGATGAACGATTGTCCGAGGCACTGGTTGTCTTGAATCACTTATGTTTGACTAGTGACCGAGAAGACCCTCCTGCGAGTATTCATTTTCAAACAATAAATATAGCAGCACCAAATGTGTTACCACAAATAAGAATGAATTACCGAGATCCTGCTACAGGAACTTGGAAAGGGCCATACAGGTACAGAAATACAAATAACACCTGTGGTTACAATGGCACTGCTAGGCAGGGTTTAGGGGCTTATGGCACGGAGACAAGGGGTAACAACTATAGCGTTTGGAACAATTGTACAGCTATGGCCTTACCTCCTGATGTTTTTCAGATTTGCGGGGATAGGGCCTGGCAAGGTATCCCTGCAAATGCTATCGGAGGTCCATGTTACTTAGATAAACTTACTATATTTGCTCCTAGCTTGTTGCAGTTGCATGAGACATAAATGGGCATTGCTCACACCAGATTGCAATGATAATGTTGAGTTGCTTGGTGTTGCGGCTAGAGCGGAATTGTCAATTTTCGTGCCAGGAGCGGCAGCTGCAGCTGCACTTAATAATTTAGAAAAACTGCCATGCTGGGCCGAGAAGCAAGCCAGTGCCACGACAGAAATACTTGAGGAGATGTTACCAGATCAAAATAGTCTGCTACATGTGCTTTTACAGGATCGAGCTGCTATTGACTTCTTGCTTTTGGCTCAAGGGCATGGGTGTGAGGGCTTTGAGGGAATGTGCTGTTTGAACCTTTCTGATCATAGTGAGTCAATTCACAAATCCATTACTTTCCTGAAAGAGCACATGGGAAAGATTCAATATGATATTAATCTTTTCGATCAATGGCTCACTGATTTGTTTGGGACGATGCCTAGATGGTTGCTGGAATTAATCAAAGAGGCATTAAGGATTCTGTTTATTGTGGTGTTAATCATCATTGCGTGTTGTACTGTAATAAATGTGGTTAAAAGGTTACTTGCAAAACTGTTACATCGGACTTGGTTTGCTCAAAAAGAAATAGGGGAATTGTTGAGGAATTTGTGAAACAGCAAGGATGCCATGACTTGCTTCAGCTGAGCAAACCAAGCAACCAGGACAACTATGAGGAGTTCCCATGACAATGTTCCCATATCGCCCGATTGAGGAATTAAAAATATTGATGCCAACAGCTGACTTCAAGGAAGGGATCTACGTGAATGCTAATCGCAAGGGGGTTGTTGTCTTGCAGGTGGGGTTGTTTTCTTGCAGTTGTTTGTCTGAATGCTTTTGACCAATAATCTTGTGTGAGACACTATCCACCCCTGTTAAGTTTGCTATAAAAGTCAGGCTATTAGGGTAATAAAGAGAGCATGATCTGACCACACTAGTGTCTGTCGTGTTTTCGGCCATTCTTCCTGCAACAGTCTCTAACAATTTTATGTCCTTATATTGTGGCACCCAAAACTGCAAAAAATACTCAGTGTGAGGCCACACCAGCACAGAGTAGAGTGGAACAATAGCTGTGCTATATGTCAAAAAACAACAGTTTTGTTGTTGTTTTTTTTTGTTTATTTGTTTTTTAATCTTTTCATGTATGGGAGACAAGATTATTCTGTGAAATGAAGCTCTCAGTTACAGGACTATCTCTTGGACTATCTCCTGTTCAGCCCGGAGAAGAGAAAACACCAGGAAGACCTTGTAACAACCTTCCAGTAAGTGAAGGGTTAAAACAAGAAAACAGGAGAGGGATTCTTTATCTGGGAGTGTAGTGACGGGACAAGGAGTAATGGCTTTAAATTAAAAGAGGGTAGATTTAGATTAGCTATTTGGAAGAAGTTCTTTACTCTGAGGATGATGAGGCACTGGAACAGGTTGCCCAGAGAAGCTGTCAATGCCCTATCCCTGGAAATCACATTTAAGGCCAGGTTGGATGGGGCTTTGAGCAACCTGGTCTAGAGCAAGGTGTCCCTGCCCATGGCAGGGAGGCTGGAATTAAATGATTTTTAAGGTCCCTCCCAACCCAAGACATTCTATGATTCTGTGATTCTATGATATTTTTGTATCTAGAGAATATGAATTTTAAGAATGATTTGTATTCTCCTGGCAATAACAGTTTTGGACCAATAAAGAAGTTAATCCCATGGTGGATGTTTCTCCTCCAAAACATCTTCCCTCTATTCCAGCTGTCTTGCTCACCATCATCAGCTTACCATAATGTTTGAGATGGAAATAATATGGATGGAAAAATCAAACTGCAAAGGCTTCTTAATTAACTCACTTCAGAAATATATTTAAAAAATCATTTTCAGCTAACAGTATTCAATAACTGCAGTTTTGCATGCATTTCCAAGGAGTAATGACCACAAGAAAAATCCTTCAACCAGTTATTTACACTCAATTATACAGGAAATAACAAACAATACTGTCATAGCAATTATGGTAGGTTAATTAGACAAATGGCAAAATGGTAAAAATTTTGATGCTTTTATTTGTAGTGAGATAGTTTAGTGTATTGTAGATAGCGCATTTGTGTAATATTTAGAGCTAGTTATTAAACTAAGAGGGAAATATGTATAAGATAGGAGACCCAATCAGGATAGCTTTTATGTCACTACTTCTGGTGTAAATACAGTGAAAGCATTGCAATGTGTTTCACACTTAATAACTACCTAAATTCCTTGTAAGATTTGTGTAAGTGCACTGAACACTATTATTTCATATTTTTATTTATTATTATTATTATTTTTTTTTTTATGTTTTTTTAATTTTTTTTCCCCTTGGGCAAACTGTGGCTTGTTGTGGTGTACACCTTGTTGCAAATGATCTTGTTCCCAGAATAAATTTTTTTTGAGACTTCACAACTACCTCTTGAATAAACACTGCTAATTGTGGCAATTAACAGTTTGCATTTCATAATAAACAGTTTACCATAAACATGATTTTGAGTCATGTATTTTCAAAGTAAGAAAGTACGATTAATTTCAATCAGATTCTGCTTACTGGCAGAGGAAACAATTTACAGAGTCACAGGATCACAGAATCATCTAGGTTGGAAGAGACCTCCAAGATAACTGAAACCAGGACATTCTTGTCTCCTCTCTTGACATTTCTAACCAATAAATCTGAGGCCAAAATCCAAATTTGTTGTTCATCTAAACAGTAATATATCAGAAAACTTGTGTACTCTAAGGAATAATTTTTGAAAGAAAGGATCCTGCTATGAAAAAAATGCTTATTTGCCTTAAAATCTTAAAGAACTTCCTTGACATTCATTCTGCCATTAGTGCTGTTAGACAGTAATATATGAATGTGTTAAACTGAGTAATTAGAGTAATCTGCATTTCCTGACATGAACGTAAAGAGCTAAAATAGAATATGGAAATTTCATTGGCTTTCATTTCATTCAGATTTACCTTTGAAAGATATGTACAAAATACATAATCTTTGAAACTTCAAGATGACACGTAAAATAATTTACTGCTCTATATTGTCTACTGATATGTATGTGAAAACTAAGCAAAAGCAAGTTTGAATGCCAAATATAACACACTTTGGCATATGAATAAACCCAGAAAAGACATCTTGAGTGTTAGCCAAGTCAGAAATGACCTATTTCATGATTTATAAGCATTTTAGTTATAGTTTTACCTTTTGACTTTTTCCTCTCTGTTGGGCCTATAACACTATTAACGCTACAAGAAAGATTGTATTTATTAGCCAATAATTCCATTCTATTATGTACCTTCATTCTAAACAAACATGCACTTAATTTTGACATCATGATGACAAAGGAAAACTTTATTATAGCATAACAAATTTTGGCAGCAAAATGTAATTCCTTTTATGATAATCCTTTCTGAAAGAAGTAATAATTTAGATACACTTGAACTGTAATAGTTTTTACTTAATTATCTCTCTATTTATTTATCACTTCAGGCATGTTTTTTTATGGCATCATTTAAGATGTGGTATTGTTCACCTAAATGTAACTACTTGGTACCATTTTTATACATCTTAGGGCACTAGAGATAACTAGAGATAAATGGTAGACAAAATGCAACAGCTGGATTTTTTGGGATGTTTAAATAATATTAAAATCCTATATTAGGGAGACCAAATGGCATCCACATTAACTAGTCCATGTATTTTCAAATATTTATCCATAAAGAATTCTTCTGATAATGTGAGTGACTACTGGACATAGCAATCTGCTGCTAATCTGTGCACTGGTAAGAATCATTAAACACACTAAACTTTCATGTTAAAAGTTACAGACCTATAACTGCAAGCAGCACGGAAAGGACACAGAAAGGTGATTTATACTAAAAAGATGCCTATAGTTCTAAATAATTTGTAAATGCATCACAAGTCCTATAGTTCAGACCTTACTGATGTGCTTTTATTATATAATAAACACAGAAATATTTACCTTCTCAGTATCCTACACAAGTATATGTTATTTTTATGATTTCATGTTTGCTTGTTTTTCTTGCAAGATGGAGTAAACAAACAAACAAAACGCATCAAAAACAATAAACAAACAAACAAACAAACAAAAACAAAGAAAAATCACCACCACTAACAAAGCAATTGTGATATGTTAGTTTGCATTAAAGGATTCATACACAGCATAAGCATAGCTACCAATCTAACAATACTACAGGAGAATACAGGACTGTCTTTCTGTGCTGTATCTGACTGGTGTATCTGGCGTATAGACTTACAAACAATGCTCTTCCTTCCTTCCCACCCTTCTTAAGTTTGACTTCTAGCTTATGATTTCTGCACAGAATCCTTTCATTAACATTTTTTCCCCAATTTTTCCCAACGAGTACCGTTCACTAGTGGATCAGTTCTAGATACTCATGAACAAAGAGTGAATATCTTAGTGATATTCACCTTCAGAAATTTAGCTGGTTTGTTTAATTTATATATATCAAAAAGCTGAATTAATCGTCAAGAATGAGAACTACTTGCCTTTTTGTAAGCAAACATATTGCCAGAGCATGAGGTAATGGGAGTTTTCCTTCAGAATCAAGTCTGCAGTTGAAATTCCAAGATTTTGCCTTAAGGTTTGTTTTTCATGCTAGAATCTACAATTGATAAGAGATATTTTTATAAAACCTAATCATTATTCTGTAGGCCAGTCAGAATTAAAATAATCCTTTTGCCAGTGGTCTTATATTGTCATCTGAAACATTTTGTACAGCACGGTATGTGCACCTTAGAAATATTTCCTCTAAAATTTAGTACTTTTTTTCCATTACTGTTTTAAAATGAAAAAATATATATATATTCACTGCAAATTAGAAATACATCGTTTGGATTCAAAGAACATTTTTGTATGCCTTGAATGAAGGAAGCCCATGGTTTCCTATCCTGCTCCATCATACGCATGATGAAAATGGGGTGTAGAAAACAAACAAAACATTAGTGTATTTATAGGAACCTATTAACCTTTTCTCCTTCATGAGAATAAAATCTGTACACTCCACTAATAAAAAGCTAATCTCAACAACAAAAAATATATAATTGCATATGGAAAGTTGCCTAGAAAGCAAAACACTCCATTTATCGATTGATTGATTGATTGATTGATTTTCAATGTTAAAAATAAACCAAAAGTAAGAAGAAGGGAAAATATGTTTTGGAAATGTTGCAATTTTAAGTCTAAAGAATAGCAATTTGAATTATTTGTTAGATTTCAAAACACAATCTAATGTCTTCTGGCTTTCACCAAGATTATATTTTAGAAAATCCCATGTATATATGGGGGGGGTCAATATATATATATATATATATATATTTATATAGGAGATATATTGGATATTATTTTATTTTATTTATTTTAATTTTATTTTTCCCCTCTGGAGTGTTACCACATTGTTGACAATCATATTAGACAGAGTAGGAACGTTAATACTGTTTGCAGAGGTGTGTTCATCTTGCTGCAGTTGTGTTCATTCTTAGCTTCAGATATTTCTAACATGAAATATTCTGTTCACTATACCACACTTTATTTGATTGCTCATTTCAATCATCATTTTCTAATATACAGACTGGGGGATGAGAGGCTGGAAAACAGACCCATAGAAAGGAATCTGGGTGTTTCAGTCAATGGCAAGTTGAATATGAGTCACCAGTGTGCCCTGGCAGTCAAAGGGGCCAGGCATATCCTGGGGTGCATCAAGCATGGCGTTGTTAGCCAGTCCAGGAAAATGATTTTGCCACTCTACTCTGCACTGGTGCAACCTCACCTTGAGTATTGTGTGCAGTTTTGAGCACATTATAAGAAGGACATAAAATTGCTAGAATGTCCAAAGGAAAGCAACAAAAATGTTGAAGGGGTTAGAGGGGAAGAAGTATGAGGAGCAGCTGAAGTTGCTTGGTTTGTTCAGCCTGGAGAAGAGAAAGTTGAGGGGTGACATCATCGTTGAGAAGCTTTATGAGCACTGGAATAGACTTCCCAGGGAAATGATCACAGTTCCATGCCTGTTGGAGTTCAAGAAACATTTGTACAATGCACTCAGAAATATGGTCTGATTTCTGAGTGGTCCTGTGTGGAGCCAGTTAGACTTGAGGATCCTCATAGGTCCCTTCCAGCTCAGAATATTCTATGGTTATATGACTCCATTGTCTTGAGAATAGTGACATGGAGATGCAGTCTATCTGCATAAAAGTTACCCTCCAAAAATAAACAAGCAAACAAACAATGGTCTAAAATTTTGGGAAGACCTGTGTGGTGCCAGGAGTTGGACTCAATGATCCTTATGGGTCCCTTCCAACTCGGGATATTCTATGATTCTACGATTCTATGATTCTATGAAACAACAAAAAATTCCAGTAACTGGAATTTCTTTTATAATTCTTCTTATTATTATTATTGTTTGTTTTTTGTTTTTAACCTCATAGAAATATTTAACTGAGAAACAGAAGCTCTTAAAGACCACAGCATGAACATTGACTCTGCTATAACTGCAACTACAAGAGTCTTACTTTCTCAGCAAGCTTATAATAATGTACTTTTTTTTTTTTTTTTTTTTTTTTTTTTTAAGAATGGTTTTGGACAAAATAACAAAGCAATTGTTTATCATTCAGCTTGACAAATGTTTAGTATTTTCTTAATGTTGAGACAATATTAATAAACATTATTTGTCCTAAGAATGTAATATAAGTAGCCATGAGAGTGTGGTATTCCAGTAGCTTAACAACTACTTGATATTGTTCTCTGACATTTTCTGTACAGGGTGGCAACCTCATCAAATTTTGCATAGCAGCTGCAGGTTGATCTGATTAGAAAGTTGTTTTAAAATGCCCCCTTAAGTCGTAGTTCAGATACAGATATCGTCTTTGCCTCAGGGTGAAGGGAATAATAAAAGTATCACTATTCTCATCTTTGGCTTAATGCAGGAAGCCTGTTTTAGTAGTAGTACCAGATCAACTCAAACCAGGAAAAGCAGGGTTGAAGAACAAAAAATATGGTCAGACTTTCAGAAAGACAGCAGAGAATTGAGTCTAGCTTTGCCTGCAGCTAACACTTCTACTGGCTCTGACTGCATTTTTTTTTCTTGTATTCTACCTTAGAGTTGTATCTTACAGCATAATAATATTACTGGATGTTAGTGGACAAGGGAAACTAGGAATCATCTTCAAAAATTATAACTGTTAGAAATAATTAACCCTGAACCTTTGCGAATGCCATGGTTTACTTCCTCAGAGCATTTTATTTCCTTGAGAATAACCCATCTGAAAAGAAGAGAACATCAGGGATATAAAGATGAATGCAACTTAAAGTACACAGTTGCCTCCACAACACAAAATCAGAAGATATTGTGTCACACAAGACAGGAAAAACTTCTTCAGTGCTGTCGTGGTTCCGCTCGAGTGGGCAGCCGAGCTCCACCACAGCCGCTCTCTCACTCCCCCTCCTCAAAGAGGAATAGGGAGAAAATATGTGAAAAGGGCTCAAGGATTGAGATAAGGACGAGAAAATCACGCAATAATTATTGTAACGGGCAAAACAGACTCGGCATAAGGAGATAGTAAGATTTATTGCCTACAACTAACAAGCGAGAGAAGTGAGGAAACAAAGAAAAAAAAACCAAAAGCACCTTCCCCCCCCATCCACCCTCTTCCACCTCCTCCCCCCGAGCGGCGCAGGGGAACGGGGAATGGGGGTTATGGTCAGTCTACAGCACTTCTTCTCTGCCGCTCCTTCTCGGTCACTCTCGTCCCCTGTGCTGTGGGGTCCCACCCACGGGATGCAGTCCTTGATGAACTGATCCGGCGTGGGCTTCCCACAGGCAGCAGCTCTTCCAGAACTGCTCCAGATATGGGTCCGTACCACGGGGTCCATCCCTCAGGAGAAAACTGCTCCAACCTGGCTCCCCTACGGGCAGCAGCTCCTGCCAGATCACCTGCTCCTGCGTGGGCTCCTCTCCACGGGCTACAGGTCCGGCCCAGAATCTGCTCCGGCAGGGGTCTTCCACAGGCGGCAGCCTCCATCGGTGCAGGGCCACCTGCTCCACCGTGGTCTCCTCCACGGGCTGCAGCGTGGAACCCTGCTCCACCGTGGTACTCCATGGGCTGCAGGGGGACATCCTGCTTCACCATGGTCCTCACCACAGGCCGCAGGGGACTTCTGCTCCGGCGCCTGGAGCACCTCTCCCCCTCCCTCTACACTGACCTTGGTGCAAGGCTGTTCTCTCGCTCCCGGCTGCTGTGTGGCGCAGCGTTTTTTCCCTGTCTTAAATATGCTCTCACAGAGGCGAAAAACAACATCGCTTATTGGCTCGGATCTGGAAAACAATGGGGCCCTTCCCAAACATGGGGCAGCTTCTAGATCTTTCTCACAGAAACCACCCCTATGGCTCCCTGCTACCAAAACCTTGCCACGTAAACCCACTACAAGTGCCCAAGCAAAGAATAAGAGAACTTTTCTTTCTTAGGTTCAGCACAGCAGACAATGAACTATGAATATAGTGAAACTAAACACGTAGAAACCTGTATGGACAGCAAAAGACAATATGCATTAAGGTGTGCTTGTTATTAATGATGAAATGGTAATGTGTGGAGCCTCAAATTTTCGTGGAAACTGCTAAAATGACTCAAAAGCCAATGTAACAAAGGCCCACAGAGCTGGAAAAGGAAATGTGGCAGTAAAGCATCTAAGTCTAAAAAGACAACTGGAAAAGTCATGACTAATAACAAATAAGGAAGAAATAGACAAAGCAGCTTTGCATTTATATTAAGTGGAATATTTGTTCCTTTGAGGATGAAGAAGTGACAGGAAAAAAAGAAAAAAGACTTAAAAGAATGGTTTGGAGACAAATGTCCAAAGCATTTCTATAGCATTTCTCATGCATTGTATGGGTGAAGTGGTAAAAGACAATATAGACAAAATCCAAGATATCTTTCATAAAAAAGAAACATCAAAAATGTCTGCAGAGATGTAAATGTTGTGCTGGACTCAACAGCAGAAGAATGTGATGTATCCTAGGAAAGACCAAACAGGCACATAGCCAACATTTGTGCCTAATTACACATTTGGCCTCCTACTCATTTGGACTATGGGCAGAACATATACATTAAATATTTGAGTGCGTTAAAACAGACTTTTAGGAAGCATTTAAGGTGAACAGCAATTTCTATCCTCCTTTCCATATTTGGAAGGTATGAAGATAAGGGTAGCCACTCACTGAACAGTGAGGACAAAAGTAAGTATTTTAAAAATATTGAGAAAAAAATAAAATTAAGAAAAAAAAAGTTTATTTTCCTCGGTCTCTTTTCTAAAGCAGTAAAATATCTTGCATAGTTCATTTAACTATCCTCGATTCATGAAATGCCAGGGATCAAAATTCTTGCCCTGCCACATGGACTTCAGTATAACATTTTATTTTTTTTAATCCCTTTGTTTTAGTTAATTTGTTACATAATATTAACTTTAAAATACAATAAGTTTTGCCTGTAGTTTCCATCAGCTACAGTCAAGAGAATAATTATGCCTATAAAATAGACCATTGTGGGAAAGTAAATGCTGGGTGGTTATATAACATTTCAGGAGATACAGCATCTCCTCTGCATTATTGATAGAAATCTGCTTAAAGAGGATACTCACTTGACAACTCTGCTTAATAAATTATTGTTTAATATTTATACCTTTCAATTTTTCTCCTTCTGTGTGATTTAATGACCCATTTAAGGTGTTCCTAATTCCTTAGATGATATTAGAATTCTGTTTCATTAGCATGGTTTTGTTCATACTCACTATTTCAAATTTAGGACACAAGACAGCTTTTCTTATCTGAGTTTACTATGTACAGATTACCAATATGTAAACCAGACCACGGAGAGTTAAGTTTGTTTTCAAAGGAATAACAATAAATTGTAGGGTTAAAAACAGTTAAAAACAGTTGATGAAGAAGCACTAAGAGCACAGGTTATTTAGTGGAAATCACTTGACAGGCTTATGGTGGCGTTGCTAATGGTTATGGCCACTGAAGAATGATCCTTTTTTTTTTCAGTATTTTTCTGAACACACACAGCTTTATGGTATTCCCTCTCCTGACAGGCCGAAAAGCAGTCTGATATAAAATGCACTTCAAAATAACCTTGGTGATTGTATGTTTTGACTCACTGCATTTCCATCTTTTGCCTTAATATTAGCAGGTTGGTGGCAGGGCTGGTTTTGTTTTGGTTTGTTTTGGTTTTATTTGTCTTATAACAAGAGTAAGCAGACTTGGAGAAGAGCGACTAATTCATTGTAGCACTGAGAAGTCTATCATCTTGGAGGATTTAAACTCTTGAAGTATGGGTATATTTAGACAGTGAGGTGGATTGAAAATTAGGTGAATGGCAGAGTCCAGAACGTGGTGATCAGTGGCATGACATCTAGTTGTAGGCCAGTAAATGGCAGTGTACTCCTGACACTGTACTGAGTCTGGCCCTGCTTCACAGGTACATGATCTGGATTATGGGGCAGAGTGTACCCACAGCAAGTCTTCAGATGACACAAAACTGAGAAGCGTAACAGATACTCCAGACAATCACGCTGTCATTCAGAGGAACCTGGGCAGGCTGGAGAAATGGGCTGGCAAGAACCTCATGAAGTTCAACAAGGAGAAATCCTAAATCCTGCATCTGGGGAGGAAGAAACCTAGGTACCAATACAGTCCAGCAGGGGCACCAGCTAGAAAGCAGCTTGGCAGAGAAGGACCTGAAGGTCCTGGTAGACACCAAGTCTATATATAGTGCCAAGCTCTTTGCAGTGGTGTTCAATCACAGACCAAGAGGCAAAGGGAAAAAACGGAAACATGGGAGATTATGTCTGAACATCAGGAGACACTTCACTGTGTGGGTGACTGAACACCAGAACAGTTTTCCCAGAAAAGCTGTGGAATCTCCCTCCTTGCAAATATTCAAAACACATCTGGGCAACCTGTTCCAGGTCTACCTGTTTGAGCAGGTGGGTTGGACACGATGACTTCCAAAGGTTCTTGATTTTTATTATTATTTTATCTATTTTTTCTTTTATCTATTCTTTCTTTCTTTCTTTCTTTCTTTCTTTCTTTCTTTCTTTCTTTCTTTCTTTCTTTCTTTCTTTTAATTATCAATGGAAGGATAAAAGAAAATTGAGAGGTGAAGCTGTAGAAAGCCAGTTCTCCATTGCTTATTAGAGCAGGAAAAAAGGAAGTGTACAGTTAAAGGTTAATTTAGGACTTCATTATTTACTATTGCTTTGCACAGAGCCTCTGGCTTCTTAACAACAGCTAATGCGTTGTTGTTCTACTTGATAAGTTATTAAGTTTTAAACTTTTTCAGTTTCATGGAGCTTTGATTTTATTTTATTCTTTTGTAAGAATTTGCATATAGTTTTGTACATGTAAATAAGGATGCATTTAATAAAACAGGGAAGCTACAGTTGAATAGAGCCTGTAGGCACAGCTAATATAAAGAATGCTATACCAGCTGAAAATTGCTGCTGACTTCACACCAGTAAAAAATATAATTGTAAGAGCCATAGCCGCAAACATGGCTCTTACACGTCATATGAGTGACGCAGTATGTACATAAACTTCTAGGTTAAAAGAAGTGTCAAAAGCCTGCTGGGAGCAGAAGCATATTAAAGACTTGACTTCTTTCACTTAAACTGTCAGCTTCAGCACAAAGCTAATCTACAGAAAGAAAGCAATGTTTAAGAACTATTTTTCAGGCTTCACTTTCCTCTTCCCTTTCCCCTTCCTAATCCTTTTTTTTTCTTTTTTCTTTTTTTTTTTTTTTTCCTTCCCATTGTATAGCACATCCATTTGAACTTTAGTCAAACAAAAACATAAGAGTGATACTAAAATGTAAACTTTTTAAAGAAGAGACTTGGGTATAATATCTAACAATGGAGGTAGACACTCCATTTCTTGAAAACTCTTTGTACTCTGACTCCAGTATGTTCTTTATTTATATTCCCACAGCTATTTGTTGTCTGGGTTTTATCAGCAATTCACTACTTACTGGGTGTGATATTCTAGTTTCTATGAAAAGTTTGTACCTGTTCAGAGGAAACTGCAATACGTGATGGCCAATTCTCCTATTGCTTTAGCATAGGAGGTGGGGAAACTTGTCTATAAATGTGAAGAAATTCACAGCTGGAATTTTCTGGCATGAATATATGTATATATACAAAGATATGCATATACATATATAAAAGCAATTATTTTAATACTTAATTTTAAACAAACAACAACAACAAAAAAGGCTCATTCTTTCTAGGTATTTAGAAGCTATATTCTGCAGAACTGGAACTGAAATCATTGGGTTGGTGATGTTGCAGCTATTTAAGGAGATAATTTTACGTTCCTTGTAATCTTTGACATTGGAATCTATTTTAGGAAAATTCATGATATATTTGCTGCCTCGGTCCATAAAAAGGAAACTTTGAAAGAAAAGGTAATGTCCTGACTGTGGATAAAAAGCAACACTTGCTTGAAAGAATCTTGAACTCAAAAGTAACATTAAGATCTAGTTTAGAGAAAAAAAGGCTGAAAGCTTCTGAGTCGGAAGACTTAACGCACAAAAGAGTGTAGCTAAAAAAGAGACTGAGGAGAGGCAACAGGACAGAACTTTTATCAGTAGAATCAAGATCTGGTCTTTTCCATTAAGAAGGCTTGGCCTTTTGTAAAGTTAGAAGGCAGATGAAGCAATTGAATGAGACTTCGCAATCTTCACAGTTCAAGAAAACTGAAGTACCACTTATGCATTTTTTTTATTCCCTGGGGCAGGTATTATTGCAGGTAAGGTAAGGTGGTTGCATCTTTTTTTTTTTTTTCTTTTACACAAAAATTTCAGGAAGTGTAGTCTCTCCTTGAAGAACAGAAGCCAGTTGAGGACTTCATAAGAGACTGTCATGATTACTTAGGTGATCTACTTGTTCAGTGCACCAATGACCAGGAAGAGCAAAAAGTGAAGGTTAATGTTTTTAGCATTTGGAAAACAGAGCGTGACTTGCACGCATCTCTTCCTCCAATCTCTTCCTCCTGTCTCTCCTTCATTGTCCATGCAAGTTGTGGTGGTTTAACACCTGGAGGTAGCTCAACATCACTATGCTACTTTCTCTGTCCCTTCTCAGAAGGACAGGGGGAGAGAATAAAATGAAAAAAGCTCATGGGAAGACATAAGGACAGGGAGGTCACACACCAATTACCATCAGGAGAAATCCAGACTCAGCATAAAGGAGATTAATATAATTTATTGCCTACTGATAACACTAGAACAGTGAGAACTGAAAGCAGACTGAAAACACCTGTCCCCCAACCACCTTCTTCATTGTCCTCCCCTCAAGCAGTGTAGATGAACGGGGAATGGAGGCTGTGGTCAGCCCATGATGCTTCATCTCTGCCACTCCTTCATGGTCACTCTCTGACCCTGCTCCACGTGGTGTCCCTCCCACAGGATGCCGTCCCTCCTGAACTGATCCTGCCGACAAGCAGCAGCTCTTCAAGAACTGCTCCCACATGGCTCCGTACCACGGGGTCCATCCATTCCCCAGGAGCACACTGCTCCAGCACGGGTGGGCGGCAGCCCCCCCCAGACCCCCTGCTCTTGCGTGGGCTCCTCTCCATGGGCTGCAGCTCTGGCCCGGGGCCTGCTCCTGCGGGGGGCTCTCCATGGGCCGCAGCCTCCTCCAGGCCACATCCACCTGCTCCACCGGGGGCTCCTCCACGGGCTGCAGCGCGGAAATCTGCTCCATGTGGGACACATGGGCTGCAGGGGGACAGCCTGCTCCTCCAGGGGCCTCTCCACAGGGGAACTGCTGATGTGTGCCTGGAGCACCTCCTGCCCTCCTGCTGCACTGCCCTTGGGGGCTAAACGGCTGTTCCTCACTCTCCCAGCTGCTGTTACACAGCATTATTTTTTTTCTTTCTTAAATATGCTATCACAGAGGTGCAACCAATATCACTCAGTGGCCCAGCTCTGGCTAGCAGCAGGTTCCTTTTGGAGCCATCAGGAGCTAGCTTTTTTCTGACATGGGGCCACTTCTGGACTCCTCACAGAGGCCACCCCTGCAGCCCTCCAGCAAAAAACCTCGCCAATAAACTCAATGCAAGTGTACCACACCACAGAATTAATTTTGTGTATATTAAATGTGACCTTCAGAAGCCTCTATTGCTCACAGCTGCTGCTAACTGTAGGACAGAACCAGCTTAACCTACCTGAAAAGGGACAACAGGAAATGGTAGGTGGTACTGAGGAGGAATATTAATGACAGTATGAAGAAATTATTCTTTATTATTTTTTTTGTCAACTCAGATGCCATTGTCCATAAATATTACTTGCTGTCATACATAGGTTTAGGGAGAAGATACAAACCTAGAGGAAAACTGACGAAAGCAGGATGGGCTTTTAGGTGACCTGTAAAAATTTGCATCAGTCAGCTGGTGTCACATCTGTCAGAGCTTGCATTAGCCCACAGTACACAGATAGGGTCACTAAAACCAAGATAGGAGAGTAGAGAAACCATCAGCTTCTGATGGAATGATGTGGCTCTTCAATGAACAGCAAATCAGGCTTTTAGCTGCAAGTCAAACACAAGGTTGTCAGCAACCAGCTCTGAAATTGAGCTTCCCTCACTGAACATGCATTCCAATAGATTTTGAAAGAATCTAAAAGATTTTGAAAGAATACTAAAATTCTAGGATTAGAATTAAGGGAAGGAGATAGTGGACTGATGCAAGATGAGGTGAAAGCCAAATCCACTGTAAAACAACATTAGTGGTGGCAGCATTTTAAAATTTTGCATATAGAAAAGATACTTCCAGACCCCTTCCTGAAAAATAGATTAGTCACAGAGTGGAGGACTTTCTTTCCCTCTTTCTCTTTCTTTTCCTCTTTCTCTCTTTTTCTCTCTCTCTCTCCCTCTCCCTTCTCTCTCTCTCTCCCCCCCCCCCCCTTATCCTTCCCTTCTTCCTTTCTTTTCTGTCTATAACAGACCATAATTCTGGCAGTATCTCTGCCTGTATTTTTGAGATGAACAGTTTGCTTTAAGAGCAACTGTGAAAGATTCTTGTGCACATTAGTATACTTTCTGATTGCATCACTGGCAAGAGAAAAGCAGCAATGAAGTAGAAAACTCAGAATTGAATAATGGAGTTCATTAAGTGGGAAATGGAGGAGGAATGAAGGGGTCTATGGTGATAAAGTAGAATAAAAGGCCAAATAATCCTAAAAATAATGTTAACTTCCATTCCTAATGTAAAACATGGGATTAAATGATAAAGGCTTAGCAATGAGTTTACAGTAAAAGAATTTATATAGTAAAGACTTTTTCTATTAATTTAAAGCTGAGGCTCTGGTTGCATGTTTACAGATACATTGCTCTATTTATCTGAAGTCTGATTCTGGTACTTCTGGTTGCTAAGGTTAATAACTCAATTCAGGTAGAAACCTGATCATAGTTTATTTTATTTTATTTTATTTTTTATTTTTGCTGCATGCTTATTGCAGGGAAGATGAAACTTTTCCCTTTTTTCCATATCTCTGCTTACAGCCTTTCCTTTCTGTGTTTGCTCTACCTACCTTTCCTGGGTCCCACACAATAGTGTGGCCATTTGTTCTCCAAGGAAACCTTGATGTTTCTAGATTTGTTGGTCACAGAAGAAATTAAAACAACTTGATGGAATTACTTGTATGCATAGGACATCAGCATTGTTAGAAACAATAAAAGAAGCTATTACTGTGAAAAATTTCAGATTTCCCTGGAGCAGAAACTTGAGATGATTCAGTGGTAATTTTATAAATTAAAATTAATTTAAAAATAGACACAAATTTTCTCCCGTTTTGCTTTCCCTATGCTCAAAATAGTTATTTGGCCGACAAGTAATACGTTAGCAAGTTCTGGCAAACTTGGACACCTGGGCTGCATGGACCTATATAGAATGAAGCTTTTTGGAGACAGAAACTCTTTGGTGCTCCTGAAAACTGTATTAGGTTTACATGGCAAGGTTTTGGCAGCAGGGGGGCTAGGCTACAGGGGTAGCCTCTGTGAGAAGAGTTCAGCAGCTGCCCCATGTCAGAGCAGAGCCAGTTCCAGCTGCTCCAAAAGGGACCTGCCGCTGGCCAGAGCCAAGCCATGAGCAATGCTGGTTGTGCCTCTGGGAGAGCAGATTTAAGAAAGAATAAGAAATGCCATGCAACAGCTATGAGAGAGGAGTGAGAAAATATAGAGAGCACCAGCCCTGTAGACCCCAAGGTCAGTGGTGTTTTCCTATGCCACTTGGTGTGAGTACATAGATAAGGATGGAAAGGGCTGGGGGGCAGGGGGGTGGAGCAGGGGAGCCCTGCTCTTAGTTTCTCAGTGTTACATTTTTTTAGTTATAGGTAATAAATTATATTAATCTCCCTGGGCTGAGTCTGTTTGGCCTGAGGAATGAGACAGCAGTTGAGGTGGAGTTTAACTACCCAGCTGGGTAAAACCACCACAAGGAATCATAGCATTTTCATTGGAACAGTTTTCCTACTTGTTCCTGAGTTAATTGTCCTGGTTTTAGTTAGGACAGAGTTAATTTTCTTCCTAGTAGCTGGTAGAATGCTATGTTTTGGCTTAGGATGAGAAGAGTGCTGATAACACCCCGATGTTTTAATTGTTGCAGAGCAGTGCTTACACCAAGCCAAGGACATCTCAGCTTCTTGCTCTGTCCTGCCAACGGGCAGGCTGGGGGTGCAGCAAGAGCTGGGAGGGGACACACCTGGGACAGGTGACCCAAACTAGCCAAAGGGGTATTCCATACCATCTGACATCATGCTGGACAACATATAGGGGTGGCTAGCCGGGGGAGGGGGGGGCCGAACTGCTCGGGGCTAGGCTGGGCATCGGTCAGCGGGTGGTGAGCAATTGCATTGTGCATCACTTGTTTATACACATTATTAGTAGTAGTACTATTATCATCATCATTGTTATTATTATTATTGTTATTATTATTGTTGTTATTATTATTTTCCTGTCTTATTAAACTGTCTTTATCTCAACTCACGGGCTTCACTTTCCATTTCTCTCCCCCGTCCCAGAGAGGGAGGGGGGAGGGTGAGCGAACGGCTGTGTGGTGTTTAGCTGCCAGTCGGGTTAAACCACGACAGTTATGTATTACACCAGCATAAGTAAAAATGATTTAACCCCTCATTTATGGAGCAGATCTGTGGTCATAATATTTACAGTATTAATTAAGAAAACAGTACAGCCTGGCAAAATTTCAGAAAACAGACAGTCAAAATGGATACTCAATACCAAAATGGGCACAGAAAACAACTTTGTAGAAAATCTTATTGGCAGAATATCAGATTTGATTATAATCACATAGGCAAACTATGATAAGTTTCAAAAATCAAATGTATTTTTAGTTTAGGAAATCCACACAGGAGTTTCTACCAAACTTAAATTACAAAAGAGGGTCGGGGGTCCCAGCACAAAAAGGATGCTGATCTGTTAGAATGGGTGCAGATAAGGGCTACAGAGATGATCAGAGAGCTGGAGCACCAGTGCTCTTGTATGATGAAGGGAGAAAGCACCAGCTTTGTGAGACCCTCAAAAAGGAAAGGACAAGAAGTATTAGCAGAGTTTAGCTAAGCTGCAGTGCTATAAACATATCATTTGTTCAGATTAAGCAGAAATGTTGTCGTTGCTGTTCAACGAGAAAAAGCATTCTCATACTGCTTTCCCATTTTCTAACCTTACATCAAAGAAAGGAATGCGTCTTTCTGTTATACATCTTTTCCGTATCATGTTACTTATTTTCTATAAAAGTTTAATTCCATTCTTTTCTCAGGAGGATTTTGCACATTGTAATAACATTTTGCTGCAGTTACTCCATTCTCAGGGTCTGACATTTTATATTTTAAAATTCAAAGACAATTCCAAGCACTGAACTGACATTTTAAAGACTGAAAATTGCCTAGATTAAGTTATTAGAAAAAAAACCATATAACACAAATTTACATTTTATTCCTCTTCGGATAAAGTTTCTGACTGCAATCATACATTATTGAAAGCAGTGTCACCATTGAATCCTACACAGCTAGAACTTCATTAGTTTTAGTTAATTTAAAAGGTCAGAGACTATCCACAGATAAAAACATCCCACTTCAGAGAGAAAAAAAAATCTCAGATCTGAATTTGCTAGTTTATTTTCAGTTGGTTTCAGTTCAGGACTGATAACCAGATCTATTTTTAATAAAATCTTGTCTGTATACACTTTTGAAATTTGAACTCAAAATCATTACTCTGTAAAATATTTCATTCTAAAAGTATATGACTGAGCTAAATGTTGCTGTTCAATCCTCTTTTGCTTCCATTCATTTTGTATATCAACAGAGTGTTTCATAACAGCCTGGACCTCAGTCCAGATCACAGCTTGTCACCAGTACTGTCCCTCATGACTCAGTCTCAGGACAAGTTCTTTTTAACATTTTTATCAATAATCGGGATGGAGGGATTGAGCGCATCCTCGGTAATTTTGAAGATGTCACTGAGTTGGGCAAGAGTGTTGATTGCTTGAGGGTAGGAGATCTCTGCAAAGGGATCTGGAATCTGGATAGGTTAGATCAACGGTTTGTATCCAGTTATAGGGCATTCAACATTTCTGAATCTTCTTAAGACTCTTAGTTGCAGTAATTAGAATAAGCTTTCTGACATTTTCAACATTTGCAGAGTTAAGTCCTCATCGTGAACTCCAAAACCATGTTGACTGGCTGTCTTGGTTTCAGTTAGAACAGAATTAATTTTCTTCCTAGTAGCTGGTGGAATGCTGTGTTTTGGCTTAGGATGAGAAGAGTGCTGATAACACCCCGATGTTTTAATTGTTGCAGAGCAGTGCTTATACCAAGCCAAGGACATCTCAGCCTTTCGCTCTGTCCTGCCAACAGGTAGTCTGGGGGTGCAGTAAGAGCTGGGAGGGGACAGACCCAGGACAGGTGACCCAAACTAGCCAAAGGGGTATTCCATACCATCTGACGTCATGCTAAACAATATATAGGGGTGGCTAGCCGGGGGGAGGGGGCCGGACTGCTCGGGGTTAGGCTGGGCATCGGTCAGCAGGTGGTGAGCAATTGCATTGTGCATCACTTGTTTGTACATATTATTATTACTTTCCTATTATCACCATTGTATCATTATTATTATTATTATTATTTTGTTATTATTATTTTCCTGTCTTATTAAACTGTCTTTATCTCAACTCATGGGCTTCACTTTCCATTTCTCTCCCCCGTCCCAGAGTTGGAGGGGGGAGGGTGAGCGAACGGCTGCGTGGTGTTTAGCTGCCGGCCGGGTTAAACCACGACACTGGCCCAACAGGATACAAACCACAGTGCTACCACTCACCTCTAGTAGGGTGTACCGGGACAGTTTTAATCAAAGGAGTTATGACTGAACTTTATTTGTGAACTATATGGAAGAGGAATTACATTTCTCTTTTAGGGTCCTTAAGCACAAATAATAATGAATTAAACTCCTCTATCGATGTGAAAATATTAACTGACATCCAAAGGCCCTCCCACACTTGTTTAATTTTTGGACCATCTAATGGAAAATGGTATTTTGAAAATATACTTGGAAAACAGGACCTCCATCCCAAAGCTGACCAACCTTTTTTAAAAATAGTAATTGCTCTTACTTTTTGCTCTTTCCCATAGTTATCATAACAGTATATTATGGTTTACTTTTTTTGTTTGTTTTTGTTGTTTTTTTTTACGAAAAGAAAATAATAGCATTTTATTTTTTAAGTATGGCTAAACAATCATTTGGCCATTTTTTGGTTAAGATTGCTAAAGATAATGTTTTAGTCTGTCTACATTGTCACGCAGAAAAAATAAGAAAGAACGCATGAAACTGTATTTTAGGTTTGCATGTCCTGTGATTGTGTGCTCTCTGTCATTCTCTATCAAAAATTCCCACTTGAGTCAGTGGCACGTACACCCATGTTACGCTATTATTACATCTCATAACTCATATAATTTCTCTATATTCGTTCTTCTAGAGCCAAGATGAGATGGCAGCATCCTCAGACTGTCTCCAGTGTGAGTTGTTGCAATTATAGCTGTTTGTTCATATCAGTTATAAAAACTGAGAACACGGTGACACACCCTGCCTGTGGTCAGGAAAGCCCCAGCAATCTTCCCTGGTCCTCTTGAAGATTCAGCCTGACTCATTACCTCATGATCATGGAGCTGTCGATAGGACCTGTCACCATCCCCATGCCAGCCATGCCTGCAGGCTGTGGGGCTGCAGCCCCGCCTGTGCTGTGGGACCCCATTGTTTCTGCCTTGTCCTCACTCCTGGAACAGCCTCATTCTTGTTGATACTTGACAAGGTCCTGCAGCAAACATGCAATGTTTTCTGTAATCCTGGGTAAAAACTGAATAGAGCATTTTGTCCAATATCCACATAAATTGTTATCTCAGAATGCACTTGTATTTGTTAAACCTTTTTTCTCATCAATAATGCATTTGAGCATTGAAATATTTTATTGTAGTTGTCCTTCGAGATAAAGAGATGCTCAGACACAGTATTTGTGTTAAGGAAACACAACTACTGTAAATAAGCAATATGTATGATATGTATATATAACAGAACTGAATTGCCATATTCAGACGTATAAAAGAAAGCACAGCATCTACCTCAGCTTGGATGTAAGTACATCAAAGTAACAACATCTTCCTAATGTTATAAATTCCGAGTCAATTTAGCTTTTCAATTTAGCTTTTCAATTTCAATTTTCAATTTAGCTTTTTTTTTTTTTTTTTTTTTTTTTTTTTTTTTAGCAGGTGGAATATCTGGTAATTTTTCCCCCTTTTTAAACCAGAGGTCCCTCCTCAAACCTCCCGAGACTAAGGATCTGCTTTGTCTCTGACCCATTCCTGGAACTTCTTTTTATACAAAAAAAGTTCCAAAACTCCTGTCTGTGCCTGTATCTAAAGGTGTCTTATGACTGTTATCCCACCCACAAATACTTAGAACGATCACTTCGGTCCTTCACCAGCCGAGTCCCTCGCAGAATATTGGAACCACGGTTAGAAGACCTCCGCACTCACTTCGGAACTGAGTTCCATCTCAATCACACCCTTACACACAGGCACACAACCGAACACACCCAACCGAACAGCATAGTCACGAAATGATAAATCTTCATTCGGATCTTCGTGCGCAGAATTACGGGTTTAAACCAGAGGAGGGGAGAGCTCCTTGTTCTTTACTTGCCTCTTATGTTCGTAATCCTGCTGGGCTCCGTACTGCTCCTGGCAAAGGGCCACAACAAAACAAGGGTGGGGGCACCTCCCTTAGCCGTTCACAGCCTCGGGACCCAAGAGGATCATGTCGGGGTCACCAAATTGTTATAAATACCGAGTCAATTTAGCTTTATAAGATTTATTTATGGGGTCAATAAAAGGCAAGTAAACAGCGCTGGGTGCGCGGGGAGTCTGGGCTCCTCCAACACACACACGTTACATCAGGCATCTGGTTTTTATGCTCCTAGGCTCCTACATATTTATTACTACTTCTAGGAAAGGCAGGGTTATTATATTTAGTTCCTGGAATCCGAACCCTCCCACTGGTGCATGCGTATCAGTCTCCAGTGGTCCCTCCGGGGGTCTCTCATGCTGAAGGCTCATACTCTTCCTCCCAGGCTCTGTCCTTGTCCTTCTCCTTTGTCCATCTTGGCCAGATGTCAGAGACTTGCGCAGCATCCCATGCAGTAGTCACAATAGTTAGCAGTTATTCTGAACCCCCCCTAGATATCAGAGACTCAAGGTTTACCCTTCAAGCCCTCTATTGACAGGAATTGCTGGAACATTCCTTACACTAAGGAGAAAGAGATGTTTGTTTTTGGTTTTTTTTTTTTTCCTGTAAACATGTCCAGTTGTTATTGTGCATGACTGTTGTTTTCCCCTAGTGGAAGTTAAAAATGAAAGATTAAATATAATGTGTGGTAACCAAAGGAACTGGTGAATTTCAGCAACCTAAACTCACTTCAGTGTTGTTAAATTCTTATGTTGTACTACCCACCCGTTAGGAATATTTCTTCTTCATTAACATGGTTGGTGAATACAGTTTTCTGGTTCACTGAAGTTTGATTTCAGTAATTTACTCTCTTCTGAAATAGTTTTTATTTGTTTTAAAAATTTCCCCCTCAAGGTTTCAAAATTCTCAACATGCCTGGTTCTTTTAACTGAATATCTATAAACCTCTTCTCAAGTATACATGCTGGAAACCATTAATAATTTAAAAATATCTTAAGAAACGATCAGAAAAACCTGTTGTGATTACTTTCTTTCTGCCAGTAGTGATATAATAAATAATCCTTGCTCATTTTATAAATTAAACAAATAATAGCTCAAAATTTCTCAGTAGATTCTGGGAATAGAATGAGTGAAATATTTCCATGTTTCTTGGTCAATGTTTGCTGTATTTTAAAGTTTTGTGGCTCTTCCTTCTTCCACTGTAAGTAATAATAGATACTCTTTACTTACACATCCTTTCCACTCACTCTGTCTTTTTTTTTTTTTTTTTTTTTTTTTTACCTTAACTCATTTTCTAAGCTGAAAGATCCAGCTTCAATTAGGATTTTTTTTTTTTTTATTTAGAAGCTTTTCCATCTTTCTGATTATCTTATCACTATAACATGAAGTATGAACACACATTGGGGCACCAGGAACTGAGTCACCCAGAAGTGAAAATGATTAAACTAATTTTTTGTTTGTTTGTTTTCTGGTGTAGATGATTATATGAGCTTCACCAATGCAACTGATGCCTAGGGCAAGGAAGTCGACTCCACGCCTCAGGACTGCCTCCACCAAGACAGAAAGAAGGGTGATTGTTGTAGGTGACTCTCTTCTCAGGGGAACAGAGGGCCCTATTTGTCGGCCTGACCCTGAAACATGGAATTAGAAATTAGAGAGCGATTGATTAAGAATGAATATATGCTACATTTGCGATGTACTGTGCCTGTGCTGCGCTTAGACCTCCAGATAACAGGAGCCCCTCGGACCCCGAGAACCAGATCAAAACAACCTCATGGTTCGGACTGTGACCAAGGGCTCAGAGATAAGGAGGACTGTTCTTAAAAGGACAAGATAAAGAATGTCAAACATGCAAGGCCTCGAGATAACAGGAGCCCCTCAGTCCCGGACAACCGGACCAAACCAACCTTATGGCCCAGATTGTGACCAAGGGCTCAGAGAGCATGCGCAAGGAGACGAGGTAAAAAGTTCAACCCTGATGAAGATATCTTACTTCATCCTCATGACCCTCAGTGCCCACCGCCAGAAGGCACCGCGCAAGTGCAGAGGGGAGGAGTTTATGGAAATGACTTCTTGTAGCTAATTTTAATACTAAGCGGGGACAGGTTATGAATATGTATAGGCATACTGGAAAACCTCATGCATATGTAAATCTTTACTGCATATAACCAAAGCAAGCTGCTGTGTTAGGGGCACACGACTTTGGTGGGACTAGCCCCCGTGTCGCCCAGCGCTGCATAAACATACCTACTTTACAATCTTACTGATTGTGGAGTCAGCTTTCTGTGAGTCAACCCTACCTGTAGGGAAGTCTGCTGCCTCCCTGGGGCCAGGGTCAGGGACATTACCAGAAAACTTCCCAACCTGGTTCGCCCCTCTGACTATTATCCTCTTTTGATAGTCCAGGCTGGCAGTGATGACATTGAAGAGAGAAGCCTGAAGACTATCAAACGGGACTTTAGGGGACTGGGAAGGTTAGTGGATGGAGCGGGAGTACAGGTGGTGTTTCCATCTATCCCTATGGTGGCAGGGAGGGGTACAGAGAGGACACGGAAAGCCCACCTGATAAACACGTGGCTCAGAGGCTGGTTCCAACACAGAAATTTATTTTTTTTTTGACCATTGGGCAGTTTACTTGGCACCCGGCCTGATGGTCGCAGATGGGTCCCTATCTCTAAGGGGAAAACGGATCCTAGGCCAGGAGCTGGCAGAGCTCATTGAGAGGGCTTTAAACTAGGTAAGAAGGGGGACGGGGCTGAAACAAGGCTTGTTGGAGCTGTGCCAGGGGTAACAATGGCAAGGCTGGGAGAGAAGGCAATGGCCCAGCTGAAGTGCATCTACACTGATGCACGCAGCATGGGTAACAAACAGGAGGAGCTGGAAGCCATCGTGCAGCAGGCAGGCTACAACTTGGTTGCCATCACGGAAATGTGGTGGGACCACTCACAAGACGGGAGTGCTGCAATGTCTGGCTATAGTCTCTTCAGAAGGGACAGGCAGCATAGAAGGGGTGGTGGTGTGGCTCTCTATATCAGAGAGAGTTTTGATGTTGTGGAACTTGAGGCTGGGAATGATAAGGGTGAGTCCCTATGGGTTAGGATCGGCGGGAAGGCCAACAAGGGAAGCATCCTGGTGGGGGTCTGTTATAGACCGCCGAACCAGGATGAGGAGATGGATGAGGAATTCTACAGGCAGCTGAGCAGAAGTTGCGAAATCATCAGCGCTTGTTCTCATGGGGGACTTCAACTTCCCAGACATATCCTGGAAGCACAACACAGCCCAGAGAAAGCAGTCTAGGAGGTTTCTGAAGAGCGTGGAAGATAGCTTCCTGACACAGCTGGTTAGTGAGCCTACCAGGGGAGGTGCCCCACTAGACCTTCTGTCAGAGACCTTCTGACAGAGAAGGACTGGTGGGAGATCTGTTCTGTTTCTTCAGAACAGATTCACCGGGAGAAAAAAAAAATAAAATAAAAAAAAAATCCTAAATTGTTCTGTTTAGTTTCTTGTTGATTATTTTTCTTTCCTTGTGGAGTTTATTCTATTTATATATATATAATTTTTTCTATGTGCTATGTAGGGGTCTCATCAAAAGAGAACATTTTTCTCAAGCCATCTACTTCAAACTTAATTTTAAAAATGAGTATCAAAAGGTCTGATTGATGTTTTCAAATTACTGTATTTTTACATCCTTCTTAGTCTGTATAGCTTTATACTCTGCCTAGAGAAGGTGAAATATGGAGACAGAATTTATATAACAGTAGCTATTTTCCACTGTGTTTTAATTTCTCTGTCTGGAAGGCAGTTGTTGTTTTTAGCTTGAATGACCTTGCTCACTAGCTTATTCTATCATAAACTCTACATTGCCAAACCTAGGATTTGTTTCAAAGAAAAAAAGATATAACCATATTTTAATTCTGTACCAAAGTGAAGAGCATCACCTGTCATCAAAGTGCCATAAAACTCATTGCGTTATCTTTCATACACAAAAACTTGCACGTAATATTGATGGAGTCTGGTTTGCTTCCAGGCAGGTGGGAGGTATAATTTCATTTTCTGTATCCTCTAAAATCAAAATTCTAGCTACAATTTTTCCTTACAAAATCTTTCTGATTTTCCAATACAAATTTATAGTAGTTATTTAATAATATTTAATCATATGTTTGGATGTATGTCATCTGTCACCTGCAGCAAAGTGTATGTCTATAAATGACTGGGGCGGGCAAAAATTGCCATAATTGATTAGGTTAGCACTTCATCTACTGAAGCATCCTTTGTGATGGTGATCAGTAACTGAAACTAAAGAGAAAGTTGAGTGAACTCCACAGAACAGGACAGACAAAGAGTCTGGCCTGTGTACCAGTTCTTTTTTTTTTTTTTTTAATGAATAAAGGCATTTAAGGATGCCTTCACCATATGTGTAGGCACTCAATCTTTCAAGCAATATATTGAGAGTATGGGCAAACACTGTGGATGTTCCAGTTCCCTTTAACTTCTGTGTTCTTGGATAATGACCACTTCATTTTCAGTGATTTATATTATGTGTACTATGAATTTGGAAGTCATGGCTCAGCTTCACAGTGAAAAAAAAGGTGTGCTTGTTTGTTTGTTTTTCCCACATTATACTGGTTAACATTTGTAAATAATTTAATAAGCTTAGATGACATCAGCAGTAATTTTATTCTACTTCTTATGCCTACCTAAATTATGAAAAAAACTTGAGAGGAAACTTCAGATAAAAACCTAACACTTGTATAATATTTTAGTTTTCACCTCTAAATGTCTTGTATGCTTTCACAAGATTTCCTAAGGAGCAAAGGAAAAGAACAGGAAAGGGACAACTTTATTCACTGTTCAAGAATAGTCAAACCAGAATTTTGCATTGATTAGTAATCAAAACCTCCAACTCCTTTCAAGTTTTAGCTTTAGAACCACTGATATTAGTCATTCATTAAGTAAATAAGCTAATCACGTTGAATTGCAGAAGGATGTATTTAGGGAGTTACAGAATTACAGAATTGTGCAGCTCAGAGGAAGGTACAGCTCCATCTCTGAGGCACAACCAACAGCAAGGCTCTGGTGCATGCACAGCACACATATGCAATCATATGCAATACACACTGCATACACAGAAGGAGGCAGTTGTCAAAGGAAGTCATACCTGGGGAATGAGTAGACATCTAAGATAATCCAGAAGGGCTTCCAATGTGATTTACTAAATTAATAGGAAAGGCACAGGGTGAGATGTACTGAGAGGTGACAGGTCTCGCTGAAAAACAATCAAGTTGATAATTTACTTAGGTACAGTTTTTACTCTCTTGTGTCTTTGTTCTTAACTCCAGAGTATGGAATTCACCCAAAATTATGCATGGGTACAGCTACTGAACAGAACAACAGACTTAAGTATCAATGTTATATACACTCTATATAATGCTCTATGTATTCCATATGGTCTATACTAACTTAGTGCAAGCATAAATGCTCTAAGTATTAATTATCTTCTGTAAACTTTTAAAGTAAATTTGCATTGAAGTCAGTCCTACAGGATGTCTATTTTACTCAGTAGTAAAGGAGTTAGAAGGCTGTTTACTTTTTTTTCAACTTGTAGTGCATATTTGCACTACATAAAATGAATAATAATTACTGATACTAGTAATTCCTCCAGAAGCCCTTTTGCATGTGAACATGTGAAGTTATTAATCATTGAGATTCATGTGTGAAATTGACATATATCCTATTATTTTTAACGTTATACAAAATATGCATTCAGAGGCACTGTTCACTCTGAGGTCCCAGTTCACAGGCACTTGGGGCACATACTCATAGAAAACTTGGATTTCAGCAGGTTCGTCACTGCTGGTGGTCTGTCAGAGATCTCTCCTGGTTGTTGTTCTCTGGAATGCCCTCTTGCTTACTGAGTCTTGTTTCCAGCTCTCTACACATTCCATTGTTTTGCCTATGACAGGCTTTATATTTTATCTAAAGTACTAACTCTCCCCCTTTGTTCTCTTCCCATTACTCTTTTTCCATATTCCCATCTAGAGGAGGGTGAATAGAAAAAATCCAAATAGCCTTTGAGCTAGCCAGAGAGCCCTGCTTTTGTCTACCCATTGGACAACTTTCAATTCTGCAGCAAATTTACATAATTTTCTTCTTTCCTTCTCTTTCATAGAACTGTAGAATCATACAATGGTTTGGGTTGGAAGGGACCTCAAAGATCATCTAAGTCCAACCTCCCTGACACCTCCCACAAGACCAGTTTGCTCAAGGTCCCATCCAACCCAGCCTTAAATTCTTCCACGGAAGTGGTATCCATAGCTTCTTTGAGCAACCTGTTTCAGTTCCTTACCATCCTTACAGTAAAGAATTTCTTCCTTATGTCTCATCTAAACCTACCCTATTTTTGTTTTAAGCCATTACCTCTTGTCCTATAACTACACTCACTGACCAAGAGTCCCTCCCCAGATTTCCTGTAGGCCCACTTTAAGTATTGGAAGGCCTCTGTAAGGTCTCCCTAGAGCTGGGGTCCCAAGTGGGTTCTCATGAGAACAGAGCAGAGGGGGAGAATCACCTCCTTCAACTTGAGGGCCACACTTCGTTTGATGCATCCTAGGATACAAGTATCCTAGGCTGCAAGTGCACATTACCAGATCATGTTGAGCTTCTCATCAACCAGCTCCCCCGGGTCCTTCTCCTCAGGGCTGCTTTCAATCCATTCTTTGCCTAGCTCGTATTTGTGTTTAGGATTTTCTCGGCCCAGATGCAGGACATTGCACTTGGGATGACTAATCCTCATGAGGTTTGTACAGGTGCACCTCTCAAGTCTGTCAAAGTCATTCTGGATGGCAAGACCTTCCTTTCTGAATGGCAAAGACTTTCTTTAAGTCTTTCAGATTATTTCTTCTGATTGAGTTTGCACATAGCTGGCCTTACACAGTTTGATTTTGTAGTTGTTTTATGATGCATCTTTTTGAAGATATGTTGACAAAATCTGCAAAAAATACCTTTCCAGATTTCTAACTTCTTTCTTTCAAAATATTTAAACAATTACTAATGACAGATCTGGAAATAAGATTATTAGGGTATGAAGATATGATTGCATAATAATGTTCTTCCTCTCTTATCCTCTTGTAGTTGCAATTACAAAACAGAGCTAACTTTTGGGAAAAAAAAAAAAAAGAAAGAAAAAAAAGGTGGTGTTCTTGTTTGCTAACTTACATTCTTACTTTTAAATCAATCCTAAATCCATATTCCTGCACTGAACTGTGAAGTACCGTGCTCTGGATGATGTTATCTTTCAAGTTAAATAAAAAAATAAATCTGAATATTCATAGTCTAGATCACGTACATGCTTTCAGAAAGCTTAGGTTCCTAATTCAAGGCAAATTCCAAATTTTACTTTACCTGTATTTTATTTCACTGACTTTCACTGGGTGGTAGTTTTGGTTACATCTTCCAGCTCACTGAAGAGTTAAGCAACTGTTATGTTTGTCCCATGTCTGAGTTTGTAGAGGTGGGTTATACTTCAGTAAACAAATACTGTAGGAAAAATGTATCAATACTAAGTAATTTAAATTTAATTTAAATATATATGCATATATATATTTTTTCCTTTGAGCTTAGCAAAACTTCCAGAAATCAAGTGGAAGAGCCCAATTTTATCTCGAGTGCTGCTTTTGAGGAGCAGGATAGAGCTCTGCTAGATATTAATGATGTAGTAATAATAACTATAAAAATGCTGCAGTCTTTAAACATGTTTAAAAATACTAAAAAATCCCAAGTCAGACAAAATCAAAGAAAGAAACTTCCCATCTTTTTCTGCAGCATTCCCAGAGCAGATAAGCCTTTTAATAATTTATTCTGGAGATCACAGTTTGGAAGGGAATACAAAGAATTCTGCTGCCAATGTTGTCACACTGTATTCAGATCAGCTTGCTGAGATAGGACACATGCTTCCCCTCTCCAGACATGCTGAAATAGAATGCATTCTTTCTCTAAACTGTCACAGCTAAATAGCCATGTGTGATTTCATTTACAGTGATGACTTCTTAATGTATTTTTCTGTACATAGTAGATTAAATTTTCCTCTTTGTCAGTGTCAATAGGAATTTCATAGATGCACCGGGGAAAAATGTCTAGAAATATTGTTTCTACCTATGCACATCTGCTTCCCAAGTCAACTATTTCTAAAATGTAATATTAAACACTGAATAACACCCTTTTCACTTTACATGATTTTCCATTTGACCCCCTCATAGTAGTATTGGACAGTGAGGTCTAGGTTAACAAATTTGTAATACCTTATCTGTGGGATTAGATTTGGATTTACATACTATAAATATGAAATACAATTCTAGTGAAATCAATAATGTGGTCTACTAAGTATTCAAACACATTATAAATGTTTGTATACATATGAATGTTCATTTATATACATATTTAAACAGATAAATATATTACATAATCTTTTTCAAAAATGCATATACACTAGTTGTACACAAATTTTACAGGAGTTTGCCAGTCCTTGGTGTATCTTTCAGACTAAACCAAGACAGATTAAATATTGTTCACAAGTAATAAAATGTTTTTCCTTCAAGCCAGTTGGTTCTCCAGCTGTGTCTGCATGAGTATTTTTCTGGAAGGCAATGATTAAACAGGTTAAACTTCTCTACACACTGTGCAAAACACTAGTAAGTACTACAGGTGGAAAACTGAGCTATTGAGAAAGAATTTTACTTGTACTAATTGCTACAGACACATAAAAAGGTAAGAAAACAGGAAAAAAATATCTCACTCCTCACTACCCCTGACTGACTGACTCAGTACCCTTGTAGGCAATCTCAGGGATCATTTGGGCTACTAGAAAATTTGGAAGCAGTGGCAGAAAGAATGCTTTGATGCTCAGTTCCTGAGGTGCTTCTTGGGATACATTGACTAGCCCATTAGCAATGTGGCAGAAGGAAAGTGAGCTATGCCAGTGTTGGGTTAGTGGCAATGTTGATGCTTGAAAGGAGACACACTTCTCTGTGAGTCTGATGTGGGGCTCTGCCTGAGTATGGTGGGGCTCCCTTCCCCAATGGCCCCTCGGGGCTCACCCTAGGGTAGAGATAGCCAGGGTGCCTGGAGGCAGGTTGGCATACTGGCAATATTCTGGGTACAAGCAAGGTTTGCTTCTTCTGAGCTGCATCTAAGCATTGTTATAGGGCT
Organism: Netta rufina; assembly: GCF_964035555.1. Lineage (NCBI taxonomy): Eukaryota > Metazoa > Chordata > Aves > Anseriformes > Anatidae > Netta > Netta rufina. The sequence continues at coordinate 12,682,915 of NC_140139.1, forward strand.
TCTCAGATTTACAAATTCCCTGTTCTGGATAAGTTTATATGAGTACATGAGGAGAGGAAACAAACAAACAAAAAATATTCTCTCCTAGTCCCCATCAAGATACATGAATATCTCTTTCTGAATTCTGCCATTGTGATTGTACCCAAAGAAAAAATCAAAGCTTTTTTATCAAAAAGTTTTCCCAGCTTTTACACATTTGAGATCCCAGGAAATGAAAAAATGGGTAGGGAAGTTGATCATTGAAGAAAGTTGATCGTTGAGAGAAGTACTGCCAACTGAAGATTTTAGAAGGGAGTTCTTGTCAAAGATTGATTCAATTAAAACTTCCCGTTATTACATATGTAAATATGAATGTGGTTTATAACTGAATATAATTAATATAGTTGTTGTTTTTTTGTTTTCTTTTGTTTTTACAAAGCCTTATATTTAGTGCTGGATGATGTCCTCTTCCTAAATAGGAACAGAAATTAAAGCAGATGTGAAGTGGTTTGAAGAGCTGTCTGACAAACTACAAAATAGCCCATGTAAAATTATTATTGGCTAAGAGGAACCACTAAAAAGGACAGTACTCTTTGGTTAAGGGAAGAGGAGGTCAAGGCTGGGGGTGATCAGAATTAGTAGTCAGGCATTGGAATGGGTTTCCCCCTGTGTCACTGTCCCTGGGGGTGTTAAGGAAAGGTTGGACTTGGTGCTTAGGGACATGATTTTATGGGTAATATTGGTAGTAGGGTTGTGGTTGTACTGGATGATCTTGGAAGTCTTTTCCAACCTTGATGGTTCTATGACTCTATGATTCTAAGGCAAGCACAGGGCTGTTCATCCACTAGACCCTGCAGTACCAGAGACAGAGGGTGCTCAATGAAGCTAGCAGGATATTTATACAAAGCAGATATACATAAAAAAATAATTAAATAGTAAAGTTCACAAAAACATTGCCAGAAGAGGCTAAGTCAAAAAGTGTAAGAACATTCACAAAGGAATTGAGCAAATCCTTGTCCTGTGAATTCAGAAACAAGAGGAAGAGACAAGGATATGGCCTTTTCCTTCTCTATTCTCATGCACGTGAGTGGAACTGACCCACCTGTGTGTTTCTCTGAAGGGCCTCTCCCACCCCCAGGAGACCAACATTGCCTTACAGGTCCCACTGACCTAACACAGTAGAACATTTTTCATTTTCTAGCAGTACATATTTCTAGAGTGATTCCATAAGTATCAGATCTGGTTCTTCTGGTTAATTGATTTAATTCAGATTTGCTGAATTCCTATTTTGTTAATGGCGTTTATTTTATTATTTTATTATTTTATTATTTTATTATTTTATTATTTTATTATTTTATTATTTTATTATTTTATTTCATTTTATTTACCTTTAATTGCTAGTCCTTCCTTTCTTGATGGAACAAAATATAATTACTGAATACATCATTTCTTCATCTTATATTAAAATGACAAGAATGATGATTTTTAAATGGCTGTTTTTTTATTGCTGTATTAAGGATGTGGTAGTGAATGTGGTAAAGGAAACGTATGGTGCCTAAGTCCCTGTCTTTTTCTGTGCTTCGCTGGCTGATTTGTTAAGTGCAAATCTGATTGAATTTTTGAAGAAATGTGTTGACTACTAGCCTGATGCATCACAATCTTGTAGGGCATTGTGAAAGACCAAAATTAAAGACACATAATTCACATAAAAGAATCAGAGCTGCAGATAAATGCAGGAAACAAATAAAAGATTCTTGTTCCCCAAATTCAGCAACATTTTGTAGGTATAGTGCAAGTGTAGGTGTGAAATTAAGACTTTCAATAACTGTGATTTCTTTTCTAGTAATGAGTCAAAACACTCCCTATAAAATATTTTAATTTTGCCTAACCTGTGCCTGACATGTCTATATCCATATTTTTTTTTTGCCTGTGGTCAGTCAGAGTGGTCTACTTGGACCAATTGTAGAGAATTCTGTGGAAAAAATAATATTTTGTCACTATCTTGAAACTACTTGCATTAATTATGAGAACTTTTAATGAGATAATCCAAGAGAAAACTAAAGCTTCTTCGCTCTTGTAAGTTTTTAAGTGAGATGAATGTGACTTTGAAGATCACAGAATTGTAGGGGCTGGAAGGGACCTCGAAAGATCATCGGGTCCAAACCCCCTGCCAAAGCAGGTTCCCTAGAGCAAATTGCACAGTTAGGCATCCAGATGGGTCTTAAATATCTCCAGAGAAGGAGTCTCCACAACCTCCCTGGGCAGGCTGTTCCAGTGCTCCATCACCCTCAATGAAATAGATATTTTTTCTTCTTTGAAAAGTTGAAGTATTTTTTCTTGTTGTTTCATTTTGTTTTGTTTTTTCCTTCCAAGTATATTTATTTCTGGTTAAAGAATGAAAGCACTCTGTTCTCTTCCTTACATATCCAAATGTCAGCTTATCCTATGTGGAAAAACTCACTATTTGTATAAAAACAAAAACCTGATTTTAGGAATGGATCTCTAAGATAGAGGCATATGGGTCAACAAAAAGAAAAATGCCAGGGGTCAAAGTCTCCTTTCATGAAATTACACTGAATTTATTGAAGCAACAAGTTGAAACGTATCTTCACGGACATAGTTTTTTAACAGTATCCTTCAGACAAAAAAATTTACTGAAAGAGCAGCATGGATAACTGGTTTGTATTTTACTTAATTTTTTCAAGAGTTCAATAGACATCAAATTTTGAATGTGAAAACATACCAAGTAACTATTACATAACTAAATTGTTCAGATGTCCATTATGGTTAACAGCTAATGTTTAACTCTTCTCATTCATTCTGCTCTGCAGACTCTTAAAAGAGGCACATGCCATAAAACTCCCAAGAGACAAATACTTCTACATTACACTGTATTCTACTTCAGAGTTATTAATGTGATGCTAGTGTCAAAATGATGATTCATGCACAAGCTTTATACTTAAGTCATTGAGAAGCTTTGTGTATGTATATATGTACATCATAGATAGAATCACAGTAAAATTAATGACAGTAGATTAACTACATGGGCCCTAAAACAGCAGTAGTCCTTTTTAAGAATGCTCGTGTGAAATTGTGAATCCTGCTCAGAGTATGATTGGAAAGGAAATTAGGTGTGTATGAAGTATCTGCTATTCATTGGAAAAAGCTCTGACTTCGCTTTGTTGGAGTGACTTCCCAAGCCATAACATTTTGAAGTGTCAAACCCATGACTAAATTTCTGAAGTTTGGTAAATGATACATTCCAGCGTGATTGGTCAAAATTTATCTCAGATAGGTTCCCTACAGGTACTTTTGCAAATTTATTTAGATTTGGTGCCTGCCTTTATGTAGATAGATAACCCTAAACTCATTGTGTCATCCAGACTTTTCTTGCTTCTAACACTACAAGAGCTTAAAAGCAAAGCAAAGCAGCCTGGTCAATTGTTCAGACACAGACTGCAACAAAACTTGGCAGACACACCTTTTTCTGATTGTTTGCACTCCTTCATCTAGAATTCCCCAAACACATTCAAGTTTATGGCTAGAATTTTAGAATTTATAGTAGGTCTTCTTCCTATGTTACAATCAGTTTTATGATATGTTTTAAAACAAGACAGGGGGGAGCTCCCCAAACTTCCCACAGTAATAGGACTGAATTGCATTTTTGTGGCCATTAGATATAGCTGAAAAGAGGAATAAGAAATGTATGGCTCTAGTTTTAAATCACATTGTGCTGGTTCTGAAATTCCATCCTTAAATGTTATACTTCCTACCCTTTGTTTGGCTGCTGGCTTATATCTCATCTTAACCTGGATTATTTATTCAGAATCCTTAAATGCAGCAGAACTTTATTGTGTTTATACTATACAAAATGCTCAACAGGATAATGAGTAGCTTATATTTTGTAAATTTCATAAATCCTGTAATAGCACCTTTCTGCTGACACAATATGAAGTGCTTTTGGACATAAACACATCAGTGAACTGAACATATTAAACAAATATCTACAAATCTAACACCATGAATTCTTTACTTTTCAAGCTTTATCACACCAATTCTTTCCTCCATATGTCAAAACAGTTTGTTTTCTCTCCTGAGGACAAAAGTCCTTTCAATGTTACCCCCTGAATCTTGAAAGAAGTAGAGAATTCTGAAGAACTGCCAACAACCAAAGAACTGTTAGTAATGAGGTACATCACAGGAGAAAAACACAAGCTGAAACAGAGAACTTCCTTTTGCCCCACCTGTGAAGATCAAGCATGCAAAGATACTCAGGTCCCATTCAGATCAAAAAGTTGTTCCTACATAGAGAGTAGTGATATAATCCTTGCACATACATTTACTTTTCTTCGCATGGCCTGTGAGAAGTATGCACAATTCTGGGTGAGTTCCTGTTATGGTTTAGCCTCACACAGCCACTTGCTCACCGTCCCCAGGTGGGATAGAGAGAGAATCGGAAACGTAAAAGTTCAAGAAGTCATGATCTGAGATAAAGACAGTTCAACAGGTAAAGCAAAAGCCACACACAAGCAAAGCAAACCAAGGAGTTCATTCAATACTTCTCATTGGCAGGCAGGTGTTCAGCCACTCCCAGGAGAGCAGGGCCCATAACACGTAACAGTTCCTTGGGAAGACAAACACCATCACTCCAAATGTGTCGTGTCGTCATCTCTCCCACGTTTTCCTCCAGCTTTTATTGCTGACCGTGACACCACATGGCACGGGACATCCCTTTGGTCCATTTGGACCAGCTGTCCTGGCTCTGCCCCCTCCCAGCTCCTTGTGCATCCCCAGCCTCTTTGCTGGTGGGGCAGCACAAGAAACAGAAAAGTCATTGTCTCTGTCAAAGCACTGCTCTGAAATAACATCAGTGTGTAAACACCACTATTTTCATCAAAAATCCAAAACACAGCATTGTGTGAACCCTTACAAAGAAAATTAACTCTATCCCAGCTGAACACTTTGTGTGGGGCCATTCAATAGAGGAAGGAGTAACATATTCTACCAGCACAAAATGTACACTATGTCCATATCCTCCTGTCTGTTGACTGATGGTGTTGATCATCTGAAAAAGGAAGCCTCACTGCAGAATTCATATAGACAGGAAAAGTACTGAGAAGGAGCTGCATCATACTTGCTGCAAAAGGGACATTTTTTGCTGACAAGAATGAAGTATTTTCTTTGCCCTGCAGAGATGCTTCCAGAAGAGACACAGTTTTACAAATAAACTTATCAGTGTCACATTCTTCTTCTTTTCATTCTTCATAGACAGCTCCCATGACTGCAAAATTGAAAAAAAAAAAAATATTAAGTGACATAACACTATATGAAAAGGAAAAAAGAAAAGAAGAAATAATTTTAAAAAAAAATCAGAAAGATAGGGAGACTGTGGAATTTCTTCAGTTCTTATTTCTCAGAAGAGTTAAGGTTTAGGAAACCATGAAGATAAAAGGGAATGAAGACTAGAAATGGCCTGAGGCTTACACCTACCCTCTAGTTGCAGAAGTCTTTGAATCCTCCAGACTATTTTTTCCCATAGTTCCATATCTTGCAAAATCCATATATCTTTTATATTGCAATATTCAGTGCTAGTGGGGAACATTCTCAATGCCTTTCAATTGTAAGACATCAAAGAAAAAGAAGAGTAACGCATGGAAAGGTAGATTAATGTCATCCCATAGATTTTGCATGAGTCTTGTTAGAACAGAAATATCAGAAAAATAATATGGAGCTATCTTGGGGAAAACATTTCTTAATATATCTCAAGACACACACAAAAATTAATTTAGTGAAAAAAATCTGAAACTGAGTTTTTGCTTTTGCTGGTTTTTGTTGTTCTGTTTTGTTTTGTTTTGATTTTGATCTCTTCTGAATCCACATAATAGTTAAGAAAGCACAAGTGGTACAGTTGGCTGACGTACATCAGATCTTAAGCAGCTCTTGAAGAATGCGTTGAAAAGTATTTTTTCTAAAGTTCCTATATGTCAAAGCAGTCTAAATATGCATAGAGTGAAAGTAATATTTAAAACCAGTACTGGAAGTTCAAATAAGTAGCCTATGAACTTTAGGACATAGAAAATAACAGTCAAAGCCTTTCATTATTACTGATTTTGTCAACCATGACAAGAATTTGCTTCTGCCTCAATTGTTCAGTGGTCAACATTAAGTATCGAGATAACCTTAGGCTAGATTCTTACTGAAGATCTCAAAGGTTGAAAGGGGACTTAGCGATGCTCTAAACTGGGAATACACTGAGAATGAAGGCCTCTGGGCATGACATTTAGTCTGTGTGTAGAAGAAGGAAGTCACTAGCAGAGGAAGGATGACCCAAGATCTGCAAAACACTGAGAAGGAAATTTGTATCATTTGCAGTTTTCTCACATCATTGACAGCTTCCAGTTGTGTTGTAGAAGATGTCTCTGGTATTGATTGGTTGTAAGATGTTTATACTACTATTTTTACTACAGTAGGTGTTTGCTTTAAAATGTGCTGTTTGCTTTCTCTAAAATGGAGGTGAGTTCTCTACGCGATAGAAAAGTAACTGAAGATCACATGTTGTGAACCAGAATACTCTGCACCATCTAAAATAACCCCAGACAAAATTACATTCCTCCTCTAAAGAGTTTTAATTAGTAAGGTTTTAATATTTTGGATGGACAGAAACATGCATAGGAAGGCATATATTATTTAGCTTTTTAACTCAAAATATGAGGGAACGTTTTCATTAAATTACCTGCATATTTCTTGTAAGTCATTTCTTATTCCTACATACTGATGGTGATGATGATAATAGCGATGATAATAATAATCACAGAATCACACAGAAGCACAGAATGTTAGGGATTGGAAGGGACATTGAAAGATCATCTAGTCCAATCCCCCTGCCGGAGCAGGAAAACCTAGATCACATCACACAGGAATGTATCCAGGCGGGTTTTGAATGTCTCCAGAGAAGACTCCACAATCCCCCTGGGCAGCCTATTCCAGTGTTCTGTCACCCTCGCTATGAAAAAGTTTTGTCTCTTATTTAAGTGGAACCTCCTGTGTTCCAGCTTGCACCCATTGCCCCTTGTCCTATCATTAGATGTCACCGAGAAGAGCCTGGCTCTGTCCTCCCCACACCCTTTACATATTTATAAACATTAATAAGGTCACCCCTCAGTCTCCTCTCCCTCAGTCTCCTCTTCTCTAAGCTAGAGACTCAGCTCCCTCAGCCTTTCCTCGTAAGGGAGATGCTCCACTTACTTAATCATCCTTGTGGCTCTGTGCTGGACTCTCTCAAGCAGTTCCCTCTCCTTCTTGAACTGAGAGGCCTGGAACTGGATGCAATATTCCAGATGCGTTCTCACTAGTAGAGGAGGAGGAGAACCTCTCTTGACCTACTAACCACACCCCTTCTAATACACCCCAGGATGCCATTGGCCTTCTTGGCCACAAGGGCACAGTGCTGGCTCATGGTCATCCCACTGTCCACCAGGATCTCCAGGTCCCTTTCTCCTTCGCTGCTCTTCAACAGGTCAGTCCCCAACTTATACTGGTGCCTGGAGTTGTTTTTGCCCAGAAGGAAGACTCTACACTTGCCCTTGTTATATTTCATTAAATTTCTCTCCACCCAACTCTCCAGCCTGTCTAGGTCCCACTGGATGGCAACACAGCCTTACAGTGTGTCAGCCACTCCTCCCAGTTTAGTGTCACCAGCAAACTTGCTGACAGTGCATTCTATTCCCTCATCCAAGTTGATGTATTGAATAATACTGGTCCCTGTATATATTGAATAATACTGGTCCCTGAATAATACTGGTCCCTCTACTGACCCTTGAGGGACTCCACTAGATACAGGCCTCCAACTAGACTCCGCCCCATTGACAACAACACTCTGGCTTCTTTTCTTCAGCCAGTTCACAGTCCATCTCAATACCCAATCATCCGGACCACACTTCCTCAGTTTAGCTACAAGGATACTGTGGGGGACAGTGTCAAATGCTTTACTGAAATCAAGATAGACCACATCTACTGCTTCACCATCCACCTAGTTATGTTCTCATACAAGGCTATCGAGTTGGTCGAGCACGACTTCCCCTTGGTGAAGCCATGTTGACTGCCCGTAATGACACGTTTATCTTTGATATGCCTAGAGACAATAATAAATTCTAAAAAGTACAAAGTAAGTGATGCACAAAGGAATTGCTCAACACCTTCTGACTGATATCCATCCCATCCCTGAGCAGTGGTTCTCCCCACCCTAGCCAACCACCCCATATTAATTGTTCAGCTTGACATCATATGGTATTGCATATCCCTTTGGCCAACTTTGGTCAGGTGTCCTGGTTCTGTTCCCTCACAGCTCCTTGTGCACCCCTAGTCTCCTCACTGGCAGGACAGTGTTAGAAGCTAAAAAGGACTCGTCTCTTTGCGAAGCAAAAAGGCATTGCTCTGTAAGTGCTAAAATATCAATGTGTAATTATCATTTTTCCCATCCTACATCCAAAACACAGCACCACACCAGCTACTAGGAGGAAAAATAACATGGATGCATTTTGAAGTCTCTCACCAAGTAACGTTTTCTTCACAGTGACAGAAATGATGTACAATTTTCATGGTTTTGGCTGGGATAGAGTTAATTTTCTTTGTGGAGGCTCACATGATGATATGTTTTGAATTTTTGATGAAAAAAAATGTTTGTGTGGGGTTTTTGCTTTACTTCTTGAACTGTCTTTCTCTCTACTGATGAATTCTTGCACCTTTACCTTTCCAGTTCTCCCCCATCTTCTTTCCCCCATCCCACATGGGGAGAGTGAGTGAATGGCTATGTGGTGCTGAGCTGCCTGCCATGGTGAAACCACAACAGCAGTCTTCATTCTTCTTATTTCTTAAGAAGAAAACTAAATTTTCTTAAGATTAGAAAACATTGTTCCTCTCCTTAGTCTCTTAAATGGCCAAGGCCAATATCAACAAAGTTAACTAGTAGGTCTGCAGCAACCCATGCAGAAATCAAAGCCTCTGTCAATAGTACAACTGTCTGTAGTAAAACTTTCTGCTGTATAGGATTAAATAGGAAGGGAAACCTGCACCAGATTAAAAACCCTTCTGTGTGCACTGAAGGTAGCAGCAGGTTCCAAAAAATACAACTGCACAATTTAATTGCCATCATTGTTGTGCATCTCAAACAAATTTGCAAGGCTATTTGACTCAATAAGATACTAAGTGAAATTATAAAGAATACATGAAGTCATTTTACTGAGGCTGAGCTTAAAATAATTTACACTGATTAAAGTTAGTTTTAGAAGTTCCACTTAGTGCTTTGGTTTGCATTTAAAAACAGAGATCTATAATTATAATGTAATGTAATTTTAGCAGTAATGAGTAAACTTGGAAAAGTTGCCCTTTTTTGTGTAAGAAAAGTGACTGAAGTTCAGCTAGTTTCTCAGCCAGAAGTTAACATGTCTTATTAGACTTCAACTTTGTCATACAGAGTTTTCCTACTCGCTACAGTTGTTGAGATGAATCATAGAATCATAGTATCTTTTAGGTTGGAAAAGACCTCTAAAATCATCTAGTACAATTGTTAACCTAGCACTGCCAATTCTACCATAAACCTTATTCCTAAAAACTACATCTACACATCTTTTGAATACCTCCAGGGATTATGACTCAAACACTTGCCTGGGCAGCCTGTTCCAATGCCTTACAACTCTTTAAGTGAAGAAATTTATCCTAATATCAAACCTAAACCTTCCTCGTTGAAATTTGGGGCCACTTCCTCTTGTCCTATTGATTGCTGCTTGGGAGAAGAGAATGACCCCCCACCCTGCTACAACCTCCTTTAAGGTAGTTGTAGGGAGCAATAAGGTCTCCCCTGAGACTCCTTTCATCTAGGCTAAACAACACCAGTTCCCTCCGATGCTCCTCATAAGACTTCTTCACCAGCTTTGTTGCCTTTCTTTGGACACACTCCAGCACCTCAATGTCCTTCTTGTAGTGAGGGTCCCAAAAGTGAACGCAGTATTTGAGTTCTGGCCTCATCAGAGTCGAGTACAGAGGGACAATCACTTCCCTAATCCTGCTGGCCACACTGTTTCTGATACAACCTAGGATGCTGTTGGCCTTCTTGGCTACCTGAGCACACTGTTGGCCCATATTTAGCCAGCTATCAACCAATACCCCCAGTTTCCTTTCCACCAGACAGCTTTCCTGCCACTCTTCTCCCAGACTGTAGCATTGCATGGGGTTGTTGTGCCCCAAGTGCAGAACCCAGAAATTCACCTTGTTGAACCTCATACACTTGGCCTCGGCCCACCAGTCCAGCCTATCCAGATCCCTTTGTAGAGCCCTCCTACCCCCAAGCAGATCAACACTCTCACCCAACTTTCTGTCATCTCCCAACTTACTGAGCGTTCACCAAATCCCCTCATCCAGACAACTGATAAAGATATTAAAGTGAACTGGCCCCAGTACTGATCCCAGGGGGACACCTCTTGAATGGCTTCCAACCTAATTTAGCTCCATTCATAACAGCAGTAGCCAGACTGAGCTCAAGCTGGGCTTTGGTCCTTCTAATTTTCTTTCTGCACAGCCTCATGATATCTTTGTAGTCCTCCTGAGTGTCCTGCCCCTTCTGCCAAAGGTCATAAAACCTGTTTTTCTTCCTGAGATCTAGCCATAGCTCTCTCTGTTCAGACAGGTCATGCCAACTCATATTTCAGCACATGGGGACAACAGTGTTGTTGCTTTTTATGCTTTTGATAACTGAATTTTACAAGTGTCAGGAAGAAGGAAATTTGAAACAGGTAAATATTTTGTTGCTAATCTCTTAGAGGTTTTATGAGCATCTGAAGATCCATGCAGCACCAATAAAAGAACAGATAGTGTAGCAAATAATAGGTGAGGATAGTTTCTAACTGAGAGTTATAACGAATACTTCAGTACTTTTTAATATGCAAAAACAAAATAAAACTTTAATTGTATTTGCTCATATTTAAGATCTACATAAGTTACATTATTTTGTGTGAAATTTAACATTTTGTTTATTTATGTTTACTGCTTCATTATTGCATGCATTTGTTTAGTGCACCAATCAAAGACCTTGAGAGAAGATCTTTCAAATGTATTAAAAGAGAAAATTTCATTTCAATATGGGAATTAATATGCACATTTCTGTGTGCATTGATGGTCAAATGTGTCTATGAAAAATGTATCTCTATATGGAAAAAAAAAGCAAAGGAAGATTTAAAGAATCTGCTTTAATTGTATTTATCTGAAGGAATCCATGACAACAGACAAAACTCTATTTATGTGTCATTTATCCTTGGTTTACCCTCAGAGTGCTGATGTTATGTGACCTAGATAAAAATAAGCCTTTAAAGGTGGGCAATGATACAAAGTTTTGAAAAGCATCTTCCTGATTTAATAGTATGTTTCTATGAAATATTCAGGAGGACATACCTTCTAAATTACCTCACCACTTTTGAGAAACTTGAAAAACCTTGGTGGTCCTGTATTTTCAAAGAAATGTATTAAAAGTACACAAAATCTTGTTCACTTCTACATTTACATGTTTCTTTTTGTACAATGGCACTGACAAGGGAGAGAAATGTAGTATTGCCTTTTATAAAAGATATATTTACTTTAAAATTTAAACCACAAAGTGCAGTGATATCTATAATGATAAATACTTGATTTGTTTGCTCTAATTAGGTGGATTAGGCCCTGATAATGTGCTATTAATTAGAACATAATTGGCTAAATCTCTCCAAGATGACCTCAGTCTTTTATTTCAGGCTGTTCACAGAAGATTCTGATGAGTTCCTGGTACTTGTCCTGGTTTGCAGAGTCCTCGAATACAGAGCAGCAGGGCAAGTAGTGTTTAAAGTAGAAATTTACAGCACAACCAAATCAATAAATATTGAAAACGAGAGCCTGAGATTTTGACTGACTGCAGAACACTAGCTAAAATGATACCTTAATGTTCAGAGACTCAAAACAACTCCAGAACCAGAAACATGAGCAAAAGAAATGGAGTAGAGTATAGTCAGGATATCTTTAGTGCAGAATGAGTTTTCACTATACTAATTCCAGTTTGCCTCCAGAGGGATGAACTCAGTTTTCCTAATTTAAACAAATAACACGGCATACTTGTAGGGATTAATTTTATCTATTGCATGCATTGTAATAAGAGCCCCTCTGGGTAGTTACATATGAAATTATAAAATGTGTAAGCAGACTTATTCTTTTTTCCCCAAACATTCTTGCTTCTTGTAAGGCTAAAGATTAATTATTATTTGAACTGCCTTGGGGGATGGAAAAAGGACAATTAGTGGGAAAAAGAATATAAGGTAGAACCAAACTTATGACATGTTCTCATTTAAAAAATATGTATGTTTCCAGATCTTCAATTAACTTTTCTTAAAATGGAAAATAAAATGTTGTCACACGTCTTCCAAGCAGGGTATTCTAATAACACTTTTCATTTGACTTTTTGCCTGACAATTTGCAGACAGGAACTCCTCATGAGTCATCTTAAAATGAATTCCTCAAATGCTACTGTCATCAAGTCTTGACTGGACAATATAAATATAATTTTTTTTAGAACTATTTGTCAGGAAGAAGGTGTTTGAAATTTGGAGGTGTTGAATCTTATGAAGAGTTTCAAGAATGATTAGAATACCTTAATAATTTCTGCTAAGATTTAGGTTTGGTGGGTTGATCACTTCACACAAACAGTTTCTGTCTTCAGTGATTTTTTTTTTAATTTAATTTTATTTTTTTTTGACTACTGCACCTTTAATATTTTTGTTCTAAATCTCTGCAATTATTTATGTCTTATTTTTTTCTCTTGTTATTTAGAGACACATTTTGTTGTTGTTGTTTTTTCCTGTTTTTTAGTTGTCCTAACTTTTGATCATATTCTTTTCTAAAATACCAGCTGTCATTGATATTGCCTTACCACTGCTAAGGATTTTGTTTTATTGACGGTCTTCCTACATTCCTGATGAATAAACAGGACTGAAGTAGGAAACTTCTATATATTGTTTATCTTCCCATCCTTTCATGAAAGCTAATACCCTTTTTTCCTTAATTATTCATTCTAGTCCTCTCCACTCCCTCTTTCACAGAATGATAGACTTCAAGAAAGATTTCAATGACACATCTAGTCCACTTTTCTGTCTTGACAGATGCTTGTTCCCAAAGAAGCTGTAAATAGAAATTCTGTAACTTCCTAAACACTTGTTTCTACTCAGTTATTCATTAGAATTCATACTTGTATTCAGGCAGTTTTGTCAAACTTCAAGATCATATTAGCATTATTGATCAGACTGGGAAGTGCAATAACTAACTTAGCATCTGGTTTCCAAAGATCCTAAGTCATTTTGACATTCAAGATATAACTGATATGAGGTGTTGCGAAGCACGGACGAAAGCACGACAGACACCAGCCGAGTCAGATCATGCTTCACCATTTTATTGCCCGAATAGCCCAACTTTTATAGTGAATTTTACAGGGGTGGACAGTGTTTCACACAAGATTATTGGTCAAAAGCACTCAGACAAACCGTTAAGAAAATAACCTGCAAGAAAAGAACCCCCCTTTTGATCAGAAGTTAGGAAAACAACCCCCTTTGTGATTAGCGGTCACGTAGACCTAGTCCTTGAGGCCAGCTGTTGGTAACAATATTTTCTGAGTTCCTTAATTGGGCGATGTGGGAGTCATTGCCGTGGGAGCTTCTCACAGGTACTCTGGCAGCTTGGTTTGCTCAGCTACAGCAGGCCCTGAGATTTCTAAGGCCTACCCCTGGTTGCTTAAAGCAAGCTTAGATCGAACAATTATGCCAATTCCCAACAATTCCCCCCTTTTCTTTTTGTACAAGCAGTACTTGGTTTTACAGCAGATGTCAAATACATAACATAACACAACTATATAACTTAATCCTAATAACACTACAATTACTGTAAGCACTTAATGGTAACACAATCTAATAGTAACACACTTAAACCTAATCACTTGATGGTGATCGACGGCTGTTCTTGACAGTCCTTGAGGTGTCACAGCCCACGTCATTGTCAGAATGATTATCAGGAACCTCTTCATGGTCGTCTTCAGCGTGTGCAGATTCTAAAACTGCTTCAGTCCACTTTGCAGTGATCCACTGGGTACCTGTTCCCGGCACCACTTCAAAATCCCTATAACATTTTTGCTAGTAACCCTTTAACCACATTTATCACAATACTACGTGTAATGATGATTGACACCACAATGAACAGAATCCTTAATCCCCCTTTGACTAATCCCAGTAACCATCTATGCATTGTTTCAAACAAATCAGTGAACCATTGATTGAAAGGATTGATACCATATTGACTCTTTCTCATGTGCTCTTTCAGGAAAGTAATGAATTTGTGAGTTGAAAAGGTCTAAACAGTACATTCCCTTAAATTTCTCCAAGTGGCTACTTCAAACAATGACTCCGTACTAGTGAAACTTGATTTTGCTCAACCGATCACAACTAGCCCTGCTAGATGCTTACAATTGACTCTCCGTTTTTCTAACAGCGCTGTAATAAATCCATTTCTTCTGATTTTTGCCAGCACCAATTTCCTATGCTTTTAGCCTGCCCTATGGTTATATTCCGGAATCCTGCACTATGGCAACAATAACCTGAACTATGGCTATATTCCAGAATCCTGCACTATGGCAACGATAACCTGTACTATGGCTATATCCCGGGATCCTGCACTGTGGCAACAATAACCTGTACTATGGTTATATTCTGGAATCCTGCACTATGGCAACAATAACCTGAACTATGGCTATATTCCAGAATCCTGCACTATGGCAACGATAACCTGTACTAGGGCCATATTCCGGAATCCTGCACTATGGCAATAGCCTGCACTAAGGCAATAACCTGCACTGTGGCAAAAGCGCACTCTCACTCACAGAGTACACAGCACAATCACACATACAGAGCACAATCGCACACCCAGAGGCCTCTGGCACATCTCACTCTCAATCATACCACAAGAACATAATTTAGAATGCTAAGCAAACAAACAAGTATTGTCTCTCTTTGTGTTCCTCATGAAGTGACTTGCAACACTTTGTTTTAAAACCTTACCCTTACACAAATACTTTCAACACAAAATACCTGGACATTTAAGAATAACACATACAATTATTAACACTCCAGTTAGTATCCCTCCAGCAGCTGAAAACATACTGTTTGTCTGCAGTTTCAGGAGATCTTTGTCTGCTCCTGCGGTGAGCGGCTGAGAGTGGAGTCCCCTCTGAACAAAACGCTCAGGGTGCACCTAGGGGTGTCCACACCACAGCCGATCCCCGCAGCCGAGCAGTTGTTACGTGCGGCCGCAGATGCCACTCCAGGCACTAAAATTGCCAATGCCGCTCTAGCTGCAACCCCACACAATTCAACATTATCATTGCAATCCGGTGCAAGCAATGCCCATTTATGTCTGGTGATCTCACGCAACTGTAACAAGCTAGGAGCAAATACAATGAGTTTATCTAAGTAACATGGACATCTGATAGCATTTGCAGCAATACCTTGCCAGGCCCTATCCCCACAAATCAGAAAAACATCAGGAGGTAAGGCCAAAGCTGTACAATTGTTCCAAACACTGTAGTTGTTACCCCTTGTCTCCATGCTATAAACCCCTAAACCCTGCTTAGCAGCATCATTGTAATCACAGGTGTTATTTGTATTTCTATACCTGTATGGCCCTTTCCAGGTTCCTGTAGCAGAATTCATCTGATAGCCACGGCTACATTCACATTCGTAGCCACCTTTCAGGTTGATACACATTTGACTACAGATACCAGGGTTTTGACATTCATCATTATCTCCACAGTTTCTTTTGTCTACAAACTCAAACCCAGCTGGACAGTCACATTCATTTATGATGCATTCCTTCAGGGGCTCATCACCCCAGTCCTTGCAGTCTCTCTGCTGGTTACACACTTTATTGATATCTATGCATTCTCCACTTCTGCACTTGAATTTGCCAGGTCCAGAGCACTGAATAACATTGTTACAGTTTGCTTCATCAGTGCCATCCAGACAGTCTCTCACACCACTGCACTGCCTATTCCCATGGACACAGTTCCCATCTTCACATCTGAACTGGTCTGGCCTGCAGGTCTGAGAAGGGCAGTTAATTTCATCACTTCCATCCTTGCAATCAGGATCTCTGTCACAGTCTTTTTCACCATCACATTTCCAGGACACTGGGATACACTGGGTTGACTGAGGACCACAGCTGATTTCATTTACCCGGCATGCTCTCATATGACACAGCTCAGGACTTTCATCAGACCTATCTTCACAGTCCGGATCCCTATCACACTGCCATCTGTTTGGCACACACTGACCACTGCTGCACACAAAGTCAGATTCAGCACACATCTTCTTCACACAAGCACTCTCATCACTGCCATCTGAGCAGTCTTCACATTTTGTTCTAGCACTGTCGGCGGCAGTGCACAGGCAGGTGAGGGCAAGCAGCAGGCAAAGCGCCCCACAGCGCGGCAGCACCCGCCGCCGCCCTGCACCTGTGTCACTTATACTACTCCTATTACCCGTGCTGTTAGTGTCAGTGGCATCCTCCTGGTACCGTTTCTGTCTTTGTCGCCCCTTACTCTCCCCCTTTTCCTTTTGCCACTGACCAATCACCACAAATGGATGAGACACATGATTACTAGTTAGGAAAGAGAGTGTAACGTCTGCTATACGGCTGCAGGCCGTGCCAGCTGCAACCCTAGAAGCTGTTTGTGAACAAGCCTGCCGGTGGTCATTTGGCGGTGTAATCTGCGTCTCTGCACTCCTGCCCTGCAATAGAGCTAAATCGTCATTAATAGCCTGTAGAATGTGGCAACCCCACGGAATGTTATCCAGAAACATAGTTATAACACCGATCTGGGGACGAATAGTCTTTTTTGCATTGCAAGATAAACCTCTAATAAAAGGAATGCTAGAGCGAAACAGCACAGCCACTGCTGCCGCTGCCTCCATGGTTCCGTCAGACAGGCTGCAGGGTCCTGATGTTCGTCCCTCTGCTCTGTGCCGACTCGCCACACGGTGAGAGTCGACTACCGTTGTCCACTGACGCCTCTGGTCTCCCGTAGCAACTCCATCTCGGATGTCCCGCATCGCACCGCGATTATTTCAATGTCCCGCGCTTTCCGCGGCTCCTTTTCCCGCGTCCCTGCGCGGTTCTGTTTCCCGCGCTTCCCCGCGGATCTTTTCCCACGCTCCCCACGGTTTCTTTTCCCCGTGTCTTACCGTGAGTCCTTTGTACAGTGTTTGCGGCTCGGTGTCTGGTCAGGTGCAGCGCCGGTGCGATGTCCGCTCCGATGTCCACTCCGATGTCCCGCGCCGCTCCGATGTCTCAGTCTCGGCGCTGTGATGTCGCGGCGCCGCTGGTCCCCGGCGGCACTGGTCCCGGCGCCGCGCCGATATCCCGGCGCCCGGCGCCGCTGGTCCCGACGCCGCTGGTCTCCTGCTCTACCTGCGTTCGGATGTGCCGGCGCCGCTGGTGTCCCGCTGCGCTGCGATGTTCGCCCCGGCGCCGCTGCGATGTCCGTGCTCGGCTGCGATATCTGCTCCGGTGCTGCGATGTCCTGCTCCGGTGCGATGTCTGTCCCGCTGCGATGTCCTGTTCAGGCCCTGTTCAGGTCTCCCGCTGCGATGTCCTGTTCAGGTCCAGTTCAGATCTCAGCCTGTTCGGGCGCCATTTGTTGCGAAGCACGGACAAAAGCACGACAGACACCAGCCGAGTCAGATCATGCTTCACCATTTTATTGCCCGAATAGCCCAACTTTTATAGTGAATTTTACAGGGGTGGACAGTGTTTCACACAAGATTATTGGTCAAAAGCACTCAGACAAACCGTTAAGAAAATAACCTGCAAGAAAAGAACCCCCCTTTTGATTAGAAGTTAGGAAAACAACCCCCTTTGTGATTAGCGGTCACGTAGACCTAGTCCTTGAGGCCAGCTGTTGGTAACAATATTTTCTGAGTTCCTTAATTGGGCGATGTGGGAGTCATTGCCGTGGGAGCTTCTCACAGGTACTCTGGCAGCTTGGTTTGCTCAGCTACAGCAGGCCCTGAGATTTCTAAGGCCTACCCCTGGTTGCTTAAAGCAAGCTTAGATCGAACAATTATGCCAATTCCCAACAATGAGGCATATTGCATTTTACAGTAGCGTGTACATATCTGTGTTTCTCTTGTCATCACCTGGAATTATTTCTAATTCAGTTTGTAAGCTTCTGAAATTAAAACTGAAAACCTGCACTGGGTTATTAGTCATTATTCAGTACTTTAACTTAGCATTTTAGCACAGCTTGTACCTGACAGTTTCCCTGATACTGTCTAATTATTTGTGATTGAATCAAATCTATGTGTCCAATAAATAGCTCTGCCTCCCTCAGACCCATGACACTTACCAAGATGGCTTGAATTTGGAGTAGTCAAAAATAGTGGGTTTGTTGTTAACTGTTCTTCAGCTAAATCTTGTTAGGAGTTAATTTTAGCATATGTTTTCCCTGAGGTGTCATAACATGTGCTAGCTCTTGTGGTAACTGGTGATTGGGATCAGAAGCAGCTGCAGATTTAACATAACCCGCAGGTGTTTTTTAGGTAGTTATTGGCTGTATCAAATAGCTTTTATGCCAAACTGTGCTTCTTTTCTTGGTGTTTACTCTTGGTCTTTTATCCTGGGTGTAGCTTGTGGAGGTTTTACTCAGATGGGCAGCTGAGCTCCACTACAGCTGCTCTCTCACTCCCCTTCCTCAATGGGAAAGGGGGAGAAGAATGCATACTGGAGAAAAAAAAAAAAAAAAAAAGAAGAAAAAAAAAAGGCTTACTGGTTGAAACAGGAATAATTCAATTAAAGTGAGAATAAAATAATATTTCTTAATGAAAGGAAAAGGGAAAAAAAAAGCACACAAGAAAAGGATGTGTAGAAACACAGAGAGAAAGAAAACAAAAATTCTTCTCATCATTAATGAGGAATGTTTATCCACATCCCAGGAAGCAGGGCCTTGATACATGCAGCAGTTATTTGGGAGGATAGATGCCTTCATTATGAGAGCCCCCCCTCTCCTTCCCCTTTCCCACCTTTTATTGCTGAGTGTGACATCATATGGTGTGGAATATGCCTTTGGTTGGTTTAGGTCAGCTGCGCTGGAGATGTCCCCTCCCCACCTCTTGCTACCCTCTCCACCCCCCTGACTCTGGGGGAGGTTGGAGAGAGTTCTAGTGCTGTACCAGCTATAGGGAAAGCATGGGGGCGATACCAATTCTATTCTAGCTATGGGTGCAGAGCACAGCACTATATGGGCCGCTGCAGGGAAAGTTAACTCCATCCCAAACAGACCCAGTACAGAGTTTTGCTTCTGAAACTCAACAGGTTTGACAACTCTATTTATTTCCAGAGACAAGTTATGAATTCTAGTTTAAAGGTTGTGGCCCTTTTTTGGTTTATCCTTTGATGAGACTGGGCTTATCTAGTTCTTCATGTCCTCCATGACTCCACAAAACAAAAAAATAGAACTTCTGCTTGTTTGTTTGTTTGTTTCTAGCAACTATGCACTCTTCCTGAAGAAATTTTGGAGCTGTGATAGAAACTATATTGCTTTTACAGACAGAGCAATTGACAAATAGTTGTTTTCACTCAGGTCTGGTTATACAAACCACATTTCCCCAACTGCATTATAAACAACCCTAATGAAGATTAATTCTCTGTGTCATGGAGAATGTGAGAATTGTGCAGTTACTACTCGTCAGCTTAATGGGCCAAGTCTGATGCAAGTGGGTGAGTTCCTGAACCATTATGGAAAGAGTTGGTCAGGAAATATGAAGATATTTGACCTCACACCCAAGAACTCAGCAAAGCTTTCTAGAAGAGCTAGAAGTTGATGCCTTCTACCAAAGATATAAATTCAAGCTGAGATGCTTCATAGATCAGTCAGGTAGATCAAGGTTATTTTTCTACTAATACTAATTTATCCTCTAAGATTCCATGCTTTCTCAATGAATGGATAAAAAGCTCAGCAGTAAAAATGTGTTAGAATTTTATTCAAATAAATGTGTGGTAGATTAGTTAGGTCAATAAGTGTGTCCAGAACAACTTTGAATACGACAGAATTAAGATAACTAAGGAATATTGTGGAAATGTGAATTTGGGCCTAAACAAAATAAAAAATAATCTTACATTTCCTGAGACAAAACCAACCTAGAAGTAGGTTATGGGAAACTACTTTTAGCAAATATTTCTTTAGATTTTGTTGGGAATTGGCATACAGGACGTGGACATGTGCCCGTGGAACAATTGTTCAATCTGAGCTTGCTTTAAGCAACCAGGGGTAGGTCTTAGAAAATCTCAGGGCCTGCTGTAGCTGAGCAAACCAAGCTACCAGGGTAACTGTGAGAAGCTCCCACGGCTATGACTCTCACATTGCCCAATTAAGGAACTCAGAAAAATACGGTTACCAGCAGCTGGCTTCAAGGACAAGGTTTACGTGACTGCTAATCACAAGGGGGTTGTTTTCTTGCAGGTGGGGTTGTTTTCTTGTAACTGTTTGTCTGAGTGCTTTTGACCAATAATCTTGTGTGAAACACTGTCCGCCCCTGTTAAGTTCACTATAAAAGTTAGGCTATTCGGGCAATAAAATGGAGCTTGCTGATCACTTGTATTGAGTGCGCTTGTCTTCCTTCCGTCGACAACAAATGTCCTCGCAACAAATGGCGCCCGAACAGGGACAGACCTGAACGGGATCTGGACACCGCTGGCGGTGAACCTGGGCCACGGTTGGATGGAATAAGGGAGGTACTGGTCCTGCAATGCAGCCCAGGAGGTGAAAGGGACGAGAATCCCCGCACCCACGGTCTGGAAGGTGAAAGGGACGTGGAGTCCCCGCACCCGGGAGAGGATCCCGCCGGTCACGTGTCGCCGAGGTCTGGAAGGTGAAAGGGACGTGGAGTCCCCGCACCCGCAACTCGGAAGGTGAAAGGGAGTCCCTGCACCCGGGAGCACCTATAGAGGTTACCGCCGGTTACGTGCCGCCGACGTCTTGCAAAGGCTGCAACTGTATAAATAAAGGTATGGAGAGGCAAGCGGCGTATGATTTGCTCAAATGCTTTTTACAAAAGCGGAGCAAGCAGGGTATAGACTGCAAAAAGGATTTACCAGGATTATTAGCATATGGAGTAGCGCAGGGTTGTTTTATCAATCCTGATACAGTTTTTGAACAAACAGAGTGGCGTAAATTTGGGGACAAATTGTTTGATGAAGTTATTAATGAAAATAAGGCTGCTAAAAAATTATTGAAGCCTTGGAGAGCAGTCACTAACGCCTTAGCTATACATTAGGCTGAGCAGAGAGTCGCTGCTGCTGCTATAGAGCGACTGGGATTGCCGGGAAGTGCTGGAGCTGGGGATTGCCCACTGCCGCCTCCAGTGAGAACGATAACGCTGCCTCAGGGGGCTACGGGGCAATGGGAGCCTCCCCCCCCCCCCCCCTCAGTCACCGCCACGAGCAGCATTGCGCTCCGAGCTCCGCGGAATCGAACGGCAGCCGACCCTCACCGTGCAGCGAGTCAGCACAGAGCAGAGGGACGGACATCAGGACCCTGCAGCCTGTCTGACGTAACCATGGAGGCAGCGGCGGCTGTGCTGCTTCTCTCTGGCATTCTTTTTATAAAAGGTTTACCTTGCAATGCAAAAGGGATACTAACTGGAGTGTTAATAATTGTATGTGCTATTCTTAAATGTCCAGGTATTTTGTGTTGAAAGTATTTGTGTAAGGGTAAGGTTTTAAAACAAAGTGTTGCAAGTCACTTCATGAGGAACACAAAGAGAGACAATACTTGTTTGTTTGCTTAGCATTCTAAATTATATTCTTGTGGTATGATTGAGGTTGTGGTATGATTGAGAATGAGATGTGCCAGAGGCCTCTGGGTGTGCAAGTGTGCTGTGTGTGTGCGAGTGTGCTGTGCACTGCGTTAGTGAGAGCGCGTTTATTGCCATAGTGCAGGCTGAAATCATAGGAAATTAGTACTGGTCGAGCAAAATCATGTTTCACAAGTATGGGGTCATTGTGTGAAGTAGCCACGTGGAGAAACTTAAGGGAACGTACTGTTTAAACCTTTTGATCATAATGAGTCAATTCACAAATCCATTACTTTCCTGAAAGAACACATGAGAAAGATTCAATATGGTATCAATCCTTTCAATCAATGGTTCACTGATTTGTTTGAAACAATGCATAGATGACTACTGGGATTAGTCAAAGGGGGATTAAGGATTCTGTTCGCTGTGGTGTCAATCATCATTGCATGTAGTATTGTGATAAATGTGGTTAAAGGGTTACTTGCAAAAATGTTATAAAATGTTATAGAGATTTTGAAGTGGTGCCGGAAACAGGTACCCAGTGAATCACTGCAAAGTGGACTGAAGCAGTTGTGCACACGCCAAAGACGACCATGAAGAGGTTCCTGATAATCATTCTGACAATGACGTGGGCTGTGACACCTCAAGGACTGTCAAGAACAGCCGTCGATCACCATCAAGTGATTAGATTTAAGTGTGTTACTACTAAGTTGTGTTACTTACCATTAAATTGTGTTACCATTAAGTGCTTAGAGTAATTGTAGTGTTATTAGGGTTAAGTTGTATAGTTGTGTTATGTTATGTATTCGACATCTGATGAAAAACCAAGTACTGCCTGTACAAAAAGAAAACGGGGGAATTGTTGGGAATTGGCATACAGGACGTGGACATGTGCCCGTGGAACAATTGTTCAATCTGAGCTTGCTTTAAGCAACCAGGGGTAGGCCTTAGAAAATCTCAGGGCCTGCTGTAGCTGAGCAAACCAAGCTACCAGAGTAACTGTGAGAAGCTCCCACGGCTATGACTCTCACATTGCCCAATTAAGGAACTCAGAAAAATACGGTTACCAGCAGCTGGCTTCAAGGACAAGGTTTACGTGACTGCTAATCACAAGGGGGTTGTTTTCTTGCAGGTGGGGTTGTTTTCTTGTAACTGTTTGTCTGAGTGCTTTTGACCAATAATCTTGTGTGAAACACTGTCCGCCCCTGTTAAGTTCACTATAAAAGTTAGGCTATTCGGGCAATAAAATGGAGCTTGCTGATCACTTGTATTGAGTGCGCTTGTCTTCCTTCCGTCGACAACAAATGTCCTCGCAACAAGATTTCATTAAGGATTTCAAGTACTTCCTGAATGTCAAAAAGGATTTATTACGGTGAAGGTCTTTTTAAAGTTGGTCTACTAGGGTTGCTTGTGGTAAACATATACAGATTTTAAATTTTTAACGTTGTTTTCCAACTCATTAAAGAAAAAAAAATCTCAGTGCCTGGGTCAGTAGATGCTCACTCTGTGGAAATATTATTCTGGTGGTAAGTTGGACATGTCTGTCAGTCCTGCATAGAGGGACATTTTGCCTGGTACAATGAAAATGTTAAGTAATAGACACTGTTTAAGACATCTATTGCTCCCCTTTCATCCTATCACCAGGCAAAGTTTCCAAACATGGACTAAGGTTTGAGTTACATCACAGAACTTCTCTTGAGGTGGAAACTCATGGAAGACTGTGTTTCTTTTAAAGACTGCATCTGTCTTTACAGGCTTTTATTAGGGCTGCAGTTCTAGAAATAAAAGCTGCCACAGAAGCCATAATTTATCTGTACATTTTAGAGGACACAGCTCTCCATTCATTCTGAATGGTGGCTCACATCCTTATCCCAGGTCCTGGACCTCCCCGACTTGTTGACAGACCTACCTGTTTCAATAAGCTTAAGCACAAAAGACAATGTAGCTGATGGTACTGCTGCTCTAAGGTGCAGAGCAATGGTGGTGATTGATAGGTTATGAGCTCTGGGCTGTGATGCTTTACTCCTCTTACATATCAACTACTAGTGGCCAACAGCTGCCTGAGAGGCTGCATCCTCCTCCTACACAGGGACCTTCTACACAGTAAAGTTCCCTCATTATTTTCTGTCTTTCCAGCTCACATATCCTTGAATTACTGTGTGGAAATTTGACTCATCAGCAAAAGTTTGAGAGGAATTCACCTGAGTACCTGCAACATCAGTTATGAAGTCAGCAATAAAACTGGAAAGGGGTGGGTGATTGGCAACTCATATAAGAAGCAGAGTTCGCAGTTGAGAGCTTTCAGAGCAAACATTCTATTTTCAAATCTTACTTATATTTCAAGTAGATATGATCCCATGTACTCTAATCAGAAATAATCACGTTTAACATTTTACAGTTTTTCAGTGAATTTTTCTCTGAAAATTTGCAGATTCAGACTTGTTAGTAGAAACATTTTAGTGATAAATTTTGAATAACAGATACAGTTGAGAGCAGTAGTTCACCTGAAAAGCATAACTGTGGAAAGAGAGGTGATATTTGTAATTAAATTATTCATTCCCAATTATTTATCTCTATCTGGTTCTAAACAGTGTAGGTGTAACTTGAAACCATATTGTTTATTTATTCAGAAAGTAGTATAATTGATAATGGTAGAGCGAACAAATGGCATTGTAATACACAAAGTACACACCAGATGAAATATCTACAACTCCTTTGTTTAAACATGTGGTTGCTGGGTGAAAGTAAAAACCTTCTTTAGGACCCAAAGTGTAGTCCAATGTGCTTATCCCTCGCATTATCTTTAAAATAATAACAGTAATTAAAAAAGAAAAGGTGTTTTTCGTGTACACCAGAAACAGAATTTGTCAATGTTTCAAGTACTGAAATGTTACATGAATGTATATGCAAATATATATATATCTAAAAATACATATTATCATCATGCAACTATGCAGAAAATTCTTAATCTACTTTGTGTTAAGTTGTTTTCCAAGAAGCTAAGAAGCTAATGTTGAATGGCAAATTCTGAACCCCTTGAGAGATATGATGTATTTCAGTTTTCAACAGAACAGAAGACAAGTAAGTTGAATAGTTTCTGAAGCTCAAAATACACAAGTGGAATACAAAAGGGTCCCAGAAAGCCAAATAATGTGTTCTAGCACATTGGTTCAAAGAAACCTTAAATGCAAAGCAATTACAGGTAAGCAGAAAACAAACAAACAAAGTGTTGTCATTGACCTACTTTGAAGATAGTGATAGATAGGAAAACAAACAAACAAAAACCATGAACTAGAAACTAGAGAAATTAGTGCAATGGACTAGAGAGGAAATTTTTGAAGAATATGAAGAATGTTGAAGAACTGTTCATACTGGAATAAATAGGAAAAAATATTTTATCTGGAACATGTACATAAATCAAAACTTCAGTATTTAATCTTTTTCTTTTTCTTTTCTTTCTCTTTTTTTTTTTGTCCTTCTTTTTCATAGAAAGCAGAAGATATTTCCTTAATGAAAAATAAAATCTCTTGAAATAAAATCTATACTGTCAAAGATGAGTATTCCTACTTACCTACCCTTCAACAATCTTGTTCATATTGTACCATTATAATGTACTTTCACCTAAGTACAGTTGGTGTTGGGTCACACTGCCTACAGAAAGGAAACCTTTTTATTGACATTCATAACATCATAGAGGAATGAGTTCCACAAGACTTTTTTTTTCACATAGGTATAAAATCCTTGTTTGTCCACCAAGATGCTAACCAGATGTCTCCATCTTCTGCTTTCCTCAACTGTCCTTGAAAAGCAGGATTTAGCCCTTTTGCTTTGTTTATTGCTGATCGTTAGCTTTCACACTGTAAGATATTTGAGGTGGCATATGGAATTTCGGTAAATAAGAAGCTAGGTCTGCATTCATGGAATACATGTTCTTATAGTTAAACCTCAATGGATCGATCCAATTTGTTTCTGAAGGTAGCGGTAAAATTGAATTAAGCTAGTATTTTACCAGATTCTTTCACAAGTTCTTTTTAGCATTTTTCATTGATGTTGAAAGTTTTTGAATGACAAGTTATTTAAGATTTTTTTAATCAATATCTGGAGGTTATTGTCTACTGACAACTTCTCATGCAATAGATAAAATTTTTTAAGGAGTAGATAAGGATTAGTAGATAAGGATTAGTAGATAAGGATTTCTAAGGTATGAAAGCTCCTGTAGATCTTTTCTCTTACCACAACTTATTCCTAGTACTTCCTCTTTTGATTAGGAGACAAGTACAGTTGATAATTGGGCCAAATTTTCTTCTGCTTATGTCCTCTAGCAGGCAGTAGCAAAAAATAGAAAGTCACTAAGGAATACAAAAAGTCAAAATATGAATAAAACCACAAGACAGATATTTGTTACCACTTAAACCTTGTTTGCCTTTTTTTTTTTGGTTGGTTGGTTGGTTGGTTACTTTGGCTTTTCAGCATACCAGTCTGTTCTTTACAGAGCTTTCATGGATATATGCATCTCTCATATCTTATCTGAGCATTGGTGGATTTTCCATGTGCTAGAATTAAGACCACATGAGTTTAATGAAAAGTGTGTCTTGTTGTCCAAATGCAAGGGAGTTTCAGAAAGTCTATGATAAGCAAGTTGTGAGACACCTTGGATTGACCCCAGAGATAACTAGTAAGTATATTTTCTAAGGAAAAGAGTGAATGTGACTAGTCCATTTTGTATTGTTTCAAAGAATGAGTTATATTCCTCTTGTGATGGGATGACCTTAGGGGCAAATAAAATGTATGTCTGCCATGGAACTGCCTGCTGTGCAATGAATGACAATTATAATTTATGTAACTAAGGATGATGTTAAACGAATTGGCTAGTGGCTAGTCAAACTTTTTTTTTCTCTTTTATGTCCAAACCAGGAAAAAAAAAAAAAAGACTAAATGCAGGCATTGGAATTCTTTTTTTAATGTTCTAACAACTTCCTGAAAATCATAGCTGCTTGCAAAATAAAATGAACAAATAATAATAATAATAAAATGCATAGCGCAAAAAGATAGAGCTATACATTCCTCTGTCATTAGTGAAGAGCAAAATAAAAAAGACATTATTCATGTTTTTTCTTTTTTGAATTCTACTTAAAGGGAGAGAAAAAAATCATATGCAAGAATTAAAGGATAGAATAGACCTGTCTGTGTTTCCCTAGCGTTCTGACCTATGTGTGACTGCAGGGTATTTTTTTTAATTATATTCAAATCCAATACACAGACCTACAAATGTTTTTCAAAACAAGAAAGATGGCAATATCAACCTGAAAATCAACAACGAATGAAGCTAACAGGGAAATCCTGATTCTGCTCACGTACCAACCATTTGGCCATTTAATCAAGAGAAACTCAGGTTGGAACCCCCAAGCTCAGACAATATCCCTCACAGTGTGTTATTGCATGCACTTAATAATAATTCCCTATTTTGCACAGCTCTGCAGAACCATGTATCACCAATTTCTCACCTACCTTTGCAGGGCTGCAAAGGTACAGAGGAAGACAGTGCTAGTTCTTGAACTGTTTGGGGATACTCACAAGTTAACACTCATATGTAATTTCTTGAGATTTTGTTGTTGTTGCTGTTACTGCTGGTTTTGTTTTATTTTGTTTGGGGTGGGGAGGATGTGTGTGTGTGTGGAGGGAGTACACAACACTGGATTCACAAACTCAAGTACCAGGCAGTTGGTTTGAACTCTCAGTGTAAGTTGCACCGGAAGGAGAAAATGACATCACTGAACACCACTCTCCTTCTCTCTCATTATTACATGTTTAGTATTGTCGTGGTTTAACCTGGCCGGCAGCTAAACACCACACAGCCGTTCGCTCACCCTCCCCCCTCCCTCTCTGGGATGGGGGAGAGAAATGGAAAGTGAAGCCCGTGAGTTGAGATAAAGACAGTTTAATAAGACAGGAAAATAATAATAACAAAAATAATAATAACAATAACAACAACAATAATAATAATAATAATAATACAATGGTGATAATAGGAAAGTAATAATAATATGTACAAACAAGTGATGCACAATGCAATTGCTCACCACCCGCTGACCGATGCCCAGCCTAACCCCGAGCAGTCCGGCCCCCTCCCCCCGGCTAGCCACCCCTATATATTGTTTAGCATGACGTCAGATGGTATGGAATACCCCTTTGGCTAGTTTGGGTCAGCTGTCCTGGGTCTGTCCCCTCCCAGCTCTTACTGCACCCCCAGCCTGCCTGTTGGCAGGACAGAGCAAGAAGCTGAGATGTCCTTGGCTTGGTATAAGCACTGCTCTGCAACAATTAAAACATCGGGGTGTTATCAGCACTCTTCTCATCCTAAGCCAAAACACAGCATTCCACCAGCTACTAGGAAGAAAATTAATTCTGTTCTAACTGAAACCAGGACATCTATCCACCCCTTATTCCATACCATCTATGTCATGCTCAGGTTACACTCTTTTCCATACATTCTAATTAGTCACCTATAGTAGTCATGGTAGTGATAACATACAGTATTATATAGTAATTAACATGGTACAATTCAGTTCATGGGCTATTCTCACCCAGTATTAAATCTCCTTGAGGTACACACCGGATCTCTCCACTCTTTTGCATCACCCACCAAGTGTATCCAGGTCCCTGAGCGAAAACAATTCCACGAATAGGTTTGCCTTTTCCTGAGGCAGGAGTAGCCCAGACTGTTTTACCCAGCATATTTCTTACATGCACTACAGGAACTTTATCCCCATCTACAGTACGTAACAGGTTTGATTGGGCAGGTCCAGCTCGGTTGGCAGATCCCCTAGTATTGACTAACCAGGTGGCCTTTGCCAAATGCGTATCCCAATTTTTGAATGTCCCAGCGCCCATTGCTTTCAATGTAGTCTTTAACAGTCCATTGTATCGTTCAACTTTCCCGGAGGCTGGTGCATGATAGGGGATGTGATACACCCACTCAATACCATGTTCTTTGGCCCAAGTGTCTATAAGGTTGTTTCGGAAATGAGTTCCATTGTCTGACTCTATTCTTTCTGGGGTACCATGTCGCCATAGGACTTGCTTTTCAAGGCCCAGGATAGTGTTCCGGGCGGTGGCATGAGGCACAGGATATGTTTCCAGCCATCCGGTGGTTGCTTCCACCATTGTAAGTACGTGGCGCTTGCCATTGCGAGTTTGAGGGAGTGTGATGTAATCAATCTGCCAGGCCTCTCCATATTTATATTTCAGCCATCGTCCTCCATACCAAAGAGGCTTTGACCGTTTGGCTTGCTTGATTGCAGCACATGTTTCACAGTCATGAATAACCTGTGCTATAGCGTCCATGGTCAGGTCCACCCCTCGATCACGAGCCCATCTGTATGTTGCATCTCTACCTTGATGGCCTGAGGTGTCATGGGCCCATCGGGCTATAAATAATTCACCTTTATGCTGCCAATCCAGGTCCACCTGAGCTACTTCAATCTTAGCAGCCTGATCCACCTGCTGGTTGTTTTGATGTTCTTCAGTAGCCCGATTCTTGGGCACATGAGCATCTACGTGGCGTACTTTCACAGCCAGGTTCTCTACCCGAGCAGCAATATCTTGCCACAAAGCAGCAGCCCAGATGGGTTTGCCCCTGCGCTGCCAGTTGTTTTGCTTCCATTGCTGTAACCATCCCCACAGGGCATTTGCTACCATCCATGAATCGGTGTAGAGATAGAGAACTGGCCACTTTTCTCATTCAGCAATGTCTAAAGCCAGCTGAATGGCCTTCACTTCTGCAAACTGACTCGATTCACCTTCTCCCTCAGCAGCTTCTGCAACTCGTCGTGTAGGACTCCATACAGCAGCCTTCCATCTCCGATGCTTCCCCACAATATGACAGGACCCATCAGTGAACAGGGCATATTTCTTCTCATTCTCTGGTAACTGGTTGTACAGTGGGGCTTCTTCAGCACGACCCACCTCCTCCTCTGATGATATCCCAAAGTATTTGCCTTCTGGCCAGTCCACAATCACTTCCAATATTCCTGGGCGACTGGGGTTTCCTATTCGAGCCCGCTGAGTAATCAGTGCAACCCACTTGCTCCATGTAGCATCAGTTGCATGATGTGTAGAGGAGACCCTTCCCTTTGAACATCCAGCCTAGTACCGGCAATCGGGGCGCTAGAAGGAGCTGCGCTTCAGTACCGACCACCTCTGAAGCAGATCGAACTCCTTCATATGCTGCCAATATCTCCTTTTCAGTTGGAGTATAGCGGGCCTCAGATCCTCTGTATCCCCGACTCCAAAACCCCAGGGGCCGACCTCGAGTTTCCCCAGGTTCTTTCTGCCAGAGGCTCCAGGTGTGGCCGTTCTCCCCGGCTGCAGTGTAGAGCACATTCTTTACATCTGGTCCTGTTCGAACTGGCCCAAGGGCTACTGCATGCACTATTTCCTGCTTGATTTGTTCAAAGGCTTGTCGTTGTTCAGGGCCCCATTCAAACTCATTCTTCTTACGGGTTACTTGGTAGAGCGGGTTTACAATCAGACTGTAATTTGGGATGTGCATTCTCCAAAACCCCACAACACCTAGGAAAGTCTGTGTTTCTTTTTTGTTAGTTGGTGGAGACATAGCTGTTATTTTGTTGATCACACCCATTGGGATTTGACGACGTCCATCTTGCCATTTTATTCCTAAAAACTGGATCTCTCGTGCAGGTCCTTTGACTTTACTTTGTTTTATGGCAAAACCGGCTTTCAGAAGGATTTGGACTATTTTCTTCCCTTTCTCGAAAACTTCCTCTGCTGTGTCACCCCACACAATAATGTCATCAATGCACTGCAGGTGTTCAGGAGCTTCCCCCTGCTCTAGCGCAGACTGGATCAGTCCACAGCAAATGGTAGGGCTGTGTTTCCACCCCTTGGGCAGCCGATTCCAAGTATATTGGACTCCCCTCCAAGTGAAGGCAAATTGTGGCCTGCACTCTGCTGCTAGAGGGATGGAGAAAAATGCATTAGCGATATCAATTGTGGCGTATGTGGTGGTTTTACCGTGCTGGGCAGCTAAACCCCACAACCGCTCTCTCACTCCCCCTCCTTTAGATGAGGAGGGGGAGAAGTAAAGCAAAGAACAACTCACGGGTTGAGATAAGGATAATTTAATTAAAGGGAAATAATTATAATAATTAAATAAAGACTACCATGAACTAAACAATTTAACTAAGGGGAAATAAAAGGGAAAGGGGAAAAAAGGGAGGAAAACAAACAAACAAAATAAATGAAAGCTATATGGAAGTGCAGAGGAAAGAAATTACTCTCTACTTCCCAAAAATGAGCGATGATTGACCACGTCCTTGAAGCAAGGCCTCAACGCACGCAGCCGGTGTTCGAGAGGAGGACCGACGTCTTCTCAACGAGAGCCCACCCCTCCCCTCTTCTTCCTGTTTCCACCTTTTATTGCTGAGTGTGACACCACATGGTATGGAATATCCCTTTGATTGGTTTAGGTCAGCTGCCCTAGGGATGTTTCTCTCCTCACTTTTTTGCCCACCCCCTAGGAGGGTTAGAGAAAGGCCCAATGCTGTGCCACTGCTGCTCAGCAGTAGACACAACACTGGTGTGATAACACTGCTGTTCCAGCTACAAGTACAGAGTACGGCACTGTATGGGCTGCTGCCGGGAAAGTTAACATTCCAGCCAGACCCAGTACAGCATACCACTTGGCTGCCTTCGATTCAAGTTCGTACTGAAGTTCCAGCATGTCCGGCACTGCAGCACTAAGTGGTGGCGTCACTTCGTTCAGGCCACGATAGTCCACTGTTAGTCTCCACTCGCCATTAGACTTTCGCACTGGCCATATGGGACTATTGAAAGGTGAATGAGTCTTGCTGATCACTCCTTGACTCTCCTATTGACGAATTAGCTTATGGATGGGAATCAGGGAGTCTCGGTTAGTGTGATATTGCCGCCGGTGCACAGTTGTGGTAGCGATTGGCACTTGCTGTTCTTCGACCCTCATCAACCCCACAACAGAGGGGTCCTCTGAGAGACCAGGCAAGGTAGATAATTGTTTAATGCCCTCTGTCTCTAAGGCAGCTATACCAAAAGCCCACCGGAACCCTTTTGGGTCCTTGCAATATCCTCTTCTAAGGTAGTATATGCCAAGGATACATGGAGCATCCGGGCCAGTCACAATGCGGTGCTTTTCCCACTCATTCCCAGTCAGACTCACTTCAGCCTCCAATACAGTTAACTGCTGAGATCCCCCTGTCACTCCACAAATACAGATGGGCTCTGGTCCTTTATAGCTCGATGGCATTATAGTGCATTGTGCACCGGTGTCTACTAAAGCCTTATACTTCTGTGCGTCTGACGTGCCAGGCCATCGAATCCACACAGTCCAATAAACTCGATTATCCCTTTCCTCCCCCTGGCTGGAGGCAGGGCCCCCCTAATCCTGGTCAGAATGTTCTTCGTTTCTGTGTTTGAAGGACTGTCTGCTGGAAGTTGGAGCAGCAAACTTTTCAGAGAACCCCTTTTTCCTGATTGTTTTCTTTTGCAACTCACGTACCTGTGCCTCTAGGGTCGCGGTAGATTTTCCATCCCATTTTCTCATGTCCTCTCCATGGTCTCGTAAGTAAAACCACAGGGTGGCACGGGGTGAGTACCCACCATATCGTCTTCCTTGTGTGGATGAACGCCTACCCCTGATAGCTGAGACACTGCTTTGTACAGGTGCGGAGGAGAATAATCTCTCTTCAAGTTGGTGAACCTTTTCAGAAAGTTTCTCCCAAGTGTTCTCTTTTGGTTGGTGGGCACTGGTTTGTTCAGGTGGAGAGGAAGATAGATTCTCTTCAAGTTGGTGAACCTTTTCAGAAAGTTTCTCCACAGCTGAGACGCAGGCCTGTAAGGAAGAGGAGAGACTTTCTTCGTACTGCCGGAGTTGTTTAGCCACTTCATCCACTGTGGGTTCCTCATCCTCTTTCCAGGCCATTATTGCCAATGAGCTGGCATATGATGATGGTGCACTCCGTACAAACTTCCGCCACATAGGTCGTGTACACCTGACTTCATTTGGATCTGTGGATGTTTGTCTGAGGTCTGGATCCTCATAAATCACTTCCCGTACGGCTAATTCCCTCAGGTACTGGATTCCCTTCTCCATACTGGTCCACTTGCCTGGTAGACATAAAAGTTCTTCCTTGAAGGGATACCTTTCCCTCACAGCTGAGAGGAGACGCCTCCAGAGGCTGTGAGATTGTGCTCCGTCTGCAATTGCTTTGTCAATGCCTGCGTCTCTAGCAAGGGATCCCAGCCGCCTGGCTTCCCTGCCATCTAATTCCACACAATTGGCTCCAGAGTCCCAGCACCGGAGCAGCCAGGTGACAAGCTGCTCACCTATACAACGACCAAAATCTTTTCGCACATCTCGTAGCTCGTGCTCGTATAGGCTTCGGGTAGTTACTGTTGATTTTTTCGGCATCCTCATCTTCCTCCTCCTGAATCCTTGATGGCCCAGTGTCGTCGTCATCTCCATTGTCTCTATACCTAGATTTGGCAGAAGACTCTCTGCGTTCTAAACGACCTGAATCTCTATACCATTTTTTCACCTTCTCTACAGGGTCAACTTGCACTGCTACAGCTCATTTCTCTGACCCCGTTACAGGGTCTGCCACAGGGGTTGGAATACCCTCTGCAGGGTCAACTTGCACTGCTACAGCTCGTTTCTCTGACCCAGCCACAGGAGCTGGAGCGGCTGCAGGAACTGGAGTTGGAGCAGTTGCAGGAGCTGGGACTGGAGTAGTGGCAGGAGCTGGGACTGGAGCGGCTGCAGGAGCTGGAACAGGAGTGGCTGCAAGAGCTGGAACTGGAGAGGCTGCAGGAGCTGGGACTGGAGCGGCTGCAGGAGCTGGAACAGGAGTGGCTGCAGGAGCTGGAACTGGAGCGGCTGCATGAGCTGGGACTGGAGCGGCTGCAGAGTCCACCGTAGGGGTCACAGTGGCCGTTGGATCTGTCACAGGGCTTGGAGTGGCCGCAGGGTCTGTCACTAAGTTGATAGCGGTATCAATGGCAGCTTGATAGGCATGAGCCAGGCCCCAGCATGTTACAATGATTTGTGTTACTTTGGAACTTCCCGTATCGCGACACCTTTTTTTCAAGCATTCTGCCAGTTTTTGAGGATTTTGCACTTGTTCAGGGGTGAATTTCCAAAACACTGGGGGTGCCAACTGCTCTAGATGCCTGCCCATATCCTCCCATACTCCCTGCCACCCACAACTATACTGCCTCCGGGCAGATCTCCGGATGAGCTTCCTAAGTAGTTGTTTAACTTTAAGCAGAATCTGAAGTGCATTCAGGAGGCAGAACAACAAGACTATGCTGGTCTGAGTATCCCAAGAATATTCAATATCTTGGAAAGCTATTGTAACAAGCTCGGAGGATAAGAGGGTGGTGAAGGAGGAAGGCAGAGTGATCCAGGAGGATACAGGGGTGGTGAAGGAGAAAGGGAGAGTAATCAAGTAAGAAAAATTATCTTCCCCTTTCCCCTCCACAGATTGACTCCCTAATGGAAAAAAACAATAGGTATAATTGCTAATAGTTTCCAAGATACAGTTTCCAAAGTACAGAGTCGACGATGTTACTGAGTACAAATACCAAGTTAGAGTCATGACCAGATATCTCATCGTCTCATAAGCCATTGCTACAACACTCAGTACCATAATGATCTGAAACCAGGGCCCGGAGAGGATAAACAACATGACAGAGAGCAAATACAGAAAATAATGTACTATAATACTCAATTTGGAAAACAGGCACAGCAGAGTTGAGATTAAAGCAATCAGCATTATGACAAGTGACTATTAAGCAGGTCTAATACTTACACCAATTTTAGTTTAACACACTCTGGTCAGATCTGCCGTTATCTCAACCTTTCGAGCCCCACGTTGGGCGCCAAAAAGACTGTCGTGGTTTAACCTGGCCGGCAGCTAAACACCACACAGCCGTTCGCTCACCCTCCCCCCTCCCTCTCTGGGACGGGGGAGAGAAATGGAAAGTGAAGCCCGTGAGTTGAGATAAAGACAGTTTAATAAGACAGGAAAATAATAATAACAAAAATAATAATAACAATAACAATAATAATAATAATAATAATACAATGGTGATAATAGGAAAGTAATAATAATATGTACAAACAAGTGATGCACAATGCAATTGCTCACCACCCACTGACCGATGCCCAGCCTAGCCCCGAGCAGTCCGGCCCCCTCCCCCCGGCTAGCCACCCCTATATATTGTTTAGCATGACGTCAGATGGGATGGAATACCCCTTTGGCTAGTTTGGGTCACCTGTCCTGGGTCTGTCCCCTCCCAGCTCAGTAAGCAGTCCTGTTGGCAGGACAGAGCAAAAGGCTGAGATGTCCTTGGCTTGGTATAAGCACTGCTCTGCAACAATTAAAACATCGGGGTGTTATCAGCACTCTTCTCATCCTAAGCCAAAACACAGCACTCCACCAGCTACTAGGAAGAAAATTAATTCTGTTCTAACTGAAACCAGGACATACATGTTTAGTATTTCATATTTAAAAGTGTTTTACTGAATGTAAAATGTGAAGATATTCAAAATGCGTATTATGTAGACATTGTCTAACATGTTGATAAGATCAGGCAAGGAATGGGATATCAGGATTAGCCTGTAGTATGACAAAATAGGGACATAAAGAACATACTCTTTTTTGTTTTTCAGAGAACAGCACCAAAGGAACTTCTTGAAGCTAGGTGAACGTAAGATAAATAAATCTGAATATCAGTTTAGGGACTGGGAATTTATTATTACTTCCAAATCATCTGTCTGTAGATTAGCAAAGAAAATCTTCCTTCTACTTTTATTTGTTGGCTTCTCAGAGTTAAAATCTGGAATAGAAGTCTTCTCAGACTTTAAGCTTAACGCAAAGCAAAGCAGGGAGAGAGGCTTTGCCTGATCATCTTGCTTGCTTGCTCACTTAATCATGTAAATTCCTGTGACTTAGGAACATGCACCTGACAGTACAGTCAGCTGCCAAGTAACAGCTGAATACAAGTGGCAATCCCAAGTCTGCTGCCTTCCCAGGTCTGTTGGTTCAACTCCATGTGCATCTCTATCCAAACTTAGGCAGCCATTATCAGTTTAGCTGAATTTGGTGAACAGTGAGCATTATGGTGGTTGCATTGGCAAAGTGAAGATGGGAAGACTGTAGTCAAATGACAATAGTCTCCTAATTGATTTTCACTCTACAGATGGAGCAGCACACCCCCTTGCAGTTTGTCTTATGGTTTCCCTTGGAGATATCACTCCATGCACACTGTTCCTTGTTTTCCTTTCTCTTCAGACCCAAGACTAAAATGACAAATTAGCCCAGAGGCAACAAGAGTCAACTATTTTTCTTTGCTGTGTGAAGCAGAGAAAGGGTAACTGGGTAGCAGGAGTATCTCTCTCAGCATGTTGTTGGCAAGTTGCACTTTCTCATGTTCCATCTTTGCCTCAGTTTACTTTAAATACTCCTTGCACCTTGATTTAAAAGAAGTGAATTTTGGATAAGCATTCTAAGTACCTTCCCTCATACTTTCCCTTATAATTTGACTATCTATCTTAATTTCTTGTTGAGGTTTCAGACTCCGTAATATCGGTGTACTCTAAAAGGTATAATATGGTAATATGTTTCCCCCCCCCTTTTTTTTTTTCTTTCTGATCACCTTAGATATCTGTTTTCATCTTAGTCTGATGGAGAAAAGTTATTTTTCCTGCAAGCTTGTCATTTGTTGTTTATCAGTTAACTTTTAATGCACAGCTTGGAAGGCTTTCAGAAAGTTAATATTACAACTCTGTAACATACCATTCACAGTGTCCTTGTCTCGGTAAGTGCTCCGTTAATCAGTTATAATGGGTTGATGACTCTAAGCTGATAAAGTTTTGACCCCTGCAGCTCAACAAAGGCACACTTGTTAGACATTGGAACAGGCTGCCTAGGGAAGTGGTGGAGTCACCATCACTGGAAGTCTTCAAAAGACGTTTAGATGTAGAGCTTAGGGATATGGTTTAGTGGGGACTGTTAGCGTTAGGTCAGAGGTTGGACTCAATGATCTTGAGGTCTCTTCCAACCTAGAAATTCTGTGATTCTGTGATTCTGTGACTTTAAGCCAGTCAGTTGCACCTTCCACCATTTATTCTCAGCTAGTGCAAGAAATGGCCCATGTCATTACTATTTGTCCGGTTACACATATGAGGGCTCTGCAGGGCTGAGAGAGGTCTAGAGCCACAGAATTCAGATTCATAAAAGGAAATATCTGAGGAAGCTTATAAACAAGGGCTAAGAAGGAAAGAAAGAGGGAAAGAAAAAGGAAAATCGTAATGTCATTCTCATAATACAGATTAGGAATTGAGGACCAGAAAGTTTAAGTGACACTTACAGTGATTCAGAGCAAATAAATTTGGATTTCTGGAATTCCAGGCAACAATTTTAATACAAAAGCACCTGAAAAAGTAGTGTTTAATTTTGATCTCTGAGGACAGCACTACTGGAAACCTACCATTGGAAAAGGTATTGCATCCCTCAAGCGTGTATTTCTGAGAACCAGAACTAACCATCATTTCTAGTGTTACCTCCAGGAAATCATGGCCTTTTTTCCTCTCTTGCAGCAGTGCTTCTGGGCAGACAAGGAAAAGAAAACCAAGCTGTTCCCTGTCTCTCTCTTTCTTCTTTGACATTCTACTAACTGTAATGTTGGTGCCAATGGAAACATTCATAAATGGAGAAATCTATGAAATCCTTTGAGGTACCATTATAAGCCCTCTGTGGTTCAAAAGTTGCAGGTTCTCTTTGTGTGTTAAAGGGCTTTATCTGTGTTATTGCAGAAATCTTTTATTCTTCTAGCTGATATTTTAGTGGGCCAGAAATTTTGCCTACTAGGAAGGTAATGAAGCAGAATTGTACTATGAATGTTTTATGAAAAAATAATTTCGTACACACAGAAATTTTGGCTTAACCTAGAAATGAAGTTAGTGGTTTTTTGTTTCTTTGTTTTTAAGTTATTGCTTCTTGTTGTTCTCTTTATTAACGTAGTTCCTCTGGTTTATTTCCTTAGTGTATATATATATATATAATGAGAGTGTGAGAATAGTTTCCTATTCTTCTTCTGCTCTTCTCACAAGCTGAAAGAAGTGATTATCTTACTATACTCAGCATTAGTGCAGCCTCACCTTGAGTATCGTATGCAGTTTGGGGCTCCACAATATAAAAATGATATAAAACTATTAGATGTGTCTAAAGGAGGGCAACAAAGATGGTGAAAGAACATGAGGACCAGTGAAGGATACTCCATTTGTTCAGCTTAGAGAAGAGACAGGTGTGACCTCACCGCCATCCACAACTTCCTTATGTGGGGGAGCAGGTAGGGAAGCACTGATCTCTTCTCTCTGGTGACAAGTGATAAGAGAAGAAGGGAATGGTTTAAAGTTGTGTCAGGGGAAATTCATATTGGATTTTAGGAAAAATTTCTTAAGGTTCTTAAAGTTCTTAAAAGTTCTTAAAGGGTGATCAGACACTGCAGCAGGTTCCCCAGGGAAGTGGTCTGGCACTGAGCCTACTGATATTCAAGAAACATTTGGATAGTGCTCTCAGACAGAGATTCTGATTTTTGGGTGGTCCTGTTTGGAGCCAGGAATTGTGCTCAATGATCCATGTGTGTCCCTTCCAATTCAGGATGTTATATTATTCTATGATTCCATTACAGAGACAATATTTTTTTGTGTGTTTACTGCCCAGAAATAACAGATATGTTTATCTATTCTATCTCCTTTCTCATTTTTCCTTTGCCTTACCTCTTGCTTCAATTTCTTGTTCCTTTTACACTCTTTTTGTCTTCTTAACATAAGGCTTTATTTTTCTCCTAACTGGACAGTTGCCATATTTTCTTAAAATATACCTTCTATTCAATTTTTATCTCTCCTCTCAACATTCTATGCAGATTTCTTGCTCTCTGGCTACTTTTCATGCAATTTGTCACAAAATGGTGGCAATGTAAAAGACTGCTTTGAAAAAGTCAGGTGAATGCAGAGACAGATCTTTTTAATCCTTCCAATTTCCCTGACAAGATTTGAAAACCATTTATTTTAATGACAGTTTTTTGTTTTCACAGAATCACAGAATCACAGAATTTCTAGGTTGGAAGAGACCTTGTTTTGTTTTGTTTTGTTGGGGGGGGGGGGGCGGGGCGGGGCGGGGCGGGGGGGCAGAAGGAAGTTGTATGCATATAATACTTTAAGTATGTATCAACTAGTTTACAAATATGATTGTTCAGCATAAAATGCTTTTCTCCTGAGAAAAAATATTAGTTTAAGGTACTATCTTAAGAGACAAACTGTAAGTTTAGATGCTCTTTCAGCATTTTGTGTTTTGTCAAGCTGCTGACAGTGCAAGGAAGGGGTAAATTTGTTTGGGTTTTGGTCAAGTAAATCAGTTTACAGGAGTGGGATTGATACATTTTATCTCCCAGAGATATGTTGCACTTTTGATCACTCAAATCTTTTTCAGGACCTATCATACATTATTTGTCATTTATGAGGAACCATGAAAATTACCAGAAACATTTATTTTCTTGCACTGCTAAAAGTTGAAAGCAGAGAGCTCATATTTCAATATCAATTCACACATTGTGAATTTGGAGACATGCAACTGGGGAATTTGGTAAGTCTTTGAATTATAAAATTATCTTAGTGAAATTAAAATACTTGTCTCAGATGGATTTGCTCATTGATGTCAGAAAAAACATTAATGCTTGAAATAACTAAATTCAGGCTTAAAAAAGGGCTGATTTAACTAAGTGATGCCATTGAGCAGAGTCTGAAGGAAATTAAGTTGGTCCTCCACTGACCTCTTATTAAAATTATAGGGATGAACCTTCATCTTATTGTTCATTTGGTTTCTAACTAACGAGATTGGCCTTGGAACTGGAACTGCCCTTTTGAACAGCTAATGTTTGAAAATCATGCCTATGAGATCTTTTATATTTCTAAAATCTGAAGTAAAACATCCACACTATTTATATTTTATAAAATATTGTAGGAATATCTCCAGCAACAAGTTCTCATTTGTATCAACTGCATTGGGAGTAATTTTTACTAAACATAGGCCTTTTTATAAGTTAAATTTTCTGCAAGTACATGACTTTAATACTAAAAGAAACAATGTAGGTAATTCTAGAGTTTAGAAGGTTTATAGATTAAAGTTACAATATGATGATATTTCATTGACAGAGGTGTTATTCTTAATTTACCTCAGAGGTGACTTCTAACAGTCCTGAAGCCCCTTACCTCTGCAGTAGGTAATTCCATGAAACAAGAAGTTTGAGATGAGAAGAGAGTAGCAGTATATGGGAAAGTACACAGGGCTTTGAACTGTTAGTCATTCTGCTTGGCAGGATCCCATGAAAACTGATATGGCAGGAAGGGGGGGGGTGGGGGGCAGAAGACCTTGTTAACCATCACAGTATACAGATAGTCCATTCCAGTGAGCAGAAAATCAGGAAAAAGTGGCAGCAGGCCATGAGGCCATGGGTTAAGACCCCCAAAAATTTAAAAAAATGCTGGAAATGCAGGCAAGTCAACCACTTGGGGAAATATAGACACATTGACCAAGAAAGAAATATCTTGATCATTTCCAGAGCCAAAAAGACCAAGTTCAGCCAGATATGAAACTAGCAAGAGAGGTGATGGTCAACAAGATGAGTTTCTGTGAGTAGCAAAAGTAAGGCTGAGGAAAATGAAGGTCTACTCCTCAGCAGGACAGGGGCCCTACTGACAAGGGATATGGAAGAGGCTGCGTTACTTAATGATTTTTTTGCCTCTGTTTTCACTGGTGAGGCCTGCCCTCAGGCCACCCAGGTCCTTCAGACTCCAACAGAATCTGTGGGAATTAAGCAGTACCCACAGGAGAAGAGAACTAGAGTAGAGAGCATTTTATCCACTGGGACACACAGGTCAATAGGACCACACAGGTTGCACCCAAGGGTACCCAGAGAGGTCTCTGTGTCACTAAGGGTGCTTTTCATCACCTTTGAAATGCTGTGGCAACTGAGGAAGATTGCTGCTTACTGGAAAAATGCAGTTGTTATACTCATCCTCAAGAAGGGCAAGGAGGAAGATCATGATAACCACAAGTGGGTCAACCTCAACTCAACACCTGGGAAGAGGATGAAACAAATCCTCCCGAAAGCCATTTAGAACCCCATCAAGAAGTTACTGTAAACAAGCAACCTGTTCTTTCCAAGGACAAGTATTTCCCAGCAAACCTGATTGCTCCTTGTGATGAGATGACAGATTGTGTGGGTGTCCTGGTTTCAGGGTAAGGGGAAAAACAGAATGACACGCACCTGGACTTTAGCAAGGCCTTCAACATGGTCTCTCTTTAGAGTGGGTATAATGTTTTAAGTGGACTATGCCAGATGATTCTCTTTAAAGAAGGCAGCTGTGGTGGTTTCACACTGATAGCTACCTAAGCTCCAATACACCTCTCTCTCAGTCCCCTTCTCAGCAGAACAGGAGAAAAAATGATGAAAAGGCGAAACAGGTTGAGATAAGGACAAGGAGATCACTCTACAGTTACAGCCATGGGCAAAACAGACTCAGCATAGCAAGATTAATATATATTACCTATTACTAACAGACTACAGCAGTGAAAACTAAAAGCAAACTTCCTCTCATCCACCCTCTTCTACCTCTCCTCC
Organism: Netta rufina; assembly: GCF_964035555.1. Lineage (NCBI taxonomy): Eukaryota > Metazoa > Chordata > Aves > Anseriformes > Anatidae > Netta > Netta rufina. The sequence goes on from NC_140139.1 coordinate 12,724,536, forward strand.
CTGAGTGACACAGGGGAACAGGGACTACAACCTTCCTACAGGCTCCAATATGGGTCTGTACCACAGCATATAGTCCTCCATGAAGACTGCTCCAGAATGCGTTTCCCACAGGTGATAGCTCCTGCCAGACCACCTGCTCCTGCATGTGCTCCTCTGTACAGGCTGCAGCGTGGAGATCTGCTCCATGTGGGACCCATGGGCTGCAGGGGGACAGCCTGCTCCAACAGGGGCCTCTCCACAGGCCACAGGGGAACTGCTGCTGCATGCCTGGGGCACCTCCTGCCCTCCTGCTGTACTGCCCTTGGGGGCTGCAGGGCTGGCTCTCCCAGCTGTTGTTGCCCAGCACTTCTTTCCCTTCCTTAACTCTGCTCTCCCGGAGGCCCACCCAGCGCCACTCATGGCTCAGCTCTGGCCAGTGGCAGGTCCCTTTTGGAGCAGCTGGAGCTGGCTCTGCTCTAACGTGGGGCAGCTGTTGGGCTCTGCTCATCCATGCCACCCCTGCAGCCCCCCTGCTACCAAAACCTTGCCACATAAACCCAGTACAACAGCTCCTGCCTCAGGAAATCTATAGATACATAGATGGGAGAAAATATTCAAGAGATCACTTGATCTGAGAGGGAAAGAATTAGAGCCTGCATAGGACTTGAGATGGTGCACTGAGGAGGATGGAGCAGCCAGTCAGCCTGAGAGAGGACAGAACAACATGAACTGCATACCTATAGTATTTTGTGGGGTATTGAAACACAAAGATCCCATTGAAAATGCAGATATATCCTGGGCATCACATCTTTAGTGGAATTGGGTGGAAAGGAAGTAGGAGCCTCAGAAAACTGAGAAACAGAAAGTTTTTCCAACTGTAATTTCCTCTTATGGGTGATTGTGTAGGAACTTTGAAGGCAGACAATACAGATTCTTCCTTGCAAAATGTTCTGGATAAAAAAAGATGATATATTTTTTTAAAAAATATCATCAGGGTTAATTTATTCTCCGTATCCTAGAGAATGGGTTCACAGTGGTTCCTAAAACCTTTTAAAATCATTACACTTCCTTTTTTTTTTTTTTTTTTGAAAATAAATAAGCAATATTACTTGTAACTGTGTCTGTTGGGCTGTTGGGCTTCAGTACCCAGCGGATTCTTCCTGGCCTGGCCTGATATGGTTCCCTGTGGCTTGCTCTGGTTCCCTGTCCCTAGTGAGGCAGTAGTGAGGTTGATTCCCAATAGGCAGATGCATCCATACACAAAATATATATATGACCATATGCATGAATCAGTACAGATGGAGAATAATATATTTACCAGCAACCATGTAAACATGAACTACATAGACAGCCTGATCATGATCCTCTTTCCACCTGATAAGGATTTAAGTTTACTGGTAGAATATGGATGTATACATACCTATACAAGTATCTCCATTTTTTCATTTTAAAGAGATTGTCCAATAGCTGGCTGCTAGACCCAAGGCTTTCCAGGTGCTGGTGCTTGGATTTGTGAGACTCAGAAGTTTGTGGTTTCATTCCAGTTGTTGCTACTCAGATTTTTGTCCTAATCACAGGCTAGTTTGTCTTGCAGTTCTCTAGTGTTCACACACTGGTTCAGACTGGACTGCATTGACACAGAAGACATATCAGATGAGATCTGTCTCACGAGATCTCATCTGATCAAATGAGATCATTGTGCAGTGATTGAGAGAAGTGTTCAAACAGATATGTGTAAAACCCTGCATTCTGTTTACACCAACTCCCTCTACCTATTCTGGATGTTTTCCCTAAACTTAGTAAGTTTCACATATTTCTCAAAAGTTCTTAAATATCCCATAAGCTGTTTAACAGAATCCCCAAAATCTCTCCCCATATTTCATAATGAGCCTTATATCTCTTTAAGTAAGAACCCTGTTCAGTCCAGAAGGTATTCTGGGAGAGGTCAGTTTCATTTGATGACTCCTCTTAGTGGGCTTCACACTTGACAGTCCTATGAGTCACTAATTCAGTGTCCTTTATTCTCATTGGTTACGTTGCTGGAGATCCTTTGCATGACATTTTTTATCTGATACTCCATAGTTTTTAGTGTTCACTTAATTTTTGTATTTATTTTTGTGTTCACTTAATTATCACTTAATTACTTAACCTAATACATTGATTCTTGTGTCCATCACACAAAAAGAGATGGTATTTATATTGTCTGACAGTATCACAGAAATGACACTTGTAAGCAGGTAGCCTTCCATATGCCAAGAAGAAGTCCAAGTACCGATATCATGTCATAAAACACAGTATTTAGATGTAGTTAGCTTCCAAACAAATGTTATCAGTGTAACTCCATATGAAGTGGAGAAATTAGGTCAAACCCAAAAGTATCATGTTTGCGTTCACATGACAAGTAGGTCTGACATCTCTAGTGTGTTACTTCCAGTCCAGTGGCTAAATTAGGCAGGAACGCCCTGTTCCAATCTCTCAAATGCTTTACAGATATCACGTTGAAATATATTGGTGTAATTTAAATGCTCAACTACTCTTTTCTGTGATTTAACAAACATAATTTACCAGTTCAAAGAAATATCTTCATATATTGAAGATATGTAATTAGCACAGTAACAAGAGTCTTCCTTGATTTTGTATTTTTGTTCCTTGCTTATCTTTGCTACCTGCAATTAATTGAAGTGACACAAATATACCATTTTCTTTGACGTTAACTAGATAAATACATCATCTCATTAATTTTACAATATTGTAAATCCTTCCTGGAATATATCATAGAATTATAGAATAATTAGGGTTGGAAAAGACCTCCAAGATTGTCTGGTCCAACCATCCCCCTACCACCCATATTACCCACTAAACCATGTCCATAAGTTCCACATCTAACATTTCCTTAAACACCCCCAGAGACAGTGACTCCACAACTTTCCTGGGAAACCCGTTCCAATTCCTAACCACCCTTTCTGAGAAGAAATGTCTCCTGATTTCCAACCTGAACCTTCCATGGCACTTGAATCCATTCAACAGGTAACCCTACGTTTTCATGGAAATCCATATCAATTCATTTCTTATTGCAAATATTTTTTTTCTTTTGCTTAATTTCCTTCTTGGAATTTGTTTATATGGTAAAAAGGATCAATTAAATTTTATGAATTGTTTCTGCAATTAAAGAATATCTTCAATGATATATAAGTGGAAAAATAAAAGGTTCAATCTGCCCTCAGAATGACACCCTATTTCAAAAAAAAAAAAAAGTTATGTGAGAAATCATAAGTCCTGATAGATGTGAGAAGACCAATACTAGCTCAGAAATATCACCACTGTCTGCATAAATCTGTCACTTAAAAGCATAGGATTCTTTGTCATTAGCTAAGGTATTAACCAACTATGACTGTCGTGGCTGTTTGCCACACTTGTGATTTCTAGTAAGTTGTTTCTAATCCTTTGGCCTGACATACCTGTTCAGACTTATGAAATTGGAAATTTATTAGGTAGATGTAGTGTATATTCTTCCTTTTCTTCAGAGTATAACCCAGTGAGACTCAAATACGTGTTAGGAGTCTCTTATCTTTAAAACAAAACTAATCTTAACTGTAAGAGTAAGAGTTTTATTTCTTTCAGAAGAATAATTTCAGTAGTCACTTTTGCTTTGCTTTTTGTTAGAATGAAAGTGAGGTTGTTAAAGACAAACGTCTTATGTGTACAAACCTGGATAACCTTGCAACAAACCACAAAGAAAGCACTTCTCTCTCATTGTTTTTCTGTAATTTTCATCATTTTAATGCTTTTCTGATTTAGAATGATATGTTTTCAAGAGTACTAACATATATTACCACCTTTGTGGCAGCTTAAACATTTTTTTCTGTCCCTATCATCCATAGAAACGTATTTCCTTTTTTTTTTTTTTAAGAAATCCTGAAAGAGAATCTACATCATATTCAATCCACATGAAGAAAGTTTAATCTGTAGATGACAGTTTAATCTATAGTTTAATCTATAGAACCATAGATGACCTTTCTAAAATATAAAATAGTGAAATACATATAGAATTATAGAATCAAAGAATTATTAGGCTTTGAAAGGACCTCCAAGATCATCTGGTCTAACCATCACTGTACTACCAACATCACCCACTAAACTACGTCCATAAGCACCATGTCCAACCTTTCCTAGAACACCCTCAGGGACGGTGACTCCACAACTTTCCAATTTGAACCTTCCATGGCACAACTTGAATCCATTCCCCCTTGTCCTATTGCTTGTTATCTGAGAGAAGAGGCCAACATCCAGCTCTTCACAACTTCCTTTCAGGTAGTTGCAGAGAGCAATAAAGTCTCCCCTGAGCTTCCTCTTCTCCAGACTAAACATCCCCAGTTCCCTCAGCCACTCCTCACAGGACTTGTGCTCCAGACCATTCACCAGCTTCATAGCCCTTCTCTGGACACGCTCCAGGGCCCCGACATCCTTCTTGTACTGAGGGGTCAAAAACTGAACACAGTACTAGAGGTACAGTCTCATCAGAACAAAGTACAGAGACGGATGATCACCTCTCTTGTCCTGCTGGCTACACTATTCCTGACACAAGCCAGGATGCCGTTGGCCTTCTTGGCCACCTGGACACACTGCTGGCTCATGTTCAGGCAAGCATCAACCAACACCTCCAGATCATTTTCCTCTGCACATCTTTCCAGCCACTCTGCCCCAAGTCTGTAGCATTGCATGAGGTTGTTGTGATTGAAGTGCAAGACCCGGCATTTATCCATGTTGAACCTCACCACCTCATCCCATTGTACTCTGCCCATCGATCCATCCTTTCCAGGTCCCTCTGCAGAGCCTTCCTCCCCTCTGGCAGATCAACGCTTTCCCCCAGCTTGGTGTCATCTGCAAACTTATTGGGTGTGCACTCAAGCCTCTCATCCAAATCATCAATAAAGATCTTAAAGAATCTGGGTCCCAACACCAACCCCTGGAGAACACCACTGGTGACTGGTTGCCAGCTGGATTTCACTCCATTCACTTCCACTGTCTAGGCACAGCTGTCCAGACAGTTTTTAACCCCTCAAAGAGGGTACCTGTGCAAGCCATGGGCTGCCAGCTTCTCCAGGAGAATACTGTGGGAGACCGTGTCAAAGGCCTTGCTGAAGTCTAGGCAGACTACATCAACAGCCTTTCTGTCACCTACCAGGTGGGTCACCCAGTTGTAGAAGGAGATGAGGCTGGTCAGGCAGGACTTGCCTTTCATGAACCCATGCTGACTGGGCCTGATCCCCTGGTTGTCCCACATATGCTGTGTGATTGCATTCAAGATGACCTGTTTCATCACCTTTGCTGGCACTGAGGTCAGGCTGACAGGCCTGCAGTTCCCCACGTCCTCCTTAAGACCCTTCTTATAGATGGGCATCACATTAGCAAATCTCTAGTCATCTGGAACCTCCCCGGATGATGATGACTGCTGATAGATGATGCTGAAAGAAGCACAGCAATCACATCCGCCACCTCCCTCAGCATCCTTGGATGGATCCCATCTGGCCCCATGGACTTGTGGCAGTCCAGGTGAAGCAGCAGGTCTCTAACTCTTTCCACCTGAACTGTGGGGTTTTCTTCTGTTCCCTGTCCCAGACTTCGAGGTTGGGTGGCTGAGTACTCCAAGGATAAATGGTCTAGCAAGTAAAGACACATGTAAAAATTGCATTAAGAACCTCAGCCTTTTTCTTATTCTCTGTAGTCATGTTCCCTCCGTGACCAGTAAAGGATGGAGATTCTCCTTGGCCCTCCTCTTGCCATTAATATATTTATAAAAACTTTTTTTTTATCCTTAACCGTAGCGAAATGGTTGAGCTTTGGCCTTCCTGATTTTTAATCTGCATATGCTGGAAAATTCCTTGTACCCCTTGAGTCACCCCACTTAACAGATAAATCTTTTAATCAGAGATTCACATCTCTGTGAAATCTAGCAAGATGTGTGAGTGACAGTGTGCAATTGAAGGACAGATGAGTGGAATAGAATATGATTTTATTTTTTTATTTTCTCTATGTAAAGAAATTGGTAGTCAGATGCCCAAATGGTATCAATAACAGCACATTAAAACCTTTTCAATTTTCAAATATAGCTTCTTAGTTGCCAAAACATAGGTAACATTTTTATAATACCAAACTATTCCTGGTCATGACCATGTGTAAGACCTATCAGTTTGGACACTGAAACAAAGTTTTGACTGTAAGAGCATTTTAGTCAAGATGTGCAAGACGGTGTTGTGGGTTAACTGACAGCAAGCTGGACTCCACACAGTTGTTCCTGTCCACAGTTGGATGGGAACTGAAAATGTAAAAGTAGGAAAAGTCATGGGTTGAAACAAAGACAATTTAAAAGGTAAAACAAAAGTTGTGTACAAAAGCAAAGCAAAATAAAGAATTAATTCACTATTTCCCATCAGCAGATAGGTGTTCATCTGTTTCCAGGAAAGCAGGCTCCATTATGTGTAATGGTTACCTGGGAAGAGAAATGTCATAACTCGAATGCCCCTCTACTCCTTCCTCCTTCTTTTCCTCAGCTTTTATTGCTAGTCATAATGTCAGATGGTATGGGATATCCCTTTGGTTATTCTGTCTCAGCTGTACCTGGCTGTGTCCCCTGCCACTGCTCCACTGGTGCAGTGCTCCACAAGGAAGGCCCTGATGTGGTGCAAGCACCACTCAACAACAATGGAAACTTTGGTATATTAGGAACGGAGGTTTATATCACAAATCCAAAACATAGCACTGTAAGAGCTACTGTGAATAAAATTAACTCTAACCCAGCCAAAACCAGCATAGAAAGTAATACAACCTGGAAACTGAAGGAAAGTTCCTTTAAAATTAACGGAACATTCTAATACAGATGTGCATGGTCATCTAATATAGAATAAAACATGGCAAAGCCAAGAAATGTAGCTATTTCTGTTGCAAGTCTAGTTCAGTTTTGTGAGAAAGAATTATACAGTGTGTCTGCTTGTAAAGAGTATTGATCCTTCTGGCCTTGGAGGACTCTCTTCATTTTCTGTCCTATTGGTGTTTGATTTCTATAGTTGCTATGCTCCCACCACTTTCAGTGGTAGGCTTGAGAGCATGCAGACAACAAGAGCACTTCTGTTGACCAAAATTCAATATGCTTACACTATACACCTATTTTGTATTTTATTTCATGAGGCAGAGCACAGCTATTGAAGACCTCTTCCTGGATTTACTGTGTGTGTGTGGTTTTTCTTGTTTGTTTGGTTGGTTTGTTTTGTTTCATTTTGTTTTTTATATTCAAAGCAATAGAAGCCTACGCAAAGTACATTTGAATTCAGGCATGGTGCTCAATTTTGGCAACTGCTGTTAGAAGAAAGAAGATTTTTCTTCTTTTTCTTCTCTGTGTTGTTTCACATACAGGCAAAAACATGAGAAAAGAAAGCTGTTTTATGCTTTACCTAGAGGCCTGGTTATTTAACATTGCCCAGAAGAAATATATAAAAGTCTTTTGGTGAATGAGTTGAAGTTCCCAATTAAAAAACAAACAAACAAACAAACAAACTGGTGTTTCAGATATTCAAAACCTGCATTCAGATTCTACAGGTTAATCCAATATCCTTGGGGTCTCTTCCAACCTAGAAATTCTGTGTGATATTTATTAGTTCTGCATCCTGTTTATATATGTCAGTTTCAGATAAAAGATCTGGCTGTGTTACTTTTCCAGGGGTATCATTTGTGAAAGGTTTTAGGCATCTAAACTGTTTCTCCAGTGACACAGAAGGACCATCTCCAATCCAGAATGTGAGATCTAATCATCAAAAGGGCCCAGTTCCATGCTGTTTATGGTGCTGTGACAGGATGAACTGGTCACTTTCACTACAGTCTCCTCTTCCTGTGTACTCATGTCTACAGCCAGCTGTGTGGGCCATGAGCTGTCACCTTTCTTTGGAAGGGTTATTTATTCTTGCTGCACAATATGAGGTGAGGATGGGCTGGCATGTAGCCTTAGTACCACTAAGAAGCTAGCAGTGCTAAATCCAAAGTCAGAATGACCACAGTGTAACATACTATCAAGGATACTCTATCTGCTGCAAATCATATCTTCTATTCCAGTAGCTTAAAAATAAACATGTAAATAAATAAAACCTTTAGACTTCTGCTACAGTGACTGAAATTGTTATTAGCATTTATGGAGAAATGTAACAGTTTAAACAGGAGATCTTTGCTAATCCATAAGATGTCTAAGTAAAGTTGAAAAAGGAATGCCCCAAACAGGTTAGAGGGGAAAACAAACAAACAAACAAACAAACAAAAACCACTATAACAACAAAAAACAACCACGCACACATTTTCTAAAACTAATGAACAATTAAGTTGAGTCCCTGGACTATTCATTTAACACATCTTTGGGCAAAAGATTGTATGTCTTTCTACATGGGAGGCTACCAATATCCAAAGAGCCTTCCTGTTGCCACTAGCTGCCTTCATCTGTATCACAGCTGAGACACAGGTGCTGCAATAGCTGTTGTGTCTGCTTCCAGTCCCAGAGGATTTTCCAGAGAAAGAGTCAAATAAATGTTTCTTAATAATTTAATCTGTGAAAAAAATCTGTTGTAAAAAAATAAATAAAATAAAATAAAATAAAATAAAATAAAATAAAATAAAATAAAATAAAATAATAATAAATGTTTTTATGGACAATTTCAGGGAGCATTTTTCCACCTTTTGAAAATGCCCAATTTATAGCGATGGTAAACCATTAACTAAACAATAGTTCTGCTTTTATATTCTCTTTGAATTAATTTTGTGGGGATTTTTGTTTGTTTGTTTGTTTGTTTTAGTGGTAATCATACTATGCATCTATATTATATGTGCGTTCTTACATAAAAGAGTTATTTTACATCTTGAGTAAGAAATGCATAAACTTCTATTTAATTATGCCACTTTAGCCACATCACTAAGTATGATTACATACATTTATAAACAAAGCAGCCCTCTGCAATAAAAAGAGCAGTAGCCAGGGTGGAAAGTATGTCAATAATATTAGACTTGCATATTTAGATTAAATTTCATATAAGAACAAAGCATTTTATTATTTCAAACTTACCTTAAATAACATTCAAAATTTCCTTTTAAAATCAATCATGTTTTAATGAACTATTCTGCTTATCTTAATGTTATTCTGTTAAAAATGGTATGGATTATACCTAAACAATGAGATAGACAAAGGCTTAAAAATGTTCTGAGAACAGTTAATCTGAGTTTTCAATGTATGTAAGCTGGTGCTACCAAAATGACAAATTCAGCCTATAACTACGAAATTTTAACTTTGGTTGATCAGATTCATTTTTTTCTAATAAAGTGTGAATCAATAGTGAGTAAATACAGTTATAGTGAGTAATAGTGAGTTATCCTTAATTACATATGCTTAGCATCTGTATCTATCAGTTTAAAAGGTATCGCACTGGCCATTAGACCTGATAGAAAGAATAAGCAGGCAGATTCATAATTTAGAATTTTTATGTCAGTCCTGAAGTGACTTGTTCTGTATATAACTATGTGCTGCTTGTTTTTTTTCCACATAGGAATACTTAATCAGTGGAATCATCAGATAAGCATGATACAGCATCCATACATGCTTAAAATTAATCACAATTATTGACGATTATTAATTCTGTTGTACTACAAAATTCTGTGAATAATTCAAATTTTGCATAATTTGGATAGTTACTTGACCAAGTAGTTCTATACTGAGTCCTGTAATTGTTGTTCTGACATGAGGTAGTTAACAGTATAGTCACTTGTGAGTAAAATTTCCAATCAATCCAATTGTAACTTTGTAGGTCTCTAGCAGAATGTTATGTTTATTTGTTTTTAAAGTCTTCTTAAGTTCTTCCCAACTTCTTAACATGAAACAATCAGTACATAAATATTTAATTTTCTGAATTCTTACTATTATAGTGAGCAACATATTTATATATATGTTATATAAATATATATATATTTATATAAATTATATATAGTAGGGTGGAGGGGCAGGAGGACTGTGGAGCTGAAGACTCTTTGACTCCAGAAAGATTTCAGCAAGCACTCATACTCCAAGGCTCAGTATATGAAGTGGCATATGCTTTGCCATTTTACTTTTCTGTTTCCACAAAACCGAAACCAAACCAAACCAAAATCAATCGATCAAACAAACAAACAAAACAGAAAACTTGCAAATTTTGGAAGACTGGAGAAGTTTTGAGAAGAAAGAGGAGTATGTTAGTGCTCCACCTGCTTCAATTCTTTAAACTATTGGAACATCCATTGGAGAAGGACTTTAAATATTGTCAAACACAGAGTAGCCAAACAAGCTTATTTTCATAGATTAACTGTGGAAATCTTAGAAAAGTATGCAGTCTGTTTTCAGTGGATCTAAAAGCGCTGTCTTAACAACCAGCCACAACAAGGTTTGTAGGAATTATCTACAAATTAGTTATTCAGCTTCTTAAAATGGCTCATACTTGGAAAAAAATGAAGGAATTATCTCTATTAAATTATAGATAGAATAGTATATAGATAGAATGAAGTTTAAGATAGTCTGGAGATAGCCTTTCTTTGTACATCAAATCAATAGAAGAGATGTTGCAGGAAGAATGGCCGAAAACATGACAGACACCAGTATGGTCAGATCATGCTATCTCTTTATTACCCAAATAGCCTGACAACCCCACCTACAAGAAAACAACCCTCTTGTGATTAGCAGTCACATAGATCTTGTCCTTGAAGCCAGCTGCTGGCAACAATATTTTTTAATTCCTCAATCAAGCGATATGGAAACATTGTCATGGGAACTTCTCGTAGTCTCGCGGGACCTCTGCACCAACTCTTGGCAGTCTGTGAGACCACACACCTACCATGGTGTCCACTAGGCAGAGAGCTCGCTCCAAAAATACTGTGCTGACCCAGACAGAGGGCCTGCCCAGACACATGGCTGTTCAGATCTCTGGCTGCAGGGAGTGCTTGAGCCTGCCGCTTCTGGGGGGGAGGAGGGCAGCGGGGAAACCGCTTGTTCTCAAGTGGAAGGTCTGCTCACTTTGTTGACTGAGCTCAGGGAGGAGGTGAAGATACTAAGGGATATCAGGGCATGTGAGCAGGAGATTGACTGGTGGAGTAACTCCCTGGTGTGCCAGAAAGGAGGGTGCCAGGGGGATGCCCCCCAGAGGGTGGTGGAGCCCCTGCCCTGTTGCTGTCAGGCAGAGGGAAGGGACCAAAAAGACAAGGAGGGCTGGAAGTGAGTCCCAGTTAGGCATTGTGGGCAACCCTCCTCCCTACCTTTCTTCCCCAGGTGCCTCTCTGTAATAGGTTTGAGGCCCTGAATCTTGAAGGAGAGGTAGGTGAGGATGTGGTGGAAGGCTCACCTATGAGGTCACATCAGAAGAGACAGTCGACACCATGCCTCAAGACTGCCTCCAAAAAGAAAGAAAAAAGGTTAATTGTAGTAGGAGATTCCCTTCTACGAGGAACAGAGGGCCCAATATGCAGAGTTGACCGTCATCGAAGGAAAGTCTGCAGTCTACCTGGAACCCGGATCAGGGATATTAACAGGATACTCCCCAGCCTGCTGTGCTCAACAGACTACTACCCACTACTGATCTTCCAGATAGGTGGGGAGGAAGCTCCATCCCGTAGTCTGAGGGGAATGAAGAAATATTTCAAGGCTTTGGGATGGTTGGTGAAAGAGTCTGGGGCACAAGTCATTTTCTCTTCCCTCCTTCCATTCTGGGGTGATGATGTGGCATGGAATAGAAGGATCCAGTCTATAAATGATTGGCTACAGGCAGGGTTCTTTTATAATGGCTGGTTTTGTAAGACACCAGGCCTGACAGTAATACACAGGAAAGGTTTATCTCACAGGGGCAAAAGGGTTCTGGGACAGGAATTAGCAGGGCTCATTTGGAAAGCTTTAAACTAGATCCAAAGGGAGGTGGGGTTGTAGCTGGGCTTGCACCTGTGGGACAGCACTCTTGCAGTGAGGAAGACCAGGAGGCCTCCCACCCCCCTAGGGTGAAATCGGCGTGCTCAGCTCGCTCATTAAAGTGCCTGTACACCAATGCACATAGCATGGGGAATAAGCAGGAGGAGTTAGAAATCCACTTTTGGTCAGGAGATTATTATCTGGTGGCAATTACAGAGACATAGTAGGACAGCTCACATGACTGGAATGTGGTCATGGATGAGTATGTCCTTCTCAGGAAAGACAGGCCAGCAAGGCGAGGTGGCGGAGTTGCTCTTTACATGAGAGAGCAACTACATTGTATTGAGTAATGTCCAGGAGTAGATGAGGAGCGAGCTGAGAGTCCGTGGGTGAGAAGTAAGGGCAGGCTGGCCTGGGGGATACTGTTGTGGATGTCTATTACAGGCCACCAGATCAGGATGAGGAAGTTGACAAGGCCTTCTACAGGCAGCTGATAGCAGCCTCACAATCACAGGCTATGGTTATCATGGGGAATTTTTTTGATTTACAATGATAAATAAACATGATAACAATGATAAATAAACAATGAAAAACAAACACATGCTAAATGATACATATATGATATGATGAACATCAGATGATATGATGAACATATATGCAATATGATGATATGATGAACAATGATAAATAAACATAAACATAAAAATAAACAATGATTTATTTACTTTGTCAGTACTCCAAGTTCAGTAGCAGCAGCTGGCCTGATGATTAGCCAAGCTAATAAACCCTGCTGATAAAAAGTATTACCTAGCATTCAGTGCCATATTAATGCAGCCATATGTTTATGGGTATCTCATTTTGTATGCCTACCTTTTATTTACAATACTATGAATAGTTTGTAAAAAGCAACTCAGAAATCAAATCTCCTTAAAATGCCTCAGGATGTACATCCTATATCCTGCCTGCTTTCTAAAATCTTGGTGTGAAGGTTGGTATTCAAGACAAACAAGGAAGTAGGTAGTTGATATGAACTTTGGATACAATGTTTTTGCTCCAAATACAAAGGCTAGCATTTATTAATGAGTGATCTAAATGTTGAAGAAAATGAGAGGTCACTTTTCTCTATGGGACCCATTCTGTGGGAGGATCTTGTTGCAGGAAGGATGGCCAAAAACATGACAGACACCAGTATGGTCAGATCATGCTCTCTTTTTATTACCCGAATAGCCTGACTTTTATAGCAAATTTAATAGATGGTACTGAGAAATCTTGCGTCACCATAGCGAGCTGCTGTTCAGTTTTCATACCGCACAGCGCATCAATCACTGTCTGCCACGTCCCACTTACATCTTTATCTAGCTGTCCACTTGAGATGGCTTTATCCCATAAGCGATCTGCTACGTGCTGCCACTCATCTGGGCTAAACATTAGAGGGATTTCCTTCAGAAAACCCTACTTCTGAGCCCAGTGCACCAAAGATTTGATCTTTTTTTTTTACCTTGCAAGATACAACTGTCTTAGAGAGAATACTAGAGAGAAGCTGGATAGCTGCTTCCTCCTCCGTGGTTACGTCAGAGGAGCCACAGGGTCGTGATCTCCATCCCTCTGCTATGTGCGAACTCGCCACACGGTGGCGGTTGTCTGCCGTTTCCACGGACGTCTCCGATCTCCCGTAGCAACTCGGCTCCGGATGTCCCGCGTCTCACCGCGATTCTGCTCCACGTCTCACCGCGATACTTCACTTTTCCGCGTCTCACCGTGATTCTGCTCCGCGTCTCACCGCGATTCCTCTGTCTCTGCGTCTCATCACGTCTGTACGGGTCTGTGTTCCGATTCTCTCAGCGTCCCGCGTATAACCATGTCTCTGTTCCTAGGCTCTCTGCGTCTCTCAGCGTCTCTCAGGTCTCTCAGTGTCTCTCAGCGTCTGTCAGGTCTCTCAGCATCTGCGGGTCTCAGCCTGTTAAGGCGCCATATGTTGCAGGAAGAACGGCCGAAAACACGACAGACACTAGTATGGTCAGATCATGCTCTCTTTTATTACCCGAATAGCCTAACTTTTATAGCAAACTTAAGAGGGGCGGATAGTGTCTCACACAAGATTATTGGTCAAAAGCACTCAGACAAACAACTGCAAGAAAACAACCCCACCTGCAAGAAAACAACCCCCTTGTGATTAGCAGTCACGTAGACCTTGTCCTTGAAGCCAGCTGCTGGCAACAATATTTTTCTAAATTCCTCAATTGGGCGATGTGGGAACACTGTCATGGGAACTTCTCATAGTCATCCTGGTAGCTTGGTTTGCTCAGCTGCAGCAAGTCATGGCCTCCTTGCTGTTTCAAAAATCCCTCAACAGGATCTGTACTCAGCTCTGCCAACTTCAGATAGATTCATTTTAAGCTGTGCATTTTTGTTTTAGTTTGTTTATTTATTTATTTATTTATTTCACATCAGGTTTAAAAGCTGACTATGTTTTAATAAGTAAATAAAACTCAAATTAGTGTTGGTGATTAAAGGATTATGTTTTCATTATGCTAATTACTTTGATTCCCAATATATCATTGCCTCCTTGTCGTGGTTCCGCTCGAGTGGGCAGCCGAGCTCCACCACAGCCGCTCTCTCACTCCCCCTCCTCAAAGAGGACTGGGGAGAAAATATGTGAAAAGGGCTCAAGGATTGAGATAAGGACGAGAAAATCACGCAATAATTATTGTAACGGGCAAAACAGACTCGGCATAAGGAGATAGTAAGATTTATTGCCTACAACTAACAAGCGAGAGAAGTGAGAAAACAAAGAAAAAAACCAAAAGCACCTTCCCCCCCCATCCACCCTCTTCCACCTCCTCCCCCCGAGCGGCGCAGGGGAACGGGGAATGGGGGTTATGGTCAGTCTACAGCACTTCTTCTCTGCCGCTCCTTCTCGGTCACTCTCGTCCCCTGTGCTGTGGGGTCCCACCCACGGGATGCAGTCCTTGATGAACTGATCCGGCGTGGGCTTCCCACAGGCAGCAGCTCTTCCAGAACTGCTCCAGATATGGGTCCGTACCACGGGGTCCATCCCTCAGGAGAAAACTGCTCCAACCTGGCTCCCCTACGGGCAGCAGCTCCTGCCGGGTCACCTGCTCCTGCGTGGGCTCCTCTCCACGGGCTACAGGTCCGGCCCGGAATCTGCTCCGGCAGGGGTCTTCCACAGGCGGCAGCCTCCGTCGGTGCAGGGCCACCTGCTCCACCGTGGTCTCCTCCACGGGCTGCAGCGTGGAACCCTGCTCCACCGTGGTACTCCATGGGCTGCAGGGGGACATCCTGCTTCACCATGGTCCTCACCACAGGCCGCAGGGGACTTCTGCTCCGGCGCCTGGAGCACCTCTCCCCCTCCCTCTACACTGACCTTGGTGCAAGGCTGTTCCTCACTCCTCTCACTCTCCCGGCTGCTGTGTGGCGCAGCGTTTTTTCCCTGTCTTAAATATGCTCTCACAGAGGCGCAAAACAACATCGCTTATTGGCTCGGATCTGGAAAACAATGGGGCCCTTCCCAAACATGGGGCAGCTTCTAGATCTTTCTCACAGAAACCACCCCTATGGCTCCCTGCTACCAAAACCTTGCCACGTAAACCCACTACATTCCACCCCTCGCCTCTGTTAAAAGCATATTTAAGATTACTCACAATATACTCTTACTTTACAATTATCACAACAACCTTCACAAAATTCACTTAAATCAAAACGAAAAAGAATTCACCACACCAAAATAAACATAACATCATCACAGCACCGACAAGGTGGACATTTTACACACACACCACCCCTCGTCCCTTCACCACACTAACATATCACAGTTACTGCTTTCTTAAATTCTTCACGACTTGTACATTCCTAACAATCATCCTGCACATATTTTTGCCCGTTACTTCTACTAACTATCATCCTTATCTCAAATTCCTTGAGCCCCACGTTGGGCGCCAAAAAAGACTGTCGTGGTTCCGCTCGAGTGGGCAGCCGAGCTCCACCACAGCCGCTCTCTCACTCCCCCTCCTCAAAGAGGACTGGGGAGAAAATATGTGAAAAGGGCTCAAGGATTGAGATAAGGACGAGAAAATCACGCAATAATTATTGTAACGGGCAAAACAGACTCGGCATAAGGAGATAGTAAGATTTATTGCCTACAACTAACAAGCGAGAGAAGTGAGAAAACAAAGAAAAAAACCAAAAGCACCTTCCCCCCCCATCCACCCTCTTCCACCTCCTCCCCCCGAGCGGCGCAGGGGAACGGGGAATGGGGGTTATGGTCAGTCTACAGCACTTCTTCTCTGCCGCTCCTTCTCGGTCACTCTCGTCCCCTGTGCTGTGGGGTCCCACCCACGGGATGCAGTCCTTGATGAACTGATCCGGCGTGGGCTTCCCACAGGCAGCAGCTCTTCCAGAACTGCTCCAGATATGGGTCCGTACCACGGGGTCCATCCCTCAGGAGAAAACTGCTCCAACCTGGCTCCCCTACGGGCAGCAGCTCCTGCCGGGTCACCTGCTCCTGCGTGGGCTCCTCTCCACGGGCTACAGGTCCGGCCCGGAATCTGCTCCGGCAGGGGTCTTCCACAGGCGGCAGCCTCCGTCGGTGCAGGGCCACCTGCTCCACCGTGGTCTCCTCCACGGGCTGCAGCGTGGAACCCTGCTCCACCGTGGTACTCCATGGGCTGCAGGGGGACATCCTGCTTCACCATGGTCCTCACCACAGGCCGCAGGGGACTTCTGCTCCGGCGCCTGGAGCACCTCTCCCCCTCCCTCTACACTGACCTTGGTGCAAGGCTGTTCCTCACTCCTCTCACTCTCCCGGCTGCTGTGTGGCGCAGCGTTTTTTCCCTGTCTTAAATATGCTCTCACAGAGGCGCAAAACAACATCGCTTATTGGCTCGGATCTGGAAAACAATGGGGCCCTTCCCAAACATGGGGCAGCTTCTAGATCTTTCTCACAGAAACCACCCCTATGGCTCCCTGCTACCAAAACCTTGCCACGTAAACCCACTACACTCCTGTACTCATTCTTTTCTTATGGTCCATGTTCATTAAAAAAGTTTTATTAATAAAAAGATTATCTTCAAATCCATGCATTCTTTTCTAAGATTCAGAGAAGGTCCCTAAAGGTACATGGATTATAAACTCAGGGCGAAAAACTCTGAAGAGAGGGACCCATATGGTGAGAACAATCAGATGCTGTGAGTCACTAGATGTTTCCTAAACCTCTTCATAGCAATTCTTTAATTAACAGATTAGAGTGATTATTCCATTAATTGTTTTTCAGAAGCTTTCTTAATTCTGTAATTTGGAGTTTGGGGACCTGCAACTTGCATTCTAGTTCTTATGTTCTGAGGATTCATTGATGAATTTACTTATGTAAAATGAAATTTGGTAAAGAAAAGAGAAATGGAGAGGAACATGAAAAACAACAACAACAAAAAGAGCACATCTTTCTCAGAAGTCCCCATAGTTAAAAGTTACAAGAATAGGTGGGAAAGTAATCCCCTATATGTATTTTTACTTGGACAGCACTAATTTTTTTTTCTAGAATTGTAGTATGTGCTTCTTCAAATAGTAAATGTAGTTGGGACTTTATGCATGAAAGGTTTCAATCTCCCACAGATTTATGTCAGTGAGAAACCTCTGAGAATAACTTAGAGAAACAACCAGGGGTGTCTTCAGAGACATAACAGTTACAGAGACAGTTATCTGTGCATAGAAGAGATTTTACTCTTCCACTCTCATCCTCCCTTTTGCCTGTGGGAAATTTTAATTGAAGAAGTTTTTCTGGATCACCAGACATATTTTCTATCATCTCGTGATGATGAGCTCAGCCCAGTATATCTTCAGAAGCAACAGTAACACCAGATAAGTACAAAAACATCTTTTTTTTTTTTTTCTCTTTCTTTCTCAGCAGTAGACAAAACACTGGCATGATAGCAACACTATTCTAGCTTCAAGTGCAGAACACACTATATAGGCTGCTGTAGGGAAAGCAAATTCCATTCCAGTTGATCCTTATATGAATAATTTAGCAAAACATTTTTAATTCCTTTGATATCTGCATTGATACTCCTTTCAAATTGGTACTCCTTTCAAATTTAATAGAGTGGGTTATATATATAACCTTTTATTGTAATGATGTAGTGAACTTTACAATGTTGTTTAAAGTCTGCATAATAAAAATTTCCATTCTTTATGCAATATGCCTTGCACAGCACTATTATTCATCTTTTTTTTTTTTACATAAAAGAAAGGTGTTTCTCTTGTAAAAAAAACAAACAAAATACCTATGATTTAGACTGATCCTGTAGAAATCCGCTAGATTTTTAAATACATATGCTGTTTTATTTCCTTTATCACTCAGAAACTTCACTCAGAAAAATAATGCATTAATTTTGTTGCATTAATTAATTTTATATATATGTGTCGCACAGTATGCCCTTTTAAGGAATATGATTTAGAGCTGACATAAATTGATCTTTTGGAAATTGAGAAAATTCTTTGGAAGAGGCATAACATGATGAACTTTTTTGAAGTGTGTGTCTACCAGTTCCTCTTTATCATCATAATGTTCTACTTATGCCATGTGAAGTCTTGGGCAGAGAATTAGGAAGATACTAAAAGCTACTGATGCCAAGGTGTGAGAATATCATGCAGTAATACTGAAGAGTAGAAACATTCTATTTTTCACTCAAGTCACCAGTGGTATTCGTCTCCTCTAGTGAAAAGCTGTTCAGTGGAAGAAAAGTTTAATCAGTATTGATTAAGAGCACTACATAATCTTTGTAATCCATTCAGTTGGCTTTTTGAAAAGCTGTTTGATTTGTGTGTTTAATTAAATAGTCCAGGCTCTGCTCTGAATACTGTAATATTACAAGTAGGAACTTAGCAAAGGAATTGTTACTACCAGTCTTCAAAGTAGATAAGGCAAAAGCTATCTCTTCTTCTGGTCTGGAATACTTAAGGGTTAAGTGATTAAATAAGTTTCATAGATGAATCATAGATTCATAAAATCATAGAATCATGAGGGTTGGAAAAGACCTTCAAGATCGTCTGGTCCAACCATTACCCTACTCCCAATGTCAGCCACTAAACTATGTCTGTAAGCGCCAGGTCCAACCTTTCCTTAAACACACCCAGGGACAGTGATGCCACCACCTCCCTGGGCAACCCATTCCAATGCCTGACTGCTCTGCAAAGAAATGTCTCCTAATTTAAAACATAAACCTCTCACCTACATGTAACTGAAGAAGATACTTGTCTCATTTAAAAATTCTAAGAATCTAAGAAAACTTCTGAAGCTTTTTAGATGTAAAGTTCCCATTTTCAAGGAGAAACAATGTAAATGCCTTAATATTGTTAATAATTGCAACTTACTTTAAAGTGCAGTTATAGACAGAAACTTTTCCCTATAAGAAAGGCATAGAAAGGTCGCACGTGTATTTTTCTTTTTTAAATGACATTTAAGAAATGTGCTCGTAATACTGATCAATGAGTAACTTTTTTAACTAGCAGCTCAGCTAAAATCTTTTGATCTGCAAATAATCAAAAGCTGAGTTTTTATGCCTCTTGGAAATCTTGTTCAGCCTGGAGAAGAGGAGGCTGAGGGGAGACCTCATCACAGTCTACAACTTCCTCGTAAGGGGGTGTCGAGAGGCAGGAGACCTTTTCTCCATTAACACTAGTGACAGGACCCGCGGGAACGGGGTTAAGCTGAGCCAGGGGAAATTTAGGCTGGACGTCAGGAGGGGGTTCTTCACAGAGAGGGTGGTTGCACACTGGAACAGGCTCCCCAGGGAAGTGGTCACTGCACCGAGCCTGTCTGAATTTAAGAAGAGATTGGACTGTGCACTTAGGCACATGGTCTGAACTTTTGGGTAGACCTGTGCAGTGTCAAGAGTTGGACTTGATGATCCTTAAGGGTCCCTTCCAACTCAGGATATTCTATGATTCTATGATTCTATGATCACCTGTAAGGAATGTATTAAAATGTATCTAAATAGAATAGCTGAAAAATCAGGAGTCTGCAAAGGCAGCACTAAAGTTTTATTAAAGATTATTTATTTATTAGAAAATAAATGTGTTTTATTTATTAGAATCTAGCTATTGAAAATTGTTAGTTTTTTTCCCATTACTCTTCTCCCATTGTGACCACATCAGAATAACAAAAAAAATATGTCCCTACAGTAGTCTCTGAGGTATGGAGTTGCTTTTGCTGCTTGTTTTCAGATGAGGAACTAGCTTATAAAAGGCCTCTGGATGTCATAGATTAGATTCATAAAGGGATTTTAGGCTCTGAAAATAATTCAGGCTGTTGTGGTTTAACGCAGCCAGCAGCTAAACACCACACAGCCGTTCGCTCACCCTCCCCCTTCCCTCTCTGGGATGGGGGAAAGAAACGGGAAAGTGAAGCCTGTGAGTTGAGATAAAGACAGTTTATTAAGACAGAAAAATAATAATAATAACTATAATAACTATAATAATAATAATAATAATAGTAGTAGTAGTAGTAGTAATAATATGGCAATAATGGCCTGGAAAGAGGAGGAAGAACCCATGGTGGATGAAGTGGCTAAACAACTCTGGCAGTACGAAGAAAGTCTCTCCTCTTCCTTACAGGCCTGAGTCTCAGCTGTGGAGAAACTTTCTGAAGAGTTCCACCAATTTAAAGAGAATTTATCTTGCTCCCCACCTAGTGTCCAAAACCAGTGTCCACCAACTAAAAGAGAATACTTTGGAGAAACGGTCTGAAAAGTTCCACCAACTTGAAGAAAGATTATTCTCCTCCGCATCTGTACAAAGCAGTGTCTGAGCTATCAGGGGTAAGCGTTCATTCGCACAAGGAAGACTATATGGTGGGTACTCACCCCGTGCCACCCTGTGGTTTTACCTATGAGACCATGGAGAGAACATGAGAAAATGGGATGGAAAATCTACCGCGACCTTAGAGGCACGGGTACGTGAGTTGTAAAAGAAAACAATCGGGAAAAAGGGGTTCTCTGAAAAGTTTGTTGCTTCAACTTCTAGCAGGCAGTCCTTTAAACACAGAAACAAAGAAGATTCTGACCAGGATTAGGGGGGCCCTGCCTCCAGCCAGGGGGAGGAAAGGGACAATCGAGTTTATTGGGCTGTGTGGATTCGATGGCCTGGCACGTCAGACGCACAGAAGTATAAGGCTTTAGTAGACACCGGTATACAATGTACTCCAATGCCATCAATCTATAAAGGGCCAGAGCCCATCTGTATTTATGGAGTGACGGGGGGATCCCAGCAGTTAACTGTATTGGAGGCTGAAGTGAGTCTGTTAGAAATGGCTCAGTTTTCAAAATAATTTAAATAAAAAAATAGGATTTATTAAAAGAATAGAGGTAAGCAAACAGCTCTGGGTGCACCGGGAGTCTCCGCTCCACCAGGACGCACACCAGTTACATCAAGCAGCTGATTTTTATGCTCCTAGACTAATACATATTCATTCCTACTTCTAAAAAAAAAACAGGTTATTATAATTAGCTTCCGGGGTCCAGTCCCTCCTACTGGAGCATGCGCATCAGTCTCCTCTGGGGGTCTCTAGGGGTCTTTCATGCTGAAGGCTCGTAGTCTTCCTCTCCAAGTTTTTTTCTCGTCCTTCCCCTTTGTACTCCTTTGGCACCGTATCAAGTTTATAGAACATCTCCTGCAGGTCTTGTCTCCCAGCCGTCCTTCAGCTTCTTTTTTCTTCTTAATCTCTTGGCCACCTGGCCAGATACCAGAGGCTTGCATAGTATCCCATAACAGTCTCTAGTTGTTATCAGTTGTTCTGAAACCCCCAGACATCAAAGACTTCATACAAACACAAATAGCTTTCTTATTGACTCTTCACGAGGAATTAAAACATTCCTCACCAGCCATTCACAGGGACAGTCACACCTATAGCAGTGTTAAGTTAATCTCGACAAAGACAAAGAAAAGGCTGTAACTGTTAGAAATAGAAGTTCGGAACAACTAAAGCAGACAGGTTCATAAATTTAAGGAGTATTTTCTGAAGACTTGATAAATTGACTAGAATGAGGGGGAGACTGGGACACACTGCATCTGTGGTTCAAGAATTAAATTGCCAGTGCAGGGCCCAGAGGCAGACAGGACTGTTCTTTATTGACACGAATTGTTAAAACATTCCTAACAATCCCTTATCTTCTTTTTAATATCATCAATTCGTGTCTCTTCTGTCGTTAATAACTGGATTTCATCAGTCCGTTCTTGGAGGGTCCAATTCTTAAGCATCATAATTGACATATCCCCTTCCTTTTTTAATGAAGTTATTACCAATGTACTATTTATCACCTGGTGTATTAATAATGTAAGGCAAGGTATCATATAAGGTATAAACAATAGCATCATTACACCACATAACAATAAAAATAACACTCTTTTAACCCATGGTCCACCAGGCAGCCATGAAAATAAATCCCATTCCATATCGTTCCAGGTTTGTCCTCGCTCGCTCACCTCCCCGCCTCCTTCTCTGGGATGGGAGACAGAAATGGGAAAGTGAAGCCTGTGAGTTGAGATAAAAACAAGAAAATAACAACAATAATAATAATAACAATAATGATGATAATAGTACTACTAGTAATAATGTGTATGAAATAAGTGATGCACAATGCAATTGCTCACCACCTGCTGTCCGATGCCCAGCCTAACCTCGAGCAGTCCGGCCCTCCTCCCAGCCTGCCTGCTGGCAGGACAGTGAGAAGCTGAAACATCCTTGGCTTGGTGTAAGCACTGCTCTGCAACAATTAAAACATCAGCATATTATTAGCATTCTTCTCATCCTAAACCAGAACATAACATTCTATCAGCTACTAGGAAGAAACACCCTTTTCATCAATCTTTAAACAGCAATTACTAAAGCTAAATTTTCCACAGACTTCTCCTTCTTGTGCTAGTAAATAATCCAAAGCTAGGCAATTTTGATACAAAGCAGTTTTCATCTTTATAACTCATTTAGATCAGTTCTCATCATTTATAACTATTTCTATTACAGCTAATAACCTAATTATTCTATTAAGTATGTATACTGGGGTCCTATAGCCCCAGTAACTGTCTTCTTCCCACGTAGCTGGATCATAATAGGCAAATGCCTTCAATCAAGGGGTTGGGCCCGCTTTCAGGGTCGGTCGATTCAGGCTTGTGTTACCGTTCGGCCTGTCAGGGTGATCCAGCTCCTGGAAAACGAATCACAATTTTATATAGGTTTAAAAAAAAAAGGTTCTTATGTTATTTTCTCGGGACAACCTGACCTTAGTGTGGGAGAAGTCCAGTCGAGGCCCTCTCACTCAGCAGTCAATACCCATAGGGGTTGCCTCCCTCGGTAGACCATACACACTGCAGTGGAGGGTCCTGCCCCGGTCTTGCCTTCTCCCTTTTCTCCCTTCAGGCTTGTCCCCTTTGTTTGGCATCCTTAATTCATGCAGAACCTCGTTGCCAGAATATTAGTTCTTCCTTAGCTTGCATTTCAGTTTCCCAGGAGCGGAATCAACCCTCCAAGTTTCAGTAGTTACTGGTTCTTTTATTCTGGATGCGTGGGTCCCTTTCTGCAGTTCTCACAGCTGTTTCAGTAGTCAGTAAAACAAGGTACGGTCCCTCACATCGGGGGTTCAGTGATTCTTCCCTCCCATGGCTGCTTGTTGAAACACTTTCTTTTTTATCTTCTGACAAGTTAAGCAACGGTTATGTAATTTGCTTTGCCGTATGGCCCTTTCCAGGTTCCTGTAGCAGGATTCATCTGATAGCCACGGCTACATTCACATTTGTAGCCACCTTTCAGGTTGATACCAATTTGACTACAGATACCAGGGTTTTGGCATTCATCACTATCTCCACAGTTTCCCAGCTGGACAGTCACATTCATTTATGTTGCATTCCTTCAAGGGCTCATCACCCCAGTCCTTGCAGTCTCTTTGCTGGTTACACACTTTATTGATATCTATGCATTCTCCACTTCTGCACTTGAATTTGCCAGGTCCAGAGCACTGAATAACATTGTTACAGTTTGCTTCGTCAGTGCCATCCAGACAGTCTCTCACACCACTGCACTGCCTACTCCCATGGACACAGTTCCCATCTTCACATCTGAACTGGTCTGGCCTGCAGGTCTGAGAAGGGCAGTTAATTTCATCACTACCATCCTTGCAATCAGGATCTCTGTCACAGTCTTTTTCCCCATCACATTTCCAGGACACTGGGATATACTGGGTTGACTGAGGACCACAGCTGATTTCGTTTACCCGGCATGTTCTCATATGACACAGCTCAGCACTTTCGTCAGACCCATTTTCACAGTCCAGATCCCCATCACACTGCCATCTGTTTGGCACACACTGACCACTGTTGCACACAAAGTCAGATTCATCACACGTCTTCTTCACACAAGCACTCTCATCACTGCCATCTGAGCAGTCTTCACATTTTGCTCTAGCAC
Organism: Netta rufina; assembly: GCF_964035555.1. Taxonomy (NCBI): domain Eukaryota; kingdom Metazoa; phylum Chordata; class Aves; order Anseriformes; family Anatidae; genus Netta; species Netta rufina. The sequence goes on from NC_140139.1 coordinate 12,748,934, forward strand.
CATCGGCAGCAGTGCACAGGCAGGCGAGGGCGAGCAGCAGGCAGAGTGCCCCGCACCGTCACCTGTGTCACTTATACTACTCCTATTACCCGTGCTATTAGTGTCAGTGGCATCCTCCTGGTACCGTTTCTGTCTTTGTCGCCCCTTACTCTCCCCCTTTTCCTTTTGCCACTGACCATTCACCACAAATGGATGAGACACATGATTACTAGTTAGGAAAGAAAGTGTAACATCTGCTATACGGCTGCAGGCAGTGCCAACTGCAACCTTAGGTTTGTGAAAGAGCCTGCCGGTGGTCATTTGGCAGTGTAATCTGTGTCTCTGCACTCCTGCCCCGCAATAGAGCTAAGATGTCATTAGTAATCCGTAGAATGTGGCAACCTCACGGAATGTTATCCAGGAACATAGTTATAACACCGATCTGGGGGCGAATAGTCTTTTTTGCATTGCAAGATAAACCTCTTATAAAAAGAATGCCAGAGAGAAGCAGCACAGCTGCCACTGCTGCTGCCTCCATGGTTACGTCAGACAGGCTGCAGGGTCCTGATTTCTGCCTCTCTGCTATGTGCCCACTCGCCACACGGTGAGGGTCGGCTGCTGTTGTCCACTGACGCCTCTGGTCTCCCGTAGCAACTCGATCTCGGATGTCCCGCGTCGCACCGCAATTACTTCAATTTCCCGCATTTTCCTTTGTCCGGGTCGGTGCTTGGAGTTTCTCAATGTCTCTCAGGTGTTCCGGCTTCTGTCACGTCTCCCGGCGCCGCTGCGATGTCCTGGCGCCGCTCCGGTCTCTCGGCCTGTGCGGGCCTCAGCCTGTTCGGGTCTCAGCCTGTTCGGGCCTCATATGTTGCAGGAAGCACGGCCGAAAGCACGACAGACACCAGTAGGGTCAGATCATGCTCCCACCTTTTTCTTGTCACAGTCAAAACATTTAAGAGCAAAAATAGAATCACAAGATACCCCGCCAGGCCCATATATTAGGCACCACCACTCAAAACTTGGATAAAACAGCACTTCTTTTCAGTCTGTCACGCACTTCGTTCATCTCTGCCTACTCCCCTTGCAGAGACCACGGATCGGAACTCTGCACTCGCTTTGCAGCGAAGCTGCGTCTCACTCACACAGCACAATCACACACAGAGGCCTCTAGCACATCTCATTCATACCACAGGAATATAATTTACAATGATAACCAACCAAATAAGTATTGTCTCTGACTGTGTTCTTCGTGAAGTGACTTGTAACACTTTGTTTCAAACCCTTACACTTACACAAATACTTTCAACACAAAATACATACAATATGCAAGTATTACAATATACAAAATATCAACACAAATTACATACATAAAAACACATACAATTATTAACACTCCAGTTAGCATCCCTCCAGCAGCTGAAAACATACCGTGTGTCTGCAGTTTCAGGAGATCTTTGCTCCTGCGGTGAGCAGCTGAGAGTGGAGTCCCCTCCGAGCAAAACACTCAGGGTGCACCTAGGGGCGTCCACGCTGCAGCCGATCCCGCAGCCAAGCAGAGTGTCTCCTGCCTGGCTCACCAAAATGACTCACAGAAAGCTGACTCCACAATCAGTAAGATTGTAAAGTAGGTATGTTTACTCAGTTCTGGGCGGCATGGGGCGGGTAGTCCCACCAAAGTCGTACACGCCTAACGTGGCAAATTGCTTTAGTAAAGAGTTACATATACATGAACATTCCTATACATATGCATAACCTGTCCCTTTGTGAACAGTCCTCCTTATATCAGACCCCTTGATTAAAGTCCGAACCATGAGGTTGTTTTTGATCTGGTTCTCGGGATCCGAGAGGCTCCTGTTATCTGGAGGTATAAGTGCAGCACAGGCACAAATGTAGCACATATTCATTCTTAATCAATTGCTCTCTAATTTCTAGTTCCAATGTTTCAGCTTGCTCTCTTCCGGATCCATGGGTATTCAAAGCCTGACAGACCCCGTCCTCCGTGGATCAAAATACATGGGGTCTTAAGGGTTCTTTTGGTCATTCTATCATATAATACTGGACCATTTTTAATTTACTCTTTAATTTTCTGGGGCCCCTATTGTTCCAATTTCTAATCATTATTCATAATGGACTTTCTGGTCGTATATCTGGTAATTTACTCCCTTTCTGGTCCTCGGTCTTCGATTTTATCTGACCCATCCGGGAATTTTACTAGTGGCAATTCCCACAGCCCTTGGTTGCCCCCAGTGAGAGTGTCTTGCAGGGGGTTTAGGACCTATCACCCACCCACGTATCACTCCCTTCACCGGCCCAGCCCCCCCACAGGAGATTAGAACCGGTGAGAAAACAAAAAGACCTCCACGCTGACTTTAGAAGTCTCAGTTACACTCTCACACACACAAACACTGGCAACCGCACCTTTACCCAACCGGACGGTATCCACTTACGAATCAGTCGTCTTCGTCCAGAATCCAATCGGACGGTATCCACAAGCGTCTCTGCTGTCTTCGTCTGGGATCGAACCAGACGGTATCCACAAAGGACTGTCGTCTTCGTCCGGTTCGATCCCGGACACCGGAATCCAACTGAATGGTATCCAAACGACCCTGTCATCTTCGTCCAGATCTTCGTGCGCAGAATTACAGGCAAAAAACAGCCAGCAAGGGAGCTCAAAAAAAAATCAAATTCTTTGCTTACCTTTATTCAGGTTCAGGATGGCATTAGTCCCGATTCGACTCAAACAGGAGCCACCAAATGGTGGGGCGCCTCTCCTAGATCAAATCAGAATTCAGGAACTACAGCCGTCCCGGACGAGCCCCCAAATTGTTAGAAATGGCTCAGTTTTCAAAATAATTTAAATAAAAAAATAGGATTTATTAAACGAATAGAGGTAAGCAAACAGCGCTGGGTGCACCGGGAGTCTCCGCTCCACCAGGACGCACACCAGTTATATCAAGGAGCTGATTTTTATGCTCCTAGACTAATACATATTCATTACTATTTCTAAAAAAAACAGGTTATTATAATTAGCTTCCGGGGTCCAGTCCCTCCTACTGGAGCATGCGCATCAGTCTCCTCTGGGGGTCTCTAGGGGTCTTTCATGCTGAAGGCTCGTAGTCTTCCTCTCCAAGTTTTTTTCTCGTCCTTCCCCTTTGTACTCCTTTGGCACCGTATCAAGTTTATAGAACATCTCCTGCAGGTCTTGTCTCCCAGCCGTCCTTCAGCTTCTTTTTTCTTCTTAATCTCTTGGCCACCTGGCCAGATACCAGAGGCTTGCATAGTATCCCATAACAGTCTCTAGTTGTTATCAGTTGTTCTGAAACCCCCAGACATCAAAGACTTCATACAAACACAAATAGCTTTCTTATTGACTCTTCACGAGGAATTAAAACATTCCTCACCAGCCATTCACAGGGACAGTCACACCTATAGCAGTGTTAAGTTAATCTCGACAAAGACAAAGACAAAGAAAAGGCTGTAACTGTTAGAAATAGAAGTTCGGAACAACTAAAGCAGACAGGTTCATAAATTTAAGGAGTATTTTCTGAAGACTTGATAAATTGACTAGAATGAGGGGGAGACTGGGACACACTGCATCTGTGGTTCAAGAATTAAATTGCCAGTGCAGGGCCCAGAGGCAGACAGGACTGTTCTTTATTGACACGAATTGTTAAAACATTCCTAACAGTCTAACTGGGAATGAGTGGCAAAAGCACCATATTGTGACTGGCCCAGATGCTCCGTGCGTCTTTGGCATAGACTACCTTACAAGAGGATATTTCAAGGACCCAAAAAGGGTTCCGGTGGGCTTTTGGCATAGCTGCCTTAGAGACAGAGGACATTAAACAATTAATCTACCTTGCCAGGTCTCTCAGAGGACCCCTCTGTTGTGGGGTTGCTGAGGGTCGAAGAACAACAGGTACCAATTGCTACTACAATGGTGCACCAACGGCAATATGGCACCAACTGAGACTCCCTGATTCCCATCCATGAGTTGGTTCACCGTCTGGAGAGTCAAGGAGTGATCAGCAAGACTCGCTCACCCTTTAATAGTCCCATATGGCCAGTGCGAAAGTCTAATGGCGAGTGAAGACTAACGGTGGACTATCGAGGCCTGAATTAAGTCACGCCACCACTGAGTGTTGCAGTGCTGGACATGCTAGAACTGCAGTACGAACTGGAATCGAAGGCAGCCAAGTGGTACGCCACAATTGATATCGCTAATGCATTTTTCTCCATCCCTCTTGCAGCAGAGTGCAGGCCACAATTTGCCTTCACTTGGAGGGGAGTCCAATATACTTGGAATCGGCTGCCCCAGGGGTGGAAACGCAGTCCTACCATTTGCTGTGGACTGATCCAGTCTGCACTGGAGCAGGGGGAAGCTCCTGAACACCTGCAGTACATTGATGACATTATTGTGTGGGGTGACACAGCAGAGGAAGTATTCGAGAAAGGGAAGAAAATAGTCCAAATCCTTCTGAAGGCCGGTTTTGCCATAAAACAAAATAAAGTCAAAGGACCTGCACGAGAGATCCAGTTTTTAGGAATAAAATGGCAAGATGGACGTCGTCAAATCCCAATGGATGTGATCAACAAAATAACAGCTATGTCTCCACCAACTAACAAAAAAGAAACACAGACTTTCCCAGGTGTTGTGGGGTTTTGGAGAATGCACATCCCAAATTACAGTCTGATTGTAAACCCGCTCTACCAAGTAACCCGTAAGAAGAATGAGTTTGAATGGAGCCCTGAGCAATGACAAGCCTTTGAACAAATCAAGCAGGAAATAGTTCATGCAGTAGCCCTTGGGCCAGTCCGAACAGGACCAGATGTAAGGAATGTGCTCTACACAGCAGCCAGGGAGAATGGCCCTACCTGGAGCCTCCGGCAGAAAGTACCTGGGGAAACTCGAGGTCAACCCCTGGGGTTTTGGAGTGGGGGATACAGAGGATCTGAGGCCTGCTACACTCCCACCAAAAAGGAGATATTGGCAGCATATGAAGGAGTTCGATCTGCTTTGGAAGTGTTCAGTACTGAAGTGCAGCTCTTCCTGGCACCCCGACTGCCGGTACTAGGCTAGATGTTCAAAGGGAAGGGTCCCCTCTACACATCATGCAGTTGATGCTACATGGAGCAAGTTGGATGCACTGATTACTCAGTTGGCTCGAATACGGAACCCTAGTCGCCCTGGAATTTTGGAGGCGATTATGGACTGGCCAGAAGGCAAATACTTTAGGATATCATCAGAGGAGGAGGTGGTCTGTGCTGAAGAAGCCCCACATTGGGTGCCAAAAAAGGACTGTTGTGGTTTAACATGGCTAGCAGCTAAACACCACACAGCCGTTCGCTCACCCTCCCCCCTCCCTCTCTGGGATGGCAGAAAGAAATGGGAAAGTGAGGCCTGTGAGTTGAGATAAATGCAGTTTGTTAAGACAGAAAAAGAATAATAACAATAATAATAATGATAATAGTACTACTAATAACAATGTGTAGAAACAAGTGATGCACAATGCAATTGCTCACCACTCGCTGACCGATGCCCAGCCTAACCCCAAGCAGTCTGCCCCCCCCCCCCCCCCCCCCGGCTAGCCACCCCTATATATTGTTTAGCATGACATCAGATGGGATGGAATACCCCCTTGGCCAGTTTGGGTCAGCTGCTCTGGGTCTGTCCCCTCCCAGCTCTTGCTGCACCCCCAGCCTGCCTGCTGGCAGGACAGTGTGAGAAGCTGAAATGTCCTTGGCTTGGTGTAAGCACTGCTCTGCAACAATTAAAACATCAGCATGTTATCAGCGCTTTTCTCATCCTAAGCCAAAACATAGCACCCTACCAGCTACTAGGAAGAAAATTAACTCTGTCCTAGCTGAAACTAGGACACAGGCATAAGTAGGTTTTCTCCTCCTCGCTTAAAGCATTTGGCTAGTTGCAGGATGGATGCAGTCTTGGTAAGAACATGTATGTGAAACCACACAAATCTCATTAACATGGTGATGATGGCTTAAGAGGCCAGTATTGTGATTTGTATGAAGACTCTGCTCTTGCTAATTACCAATGGTTTTCTTCCCAAAAATACTACAGGAATCAATACATATAACAAGATGTGGAAAGAGTGTGCTTGCAAGCAAGCTTGCTAGCCATGTACAGGGGACTGAAAACACATGGATGGGGCATTCCCCCACGCTGAGGAGAAGCAGAGATGCAAAAGTGTTAAGGCATCCAGAGCACAGTGTGACCAGAGGGGCTCTGACACTTCACCTACAAAAGCAGCACAACTTGGTATGGTAATAAAAGACTAAGTCCCAAATAGGGTTACAATCAAAGTTTACAATTTATTAAACGAATAATTACTAAGGTTAAATTTTCCACAGACTTCTTCTTCTGCTAGTAAATAATCCAAAGTTAAGTGATTTTGATACAAAGCAGTCCTCATCTTGGTATTTTGCTTTGCAATTAATCCAAGTGCATCTCCGGTTTTATTTATAACTATTTCTATTACAGCTTGTAACCTAATTATTCTATTAAGCATATATATTGGGGTCCTATAGCCCCAGGATCACGTAGCTGGATCATAATAGGCAAACGCCTTCAATAAAGGGGTTGGGCCCACTTTCAGGGTTGATTTGGGCTTGTGTTACCATTCATCCTGTTGGGGTGATCCAGCTCCTGGATAAAGAATCACAATTTTCTATGGGTTTAAAAAAAAAGGTTCTTATGTTATTTTCTTGGGACAACCTGACCTTAGTGCGGGAGAAGTCCAGTCGAGGCCCTCTCACTCGGCAGTCAATACCCATAGGGGTTGTGTTATAAGTGTCAGTGACAACTTATAATTACCAATCCAAAGTATTATTTATCAGAACAGAATTTATTTAAGCAAGCGGTCAAGCAGGCAAAACAACGCTGGGTGGCCGGGGAGTCTCCGCTCCACCAACAGCGCACCTTACCCCTGCCAGGGTCCCCTTTTATTGTCTAGTGGTCCCGGGTTGACGTGGCACATCCTGGTTTCTTCTGAGGTTGCACAACCAGTTTCTAGGGGGTCGTTACGGGCTCTCTGGTGGTCACGGGGATGAAGGTCATAGTCTTCCTCTGCATTGCGGGTTGATCGTCCTTTCCTTATTTGGGCATTTCAATTACTGCAATTGTTATCTTGCAGCAGGTAGTTATCACAATTGTCTGCTCAACAGGATGTGGCGGTTGGAGATAATCAAGTTACAGAGGTTAAACAGCTTATCCGGTTACCCCCACCGGTTTGATAGAGAAATTCTTTATACAGTCTTTATTACAATCCCCCCTTTTTGTTTTTACCATTTTGTTCATCAAACCGGGCAATGGTTTCCCGGACTAGGGAGAGGATGGGAGTTTCTCTATTAATAACTTTGTCATCCTCTAGGTGTTCATATTGTGTTCTTATCAACATTAGGTGTGCTGCTTCCAATCTACCTTTTACTAACCCAATTACTTTATTCAGTATACAGGGTCCAAAGGTTAAAGTAAGCACTAGCAATACCAAAGGCCCAGCTATCGTTAACAGCAATGTGGTTAACCAGGGAGAATGACTAAACCAAGATTCATACCATCCTTGTTGAGCTTCTCTCTCCTTTTTACGCTTCTCGAGACCTTCCCACAGTTTAGCCATGGTGTCTCGCACTACCCCTGTATGATCAGCATAAAAACAACGTTCTTCTCCCAAGGCTGCACAAAGCCCCCCTTGCTGTAGAAAAAGGATATCCATTCCCCTCCTATTTTGTAACACTACCTCTGATAGTGAAGTTAGAGACTTTTCCAATGCTGTGATCGACTTTTCTATTTGTTCTAAATCCTCATCTACTGCTGCTCTCAAGGAATTAAATCCCTGTTGTTGTTGGATGAGAGAAGTTATCCCAGTTCCTGCTCCCACCGCTCCAATACCCAGTAATGAGGCTATGGTAATTGCAGTTATAGGTTCCCTCTTTTTCATGTGATGTGCCCTAGTATCCCAATAATCATAAACCTCCCCTTCTGAATGGTATAATATCCTCAGAACGATGTACTTGTATGCAGTACTCCCTAGAGGCAATAAATATGTCAAGAGATAAGCACGGAGTAAGTCCTGTTTTAGAATATATCCATTCCTGAGGAATGACCCACCTTTCATTAGTTTTGTTGATAGTGGGTTGGAGGGAGCTACAAAGCATTTGCTTAGGTTTTGGTACTTTGCCCATGCAACCTCCTGTCCCAGAGACGTGTTGCATGGTTATCCCTTTTTTCCTATCTCCCCAAGAGCACTGGGAGAGTGCGTTTTCAGTGCTAAAACGATATGTACTGTTGACTCCTATCGCTTCATAAAAAGGGGGTTCTATATCATAGCACAGCCAGCAATTAGCAATTAGTTCAGGCTTAGTTCCATTTAGGGTATCATAAGTAGCTTGCATTACTTTCCAAAGAGGGTTCTCCTCGACCATACCTGTAGGTGGGGTTATAGCACTATTTATAATGGTGGTGTTATTTTCAGCCAGGTTTGATGTGTTTGTTGGGCCCGAAGTTGGGCCAGAAGGGGGTAGTGCCTTGATCTTTGGCCTGCTAATAACCCTGTTAGGACCGACCCCTTGAGGAGGGCTCTCTACCCTCTCTTTTTTTTTATAAAAATTAGCCCTCCTCTATCGGCTTCAGGTTCCCAGAACCCCAGGTTCTTCCTACCACCCATCCTAGATCTTGAGGTTATAATACTGTAACCCTCAGAGATTTACAAGTTCCAGCATTATTTACGCTACCATCATAACTGTAAGTAGGCTCACGGCAACCGTCCGGTATCCAAGTAACACTGAGGTACCTATCGTGAGAGTGACTCCACCATCCTGGAGTAGCTATGGTTTCACAGCCCCAGTATGCGCAAAAATAGTGCCCTGGATGGTTACAGTAACTTTTTCCCGGGTTTGAGCTGGGACACCAATAGGTAGCCTTCGCATTTGAAGCCCCCCAGGAGTATTGTCTCTGGGGACTACACAGGTGGTATTCCGTATTTCCTCCATATCCCAGTATTGTCCTGAGTAATTCATAATTGGTTATATTGAAAGAAGGTGAGCCTGCCGTAATATTAGTTTTAAGGATCTTCGAGTCATCCCAACTACCCAGGGTCCACTTGTAAGGCTGGTGAGGGCTCTCTTCTCCCTTTGTTACATCTAACCGGATTATCAGGAGTCCCATTACCCATACAAACAAAGTTAAACTCAAGAGAAACGGAGGGGCCCTGCTTTTACTACGGGTATCCCAGGGGTTTTGGTGGGCACTGTGTCTCTTACCCTGGTTTCTTCCTGCTGCAGGTGGGAGGCGTTGAGGAGGTGGTATTTGAAAGGGCCTCTGGGGCTGCTTCCGGAGGTGGTTCACCAACCTTGATCCCCACAGCATTACTCCTCTGCCTCCTCCGTCTACTCTTTTGCTTAGAGCAATGGAGTGTATCATCTTCTCGGCAGCAGCCATATTCTTCAGGGGAACCTCCTTCATCTTTTATCCCACTTGATTTGTATGCTTTTTCCCCAGCTCCACACCTTATCTCGACTGCTGTTATCTGCAGCCTGTTTGGAGGCTCTCAACCTTCGTTGGGCAGGGCCTGTTTTACGGCTTTCCCAGTGACCACCCCCCCCCTCTTTTTGCACTTACCCCTGAGATGGGATACCCGTAGGAGCAATGAACTCTCTGCCCTCTCTTGCAGAACAAAAAGGATTATACGCGGTGGCTTCACTTATCAGTCTTCCTCTGGAAGGTGACCTTCAGGTTGTTAGGGTTCCCAGTTGCCTCCCAATGAGATTCTCAAACAGGTCCTTTTATCCTGCTAGTGTGAGTCCAACCTCGTTCTGCCATTCGAACCGCAGTGTCTGTGGTAAGCAACACAAGAAAGGGTCCCTCCCAACGAGGGATCAGGGAGGACTCTTTCCAGGCCTTAATCAATACTCTGTCTCCTGGCTTGCTATATCCCCTGTGTATTGTTATATCTAAGGATGGTCTCTGTACTACTAATCCCTTCTTTATTAGTTCTCGTCTTCGCTTCATTAGCTCAATGATATACTCTTGCAGCACCCTCTCTTCTACCTTTGGGTGCTCAGCTGGTACTTCCAAGTCGTAAGGCATCCCATACAACATTTCAAAAGGGGAAATTCCTGTGTCTGTTCGGGGTTGTGTCCTCAGATTTAATAAGGCCATTGGAAGACATTTTACCCAGTTCATCTTAGTTTCAATCATCAATTTGGTCAATTGTTTCTTAATTTCCCCATTCATTCTTTCTACCTTCTCTGAACTTTGTGGGTGCCACAGGGTATGATATTCCCATCTCGTCCCCAAGGGATCCAAGGCTTCTCTGATAGTCTTGGAGGTGAAGTGTGGTCCTCTGTCTGAGTCTATTACAGCTATATTCCCGTACCTTGACACAACGTTTTCTAATAATATCTGTACGACCGTCCATGCTGTGGCTCAAGCCACCAGGAAGGCTTCTATAAAGTGAGTGAAATGATCCACTAAAACTAGAAGGTATTTATACTTCCTGACCTTTGGAAGCTCTGTGAAATCAACCTGTATCTTTTCAAACGGTCTCTTTGCTAGCCCCCGTTCTCCTGGTACTTTTTCTCTGAGCTGTCGTTTATTAACCCTTTGGCATGTCAAGCATTCCCCCACCATCTTTTTAGCAATTTCATAAATCCCAATGCACTTATACTTGGTCCCAAAGTGGTCCACAAGCGCCTGTACTTCCCAGTGGGTCTGCCTGTGGAATTCTTTCATTATCCTCCACGCCATGCCTTTAGGAATAACCTCCCTTCCATCAGGGAGTGCCCACTTCCCCTCTTTTTCAACGATCCCCATTTGTTGTAGTTTCTCTACCTCTCAGGCGGTAAAGCTCTTGCTACTTCCCGCTGCTTCCCTGACCTGTTCTGCTTCTTTTAGTACCAATAGTGCAGCCCATTTAGCTTCCTCATCAGCTAAATTGTTTCCCCTTATCTGGATAGAGGTACCCCTCTGGTGACCCTTTATATGTACAACAGCAATCTGCCTAGGTCCCCTCAAGGCCTTCAGAGTCTGCCTTATCAGAGTCTCATGTACTAGACCCTTTCCTTGAGAATTTATTAACCCCCACTCTTCCCAGATCTTTCCAAAAGTATGAACCACTCCATACGCGTTCTTGGAGTCAGTAAATACAGACCCCACCTTCCCTTTCAGCAGCTGTAAAGCCCTCAATACTGCAAATAACTCACATGCCTGGGCTGACCAGGTCATATCCACGGGGCCAGATTCTTTTACCTCCGAGGTGTTCCCGTCTATTATGGCATAACCTGACTTTTGTTTCCCGTTTATTACCCTTGACGATCCATCTACAAATAATTTCTCCCCATCTGGTAATTCCTCTTCCTCCAAGTCTTCCCTTATTTTAATCTGGGATTCTATTAATCTGACACAGTCGTGTGTCAACTCTTCACTTGGCTCCCCATATAAAAATTGAGCTGGATTCTGTAGACTAGTTGTTTCGATTTCTAATTTGGGGGAATGTACTAGTATACCCTCATACTTCAATAATCTAGCATCAGTAATCCACTTATCTGCTTTTTGTTGTAACACCCCCCTTATATTATGAGGTGTATATACCTTTAATTCTCCCCCCAGGGTGACTTTCCCAGCTTCCTCAACTAGGAGGGCTGTAGCCACTATAGCCTGTAAGCAGGTGGGCCAACCTTTACTGACCGGGTCTAACAATTTTGAAAAGTAACCTATGGGCTTCTTCCTGTCTGCCCACTTTTGGGTTAAAACTCCAAACGCAGTTCCCTCTTCTGTGTTTACGAAAAGATAGAAGGGTTTCCGAGTATCGGGTAGGCTTAGCACCAGGGCATTTACTAAGTCTGTTTTTAAATCCTCGAAGCACTGTTCGTCTGTCCGGCTCCATTTTATTAGCCCGTCACCAATCAATTTCTGATATAGGAATTTTACCTTACTGCTATAGTTTTCAATCCACTGCCTACAGTAACCGAGCAATCCCAACAATTGCCTTACTTGTCTTTTACTCTTAGGTGCCTGGAGTGACAAGATGCCATTTACCCGTTCAGGATCTAATTTCTTAGTCCCCTTACTTAGCCAATGTCCCAGGTATTTTACCTCCTCTTCAGTGAACTGTAGTTTGGATTTGGATACTTTTAGTCCCTTTAAACTTAAAAAGTTCAGTAGTCTAATACTTTCTTCCCTTACAGCTTCCTGACCTTTTCCTGCTAACAACAGGTCATCTACATACTGCACCAGCATCACTTCTGGGTTCAGTTCGTAGGTACTTAATACCTGCTCCAGGGCCTGCCCGAACAAGTTCGGTGACTCCATAAATCCCTGTGGAAACACGGAAACGGAAACACGTTCCACCTTAACTGCTGTTTCCCATGGGTCTCTGGATCCTCCCATTCAAAGGCAAAGTAATTTCTGCATTCTTCCTTCAGGGGACAAGCCCAAAAGGCATCCTTTAAGTCTATAACACTGTATCATTTCAGTTCCGGGGAGAGCTTGCTCAACAATGTATACGGATTGGCTACCACTGGGAATCTGGTGAGTGTTCTCTTATTTACCTCTCTTAAATCCTGCACTAAATGATAGGAGCTATCCGACTTCTTAATGGGTAGTATAGGAGTGTTATGGGGTGACATGCAAGGTTCCAATAGTCCTTGTTTCAATAGTCTTTCAATTACCGGTTGTAACCCCTTTCTACCCTCTTGGGGCATTGGGTATTGTTTTACCCTTATGGGGATCTCAGGGTTCATGATAGTAATTTCAAAAGGAGTAATGTCCAGTTTCCCGACTGACTCAGGAGTATACCATACCTCAGGATTGATTTTTGCCTCATCTTCCACAGTGAGGGTGCACAATTTAATTGCTATTTCCTTGTTTCTTACTTCTAAGTTAATTCCCAGTTCAACCATCAGGTCCCTTCCTAATCGGTTATATTCCGCTTCAGGCACTAATAAGAAGGACCCTACCATACATCGAGATGGGGTTTCTATGTTTACTTCCTTTATTATGAGGACCTTAAAGGGCTCTCCTTTTGCTCCTATTACTTGCAATTTCTCCAGGAAAGGCAAGCATCCCCGGGGCACTGTCTGGACAGTAGATCTTTCTGCCCCGGAATCCACGAGGAACTCCATCTCTTGGTGCTGAGGACCCAATTTTAACTTTATCAAGGTCTCTGTTTTCCTATGGGTCCCCAGCAAATAAAGCCCCTGACCCCCCTAATCTTCCTTAAACATCTGCTCATCCTGCATGCGCTTCCTTCAAGTCCTCTTCATATGCCCTTTCTTCTGACAATAGAAACACTCAACCTGCCTCATGTCCCTCAAATCATTCTGACTCCTTTGGGGCCTTTCCCTAGGTTTTGAAACACCCGCTCCCCCTGTACGGGTTGGAGCTGCCTTTTGTCCTTCTTGGACTGCCGCCACCAAAATCCTTGCCTGTCTCTTCTGAGTCTCCTCTTCCCTTCCATAAACCTTCTGAGCCTCCCTCAATAATTAATCTAATCCCCTCCTACCAATCCTCCAACTTTTCTAATTTCCTCCTAATATCCACCCATGATTTTGCCACAAACTGAGTTTTCAACAGAGCCTGCTCTCTAGCCACTTGGTGGAGGTTTCATTCTTCCTTTGGTGTTCACTAAAGGCCTTATTAATGTTCTGCCCTCTGGGAACAGATTCCTTAATCCCTTGAACAATTATAGTGCGCAGATCTGCCATATGGGTTTTATGTTCAATATTCTGGTTGTCCCAGTTCGGCCGTTGTAATGGCCATTTGGTGTCTGCGCCAGGACCATGTTGGTGTTGCTGTTCCCAAACTCTCATACCTGCCCTCCGAATCATTTCTCTCTCTTCCATTGTGGATAGTATACCTAGGATTGCCTGCAACTCTTCCCAGGTGTATACATTAGGACCCAGGAACTGGTCCAGCCTTTCAGACACTCCCAGGGGATCATCCAAAAGATTCCCCATTTCCTTCTTAAATTCTCTCACACCTCCTGAGCTCAGGGGAACCGAAACGAACCCCATTCCCGGCTGCAGACCTCCCATTGCTATTTCCCTTAAAGGGTACAGTCCTCCTTTTAACCACTCCATCCTCCTGGTGTGACTCCTCGTCACTCTTATTTTCCTCGGGGGAGCTAGGAGGGTCCAAGTCTGGGTCTTGAATGGCCAGCAGGGGTGGGGGAGGAGAGATAGGATCCAGCGTTGGGGCGGATGGAAGAGGTGGGGGAGGTGGAATAGGATCTGGCGCTGGGGAGGGGGGCTCTCGTTTTTTTCTTAGAGTTCGTCTCCCTTAAGGTAAACATGTGGGTCCTGGTTTCTGATCTTATCCATAAACTGGCATACTCGCTTTCTTCTAAAATAAAAGGCTCCTTGGAATTTACATATATATTCAGAGCGTGACAAATCCAGTCCTCAAAGGACCCCAAAACAGGCCAGTATAGGTGGTCCCCTCTTATCTGTTTTCCACCCCACACCTGCATACAATAATGCACCACCTTTTCTTTACTTTTACCTCGTCTGGACGGCCAGTCACCCCAGTGGGCAATCATTAACCCTAAAGGACTGTCTGACGGTATATCGGGTAGCCCTATCTTAGGACCACCCATGGGGTCAGAAGGCTTGCTTTTCTTCTGCCCCATCTTCCGAGGTGCCTCCATAAACTTACACACACGCTCCCCTCGTTCATGGCCCACACCCTCACAGGCAATGGGAACTGCACTACAAGAGGGTCCGCACTTGCTTCTCTCCTCAGGAGCGTCTCAGTCAGTCGCACTTCAGGAAACCCACCCCGACCGAACGGAATTGTTTACCAATACTTACTCAATCCTGAGTCTTCACTCGGATCTTCATGCACAAAAATTATGGGGTACCGCAGGATTCGTTTGCCTGCTTACCCAAATTTAGGGTTCGGACGTACAGGATTTGGACTAGGGATCAGTCACCCGAGGGCCATCCAAAGATGGGGCACCCCCCTTGGGCTCGGATCTCAGACCAAATTGACCTGGATCCGAGTCACGGCACCAAGTTGTTATAAGTGTCAGTGACAAATTATAATTACCAATCCAAAGTATTATTTATCAGAACAGAATTTATTTAAGCAAGCGGTCAAGCAGGCAAAACAACGCTGGGTGGCCAGGGAGTCTCCGCTCCACCAACAGCGCACCTTACCCCTGCCAGGGTCCCCTTTTATTGTCTAGTGGTCCCGGGTTGACGTGGCACATCCTGGTTTCTTCTGAGGTTGCACAACCAGTTTCTAGGGGGTCGTTATGGGCTCTCTGGTGGTCACGGGGATGAAGGTCATAGTCCTCCTCTGCATTGCGGGTTGATCGTCCTTTCCTTATTTGGGCATTTCAATTACTGCAATTGTTATCTTGCAGCAGGTAGTTATCACAATTGTCTGCTCAACAGGATGTGGCGGTTGGAGATAATCAAGTTACAGAGGTTAAACAGCTTATCCAGTTGTACTGGGTCTGGATGGAATGTTAACTTTCCCTGCAGCAGCCCATACAGTGCTGTACCCTGCACTTGCAGCTGGAACAGCAGTGTTATCACACCAGTGTTGTGTCTACCGCTGAGCAGTGCTGGCACAGCATCAGGACTTTCTCTAACCTTCCTAGAGGGTGGGCAAAAAGTGAGGAGAGAAACATCGCTAGGGCAGCTGACCTAAACCAATCAAAGGGATATCCCATACCATATGATGTCACACTCAGCAATAAAAGGTGGAAACAGGAAGAAGAGGGGAGGGGTGGGCTCTCATTGTGAAAATGTCGGTCCTCCTCCCGAACACCGGCTGTGTGCATTGAGGCCCTGCTTCAAGGACGTGGTCAATCATCGCTCATTTTTGGGAAGTAGAGAGTAATTTCTTTCCTCTGCACTTCCACATAGCCTTCATTTATTTTATTTTTTTGTTTTCCTCCCTTTTTTTTTCTCCCTTTCCACCTCCCTTTTCCCCTTTCCCTTTTTATTTCCCCTTAGTTAAATTGTTTAGTTCATGGTAGTCTTTATTTAATTATTATAATTATTTCCCTTTAATTAAATTATCCTTATCTCAACCTGTGAGTTGTTCTTTGCTTTACTTCTCCCCCTCCTCATCAAAGAGGTGGAGTGAGAGAGCGGTTGTGGTGTTTAGCTGCCCAGCACAGTAAAACCACCACAGTCGCCCAACGTGGGGCTCAAAGGGTTGAGATAACAATAGAATTGATTAAAACGTGTACAACTAACACACTTACTTGCTAGTAACCATGTTCAGTTTCCTGTTAATAATGGTTTGTTTGATCATATATCATGCAATCCGTGTCATGGTCTCCTTTCTCCTATATATCCGATCCGACAAAGTGCTACAATCTGTGTTCGTTTTTTTTTTGAACTCACTGTGCTGCCAAGCACTGGCCTTGAGTTTAATCTGGCATTCAGGCTCTACGCTGTTATCATTTGGGTCTCATCGAAACTATCTTTCAGAGAATATTCAGAACTATACTGCCTTCCTGTCCTCATCTGGATACCAGTTTATTAATAATATCAGGAATGGTACCTTTCCCTTCTTTCACGGTGGGCTAATTACAACAGTTTGGGAGTATTTTGAAGATCCATCTGTAACCCATGTATTGCTATTTCTAATTCTGAATAACGGGTTTCATCTTCTCTCTGAGATTAGTTGATTGTTTAGAAAGCTTACTTGTGAATCTGTCTCGAAACAGTCTTGTGGCAAGTGGCAAGGTGTGTGGGAGGATATAGGCAGGTACCTGTCACGGGTGTCTCCTCCAATAGTTTTGAACTTCACCCCTGAGCAAGTGAAAAATACTAAAAACTTGGTGGAATGCTTGAGAGTTGTATGTCCTGACCCTGATAATGCCAGAGAACAACAGCTTGCAGCATTGTGCTGGGTCCTGGCTTATTCCTATCAAACACTGTTTAACATCATCCAGCACCTTGAAGAGAGGAAGGAAGTCTCTGAATCTGATGACCAGGTAACACATGCTGTGGCTGACCCAGAGGGCCAACCGACTATGGTATCAGTCGCCCCCATAGTCAAGTAAAAACAATGGAAATGGAGGTCAGCTCGTTTAGTAAGGGAAGAAGGCTCTCCTAAGAAGGAGGGAGAAGGGGAAATGGCAGGCACCTCTAAAGCAGAGTGTCCTGGTTTCAGTTAGAACAGAATTAATTTTCTTCCTAGTAGCTGGTGGAATGCTGTGTTTTGGCTTAGGATGAGAAGAGTGCTGATAACACCCCGATGTTTTAATTGTTGCAGAGCAGTGCTTATACCAAGCCAAGGACATCTCAGCCTTTTGCTCTGTCATGCCAACAGGCAGGCTGGGGGTGCAGTAAGAGCTGGGAGGGGACAGACCCAGGACAGGTGACCCAAACTAGCCAAAGGGGTATTCCATACCATCTGACGTCATGCTAAACAATATATAGGGGTGGCTAGCCGGGGGGAGGGGGCCGGACTGCTCGGGGTTAGGCTGGGCATCGGTCAGCGGGTGGTGAGCAATTGCATTGTGCATCACTTGTTTGTACATATTATTATTACTTTCCTATTATCACCATTGTATTATTATTGTTATTATTATTTTGTTATTATTATTTTCATGTCTTATTAAACTGTCTTTATCTCAACTCACGGGCTTCACTTTCCATTTCTCTCCCCCGTCCCAGAGTTGGAGGGGGGAGGGTGAGCGAATGGCTGCGTGGTGTTTAGCTGCCGGCCGGGTTAAACCACGACACAGAGCCATCACAAAAACAGCAGGAAGAAGAGATGGAAATCATAAAGGAATCAGAAATCACTCGATCCTTATCCCTGAGTGAGTTGCGAGAAATACGAAAGGATTATGGTCGACGCCCAGGTGAACGCATCCTCACCTGGCTGCTTTGATGCTGGGATGCTGGGGCCAATAGCCTACAATTAGAAGGCAATGAATCCAAGCAGCTGGGATCCCTCTCTAGAGAAATGGTAATTGACAAAGGAATTGGGAGAGGAGCACAGGTCCTCAGCCTCTGGAGATGACTCCTGGCAGCTGTGAAAGAAAGATATCCCCAAAAGGAAGATATTGTATATCAAGTAGGCAAGTAGACCACTATGGATAAAGGTCTCCAGCATCTGCGGGAATAAGCTGTGCGGGAGATGATTTATAGTGATTTGGACAATGCCCAGACACCTCAATATCCCGATGAAGTCCAGTGCACAACATCCATCTGGTGTAAATTTGTGTGGAGTACACCATCAGCACATGCCAGTACACTGGCATTATTTAATTGGGATGAGGGGATGGGACCAACAGTGTATAATCTGTCCTGCCAGCTTCAAAAATATGAAGACAATCTCTCTGCTCTGCTACAGTCCTGTGTCTCAGCTGTGGAGAAACTGTCTGAAAGACTTGACCAGCTCGTGGAACGAGCATATTCCCCATATTCCCCTTCATCTAGACGGAGTGATACTTCAGCCACTAAGAATCAGCATTTGTCTGCTCAAGTGAGAGAGTACCCAAGACATACACCACGTGGCACCTTGTGGTTTTATCTGCGTGACCATGGGGAAGATATGAGGAAATGGGATGGTGTACCTACTTCAACCCTAGCTGCTCGGGTACGTGAACTGAAAGGAAATACAGCAGCAAGAAGAGGGGCTCCTAAGAGAAATGCTGCTCCAGTTTCTATTGGGCAGTACCCCAGAGGCAGTAGAAGAGCTGATGTTATTCTTGACCCTGATGAAGGGACCTCTGCTTCTCATTTGCAAGAATTAAGTGGCAGACAAGAATACAATGCTCTAGTGGACACTGGCGCACAATGTACCTTAATGCCATCAGGCTACCAAAGGACAGAACTCATCTGTATCTCTGGAGTGACAGGGGGATCCCAATAACTATCTGTACTGGAAACTGAAGTGAGTCTAACTGGGAATGAGTGGCAAAAGCATCCCATTTTGACTGGCCCAGAGGCTCCGTGTATCCTTGGCATAGACTACCTCAAGAGAGGGTACTTCAAGGATCCAAAAGGATACCGGTGGGCTTTTGGCATAGCTGCTTTGAGCACAGAGAAGATTAGGCAGCTGTCTACCCTGCCTGGCCTTTCAGAAGACCCTTCTGTTGTAGGATTGCTGAAGGTTGAAGAACAACAGGTACCAATTGCTACTACAACGGTGCACCAACGGCAATATTGCACCAACCGAGACTCCCTGATTCCCATCCATGAGTTGGTTCACCGTCTGGAAAGTCAAGGAGTGATCAGCAAGACTCGCTCACCCTCTAATAGTCTTATATGGCCAGTGTGAAAGTCGATTGGAGGCTAACAGTGGACTATCGAGGCCTGAATGAAGTCACGCCACCACTGAGTGCTGCAGTGCCAGACATTCTAGAACTTCAGTACAAACTAGAGTCAAAGGCAGCCAAGTAGTATGCCACAATTGATATTGCTAATGCATTTTTCTCCATCCCTTTGCAGCAGCATGCAGGCCACGGTTTGCTTTCACTTGGAGGGGAGACCAATACACCTGGAATCGGCTGCCCCAGGGGTGGAAATACAGCCCTACCATTTGCCGCGGACTGATCCAGTCTGCACTGGAGTAAGGGGGAGCTCCTGAGCACCTGCAGTACATCAATGACATCCTCGTGTGGAACAACACAGCAGAAGAAGTTTTTGAGAAAGGGAAGAAAATAATCCAAATTCTCCTGAAAGCTGGTTTTGCCATTAAAAAGAGCAAGGTCAAGGGGCCTACACAGGAAATCCAGTTCTTGGGGGTAAAATGGCAGGATGGACGTCGCCATATTCCAATGGATGTGATCAATAAAATAACAGCAATGTCTCCGCCAACTAGCAAAAAGGAAACGCAAGCTTTCCTAGGCCTCGTGGGATTCTGGAGAATGCATGTGCCAGGCTATAGTCAGCTTGTGAGTCCTTCGAGTGACTCGAAAAAGAAACTATTTTGAGTGGGGCCCTGAGCAACAACAGGACTTTGAACAAATCAAACAAGACATAGCTCATGCAGTAGCCCTTGGGCCTGTCTGTACCGGACCAGCTGTGCAAAATATACTTTACACTGCAGCTGGGGAGCATGGCCTCACCTGGAGCCTTTGGCAGAAGACCCCAGGAGAAACTCGAGGTCGACCTCTGGGCTTCTGGAGCCGGGGCTATCGAGGATCAGAAGCCAATTACACCCCAACTGAAAAAGAGATACTCAAAGCATATGAGGGCGTTTGAGCTGCTTCAGAAGTTGTGGGTGCAGAAGCACAGCTCCTCTTGGCCCCACGGCTACCTGTGTTACATTGGATGTTCAAAGAGAAAATTCCCACTACACACCATGCAACTGATGCTACATGGAGTAAGTGGATAGCGTTAATTACACAGCGGGATCCAATGGGAAAACATAATTGCCCAGGAATCCTGGAAGAGATTATGGACTGGCTGGAAGGCAGAGATTTCAGAGTGCCAACAGAAGAGGTAACCCATGCTGAAGAGGCACCACCATACAATGAGTTGCCAGAAGACAGAAAGCAGTATGTGTTGTTTACTGATGGATCCTTCTGTGTGGTAGGGAGCCATCGGAAAAGGAAAGCTGCTGTGTGGAGTCCCACATGACAAGTTGTGGAGGCCATGGAAGGGGAAGGCGAGTCGAGTGAGTATGCAGAAGTAAAAGCCATGCAACTAGCCCTAGAGATTGCCGAAAGAGAAAATTGGCCAGTATTGTATCTCTACACTGACTCATGGATGGTGACAAATGCTCTGTGGGGGTGGTTACAGCAATGGAAACAGAGCAACTGGCAGCGCAGAGGTAAACTTATCTGGGCTGCTACCCTGTGGCAAGATATTGCTGCCCGGGTAGAAAACCTGGCTGTAAAAGTCCATCATGTGGATGCCCACATGCCCAAGAGTCGCACTACTGAAGAACATCAGAACAATGAAGAAGTGGATCGAGCTTCGAAAATTGAAGTGGCTCAGGTGGACCTAGACTGGGGACGTAAGGGTGAGCTCTTTGTAGCTCGATGGGCCCATGAAACATCAGGACATCTGGGGAGGGATGCCACTTACAGATGGGCTCGTGATTTAGGGGTGGACTTGACCACTGAGGCCATCACGCAGGTTACCCATGAGTGTGAGACCTGTGCTGCAATCAAGAAAGCCATGAAGGTAAAATCTCCCTGGAACAGGGGGAGATGGTTAGGGTTTCAATATGGTGAGGCCTGGCAAATTGACTATATCGGACCACTCCCAAAAACTTGCCAAGGCAAACGGTACATACTCACCATGGTAGAAGCAACTACTGGGTGGCTGGAAACATACCCCGTAAACCATGCCACGGCCTGAAACACTATCTTGGGCCTGGAAAGACAAGTATTGCAGCATCATGGTACACCAGAGAGAACTGAGTCTGACAATGGGAGTCATTTCCAAAACAATCTTGTTACCTCCTGGGCCAAGAGGCATGGTATTGAGTGGGTGTATCACATCCCTTATCACCCACAAGCCTCTGGGAAGGTTGAGAGGTACAATGGACTGTTAAAGACTATGTTACGAGCATTGGGTGCTGGGACGTGGAAACAATGGGACATAAATCTAGCAGAAGCCACTGGTGAAGCAGGCTGTTCCCCTGCAGCCTATGGAGTACCACAGTGGAGCAGGGTTCCACGCTGCAGCACGTGGAGGAGACCACGGTGGAGCAGGTGGACCTGCACCGACAGAGGCTGCGGCCTATGGAGGACCCCTGCTGGAGCAGATTCCGGGCCAGACCTGTAGCCCGTGAAGAGGAGACCACGCAGGAGCAGGTGACCTCCTGCCTCCTGACAGCCTGCTTCACCATGGTCCTCATCACAGGCCACAAGGGACTTCTGCTCTGGTGCCTGGAGCACCTCTCCCCCCCTTTCTTCACTGACCTTGGCACCTGCAAGGCTGTTCCTTACTCCTCTCACTCTCTCAGCTGCTGAGTGGTGCAGCGTTTTTTTGTTTGTTTGTTTGTTTGTTTGCTTTGTTTTGTTTTGTTTTTCCTGTCTTAAATACGCTCTCACAGAGATGCAAACAACATCACTTATTGGCTTGGCTCTGGTCAGCAGTGGGGCCCTTACCAAACACGGGGCAGCTTCTAGATCCTTCTCACAGAAGCCACCCCTATGGCCCCTGCTACCAAAACCTTGCCACGTAAACCCAGTACAGACAGTATTGAGGTGTTATTAGAAACTGTAATGGAACTGTATAAGCAGTTATGCCACTGATAACACGGGTGGCAATTTGTCTGTCTTCTGTTTACATTCTCAACTGTACCTGCACAGATTGCTCAGCAAAAACAGAGATTGCTCTGGCAATATGTTCTGGCAATAGTTCTTGAAATTATGACAGCCTAGCTTGATGCTCAGAGAACAGGAATTGGAGAACGTGGGATCAGAGCAAGGGCACACATAGGACGGGAGCAGGATATTTTCAATGGCTCACTGATTTGTTTGAAATGATGCATAGATGGTTACTGGGATTAGTCAAAGAGGGATTAAGGATTCTGTTTGTTATGGTGTTAATCATCATTGCGTGTTGTATTGTAATAAATGTGGTTAAAGTGTTACTTGCAAAACTGTTACATCGGGCTTGGTTTGCTCAAAAACAAAAAGGGGGATTTGTTGATGGATTTTTGAAACAGCAAGGAGGCCATGGCTTGCTGCAGCTGAGCAAACCAAGCTACCAGGACGACTATGAGAAGTTCCCACCACAGTGTTCCCACATCGCCCAATTGAGGAATTTAGAAAAATATTGTTGCCAGCAGCTGGCTTCAAGGACGGGATCTACGTGACTGCTAATCACAAGGGGGTTGTTTTCTTGCAGGTGGGGTTGTTTTCTTGCAGTTGTTTGTCTGAGTGCTTTTGACCAATAATCTTGTGTGAGACACTATCCACCCCTGTTAAGTTTGCTATAAAAGTCAGGCTATTCGGGCAATAAAATGGAGCATGATCTGACCATACTGGTGTCTGTCATGCTTTCGGCTGTGCTTCCTGCAACAACTTTCCACATTTTCATAAATTTTCTAACCCTTTTGCTGACATACGCTGGACCATCGTCCATCTCAATCTGCTGTGGCACTCTCATAATGGCAACATACACCATCAGATGTCTACACACAAGGTGTGCTTTTTCTCCCTCCTGCGCCATTGCCGATATTAATCTTGAAAAAGTATCAATACTCACACACACATATCTTTTAGTACCAAATTCCAGCACATGCGTTACATCCATTTGCCATACCTCAAGTGCCTTAACACCCCATGGATTATTACCCAAACCTAACCCTGGTCCATGATGACTACAGGAAGGGCACGCTCTTACTATTCCTTTCGCCTCTGTCCAAGTAAATCTAAGCATTCTCCAAAGACCCTTTGCATTCTGATGGAACATTTCGTGCGACATTCACGCATGTGCAAAATCACTCTCAGGCCTCTTTGTGACTATACTCACCAACTTGTCTGCTTGTGAATTACCTTCTGCTAACCCAATCGAGAACTGATGACTATGCATACGGATAACACAGTGTCGTGGTTTAACCTGGCCGGCAGCTAAACACCACGCAGCCGTTCACTCACCCTCCCCCCTCCCTCTCTGGGACGGGGGAGAGAAATGGAAACTGAAGCCCGTGAGTTGAGATAAAGACAGTTTAATAAGACAGGAAAATAATAATAATAATAATAATAATAATAACAATAATAATAATAATAATAATAATAATAATAATACAATGATGATAATAGTACTACTAATAATAATATGTACAAACAAGTGATGCACAATGCAATTGGTCACCACCCGCTGACCGATGCCCAGCTTAACCCCGAGCAGTCTGGCCCCCTCCCCCTGGCTAGCCACCCCTATATATTGTTTAGCATGACGTCAGATGGTATGGAATACCCCTTTGGCTAGTTTGGGTCACCTGTCCTGGATCTGTCCCCTCCCAGCTCTTACTGCACCCCCAGCCTGCCTGTTGGCAGGGCAGAGCGAAAGGCTGAGGTGTCCTTGGCTTGGTATAAGCACTGCTCTGCAACAATTTAGCACTTGCAGGGGAAGCAGGCGATCAGGCCCAGTCAGCATGGGTTTATGAAAGGCAGGTCATGCCTGATGAACCTGATCTCCTTCTATGACAAAGTGACGCGCTGGGTGGATGAGGGAAAGGCTGTGGATGTGGTCTACCTTGACTTCAGCAAGGCTTTTGACACCGTCTCCCACAGCATTCTCCTCAAGAAACTGGCTGCTCTTGGCTTGGACTGGCGCATGCTTCGTTGGGTTAGAAACTGGCTGGATAGCCGGGCCCAAAGAGTCGTGGTGAATGGAGCCAAGTCCAGTTGGAGGCCAGTCACTAGTGGCGTCCCCCAGGGCTCGGTGCTGGGGCCACTCCTCTTTAATATCTTCATTGATGATCTGGACGAGGGCATTGAGTGCACCCTCAGTAAGTTCGCAGATGACACCAAGTTAGGTGCGTGTGTCGATCTGCTTGAGGGTAGGAAAGCTCTGCAGGAGGATCTGGATAGGCTGCACCGATGGGCTGAGGTCAACTGCATGAAGTTCAACAAGGCCAAGTGCCGGGTCCTGCACCTGGGGCGCAATAACCCCAAGCAGAGCTACAGGCTGGGAGAGGAATGATTGGAGAGCTGCCAGGCAGAGAAGGACCTGGGAGTGATGGTGGATAGTCGGCTGAATATGAGCCAGCAGTGTGCTCAGGTGGCCAAGAAGGCCAACGGCATCCTGGCTTGTATCAGGAACAGTGTGACCAGCAGGGCTAGGGAGGTGATCGTCCCCCTGTACTCGGCTCTGGTGAGGCCGCACCTCAAGTACTGTGTTCAGTTTTGGGCCCCTCGCTACAAGAAGGACATGGAGATGCTTGAGCGGGTCCAGAGAAGGGTGACGAAGCTGGTGAGGGGCCTGGAGAACAAGTCCTACAAGGAGCGGCTGAGGGAGCTGGGCTTGTTCAGCCTGGAGAAGAGGAGGCTCAGGGGCAACCTTATCGCTCTCTATAGGTACCTCAAGGGAGGCTGTAGCGAGGTGGGGGTTGGTCTGTTCTCCCACGTGCCTGGTGACAGGACGAGGGGGAATGGGCTTAAGTTGAGCCAGGGGAGTTTTAGGTTAGATGTTAGGAAGAACTTCTTCACTGAAAGGGTTGTGAGGCACTGCAACAGGCTGCCCAGGGAAGTGGTGGAGTCACCATCCCTGGAAGTCTTCAAAAGACGTTTAGATGTAGAGCTTAGGGAAATGCTTTAGTGGGGACTGTTAGCGTTAGGTCAGAGGTTGGACTCGATGATCTTGAGGTCTCTTCCAACCTAGAAAATTCTGTGATTCTGTGAATTAAAACATCGGGGTGTTATCAGCACTCTTCTCATCCTAAGCCAAAACACAGCATTCCACCAGCTACTAGGAAGAAAATTAATTCTGTTCTAACTGAAACCAGGACATCTATCCACCCCTTATTCCATACCATCTATGTCGTGCTCAGGTTACACTCTTTTCCATACATTCTAATTAGTCACCTATAGTAGTGATAACATACAGTATTATATAGTAATTAACATGGTACAATTCAGTTCATGGGCTATTCTCACCCAGTATTAAATCTCCTTGAGGTACACACCGGATCTCTCCACTCTTTTGCATCACCCACCAAGTGTATCCAGGTCCCTGAGCGAAAACAATTCCACGAATCGGTTTGCCTTTTCCTGAGGCAGGAGTAGCCCAGACTGTTTTACCCAGCATATTTCTTACATGCACTACAGGAACTTTATCCCCACCTACAGTACGTAACAGGTTTGATTGGGCAGGTCCAGCTCGGTTGGCAGATCCCCTAGTATTGACTAACCAGGTGGCCTTCGCCAAATGCGTATCCCAATTTTTGAATGTCTCAGCGCCCATTGCTTTCAATGTAGTCTTTAACAGTCCATTGTATCGTTCAACTTTCCCGGAGGCTGGTGCATGATAGGGGATGTGATACACCCACTCAATACCATGTTCTTTGGCCCAAGTGTCTATAAGGTTGTTTCGGAAATGAGTTCCATTGTCTGACTCTATTCTTTCTGGGGTACCATGTCGCCATAGGACTTGCTTTTCAAGGCCCAGGATAGTGTTCCGGGCGGTGGCATGAGGCACAGGATATGTTTCCAGCCATCCGGTGGTTGCTTCCACCATTGTAAGTACGTGGCGCTTGCCATTGCGAGTTTGAGGGAGTGTGATGTAATCAATCTGCCAGGCCTCTCCATATTTATATTTCAGCCATCGTCCTCCATACCAAAGAGGCTTTGACCGTTTGGCTTGCTTGATTGCAGCACATGTTTCACAGTCATGAATAACCTGTGCTATAGCGTCCATGGTCAGGTCCACCCCTCGATCACGAGCCCATCTGTATGTTGCATCTCTACCTTGATGGCCTGAGGTGTCATGGGCCCATCGGGCTATAAATAATTCACCTTTATGCTGCCAATCCAGATCCACCTGAGCTACTTCAATCTTAGCAGCCTGATCCACCTGCTGGTTGTTCTGATGTTCTTCAGTAGCCCGATTCTTGGGCACATGAGCATCTACGTGACGTACTTTCACAGCCAGGTTCTCTACCCGAGCAGCAATATCTTGCCACAATGCAGCAGCCCAGATGGGTTTGCCCCTGCGCTGCCAGTTGTTTTGCTTCCATTGCTGTAACCATCCCCACAGGGCATTTGCTACCATCCATGAATCGGTGTAGAGATAGAGAACTGGCCACTTTTCTCATTCAGCAATGTCTAAAGCCAGCTGAATGGCCTTCACTTCTGCAAACTGACTCGATTTACGTTCTCCCTCAGCAGCTTCTGCAACTCGTCGTGTAGGACTCCATACAGCAGCCTTCCATCTCCGATGCTTCCCCACAATACGACAGGACCCATCAGTGAACAGGGCATATTTCTTTTCATTTTCTGGTAACTGGTTGTACAGTGGGGCTTCTTCAGCACGACCCACCTCCTCCTCTGATGATATCCCAAAGTATTTGCCTTCTGGCCAGTCCATAATCACTTCCAATATTCCTGGGCGACTGGGGTTTCCTATTCGAGCCCGCTGAGTAATCAGTGCAACCCACTTGCTCCATGTAGCATCAGTTGCATGATGCGTAGAAGAGACCCTTCCCTTGAACATCCAGCCTAGTACCGGCAATCGGGGTGCTAGGAGGAGCTGCGCTTCAGTACCGACCACCTCTGAAGCAGATCGAACTCCTTCATATGCTGCCAATATCTCCTTTTCAGTTGGAGTATAGCAGGCCTCAGATCCTCTGTATCCCCGACTCCAAAACCCCAGGGGCCGACCTCGAGTTTCCCCAGGTTCTTTCTGCCAGAGGCTCCAGGTGTGGCCGTTCTCCCCGGCTGCAGTGTAGAGCACATTCCTTACATCTGGTCCTGTTCGAACTGGCCCAAGGGCTACTGCATGGACTATTTCCTGCTTGATTTGTTCAAACGCTTGTCGTTGCTCAGGGCCCCATTCAAACTCATTCTTCTTACGGGTTACTTGGTAGAGTGGGTTTACAGTCAGACTGTAATTTGGGATGTGCATTCTCCAAAACCCCACAACACCTAGGAAAGTCTGTGTTTCTTTTTTGTTAGTTGGTGGAGACATAGCTGTTATTTTGTTGATCACATCCATTGGGATTTGACGACGTCCATCTTGCCATTTTATTCCTAAAAATTGGATCTCTCGGGCAGGTCCTTTGACTTTATTTTGTTTTATGGCAAAACCGGCTTTCAGAAGGATTTGGACTATTTTCTTCCCTTTCTCGAAAACTTCCTCTGCTGTATCACCCCACACAATAATGTCATCGATGTACTGCAGGTGTTCAGGAGCTTCCCCCTGCTCCAGCGCAGACTGGATCAGCCCATGGCAAATGGTAGGGCTGTGTTTCCACCCCTGGGGCAGTCGATTCCAAGTATATTGGACTCCCCTCCAAGTGAAAGCAAATTGTGGCCTGCACTCTGCTGCAAGAGGGATGGAGAAAAATGCATTAGCGATATCAATTGTGGCGTACCACTTGGCTGCCTTCGATTCAAGTTCGTACTGAAGTTCCAGCATGTCCGGCACTGCAGCACTCAGTGGTGGCGTCACTTCGTTCAGGCCACGATAGTCCACTGTTAGTCTCCACTCGCCATTAGACTTTCGCACTGGCCATATGGGACTATTGAAAGGTGAATGAGTCTTGCTGATCACTCCTTGGCTCTCCTATTGACGAATTAGCTTATGGATGGGAATCAGGGAGTCCCGGTTAGTGTGATATTGCCGCCAGTGCACAGTTGTGGTAGCGATTGGCACTTGCTGTTCTTCGACCCTCAGCAACCCCACAACAGAAGGGTCCTCTGAGAGACCAGGCAAGGTAGATAATTGTTTAATGCCCTCTGTCTCTAAGGCAGCTATACCAAAAGCCCACCGGAACCCTTTTGGGTCCTTGCAATATCCTCTTCTAAGATAGTCTATTCCAAGGATACATGGAGCATCCGGGCCAGTCACAATGCGGTGCTTTTCCCACTCATTCCCAGTCAGACTCACTTCAGCCTCCAATACAGTCAACTGCTGAGATCCCCCTGTCACTCCACAAATATAGATGGGCTCTGGTCCTTTATAGCTCGATGGCATTATAGTGCATTGTGCACCGGTGTCTACTAAAGCCTTATACTTCTGTGCGTCTGACGTGCCAGGCCATCGAATCCACACAGTCCAATAAACTCGATTATCCCTTTCCTCCCCCTGGCTGGAGGCAGGGCCTCCCTAATCCTGGTCAGAATCTTCTTCGTTTCTGTGTTTGAAGGACTGTCTGCTGGAAGTTGGAGCAGCAAACTTTTCAGAGAACCCCTTTTTCCTGATTGTTTTCTTTTGCAACTCACGTACCCGTGCCTCTAAGGTCGCGGTAGATTTTCCATCCCATTTTCTCATGTTCTCTCCATGGTCTCATAGGTAAAACCACAGGGTGGCACGGGGTGAGTACCCACCATATAGTCTTCCTTGTGCGAATGAACGCTTACCCCTGATAGCTCAGACACTGCTTTGTACAGATGCGGAGGAGAATAATCTTTCTTCAAGTTGGTGGAACTTTTCAGACCGTTTCTCCAAAGTATTCTCTTTTAGTTGGTGGACACTGGTTTTGGACACTAGGTGGGGAGCAAGATAAATTCTCTTTAAATTGGTGGAACTCTTCAGAAAGTTTCTCCACAGCTGAGACGCAGGCCTGTAAGGAAGAAGAGAGACTTTCTTCGTACTGCCGGAGTTGTTTAGCCACTTCATCCACTGTGGGTTCCTCATCCTCTTTCCAGGCCATTATTGCCAATGAGCTGGCATATGATGATGGTGCACTCCGTACAAACTTCCGCCACATGGGTTGTGTACACCTGACTTCATCTGGATCTTTGGATGTTTGTCTGAGGTCTGGATCCTCATAAATCACTTCCCGTACGGCTAATTCCCTCAGGTACTGGATTCCCTTCTCCATACTGGTCCACTTGCCTGGTAGACATACAAGTTCTTCCTTGAAGGGATACCTTTCCCTCACAGCTGAGAGGAGACGCCTCCAGAGGCTGTGAGATTGTGCTCCATCTGCAATTGCTTTGTCAATGCCTGCGTCTCTAGCAAGGGATCCCAGTCGCTTGGCTTCCCTGCCGTCTAATTCCACACAATTGGCTCCAGTGTCCCAGCATCGGAGCAGCCAGGTGACAAGCTGCTCACCTATACAGCGACCAAAATCTTTTCGCACATCTCGTAACTCACGCTCGTTTAGGCTTCGGGTAGTTACTGTTGATTTTTCAGCATCCTCATCTTCCTCCTCCTGAACCCTTGATGGCCCAGCGTCGTCATCGTCTCCGTCGTCTCTATACCTAGATTTGGCAGAAGACTCTCTGCGTTCTAAACGACCTGAATCTCTATACCATTTTTTCACCTTCTCTACAGGGGCAGCTTGCACTGCTACTGCTCGTTTCTCTGACCTTGTTACAGGGTCTGCCACAGAGGTTGGAATACCCTCCGCAGGGTCGACTTGCACTGCTACAGCTCGTTTCTCTGACCTTGTTACAGGGTCTGCCACAGAGGTTGGAATACCCTCTGCCGGGTCAACTTGCACTGCTACAGCTCGTTTCTCTGACCCAGCCACAGGAGCTGGAGCGGCTGCAGGAGCTGGAACTGGAGCGGCTGCAGGAACTGGAGCTGGAGCGGCTGCAGGAGCTGGGACTGGAGCGGCTGCAGGAACCGGAGCTGGGGCAGCTGCAGGAACCGGAGCTGGAGCGGCTGCAGGAGCTGGATCTGGAGCGGCTGCAGGAACTGGAGCTGGAGCGGCTGCAGGAGCTGGGACTGGAGCGGCTGCAGGAACCGGAGCTGGGGCAGCTGCAGGAACCGGAGCTGGAGCGGCTGCTGGAACCAGAGCTGGAGCGGCTGCAGGAGCTGGGACCGGAGCAGCTGCAGGAGCTGGGACTGGAGCGGCTGCAGGAGTTGGGACTGGAGCGGCTGCAGGAACTGGGACTGGAGCGGCTTCAGGAGCTGGGACTGGAGCGGCTGCAGGAACTGGGACTGGAGCAGCTGCAGGAGCTGGGACTGGAGCAGCTGCAGGAACTGGGACTGGAGCAGCTGCAGGAACTGGAACTGGAGTGGCTGCAGGAGCTGGGATTGGAGCATCTGCAGAAGCTGGGACTGGAGCGGCTGCAGAGTCCACCGTAGGGGTCACAGTGGCCGTTGGATCTGTCACGGGACTTGGAGTGGCCTCAGGGTCTGTCACTAAGTTGATAACAGTATCCATGGCAGCTCGATAGGCATGAGCCAGGCCCCAGCATGTTACAATGATTTGTGTTACTTTGGAACTGCCAGAATCATGACACCTTTTTCTCAAGCATTCTGCCAATTTTTGAGGATTTTGCAGTTGTTCAGGGGTGAATTTCCAAAACACTGGGGGTGCCAACTGCTCTAGATGCCTGCCCATATCCTCCCATACTCCCTGCCACCCACAACTATACTGCCTCCGGGCAGATCTCCGGATGAGCTTCCTAAGTAGTTGTTTAACTTTAAGCAGAACCTGAAGCGCATTCAGGAGGCAGAACAACAAGACTGTGCTGGTCTGAGTATCCCAAGGATATTCAATATCTTGGAGAGCTATTGTAATAAACTCGGAGGATACAGGGGTGGTGAAGGAGAAAGGGAGAGTGATCAAGTAAGAAAAATTATCTTCCCCTTTCCCCTCCACAGATTGACTCCCTAATGAAAAAAGGCAACAGATATAATTGCTAATAGTTTCCAAAATACAGTTTCCAAAGTATAGAATCGAAGATGTTACTGAGTACAAATACCAAGTTAGAGTCATGACCAGATATCTCATCGTCTCATAAGCCATTGCTACAACACTCAGTACCATAATGATCTGAAACCAGGGCCCGGAGAGGATAAACAACATGACAGAGAGCACATACGGAAAATAACGTGCTATAATACTCAATTTGGAAAACAGGCGCAGCAGAGTTGAGATTAAAGCAATCAGCATTATGACAAATGACTATTAAGCAGGTCTAATACTTACACCAATTTTAGTTTAACACACTCTGGTCAGATCTGCCGTTATCTCAACCTTTCGAGCCCCACGTTGGGCGCCAAAAAGACTGTCGTGATTTAACCCGGCTGGCAGCTAAACACCACGCAGCCGTTCGCTCACCCTCCCCCCTCCCTCTCTGGGACGGGGGAGAGAAATGGAAAGTGAAGCCCGTGAGTTGAGATAAAGACAGGAAAATAATAACAATAATAATAATAATAATACAATGGTGATAATAGTACTACTACTAATAATATGTACAAACAAGTGATGCACAATGCAATTGCTCACCACCTGCTGACCGATGCCCAGCTTAACCCCGAGCAGTCCGGCCCCCTCCCCCCGGCTAGCCACCCCTATATATTGTTTAGCATGACGTCAGATGGTATGGAATACCCCTTTGGCTAGTTTGGGTCACCTGTCCTGGGTCTGTCCCCTCCCAGCTCTTACTGCACCCCCAGCCTGCCTGTTGGCAGGACAGAGCGAAAGGCTGAGGTGTCCTTGGCTTGGTATAAGCACTGCTCTGCAACAATTAAAACATCGGGGTGTTATCAGCACTCTTCTCATCCTAAGCCAAAACACAGCATTCCACCAGCTACTAGGAAGAAAATTAATTCTGTTCTAACTGAAACCAGGACACACAGTAAGGTGCAGTTCTCTCCTGAATGCCATCTCACAGCTGCAGAAATAATCTGTCCCTCTTAGTGTGCCATATCAAGGCATCCTCTATCTGTTTTACAACATTGACAACATACAGAGAGCCTGAGACGATATTTATCGGCTTATGCATCCAGCACTGACAAGCCCAAACAACTGCAGACAATGCCAATGTTTGTAATGAATCCTCTGTCTCATCTGGAATTCCGTTCTCGTACCACTCATACACAGCCTTTCTACTTGCCGCACCTGCATCAGTGTATACAGTGCGACCCACCACTGGTCGGGACGAAAGCCGTGGTACTACCTGCCATTTATATGATCTTATAACTTGCCAGAGAGGCCCCTTTGGAGTTTGGGAATGTACCAATCCCAGGTACCAATCTAACACAGCTTCTTGTAGTGGTATGGATTGCTGTAAACACCATTCCAAATGATCCTGAATAGATCCTGGCAGATCTCCTGGTTCCTGCCCACTGATCTCAATACTCCGAGTCAACCCTCACGTACTAACTCTGCGATAGCTTCTGCCTGTGTTTGAACACTTATTTTTGGCTGAATCTGTAGGAAAATCCATTCCAGAACTCAAAAATGCTGCCCTATCATTCCACCCTTGCCATCACCTGTGTCACTTAGACTACTCCTATTACCCGTGCTATTAGTGTCTGTGGCATCCTCCTGATACCGTTTCTGTCTTTGTCGCCCCTTACTCTCCCCCTTTTCTTTTTGCCACTGACCAATCACCGCAAATGGATGAGACACATGATTGCTAATTAGGAAGGAGAGTGCAATGTCTGCTATATGTCTGCAAGCAGTGCCGGCTGCAACCTTAGAAGCTATTTGTGAAAGAGCCTGCCGGTGGTCATTTGTTAGTGTAATCTGTGGCTCTGCACTCATGCCTCGCAATAAAGGTAGTAATATAACTAAGTTGTTATTAGTAATCCGTACAACGTGGCAACCCCACTGAATATTATCCAGGAACATTTGTACATCTGTCAAAGTATGTAACACCATAGTTATATCACCTTTCTGTGGATGAATAGTAGAGTCTGATATTTTCCATCCCAAGTATAGCCATGGCTGTTTCTGTTGAACCTTCTCTGGGGCTATCTTCACCCCTTTTGCTTCCAAAGTATCCCAAATAAACTTTAAATCTGAATCCTGGAAGCATTCTGGCCTACCAAACCGAATGTTATCCATATAATGGTAAATAATTACATCACACCACGCTGTCCAAATTGGTTGTAATGCCCAGGCCACATATAATTGACATAATGTAGGGGAATTCCTCATCCCCTGCAGAAGCACTAGCCATTCATAGCACTTTGCCGGGGCTTGTTTGTTAATGGAGGGTAACGTAAAAGCAAATCTCTGACAGTCTTATGCCACCATATCTGGTTACCTGGACTGATCAGCTCTCTGTACCCTTTCCACCTTGTCCTCTACCAGTGCGGTTCTCAGCAGTGTAACTAAGATGTTTTGAGTTTTGGGGTTTGCATCATCAAATGCAAGCATTTTAAACACACTGCTTTTAGACTCCGCTGTTAGATCAGGATGATCAGGAATTGCTGCCCGCAACCGATCGATAAATTTAGCATACGGTTCCCCAGAGGCCTGTTCTACAGATGCGAATGGAGGTGCTTTCTTTTCCCCTGGGAGACTAAGAAGAGCCCTCAGTGCGAGCTGTGCAGCTGTTTGGTGAATAATTGCAGGGAACTGCAACTGAATCTGGGTATTGAGATAAGGACCCATCCCCGTTAACATCTCTGCAGTAATCCCATACAGAGGGTACCCCGGTTGACATAGTCGACCCACTTCCCCCCGTGCTAACTGCAACCATTCCCTTTCAAACAATAACAATTGGGAAGGAGTTAACAATAAGCGCGCCAAGTTTCGACAGTCAAGTGGACACATTGGTTTTGCCTGAAAAATCCATTGAATCCATTATCTGTCGAGCCACCTGGGATTGTAAACCATAGTCCATAACCATTTTTCAAGCTTGTTGTAGAAGCTTGCAGTCATGTGGCTGCCACAATCTGGTGCCTTGCACAGGGTCGATAATAATAGGGCAGGCCAAGGATGTAGCATGCCTATGCCCTTCTATGAAAGCATCACGTATGATGTTGGAGCACTTGTCCCTCCTTGGTGCCGATGGTGTTGTAGCGACGGATAATAAGGGAGTCGGCTCTGGGGGGGCAGACGAGAGTGGAAGCTCCTCCGAATCTGTAATTTTTAAGTTCTCCAATTTCTCTAGCAGTTCTTGGAACAGCTCCTCCATTGAAGGTCGATTTTCGCAACCTGCTGCTGCACCTCTCATTGGCGAAGCATCCCGAGTGGATTTATTGCTGCCTGGCAGTGGCGCAGATGCCGGCAGCGCAGCTGCATCAAGATTTTCCTGCGCGGGGGGTGGGGAGGGCAGCCCCCACTCCCCATCAGCACTCTGCTCCGATAGTCCCTCAGTTATTTCTGCCGCTGATTGCTTTATTGGAGAGGTCATACCCTGAACCGGGGTGGGTGCAGGAACCGATGAAAAAGATCGTGCCAGCCACTTTCCTGAGGTCTCAGGTTTTGTACTCGGCGTTCTGTCAGTCCCAGATGGTACTGAGAAATCTTGCGTCACCATAGCGAGCTGCTGTTCAGTTTTCATACCGCACAGCGCATCAATCACTGTCTGCCACGTCCCACTTACATCTTTATCTAGCTGTCCACTTGAGATGGCTTTATCCCATAAGCGATCTGCTACGTGCTGCCACTCATCTGGGCTAAACATTAGAGGGATTTCCTTCAGAAAACCCTACTTCTGAGCCCAGTGCACCAAAGATTTGATCTTTTTTTTTACCTTGCAAGATACAACTGTCTTAGAGAGAATACTAGAGAGAAGCTGGATAGCTGCTTCCTCCTCCGTGGTTACGTCAGAGGAGCCACAGGGTCGTGATCTCCATCCCTCTGCTATGTGCGAACTCGCCACACGGTGGCGGTTGTCTGCCGTTTCCACGGACGTCTCCGATCTCCCGTAGCAACTCGGCTCCGGATGTCCCGCGTCTCACCGCGATTCTGCTCCACGTCTCACCGCGATACTTCACTTTTCCGCGTCTCACCGTGATTCTGCTCCGCGTCTCACCGCGATTCCTCTGTCTCTGCGTCTCATCACGTCTGTACGGGTCTGTGTTCCGATTCTCTCAGCGTCCCGCGTATAACCATGTCTCTGTTCCTAGGCTCTCTGCGTCTCTCAGCGTCTGTCAGGTCTCTCAGTGTCTCTCAGCGTCTGTCAGGTCTCTCAGCATCTGCGGGTCTCAGCCTGTTAAGGCGCCATATGTTGCAGGAAGAACGGCCGAAAACACGACAGACACTAGTATGGTCAGATCATGCTCTCTTTTATTACCCGAATAGCCTAACTTTTATAGCAAACTTAAGAGGGGCGGATAGTGTCTCACACAAGATTATTGGTCAAAAGCACTCAGACAAACAACTGCAAGAAAACAACCCCACCTGCAAGAAAACAACCCCCTTGTGATTAGCAGTCACATAGACCTTGTCCTTGAAGCCAGCTGCTGGCAACAATATTTTTCTAAATTCCTCAATTGGGCGATGTGGGAACACTGTCATGGGAACTTCTCATAGTCGTCCTGGTAGCTTGGTTTGCTCAGCTGCAGCAAGTCATGGGATCTTTGCTGTTTCAAAAATCCTTCAACAGTACTAGAACTTACCTGACCAGTCCTGAAATATTCTTAGGGATTAATATCACAAGCAGCAGTTTCGTGCTGATTTGAACATTTGTTACCAATACGGACCTAGGCTCCCACTTGTAAGTTCTCTGCCTTAGACATACAGCTAAGGCAGATTTTTCTTCCTCTTCCTCCTTTCTCTAGTCAGTGGGATCAGTATGTTTGTCTCTGGTAGGCTTCAGACAACAAGATGGTTTTAATATACTTGTGAGTTTTAAGTCTCTTTCTTTTAACTTATTTATTTTTAAAATTTTTGTAACCTTCCAGCATTAACAGACAAGAACTACCATGTATAGTATTTTGAAAGTTAAGGGCATGGCGAAAGGAGAAAAGAAAAATACATTAAAAAAATAATAAATTAGGAATTTATATAAATTATAAAATAAAAAATAAATATAATATAATATATTATATAAATATAATATAATATATAAAATAATAAATAATATAATAAATAATAAATAATATAAATAATAATAAATAATAAATAAATAATAATAAATAATATAAAAATAATAAATAATAATATAATATAATATATAAAATAATAAAAATAATAAATTAGGAATTTAAAAAATAATAAATTAGGAATTGCCAAGGTTCTAGGATGCCTTGGGGAAACAGGAAGATCCAATTACAATGCTCTCTGGAGTTTTCATTTTCAGTTGTAAGTTAAAGATTTTGATTCAGTACATACATCTGCAAGCAGTTAAGCCACTGAAAGAAAACAGAGGTTTTCAAAAGAGCCTTTTTATTGTTCCTTCAATAAGCTCCTGAAAACATCTGCTACTGCCAGGTGCTGTAAGGTTAAGGAGAGGTGGTTACTGTGGCTTAAATTCTTGATTAGGTAGCCTTCCAGAAATTGTATCTTGGGATTGTGTCTTGGGAATGTTCAGGAGTTTAACAGATTCTCTTTTCAAAGTCATGCAGCTTTGCATATTAACATATTCTCTTAAAATTCTGACTGTAGTAAAACTTGGATGCAGAATTGCTGTAAATTTATTCCTTCTTAAGCAGAAAGGTTTCCAAGCCACAGATTAATAGAGGACAACTCTTGTTCAGTGCCTGAAACACAGATAATCTAAGTTAACAAAACTTGCTAGCAGGTTTCAAGATTCAGTGACATTTTCTTTTTTCTGAGAGCTCTGTGAAAATCAACAGTGGCATTGAAGATTATAACAGTGTGTAAAATGAAAGGGAGCAATATTAAAAACATTAATGGTTTTGTAAAGGATTTCAGAAGGCTTTCATTAAGAACAAACTGAAAGATAGTGAGGGGGATCAAGTTCTTGCACAGTAAACTGCAACAATATATGATACATGAAGGATTTATTAGTCAACTCTTGAAATAAATTGAACATCTCAGTTTCATTTAAGTTTCAGGAGTTATCTCCTGACAGAAGGTGTCTGAAGAGTTACTGTTTCCAAAACAAGAAGTCTGAGGGCATAAGTGTTCTTACATTTTGCTACTGAATTAGATGAGAGGAATTAAAGAGGCAGCTTTCTAGATCCCTCAGCTCCACTGGCTTAAAAACAACTTATACCAGAGCAGTAATACACCATAAAAATTTGTATATGTCTGTAATACCTTTTTTGAGCTAAACAAGCACAAAGAACCAACGAACTGATTCACATTATCAAATAGGTTAAAAGTTCTATAGACCTCTCTACTTTTTCTCACTATCAGATAGTACCTCACTACCACAATAAGATCAAGCATTTGTTGTTGTTTTTCAAGATCTTTTATATTTCCACATAAAACAATGCAAATGAGCTCCATAAAGCATTTTTATAGATTAACAGTTATACAGAGGTTAAATATTTTTTTTTCTTATATTCTTAACTATACAATGCTCTTTGGATCTCAAAATCTTTCCAAAGATACAGATTGACACTTAATTAAACTCTAAACCAAACAATTTGTTTGGAATAATGTTATCATATTGACATATGCTTTCACTGCATTTTGTTACTAATTCAGGTAATAACTAAACAATGCATCCTACTGCTCACAGTCTACTTCCCAACTGTTGTTGCTGTCACTCTGCTTAGGTATATATTGCTTTAGGAATAGTCTGACATAAAGATTATTGACATATTTTACAGTAAGACAGAATATTTTTTATTAAACCATGTCTTCTATTTATTTATATGATATGATGATTTATCCACAAACAGACACTTTCTCTGACCATTTTAATGGAAAATATGAAATAGGAAAAAGGAGGATGAACAATAATTTTGGTGTACTTATTTGTGTAAGTTTCTTTATCTTCTCAAAGAATAAAGTGCATAAAGCCAGGCTATCACTGATGGAAACAGCTACTGGTGATAACTACACTGGTTCAACATGGTAAATGGTAAAAATAACATGCTACTTCAGGAATGATAATAATTTAACAGTGTTTGATTTCAGGCTCATTTATGTCTTTCACAACTGAAGTACCAAAGTCCACTGGAAAAAGTCCACTTGGTGAAGTTCATAGGAAATTTATCAAGCCAGTTTTATTTGCAAAACATTTGACAAAGAAAATAATCCTGCAATAACTAACTCTTGCATAGCTCATCCAGATAAATACACACACAAATACACATACATGTATGAGGTACTAAAAAGCCAACCAACTCTTGTTCTTACCTCTACAATCAGACTGTTTCCAAAGAGTGATTATCAACATGGTGATAGGTATTTTATATATATATATATACACATAATTAAATTATTTAAATTATAGATGTCCTGGTTTTAGTTAGAACAGAATTAATTTTCTTCCTAGTAGCTGGTGGAATGCTGTGTTTTGGCTTAGGATGAGAAGAGTGCTGATAACACCCCGATGTTTTAATTGTTGCAGAGCAGTGCTTATACCAAGCCAAGGACATCTCAGCCTTTTGCTCTGTCCTGCCAACAGGCAGGCTGGGGGTGCAGTAAGAGCTGGGAGGGGACAGACCCAGGACAGGTGACCCAAACTAGCCAAAGGGGTATTCCATACCATCTGACGTCATGCTAAACAATATATAGGGGTGGCTAGCCGGGGGGAGGGGGCCGGACTGCTCGGGGTTAGGCTGGGCATCGGTCAGCGGGTGGTGAGCAATTGCATTGTGCATCACTTGTTTGTACATATTATTATTACTTTCCTATTATCATAATTGTAACATTATTGTTATTATTGTTATTATTATTTTGTTATTATTATTTTCCTGTCTTATTAAACTGTCTTTATCTCAACTCACGGGCTTCACTTTCCATTTCTCTCCCCCGTCCCAGAGAGGGAGGGGGGAGGGTGAGCGAACGGCTGCGTGGTATTTAGCTGCCAGCCGGGTTAAACCACGACAGCCTTTTTGGCGCCCAACGTGGGGCTCGAAAGGTTGAGATAATGGCAGATCTGACCACAGTGTGTTAAACTAAAATTGGTGTATTAGACCTGCTTAATAGTCATTTGTCATAATGCTGATTGCTTTAATCTCAACTCTGCTGCGCCTGTTTTCCAAATTGAGTATTATAGTACATTATTTTCCGTATTTGCTCTCTGTCATGTTGTTTATCCTCTCCGGGCCCTGGTTTCAGATCATTATGGTACTGAGTGTTGTAGCAATGGCTTATGAGACGATGAGATATCTGGTCATGACTCTAACTTGGTATTTGTACTCAGTAACATCGTCGACTCTGTATTTTGGAAACTGTATCTTGGAAACTATTAGCAATTATACCTATTGTTTTTTTCCATTAGGGAGTCAATCTGTGGAGGGGAAAGGGGAAGATATTTTTTCTTACTTGATTACTCTCCCTTTCTCCTTCACCACCCCTGTATCCTCCTGGATCACTATGCCTTCCTCCTTCACCACCCTCTTACCCTCCGAGCTTGCTACAATAGCTCTCCAAGATATTGAATATCCTTGGGATACTCAGACCAGCATAGTCTTGTTGTTCTGCCTCCTGAATGCACTTCAGGTTCTGCTCAAAGTTAAACAACTACTTAGGAAGCTCATCCGGAGATCTGCCCGGAGGCAGTATAGTTGTGGGTGGCAGGGAGTATGGGAGGATATGGGCAGGCATCTAGAGCAGTTGGCACCCCCAGTGTTTTGGAAATTCACCCCTGAACAACTGCAAAATCCTCAAAAACTGGCAGAATGCTTGAGAAAAAGGTGTCATGATTCTGGCAGTTCCAAAGTAACACAAATCATTGTAACATGCTGGGGCCTGGCTCATGCCTATCGAGCTGCCATTGATACTGCTATCAACTTAGTGACAGACCCTGCGGCCACTCCAAGCCCTGTGACAGATCCAACGGCCACTGTGACCCCTACGGTGGACTCTGCAGCCGCTCCAGTCCCAGCTTCTGCAGATGCTCCAATCCCAGCTCCTGCAGCCGCTCCAGTCCCAGCTCCTGCAGCCGCTCCAGTCCCAGCTCCTGCAGCCGCTCCAGTCCCAGCTCCTGCAGCCGCTCCAGTTCCAGCTCCTGCAACTGCTCCAACTCCAGTTCCTGCAGCCACTCCAGCTCCGGTTCCTGCAGCTGCTCCAGCTCCCGCAGCCGCTCCAGCTCCTGTGGCTGGGTCAGAGAAAAGAGCTGTAGCAGTGCAAGTTGACCCTGCAGAGGGTATTCCAACCCCTGTGGCAGACCCTGTAACGGGGTCAGAGAAACGAGCTGTAGCAGTGCAAGTTGACCCTGCAGAGGGTATTCCAACCTCTGTGGCAGACCCTGTAACAAGGTCAGAGAAACGAGCTCTTGCAGTGCAAGTCGACCCTGCAGAGGGTATTCCAACCTCTGTGGCAGACCCTGTAACAAGGTCAGAGAAACGAGCAGTAGCAGTGCAAGCTGCCCCTGTAGAGAAGGTGAAAAAATGGTATAGAGATTCTGGTCGTTTAGAACGCAGAGAGTCTTCTGCCAAATCTAGGTATAGAGACGACGGAGACGACGACGACGCTGGGCCATCAAGGGTTCAGGAGGAGGAAGATGAGGATGCTGAAAAATCAACAGTAACTACCCGAAGCCTAAACGAGCGTGAGTTACGAGATGTGCGAAAAGATTTTGGTCGCTGTATAGGTGAGCAGCTTGTCACCTGGCTGCTCCGATGCTGGGACTCTGGAGCCAATTGTGTGGAATTAAACGGCAGGGAAGCCAAGCGACTGGGATCCCTTGCTAGAGACGCAGGCATTGACAAAGCAATTGCAGATGGAGCACAATCTCACAGCCTCTGGAGGCGTCTCCTCTCAGCTGTGAGGGAAAGGTATCCCTTCAAGGAAGAACTTTTATGTCTACCAGGCAAGTGGACCACTATGGAGAAGGGAATCCAGTACCTGAGGGAATTAGCCGTACGGGAAGTGATTTATGAGGATCCAGACCTCAGACAAACATCCAAAGATCCAGATGAAGTCAGGTGTACACGACCCATGTGGCGGAAGTTTGTACGGAGTGCACCATCATCATATGCCAGCTCATTGGCAATAATGGCCTGGAAAGAGGATGAGGAACCCACAGTGGATGAAGTGGCTAAACAACTCCGGCAGTACGAAGAAAGTCTCTCTTCTTCCTTACAGGCCTGCGTCTCAGCTGTGGAGAAACTTTCTGAAAAGGTTCACCAACTTGAAGAGAATCTATCATCCTCCCCACCTGAACCAACCAGTGTCCACCGACCAAAAGAGAACACTGTGGAGAAACTTTCTGAAAAGGTTCACCAACTTGAAGAGAGATTATTCTCCTCCATACCTGTACAGAGCAGTGTCTCAGCTATCAGGGGTAGGCGTTCATCCACACAAGGAAGACGATATGGTGGGTACTCACCCCGTGCCACCCTGTGGTTTTACTTACGAGACCATGGAGAGGACATGAGAAAATGGGATGGAAAATCTACCGCGACCCTAGAGGCACGGGTACGTGAGTTGCAAAAGAAAACAATCAGGAAAAAGGGGTTCTCTGAAAAGTTTGCTGCTCCAACTTCCAGCAGACAGTCCTTCAAACACAGAAATGAAGAAGATTCTGACCAGGATTAGGGGAGCCCTGCCTCCAGCCAGGGGGAGGAAAGGGACAATCGAGTTTATTGGACTGTGTGGATTCGATGGCCTGGCACGTCAGACGCACAGAAGTATAAGGCTTTAGTAGACACCGGTGCACAATGTACTATAATGCCATCGAGCTATAAAGGACCAGAGCCCATCTATATTTGTGGAGTGACAGGAGGATCTCAGCAGTTGACTGTATTGGAGGCTGAAGTGAGTCTGACTGGGAATGAGTGGGAAAAGCACCGCATTGTGACTGGCCCAGATGCTCCATGTATCCTTGGCATAGACTATCTTAGAAGAGGATATTGCAAGGACCCAAAAGGGTTCCGGTGGGCTTTTGGTATAGCTGCCTTAGAGACAGAAGGCATCAAACAATTATCTACCTTGCCTGGTCTCTCAGAGGACCCCTCTGTTGTGGGGTTGCTGAGGGTCGAAGAACAACAAGTGCCAATCGCTACCACAGCTGTGCACCGGCGGCAATATCGCACTAACCGAGACTCCCTGATTCCCATCCATAAGCTAATTCGTCAATTGGAGAGCCAAGGAGTGATCAGCAAGACTCATTCACCTTTCAATAGTCCCATATGGCCAGTGCGAAAGTCTAATGGCGAGTGGAGACTAACAGTGGACTACCGTGGCCTGAACGAAGTGACGCCACCACTGAGTGCTGCAGTGCCAGACATGCTGGAACTTCAGTACGAACTTGAATCGAAGGCAGCCAAGTGGTACGCCACAATTGATATCGCTAATGCATTTTTCTCCATCCCTCTAGCAGCAGAGTGCAGGCCACAGTTTGCTTTCACTTGGAGGGGAGTCCAATATACTTGGAATCGACTGCCCCAGGGGTGGAAACACAGCCCTACCATTTGCCATGGGCTGATCCAGTCTGCACTAGAGCAGGGGGAAGCTCCTGAACACCTGCAGTACATCGATGACATTATTGTGTGGGGTGACACAGCAGAGGAAGTTTTTGAGAAAGGGAAGAAAATAGTCCAAATCCTTCTGAAAGCCGGTTTTGCCATAAAACAAAATAAAGTCAAAGGACCTGCACGAGAGATCCAGTTTTTAGGAATAAAATGGCAAGATGGACGTCGTCAAATCCCAATGGATGTGATCAACAAAATAACAGCTATGTCTCCACCAACTAACAAAAAAGAAACACAGACTTTCCTAGGTGTTGTGGGGTTTTGGAGAATGCACATCCCAAATTACAGTCTGACTGTAAACCCGCTCTACCAAGTAACCCGTAAGAAGAATGAGTTTGAATGGGGCCCTGAGCAACGACAAGCCTTTGAACAAATCAAGCAGGAAATAGTCCATGCAGTAGCCCTTGGGCCAGTTCGAACAGGACCAGATGTAAAGAATGTGCTCTACACTGCAGCCGGGGAGAACGGCCACACCTGGAGCCTCTGGCAGAAAGAACCTGGGGAAACTCGAGGTCGACCCCTGGGGTTTTGGAGTCGGGGATACAGAGGATCTGAGGCCCGCTATACTCCAACTGAAAAGGAGATATTGGCAGCATATGAAGGAGTTCGATCTGCTTCGGAGGTGGTCGGTACTGAAGCGCAGCTCCTCCTAGCACCCCGATTGCCAGTACTAGGCTGGATGTTCAAGGGAAGGGTTTCTTCTACGCATCATGCAACTGATGCTACGTGGAGCAAGTGGGTTGCACTGATTACT
The DNA here is from genome assembly GCF_964035555.1 of Netta rufina. Lineage (NCBI taxonomy): Eukaryota > Metazoa > Chordata > Aves > Anseriformes > Anatidae > Netta > Netta rufina. Next base: position 12,792,486 of record NC_140139.1, read on the forward strand.
CAGCGGGCTCGAATAGGAAACCCCAGTCGCCCAGGAATATTGGAAGTGATTATGGACTGGCCAGAAGGCAAATACTTTGGGATATCACCCGAGGAGGAGGTGGGTCGTGCTGAAGAAGCCCCACTGTACAACCAGTTACCAGAGAATGAAAAGAAATATGCCCTGTTCACTGATGGGTCCTGTCGTATTGTGGGAAAGCATCGGAGATGGAAGGCTGCTGTATGGAGCCCTACACGACGAGTTGCAGAAGCTGCTGAGGGAGAAGGTGAATCGAGTCAGTTTGCAGAAGTGAAGGCCATTCAGCTGGCTTTAGACATTGCTGAACGAGAAAAATGGCCAGTTCTCTATCTCTACACCGATTCATGGATGGTAGCAAATGCCCTGTGGGGATGGTTACAGCAATGGAAGCAAAACAACTGGCAGCGTAGAGGCAAACCTATCTGGGCTGCTGCTTTGTGGCAAGACATTGCTGCTCGGGTAGAGAACCTGGCTGTGAAAGTACGTCACGTAGATGCTCATGTGCCCAAGAATCGGGCTACTGAAGAACATCAGAACAACCAGCAGGTGGATCAGGCTGCTAAGATTGAAGTAGCTCAGGTGGACCTGGATTGGCAGCATAAAGGTGAATTATTTATAGCCCGATGGGCCCATGACACCTCAGGCCATCAAGGTAGAGATGCAACATATAGATGGGCTCGTGATCGAGGGGTGGACCTGACCATGGACGCTATAGCACAGGTTATTCATGACTATGAAACATGTGCTGCAATCAAGCAAGCCAAACGGTCAAAGCCTCTTTGGTATGGAGGACGATGGCTGAAATATAAATATGGAGAGGCCTGGCAGATTGATTACATCACACTCCCTCAAACTCGCAATGGCAAGCGCCACGTACTTACAATGGTAGAAGCAACCACCGGATGGCTGGAAACATATCCTGTGCCTCATGCCACCGCCCGGAACACTATCCTGGGCCTTGAAAAGCAAGTCCTATGGCGACATGGTACCCCAGAAAGAATAGAGTCAGACAATGGAACTCATTTCCGAAACAACCTTATAGACACTTGGGCCAAAGAACATGGTATTGAGTGGGTGTATCACATCCCCTATCATGCACCAGCCTCCGGGAAAGTTGAACGATACAATGGACTGTTAAAGACTACATTGAAAGCAATGGGCGCTGGGACATTCAAAAATTGGGATACGCATTTGGCGAAGGCCACCTGGTTAGTCAATACTAGGGGATCTGCCAACCGAGCTGGACCTGCCCAATCAAACCTGTTACGTACTGTAGATGGGGATAAAGTTCCTGTAGTGCATGTAAGAAATATGCTGGGTAAAACAGTCTGGGCTACTCCTGCCTCAGGAAAAGGCAAACCTATTCGTGGAATTGTTTTCGCTCAGGGACCTGGATACACTTGGTGGGTGATGCAAAAGAACGGAGAGGTCCGGTGTGTACCTCAAGGAGATTTAATACTGGGTGAGAATAGCCCATGAACTGAATTGTACCATGTTAATTACCATATAATACTGTATGTTATCACTACTATGACTACTGTAGGTGACTAATTAGAATGTATGGAAAAACCTGAGCATGACATAAATGGTATGGAATAAGGGGTGGATAGATGTCCTGGTTTTAGTTAGAACAGAATTAATTTTCTTCCTAGTAGCTGGTGGAATGCTGTGTTTTGGCTTAGGATGAGAAGAGTGCTGATAACACCCCGATGTTTTAATTGTTGCAGAGCAGTGCTTATACCAAGCCAAGGACATCTCAGCCTTTTGCTCTGTCCTGCCAACAGGCAGGCTGGGGGTGCAGTAAGAGCTGGGAGGGGACAGACCCAGGACAGGTGACCCAAACTAGCCAAAGGGGTATTCCATACCATCTGACGTCATGCTAAACAATATATAGGGGTGGCTAGCCGGGGGGAGGGGGCCGGACTGCTCGGGGTTAGGCTGGGCATCGGTCAGCGGGTGGTGAGCAATTGCATTGTGCATCACTTGTTTGTACATATTATTATTACTTTCCTATTATCATAATTGTAACATTATTGTTATTATTGTTATTATTATTTTGTTATTATTATTTTCCTGTCTTATTAAACTGTCTTTATCTCAACTCACGGGCTTCACTTTCCATTTCTCTCCCCCGTCCCAGAGAGGGAGGGGGGAGGGTGAGCGAACGGCTGCGTGGTATTTAGCTGCCAGCCGGGTTAAACCACGACAATAAATTATATATATAAACTGATATATATGTAAGCTGTTTGATATACATTTTTAAGAAATCAGCTCTTAACTCTGAGGCATCTTTACTCTGAGGCAACTTGGTAATGGATGGAGGTCATAAGAAGTCAATCACACAACAAACCTCTGAGCTTGAAACAGCTGTAAGAGATGCAAGATTTCAACTCTCAAAGGAATCCTTTCCACAGTGTTCTTCAAAGTGAACACTGTAGGGTGGGGTCTGCATTGGTGCCCTCTAGCCTCAGGTGTCTGACAACATTTCTTTGGATAATAGCTATAAGAACAGCTGTCCTCTCTCTTTTCTGGAATTATAACTCAGGGCACTCTCCAACCTTTCTGATGCTTTTTGTTGACAGATTATTTCTGTGTTTCAGGTGATTGCAAATTTGAAAAACTGCCAAGTGAAGAGGATGAGTTCAAAGATTTTTCCAGCTTAAAGTGCAGATGGTATGACACCTGTCATCTTCAAACAAAACTGTGATAAAACCATTGTTTGGAAAAGTTGGCTACCTTTTAATTTTCTTTCACTTTGAGGGAGGAAGAGGACACAGAATATTTTGACCCAGGCAGGGAGACATAAGCCCAGAGACAATGGCAAAAGATTATTACAAGACCCCTGTACTAGTCTTTACTTCTTCCTCTTCACCTTGTGTCTTTGCCTTTGCATATGTGCTGGACTGCCTAGGCAGCAGAATGCCTGCTTGGAGACTTTCCAAGTAATTTGGTTACAGAAGGAGATATTTCATTTTGTAATACCTTATCATGCTTAAGATATTTCCTCTTTTCCCATGGGTATGGCATGAAATGGAAAAAGCAACAAATGGGAGATAATTCCACTTCTAGCTTTGGTGGTAACAGAAATAGACATCTATGGAAATTGTTTGGAGCACATCATTATAGTAGGGTCACAGAGCGTGGGCGTATTGATTGTAGACTATAAATTATAATTTCTCATTTAGGCATAGGAGATTACATTTTCTTTTTTGTTCACCTAACTTGAAGCAATTACAAGTGTTTTATCTATCCACTTGTCCTGGTTTCAGTTAGGACAGAGTTAATTTTCTTCCTAGTAGCTGGTAGAATGCTATGTTTTGGCTTAGGATGAGAAGAGTGCTGATAACACCCCGATGTTTTAATTATCATAGAATCATAGAATATCCTGAGTTGGAAGGGACCCTTAAGGATCATCAAGTCCAACTCTTGACACCGCACAGGTCTACCCAAAAGTTCAGACCATGTGACTAAGTGCACAGTCCAATCTCTTCTTAAATTCAGACAGGCTCGGTGCAGTGACTACTTCCCTGGGGAGCCTGTTCCAGTGTGCAACCACCCTCTCTGTGAAGAACCCCCTCCTGATGTCAAGCCTAAATTTCCCCTGCCTCAGCTTAACCCCATTCCCGTGGGTCCTGTCACTGGTGTTAATGGAGAAAAGGTCTCCTGCCTCTCGACACCCCCTTACGAGGAAGTTGTAGACTGTGATGAGGTCTCCCCTCAGCCTCCTCTTCTCCAGGCTGAACAGGCCCAGTGACCTCAGCCGTTCTTCGTACGTCTTCCCCTCCAGGCCTTTCACCATCTTCGTAGCCCTCCTCTGGACACTCTCCAACAGTTTCATGTCCTTTTTATACTGTGGTGCCCAGAACTGCACACAGTACTTGAGGTGAGGCCGCACCAGCGCAGAGTAGAGCGGGACAATCACCTCCCTTGACCTACTAGCGATGCCGTGCTTGATGCACCCCAGGACACGGTTGGCCCTCCTGGCTGCCAGGGCACACTGCTGGCTCATATTCAACTTGCTGTCTACCACGACCCCCAGATCCCTCTCTTCTAGGCTGCTCTCCAGCGTCTCATCGCCCAGTCTGTACGTGAAGCCAGGGTTTCCCCGTCCCAGGTGCAGGACCCGGCACTTGCTCTTATTGAACTTCATGCGGTTGGTGATCGCCCAGCTCTCCAACCTATCCAGATCCCTCTGCAAGGCCTTTCCACCCTCATTCGAGTCCACAACTCCTCCAAGTTTGGTGTCATCAGCAAACTTGCTCAAAATACCCTCTATTCCTACATCCAGATCGTTTATAAAAATATTGAAAAGTACCAGCCCTAAAATGGAGCCTTGAGGGACCCCACTGGTGACCGCCCGCCAGCCTGACGCAGCCCCATTTACCATAACCCTTTGGGCCCTGCCCGTTAGCCAATTGCTCACCCATCGTATGATGTTTTTATTTAGCTGTATGGTGGACATTTTGTCCAGTAGGATCCTACGGGAAACCGTGTCAAAAGCCTTGCTGAAGTCCAAAAAAATCACATCAGCTGGTTTCCCTTGGTCCACCATACAGGTGATCTTATCATAAAAGGAAATCAGGTTAGTTAGGCAGGACCTACCCTTCACAAACCCATGCTGGCTGGGACCAATGACTGCTTTGTCCCCCAGGTGCGCCTCAATAAGTTCGAGAACCATCTTCTCCATGATTTTACCAGGCACTGACGTGAGACTGACAGGCCTGTAATTGCTAGGGTCTTCTTTCTGACCCTTCTTGAAAATCGGCACAACATTTGCCAGCTTCCAGTCTACCGGGACCTCTCCAAATTCCCAGGATCGTTGAAAAATAATTGAGAGAGGTTCCGCGATGACGTCCGCCAGCTCTTTCAGCACCCGGGGATGAATCCCATCCGGACCCATGGACTTGTAGGGATCCAGGTGGAGTAGCAAATCCCGCACACGTTCAGGGTCGGTTGGGAGTTTGTCATCCCCACCGTCCCGGTCCTCCAGCTCAGGGCACCCTGGGTCCCGAAGCCCATCATCGGCATTGAAGACAGAGGCAAAGAAGGCGTTAAGCGTCTCTGCTTTGCCTATGTCATTGTCTGTGAGGAGACCTTCCCTATCAAGGAGCGGCCCTATGTATTCTTTAGTTCTCCTTTTTCCATTCACATATCTAAAAAAAACCTTTTTATTTTCTCTCACAGACGCAGCCAGCTTCAACTCTAGGTGTGCTTTGGCCGCAGGAACTTTCTCCCTACAAACACGAACAGCATCCCTGTATTCTTTCCATGACACCTGGCCCTCCTTCCAGTAGCGAAACACTCTCTGTTTCCGCCTAATCTTCATTAGAATGTTCCTGGTCAGCCACACCGGCCTCCTGCCCCGCCTGCCTGACTTGCGGTATTTAGGAATTGCCTGATCTTGTGCTTCTAGGAGGCATCGCTTAAAGAATGACCAGCGCTGGTGGACATCGAGGCCTTCAAGAGCAGTTTCCCAGGGGACCTTGCTGACTAGTTCCCTGAGCAGCCTGAAGTCCGCTTTCCCCATATCTAGGGATGAGGTTTTGGTGGCACTTTTCCTTCTGTCAGCGTAAATTTTGAACTCAACCACTTCATGGTCGCTATGACCAAGGCGGCCACCAATCACCACATCTCCCACCAGACCCTCTCTGTTTTCTAGCAACAGGTCTAGGAGGGCACCTTTCCTAGTTGGCTCCGTTAGCACCTGTGTTGCAGGAAGCACGGCCGAAAGCACGACAGACACCAGTAGAGTCAGATCATGCTCCATTTTATTGCCCGAATAGCCTAACTTTTATAGAGAACTTAACAGGGGTGGACAGTGTTTCACACAAGATTATTGGTCAAAAGCACTCAGACAAACAGCTACAAGAAAACAACCCCACCTGCAAGAAAACAACCCCCTTGTGATTAGCAGTCACATAGACCTTGTCCTTGAGGCCAGCTACTGGTAACAATATTTTCCTGAATTCCTCAATTGGGCGATGTGGGAACACTGTCATGGGAACTTCTCATAGTTGCCCTGGTAGCTTGGTTTGCTCAGCTACAGCAAGCCATGGGATTTTTGCTGTTTCAAGAAATCCCTCAACAATTCCCCCTTCTTCTTTTGAGCAAACCAAGCCTGACACAGCAGTTTTACAAGTAACTTTTTAGCTATACTTACAACACACAACGATGATTACCACCACCATAAACCAAATCCTTAATCCCCTTGTGATTAAACCCAGCAACCATCTACACTTTGTTTCAAACAAGTCAGTGAACCATTGATTGAAAGGATTGATACCATATTGAATCTTTCTCATGTGCTCTTTCAGGAAAGTAATGGATTTGTGAATTGACTCATTATGATCAGAAAGGTTTAAACAGTACATTCCCTTAAAGTCCTCACACCCATTCCTTTGAGCCAAAAGCAAGATGTCAATAGCAGCTTGATCCTGTAAAAGCAGATGTCGCAGACTATTTTGATCTGGTAACATCTCCTCAAGTATCTCTGTCGTGGCATAGGCTTGCCTCTCGGCCCAGCATACCAATTTTTCTAAGTTGTTACGTGTGGCCGCAGATGCCACTCCAGGCACTGAAATTGCTAATGCCGCTCTAGCTGCAACCCCACACAATTCAACATTATCATTGCAATCCAATGCAAGCAATGTCCATTTATGTCTGGTGATCTCACGCAACTGTAACAAGCTAGGAGCAAATACAATGAGTTTATCTATGTAACATGGACATCTGATAGCATTTGCAGGGATACCCTGCCAGGCCATCCCCACAATTCAGAAGCACATCAGGAGGTAAGGCCAAAGCTGTACAATTGTTCCAAACACTGTAGTTGTTACCCCTTGTCTCCATGCTATAAACCCCTAAACCCTGCTTAGCAGTGTCATTGTAATCACAGGTGTTATTTGTGTCTTTGTACCAGTATGGCCTTTTCCAGGTTCCTGTAGCAGGAATCATCTGATATCCACGGCTACATTCACTTTTGTAGCCACCTTTCAGGTTGATACACATTTGACTACAGATACCAAGGTTTTGACATTCATCAATGTCTCCACAGTTTCTCTTGTCTATAAACTCAAACCCAGCTGGACAGTCACACTCATTTATGATGCATTCCTCCAGGGGCTCATCACCCCAGTCCTTGCAGTCTCTCTGCTGGTTACACACTTTATTGATATCTATGCATTCTCCACTTCTGCACTTTGAATTTGCCAGATCCAGAGCACTGAATAACATTGTTACAGTTTGCTTCATCAGTGCCATACAGACAGTCTCTCACACCACTGCACTGCCTACTCCCATGGACACAGTTCCCATCTTCACATCTGAACTGGTCTGGCCTGCAGGTCCGAGAAGGGCAGTTAATTTCATCACTTCCATCCTTGCAATCAGGATCTCCATCACATCGCCACTTCTTGTGGATACATTCACCTGAGCTGCACTGCACCTCACTCGTAGCACACTTCACTGGAGGTGCAGGCTGGCGGCCACACTGCTCCAAAGATTCATCCGAGTGGTTGGAGCAGTCAGCATCATCATCACACACCCAGCTGATAGGGATGCAGGTAGAACTCTTGCACTGAAACTCATGAACACCACAGGTAGGAGGTGCACACTCCAACTCATCGCTACCATCACTGCAGTCATCTTGAACATTGCAGACAAAGCTTTTGGAGATACATTGCCCACTACTGCATGTGAATTCTGCTGCACTACAAGTCACAATGCCACAATTCTCTTCATCTTCTCCACTGTCACAATCCTTTTCACCATCACATTTCCAGGACACTGGGATACACTGGGTTGACTGAGGACCACAGCTGATTTCATTTACCCGGCATGCTCTCATATGACACAGCTCAGCACTCTCATCAGACCCATTTTCACAGTCCGGATCCCCATCACACTGCCATCTATTTGGCACACACTGACCACTGTTGCACACAAAGTCAGATTCAGCACACATCTTCACACAAGCACTCTCATCACTGCCATCTGAGCAATCTTCACATTTTGCTCTAGCACCGTCGGCAGCAGTGCACAGGCAGGCGAGGGCGAGCAGCAGGCAGAGTGCCCCGCAGCGCGGCAGCACCCACCGCCGCCCTGCACCTGTGTCACTTATACTACTCCTATTACCCGTGCTGTTAGTGTCAGTGGCATCCTCCTGGCACCGTTTCCGTCTTTGTCGCCCCTTACTCTCCCCCTTTTCTTTTTGCCACTGACCATTCACCACAAATGGATGAGACACATGATTACTAGTTAGGAAAGAGAGTGTAACGTCTGCTATACGGCTGCAGGCCGTGCCAGCTGCAACCCTAGAAGCTGTTTGTGAACGAGCCTGCCGGTGGTCATTTGGCAGTGTAATCTGCGTCTCTGCACTCCTGCCCCGCAATAGAGCTAAATTGTCACTAGTAATCTGTAGAATGTGGCAACCCCACGGAATCTTATCCAGAAACATAGTTATAACACCGATCTGGGGATGAATAGTCTTTTTTTGCATTGCAAGATAACTTCTTATAAAAAGAATGCCAGAGAGAAGCAGCACAGCCGCTGCTGCCGCTGTCTCCATGGTTACGTCAGACAGGCTGCAGGGTCCTGATCTCCGCCCCTCTGCTCTGTGCCGACTCGCCACACGGTGAGGGTCGGCTGCCGTTGTCCACTGACGCCTCTGGTCTCCCGTAGCAACTCGACTCCGGACGGCCTGCGCCGCAGTGTGATCACGTCAATTTCCCGCGGCCCTCCGCAAATTCCACGTCCCGCCGCAACTCCGTTTCCCGCGGCCCTCCGCAAATTCCACGTCCCGCCGCAACTCCGTTTCCCGCGGCCCTCCGCAAATTCCACGTCCCGCCGCAACTCTAATTCCCGCGGCCCTCCGCAAATTCCACGTCCCGCCGCAACTCTAATTCCCGCGGCCCTCCGCAAATTCCACGTCCCGCCGCAACTCCGTTTCCCGCGGCCCTCCGCAAATTCCACGTCCCGCCGCAACTCCGTTTCCCGCGGCCCTCCGCAAATTCCACGTCCCGCCGCAACTGTAATTCCCGCGGCCCTCCGCAAATTCCACGTCCCGCCGCAACTCTAATTCCCGCGGCCCTCCGCAAATTCCACGTCCCGCCGCAACTCCGTTTCCCGCGGCCCTCCGCAAATTCCACGTCCCGCCGCAACTCCGTTTCCCGCGGCCCTCCGCAAATTCCACGTCCCGCCGCAACTCTAATTCCCGCGGCCCTCCGCAAATTCCACGTCCCGCCGCAACTCTAATTCCCGCGGCCCTCCGCAAATTCCACGTCCCGCCGCAACTCCGTTTCCCGCGGCCCTCCGCAAATTCCACGTCCCGCCGCAAGTCCGTTTCCCGCGGCCCTCCGCAAATTCCACGTCCCGCCGCAACTCCGTTTCCCGCGGTTTTCCGCGTGTCTCAGCGGGAATACCACGCCTCACCGTGAGTCCTGTGTACCGTGTTTCTGGGCCGGTGTCCGGTCCGCTCAAGCGCCGGTCGGATGGGCGCTCCGAAGTCCCGACGGCGCGGCGAGGTCGCGGCGCCGCTGGTCCCGGCGCCGCTGGTCTCCTGGTCTACCTGCGTTCGGATGTGCCGGCGCCGCTGGTGTCCCGCTGCGCTGCGATGTTTGTCCCGGCGAAGCTGCGATGTTCCGTTCGGGTCCTGTTCAGGTCTCAGCCTGTTCGGGCGCCATATGTTGCAGGAAGCACGGCCGAAAGCACGACAGACACCAGTAGAGTCAGATCATGCTCCATTTTATTGCCCGAATAGCCTAACTTTTATAGAGAACTTAACAGGGGTGGACAGTGTTTCACACAAGATTATTGGTCAAAAGCACTCAGACAAACAGCTACAAGAAAACAACCCCACCTGCAAGAAAACAACCCCCTTGTGATTAGCAGTCACATAGACCTTGTCCTTGAGGCCAGCTACTGGTAACAATATTTTCCTGAATTCCTCAATTGGGCGATGTGGGAACACTGTCATGGGAACTTCTCATAGTTGCCCTGGTAGCTTGGTTTGCTCAGCTACAGCAAGCCATGGGATTTTTGCTGTTTCAAGAAATCCCTCAACACACCTGCACCAAGAAGTTATCATCTAGGTGCTTCATGAACGTTCTGGACTTGCTCGTGTCAGCCGTGTGGCACTCCCAGTTAACGTCTGGCAAGTTGAAGTCCCCCATAAGGACAAGGGGAGTTAATCTCGAGGCCTCTCTTAGTTCTGTAAAGAATAATTTATCGGCGCTATCATCCTGGCCAGGCGGTCTATAATAGACTCCCACAACGACATCCTCTTTATTCGTTCGTCCCTTGATCTTTACCCAGAGGCTTTCAACTTTGCCATTGCCGACCTGAAGTTCCACACAGTCCAGCCCCTGCTTCACATACATCGCCACCCCACCACCTCGCCTACCCTGCCTGTCCCTCCTGAAGAGCCTGTAACCATCTATCGCAACACCCCAGTCACAGGACTCATCCCACCAGGTTTCACTTATGCCGATGATGTCATAGTTGCAGGACTGGGCCAGGACTTCTAGCTCATCCATTTTATTCCTCATACTGCGTGCGTTCGTGTAGAAGCACTTCAGGTGCGTCTCCTTACACTCAGCACCTTGTGGATCTGACCGAAGGACCTCACTGGCACACAGCCCCTCTGATTCTAGCGTACCATCCCTTAGGTCTTCACCGGCGTGCCTGGTTTTAGCCCCTTCCCCCTTCGACTCTAGTTTAAAGCCCTATCTATCAGCCCTGCCAACTCCTGACCAAAGATCCTTACCCCTCTCCGAGAGAGGCGCATCCCATCCGGTGCCATCAGGCCCGGTGTAGCATAGACCTTCCCGTGATCAAAGAACCCAAAGTTCTGCCGGTCACACCAGTCTCGAAGCCACGAGTTTATGTGAGCAGCACGCCTTTCAGCTTCGATCCCCCCTATCGGAAGGACAGAGGCAAACACAACCTGCGCCTCTGATCCTCTAAGTAGTCGCCCCAAATCCCTAAAGTCTCTTTTGATCGCCTTCAGACTTCTCGTTGCTACTTCATCGCTACCAGCCTGAAAGACCAGTAGCGGGTAGTAGTCAGTGGGCCGTACTAGGCGCTTGACTTTCTTGGCAAAGTCTCTCACCCGAGCCCCAGGGAGGCAACAGACTTCTCTGCGGGTTGGGTCCGGTCGGCATATCGGTCCCTCTGTCCCTTTCAGAAGGGAGCCCCCCATAACAATAGCCCTTCTTTCTTTTTTGAAGGATGATGTGGCAATGCGATGTGTAGGTCGCCTTGTCTTAGGCGCCCCCTCCAACTGGGACGGGTTTTTATCTACTTTGTCATTCAGATTGTCTTGTTCTAGTCCTTCATATCGATTATTTAAGGGTAGATGAGAAGGTGAGGTGGGCAGAGAGAGGGCTCGCCTACCACCCCGAATAGGCACCTGCCTCCATTCCCCCCTTGATCTAGGTCTCCGCTGCCTGGCAGGAGGAGGGAACCTCCGTCTTCTGCATAACAGGAGACGCCTGTGCTGTGGCAGGCTCGTGAGCCTGCCTCAGAGAGGGTAGAGTGCACCTCCACCAGTCAATTTCCATCTCTGATTCCCTGATGCTCCTGAGCCTGTTCACCTCTTCCCGGAGCTCCGCTACCTGGCTGAGCAGTTCTTCAACCTGGGCACACCTCCCACAGGCATACCCACCACTGCTGTCAGAGACCGACAGAAGGCTGGGGCACACTCTGCAGCCCAGGACCTGGACGGCTGCGTGTTTCCCCGAGCCCTCCGTCTGAGTAGCCACACTGGTGACCGTGGCTGGAGATGCCGCACGAGATGTGGAGGCCACGGTTTTCTGCCTGGTTGATACCATGGTCAGGTTCTACGCAAGCAGGTTACAAGCACCGAAGGGAGAGGCAGCTGCAACAGAGCGACGATGGCCCCCCGCTCGCCCTGCCCGCGCGAACTGCCATGCAAACTGCCGCGCCACGCCCTTCAACGCACCACGCCGTTTGCCCGTCCTGTTCGCCGCGCTCCTGGTTGCTCGCACTCCCTAGGGACAACTTTTAAATTGTTGCAGAGCAGTGCTTACACCAAGCCAAGGACATCTCTGCTTCTTGCTCTGTCCTGCCAACAGGCAGGCTGGGGGTGCAGCAAGAGCTGGGAGGGGACACGCCTGGGACAGGTGACCCAAACTAGCCAAAGGGGTATTCCATACCATCTGACGTCATGCTAAACAATATATAGGGGTGGCTAGCCAGGGGAGGGGGGAGGGTGAGCGAACGGCTGTGTGGTGTTTAGCTGCTGGCCAGGTTAAACCACTACACCACTTTTCAAATCAGTCTTGAGCCACAAGAAATGATTATCACCACTGACTACTTAGAATTATAAAGAAAATTATGTTTACATGTGGACACCTGATGACTAATGTTGGAATTTTCCACTTCTGAGCCTACCTTTTGATACACCTTTTATGCAGTCTTCTTGTTAGAAATAAGATCTAGTACTTTACTAGTCAGATCTAAGAAAATCTTTTCTTGATTGCAGAAAAATATAAAGACTACTTGTGTATATTGACTTGTCATGGCCTTGCTGAGACTAAATTTTTGAAAGTAAGCCATAGTTCAGACCAACAACAACAGTGTGATAGAGAAAAACAAAAACTCTAGCTCTAAGACCCCGTATCTCCAAGGACTTTGGGGTCAAACAGATCAGGACTAGTAATAAGCATGTTATATTATTTATGTTATGATGGAGTATGGCTATGATAATGGCAACTTCAATATTCTGAAATTAATAATAAAGTGAAGAATGAAATTACTGGAAGTGAAGCTGTTCCACTTTTTTTCACTTCTGGCATTAAAGTCTAATAACATTATTTCAAGTTAGTCTGAATGCTTCAGTTTCAGACAGAGCTGTTACAATTACAGTTCATGAACTCCTCCCATAACTAATCCATAAAATAAATAAGTTCAGCTACAACTACATCCCTTTATTTCAGTTTTGAAAAAAACAGTGAAATGAATACACTTTGGGTTTGTTTGCTTCCACCCCACCCACCCCATCCACACCCATTCCAGACTTTCAGTAGCTGACAATTTAACAACAACAACAAAAATAAAGGAAATTTCCACGTGGATAGTTGCTGATATGGTTGGCTGTAGATTACATCAGCATCAGAATGGTATGGTGTTGTGTAATCTTAAAAAATGTTAGAATCATAGAATATCATAAACTGGAAGTGACCCACAAGGATCATCAAGTTCAACTCCTGGCTCCACAAAAGACTATCCAAAACTCAAACCGTGTGTGTGAGAGCATTGTCTAAATGCTTCTTGAACAGTTTTGGTGCCATGACCACTTCCCTGAGGAACCTGTTCCAGTGCCCGACCACCCTGTCGGTGAAGATTTTCCTAATATCCAAACTGAACCTCCCTTGATGCAGCTATATCATTCCCTCATGTCCTGTTGCTGGTCAGCAGAGAGAAAAGATCAGTGCTTCTCCCTCCACTCCCCTTTGTGAGGAAGCTATTGACCACAGTGAGGTTACCCCTCCGTGCTCTCTTCTCTGAGCTGATGTGGCGGTTTTACCGTGCTGGGCAGCTAAACCCCACAACCGCTCTCTCACTCCCCCTCCTTTAGATGAGGAGGGGGAGAAGTAAAGCAAAGAACAACTCACGGGTTGAGATAAGGATAATTTAATTAAAGGGAAATAATTATAATAATTAAATAAAGACTACCATGAACTAAACAATTTAACTAAGGGGAAGTAAAAGGGAAAAGGGGAAAAAGGGAGGAAAACAAACAAACAAAATAAATGAAAGCTATATGGAAGTGCAGAGGAAAGAAATTACTCTCTACTTCCCACAAATGAGCGATGATTGACCACGTCCTTGAAGCAAGGCCTCAACGCACGCAGCCGGTGTTCGAGAGGTGGACCGATGTCTTCTCAACGAGAGCCCACCCCTCCCCTCTTCTTCCTGTTTCCACCTTTTATTGCTGAGTGTGACACCACATGGTATGGAATATCCCTTTGATTGGTTTAGGTCAGCTGCCCTAGCGATGTTTCTCTCCTCACTTTTTGCCCACCCCCTAGGAGGGTTAGAGAAAGGCCCAATGCTGTGCCACTGCTGCTCAGCAGTAGACACAACACTGGTGTGATAACACTGCTGTTCCAGCTACAAGTACAGAGTACGGCACTGAATGGGCTGCTGCAGGGAAAGTTAACATTCCAGCCAGACCCAGTACAACCTCCACCCCTTATTCCATAACATTTGTGTCACACTCAGATCCCCATACTTTAGCATACAAGCATTCTCATCATTATCCCTTGTCCTTTAACAGGACAAGGATTTAACAGGACAGGATTAATAGGCAGGTGTATCTTTTCATTCCATAGGTCTTTCTTGGAAAATGTTCATAAGAACTGTTGATGATTAGGTCTTCATCTGCCAAAGTGGCCGCTCAAGGCAGGCGGAGTTGGATGTCTGGACACCAGCACCAGCTTAGCTCAAGTCCTTGTTGCACTGCCCGGCTCCTTGCAAAGTTGACCTGTCGTTGATCCTACAGCATCTTCCTACAACATACAACTTAGATTACAGATTAGTTTTCTCTCAATGTCAAATCTCCTTGAGGCACACACTTGATATCCCCATTCTTTTGCATGACCCACCAGGTATACCCTGGTCCTTGGGCGAAGACAATCCCACGAGTGGGTTTGCCTTTTCCCGAGGCAGGAGCAACCCACACTGCCTTCCCCATCCACCTTCCTATATGCACTACGGGAACTTTAGCTCCTTTCACAGTGTGTAGGGGTTTTGTTTCGGCAGGACCAGCACGGCTGTCAGACCCCCTATTGTTAACTAGCCAAGTGGCTTCTGGTAGATTTGTGTCCCATTGTTTCCACGTCCCAGCACCTAATGCTCGTAACATAGTCTTTAACAGTCCATTGTACCTCTCAACCTTCCCAGAGGCTTGTGGGTGGTAAGGGATGTGGTACACCCACTCAATACCATGCCTCTTTGCCCAGGAGGTAACAAGATTGTTTCGGAAATGACTCCCATTATCAGACTCAATTCTCTCTGGTGTACCATGACGCCACAATACTTGTCTTTCCAGGCCCAAGATAGTGTTTCGGGCTGTGGCATGGTTTACAGGGTATGTTTCCAGCCACCCAGTAGTTGCTTCTACCATGGTGAGTATGTACCGTTTGCCTTGGCGAGTTTTTGGGAGTGGTCCGATATAGTCAATTTGCCAGGCCTCACCATATTGAAACCCTAGCCATCTCCCCCTGTTCCAGGGAGATTTTACCTTCATGGCTTTCTTGATTGCAGCACAGGTCTCACACTCATGGGTAACCTGCGTGATGGCCTCAATGGTCAAGTCCACCCCTCGATCACGAGCCCATCTGTAAGTGGCATCCCTCCCTAGATGTCCTGATGTTTCATGGGCCCATCGAGCTACAAACAGCTCACCCTTACGTTCCCAGTCTAGGTCCACCTGAGCCACTTCAATTTTCGAAGCTCGATCCACTTCTTCGTTGTTCTGATGTTCTTCAGTAGTGCGACTCTTGGGCATGTGGGCATCTACATGACGTACTTTAACATCCAGGTTTTCTACCTGGGCAGCAATATCTTGCCACAGGGTAGCAGCCCAGATAAGTTTACCTCTGCGCTGCCAGTTGCTCTCTTTCCATTGCTGCAGCCACCCCACAGAGCATTTGTCACCATCCATGAGTCAGTATAAAGATACAATACTGGCCAATTTTCTCTTTCGGCGATATCTAGGGCTAGTTGTATGGCTTTTACTTCTGCATACTGACTCGACTCACCTTCCCCTTCCATGGCTTCCACAACTCGTCGTATGGGATTCCACACAGCAGCTTTCCATTTCCGATGGCTCCCTATCACACGGCAGGATCCGTCAGTAAACAACGCATACTGCTTTCTGTCTTCTGGCAACTCATTGTATGGTGGTGCCTCTTCAGCACGGGTTACCTCTTCTGTTGGCACTCCGAAATCTCTGCCTTCTGGCCAGTCCATAATCTCTTCCAGGATTCCTGGGCGATTGGGTTTTCCCAGTCGAGCCCGCTGTGTAATTAACGCTATCCACTTACTCCATGTAGCATCAGTTGCATGGTGTGTAGTGGGAATTTTCTCTTTGAACATCCAATGTAACACAGGTAGCCGCGGTGCCAAGAGGAGCTGTGCCTCTGTACCCACAACTTCTGAAGCAGCTCGAACACCCTCATATGCTGTGAGTATTTCTTTTTCAGTTGGGGTGTAATTGGCTTCTGATCCTCGATAGCCCCGACTCCAGAAGCCCAGAGGTCGACCTCGAGTTTCTTCTGGGGTTTTCTGCCAAAGGCTCCAGGTGAGCCCATGCTCCCCAGCTGCAGTGTACAGTATATTCTGCACAGCTGGTCCAGTACGGACAGGCCCAAGAGCTACTGCACAAGGTATTTCTTGTTTGATTTGTTCAAATGCCTGTTGTTGCTCAGGGCCCCACTCAAAATAGTTTCTCTTTCGAGTCACTCGATATAGAGGACTCACAAGCTGACTATAGCCTGGCACATGCATTCTCCAGAATCCCACGAGGCCTAGGAAAGCTTGCATTTCCTTTTTGCTAGTTGGCGGAGACATTGCTGTTATTTTATTGATCACATCCATTGGAATATGGCGACGTCCATCCTGCCATTTTACCCCCAAGAACTGGATTTCCTGTGTAGGCCCCTTGACCTTGCTCTTTTTAATGGCAAAACCAGCTTTCAGGAGAATTTGGATTATTTTCTTCCCTTTCTCAAAAACTTCTTCTGCTGTGTTGCCCCACACGAGGATGTCGTCAATGTACTGAAGGTGCTCAGGAGCTCCCCCTTGCTCCAGTGCAGACTGGATCAGTCCATGGCAAATGGTAGGGCTGTGTTTCCACCCCTGGTGCAGCCGATTCCAGGTGTATTGGATGCCCCTCCACGTGAAAGCAAACTGCGGCCTGCATGCTGCTGCTAAAGGGATGGAGAAAAATGCATTAGCAATATCAATTGTGGCATACCACTTGGCTGCCTTTGACTCTAGTTCGTACTGAAGTTCTAGCATGTCCGGCACTGCAGCACTCAGTGGTGGCGTGACTTCATTCAGGCCTCGATAGTCCACTGTTAGCCTCCACTCGCCATTAGACTTTCGTACTGGCCATATAGGACTATTAAAGGGTGAGCGAGTCTTGCTGATTACTCCATGACTCTCCAGTCGGTGAACCAACTCATGGATGGGAATCAGGGAGTCTCGGTTGGTGCGATATTGCCGTCGGTGCACCGTTGTGGTAGCAATTGGTACCTGTTGTTCTTCAACCTTCAGCAATCCTACAACAGAAGGGTCTTCTGAAAGGCCAGGCAGGGTAGACAGCTACCTAATCTTCTCTGTGCTCAAAGCAGCTATGCCAAAAGCCCACCGGTATCCTTTTGGATCCTTGAAGTACCCTCTCTTGAGATAGTCTATGCCAAGGATGCACGGAGCCTCTGGGCCAGTCACAGTGGGATGCTTTTGCCACTCATTCCCAGTTAGACTCACTTCAGCTTCCAGTACAGATAGTTGTTGGGATCCCCCTGTCACTCCAGAGATACAGGTGAGTTCTGTCCCTTGGTAGCCTGATGGCATTAAGGTACATTGTGCGCCAGTGTCCACTAAAGCTTTGTATTCTTGTGGTTCCGACGTGCCAGGCCATCGGATCCACACAGTCCAATAAATCCGGTTATCCCTCTCTTCTGGCTGGCCAGAGGCAGGGCCCCTCTAGTCCTGGCTGGAGCGTCTGCCACTTAATTCTTGCAAATGAGAGGTAGAGGTCCCTTCATTAGGGTCAAGAATAACATCAGCTCTTCTACTGCCTCTGGGGTACTGCCCAATAGAAACTGGAGCAGCATTTCTCTTAGGAGCCCCTCTTCTTGCTGCTGTATTTCCTTTCAGTTCACGTACCCGAGCAGCTAGGGTTGAAGTAGGTACACCATCCCATTTCCTCATATCTTCCCCATGGTCATGCAGATAAAACCACAAGGTGCCACGTGGTGTACGTCTTGGGTACTCTCTCTCTTGAGCAGGCGAATGCTGATTCTTAGTGGCTGAAGTATCACTCTGTCTAAATGAGGGGGAATATAATTGTTCCACGAGCTTGACAAGTCCTTTAGACAGTTTCTCCACAGCTGAGACACAGGACTGTAGCGGAGCAGAGAGACTGTCTTCATATTTTTGAAGCTGGCAGGAGACATCATACATTGTTGGTCCCATCCCCTCCTCCCAGCGAATTGCTGTCAGGGTACTGGCATGTGCTGATGGTGCACTCCGCACAAATTTACTCCACATGGATGTTGTGCACTGGACTTCATCGGGGTCTTGAGGTGTCTGGGCATTGTCCAAATCACTATAAATCATCTCCCGCACAGCTAGTTCCCGCAGATGTTGGAGACCTTTATCCACAGTGGTCCACTTGCCTATGTGATATACAATATCTTCCTTATGGGGATATCTTTCTTTGATAGCTGCCAGGAGTCGTCTCCAGAGGCTGAGGGCCTGTGCTCCTCTCCCGATTACTTTGTCGATTACCCTTTCTCTAGAGAGGGATCCCAGCTGCTTGGCTTCATTGCCTTCTAACTGTAGGCTACTGGCCCCAGCATCCCAGCATCGGAGCAGCCAAGTGAGGATGTGTTCACCTGGGCGTCGACCATAATCCTTTCGTATTTCTCGCATCTCACTCAGGGATAAGGATCGAGTGATTTCTGATTCCTTTATGATTTCCATCTCGTCTTCCTGCTGTTTTTGTGACGGCTCTGCTTTAGAGGTGCCTGCCAATTCCCCTTCTCCCTCCTTCTTAGGAGAGCCTTCTTCCCTTACTAAACGAGCTGACCTCCGTTTCCATTGTTTTGACTTGACTATGGGGGCGACTGATACCATAGTTGGTTGGTCCTCTGGGTCAGCCACAGCATGTGTTACTTGGTCATCAGATTCAGAGACTTCCTCCCGCTCTTCAAATTGCTGGATGATGTTAAACAGTGTTTGATAGGAATAAACCAGGACCCAGCACAATGCTGCAAGCTGTTGTTCTCCAGCATTATCAGGGTCAGGACATACAACTCTCAAACATTCTACCAAGTTTTTAGGATTTAGCACTTGCTCAGGGGTGAAGTTCAAAACTATTGGAGGAGACACTCGTGACAGGTATCTGCTAACATCATCCCACACACCGTGCCACTCACCACAAGACTGTTTCGGGACAGATTCCCAAGTAAGTTTTCTAAACAATCGACTAATCTTAGAGAGAAAATGAAACCTGTTATTCAGAATTAGAAATAGCAATACATGGGTTACAGATGGATCTTCAAAATACTCCCAAACTGTTGTAATTAGCCCACTGTGAAAGAAGGGAAAGGTACCATTCCTGATATTATTAATAAACTGGTGTCCAGATGAGAAAAGGAAGGCAGTGTAGTTCTGAATATTCTCTGGAAGATAGTTTCCATGGGACCCAAATGATAACAGCGCAGAGCCTGAATTCCAGATTAAACCCAAGGTCAGTGCTTGGCAGCACAGCGAATTAAAAAAAGTGAACACAGATTGTAGCACTTTGTCGGATCAGATATATAGGAGAAAGGAGAATATGACACAGATTGCATGACATATGAACAAAGCTATTGTTAACAGGACAATGTACATGGTTACTAGCAAGCAAGTGTGTTAGTTGTATGCGTTTAATCAATTCTATTGTTATCTCAACCCTTTGAGCCCCACGTTGGGCGCCAAAAAGGACTGTGGTGGTTTTACCGTGCTGGGCAGCTAAACCCCACAACCGCTCTCTCACTCCCCCTCCTTTAGATGAGGAGGGGGAGAAGTAAAGCAAAGAACAACTCACGGGTTGAGATAAGGATAATTTAATTAAAGGGAAATAATTATAATAATTAAAGAAAGACTACCATGAACTAAACAATTTAACTAAGGGGAAGTAAAAGGGAAAAGGGGAAAAAGGGAGGAAAACAAACAAACAAAATAAATGAAAGCTATATGGAAGTGCAGAGGAAAGAAATTACTCTCTACTTCCCACAAATGAGCGATGATTGACCACGTCCTTGAAGCAAGGCCTCAACGCACACAGCCGGTGTTCGAGAGGAGGACCGACGTCTTCTCAACGAGAGCCCACCCCTCCCCTCTTCTTCCCGTTTCCACCTTTTATTGCTGAGTGTGACACCACATGGTATGGAATATCCCTTTGATTGGTTTAGGTCAGCTGCCCTGGTGATGTTTCTCTCCTCACTTTTTATCCACCCCCTAGGAGGGTTAGAGAAAGGCCCAATGCTGTGCCACTGCTGCTCAGCAGTAGACACAACACTGGTGTGATAACACTGCTGTTCCAGCTACAAGTACAGAGTACGGCACTGAATGGGCTGCTGCAGGGAAAGTTAACATTCCAGCCAGACCCAGTACAACCTGTAGGCCCTTCTTCAACTTTGTTGCACTCCTTTGTACACGTTCTACTATTTTTATAACCTTCTTATACTGTGGTTCCCAAAACCACATACAGTACTTGTGGTACTGTGAAGTACCCTTCAGAGTACAGTGGGAAAATTACGTCCCTTTACAAGCTAGCAATGCTGTGCTTGATGCATTTTTGGCCCTGCAGGATGCCAGGGCACACTGCTGACTCATGTTCAACTTGCTGTTGACCAGAACTTCCAGATTCTTTGCTTTGGGGCTGGTCTTCAGCCTCTTTTCCCCCAGTCTGTACATATAGCCAGGGTTAACCTATCCCAGGTGCAGAATCCAGCACTTGCACTAGTTAAATTTAATATGATTGGTGATTGCCCAGCCCTCTAATCTGTCAAGATCTCTCTGGTATGTTTCTCTGCCCTCAAGGGAGTCAACAACTCTTCCTAATTTAGAACCATTTGCATTCTTACTTAGTATTCATTCAAATCCTGCATTCAGATAATTTATAAAAACATTGAAGAGAACTAAAATGGAGATTCAGGGAAGGCCTGTAGTAACAGGCCACTAGCCTGTTGTAACCACATTTACTATAACTCTGTGAGCTCTACCCATTAAATAATTGTTCACCCACTATACTATGCATTTGTCTTTCTGTATAGTGGAATATTGTCCGGGGGATACTGTGAGAAACAATATCAGAAGCCTTGATGAAATCCAAAAAGATCACATCTACTGGCTTCCTTTTGTCAACTATATGGTCAATCTTGCCACAACAGGAAAGTTAGTTAAACAGGACTTCCCCCTTGTGAACCTGTGTTGACTATGACCAATGACCAATGTTTTTTTTGCAGTTACTGAAATTATGAGTATCTACAGTTATTTATGCGGGAACTTCATGTCTTTTAGTAATTTCAAGGCAAGAAAATGCCCCGTGATACATAATTTCACTGTCCAATTGTATTTAATGAGACTTTCCAAGTGGAAGTCAACATTTGATTCAATATATTTAAGAAAACGCAAGGGTCAGGTAACTAAATTTGAGTTTATCCTTAGCTAATCCTAATGTCTTTTCAAGATTTTCTGGTATTTTCTAGACATGACAAGGTAGGATGAAATTGGTAAAGGTGCCTGTAAGAAATTCTTAGACATGAGACGTGAGTGACTGCTCTGAATTTAGACACTGGGTTAATAGCGTAGAAATATATAAGTACATAACCGAAGATACCAAATGTCAGCTGACACTTCAAGAAGCCAAAATAATTCTCTAAATAACTTTACATGATTAACAAATAATGTGTTTTGTTTAGCTTTTCTGCTCTTCAGCAGCTTTTGTGACAAGAAAAGAGCATGGGATGACTATTTTTGAACATATTCTTGCATAGTGATAATGTTTTCAAACACTGATAATTAGAACTATTTGAGAGTTAGATTATAAGAAGAAGGATTTGTTACTGCACATTTGAAAATGGCCACAAGGTTCTTACACAACGTTTGTGCTAATGGATAGCTGATATTGTATGTATTCTTTCTTGAATTATCTTCAAGTTTTAAAAAATGCTTAGCAGTGAATGATGAGATTCAAAATTGAACGGACTTCATCCACCTAGTATATGTGTAGGTAGGATACAGATATATCTGAG
This sequence comes from Netta rufina, assembly GCF_964035555.1. NCBI lineage: Eukaryota > Metazoa > Chordata > Aves > Anseriformes > Anatidae > Netta > Netta rufina. The sequence goes on from NC_140139.1 coordinate 12,814,562, forward strand.
TGATGAGTTTAATCAAGAACTGTTTCTAATTTTTTAATGGGAAAATCTTGAAGAATCAAAAATAAAGTCTTCTTGTATTTGGCTACATCTTTGGTAATATAAAGTATTGAACAGCATTAATGTACTACCTAAAACACACATATATGTGTATATAATTATAGTGCCAAATCTAAGCTGTATACAGCTGATACAGCTTATACAGCCATCCATAACTCTGGAGCTTGGTATAGCAACCTTTTTGATATAGCTGTTTATGAAAGGTGTTATTTGATCCTAATGAAATAAATAAATAGAGGAAAGGAAAGGGAAGAAGGGAGGAAATCTTTTAATTCAATTTGAGAGACTTTCTCATTTTTTTTGTTCGTTTGTTTGTTTCTCTGTAGAAAAAATGTTTGAAATTAATTCCAAAATATTTTTAATTGCAGGTTGTTTCATTATTTTTAAGACTCAACAAACTTTTCAATATATTTTTATTCAAAGATAAAGATCAAATGTCTCTATTGTTAAATTTAATGATGAAAATAAATATTTGATTTTTCTCCTGCTCTTCTTGAATTAAAACAGTAGGGTACTGTGAAAAAATATTTGATCAAAAGCAATCTTTAATAGTTACAGAAATCAACAAAACTAGTTATTCTTGGGTTTAGATGAGGTTTATATAGTACAGACTCCAGTCTAGTTATTTTTATTATTCTTATGGACTAGGCTACCTGCAGCATTTACTGTCAGTACTTTTTGATGTCTCTTGTGCTGAAACATAAGAATATTTTCACTAGTATTACTCAATAAAACATTGCCAAGTTAAAGGTGAGAATACACTGAAATTAATCATTTTGATAACACTTGGATTTCAGATTGGAAAATTTGGAAAAGCATGTATCTTTTTCAGTAGAAAAGGATCTGCACTCTATCCAGATCTTTTTTTTTTTTTTTTTTTTTCCCCAGATCAAGCCTGAAGGAAAGAATTTACAAGACTCTGTACTCTGCCATGCAAATATCTCATGGCTTACATACATGAATATTCAATAAAAAAGTGGCTGAGGAAGACCTAAGCCACCAACCCTGAGAGTGAGATTTACAAAGGCCTTTCGTAGTTAATGCTCTCTTACTTGCTTCCATCAAATACAAGGTGAATGCAGTAATTTCTGTTTTCTTGTAATGTCTGATTCCTGGTTGTCAATCTCCTATGTGTAATTAACAAACTCAAAGGAATCTTTCTGCTTAGATTTTTTTTCTGACCTCTAAGTACAGAAGTTGTACAATTACAACAATTCTTATAGATCTGTTGAACCATGGCATCCACAATTAACAATCTAATCTCTTTGGCAAATGTTCATACAATTTTTACCAGTTTAATTTAGTTACTGATACCACTGTTACAAATTGGAGGGAAAAGATGCCTTTTGCCAAGAAATGGTTTTAAAATATTTTGTGGCAAGATCCCATAGCCTTGAGGTGGAGATAATCCAAGCTTTTCTTTGAAGCAAGAACACCAACAAAGAAAAAATGTCTTCAGTCTCTAAATCATATTGCGTTAAAACAACAAAGTAATATAGCTAGATAAGGGAAATCTTAGCACAGAATATAAGTGTGAGTGAGTCAAAGCAAATAAAAGGAGAAGAAAAACAGCTTTTGCCTTTGGTCTCATTGCACAGAGGAAAAATTGAGAGAAAGAGAATTGTCCTTTCTCCATTCTGCCTTATCAGCAGAGTAATTTTCTATAGCTTTTGCTATACAAATCACCCTCCACGCAGACAGCAAGAAAGTTTCCTTTTCACACCCATCTCTGGGACTGCAATTTGAATTTGTTCTCTACTGCAGACAGATTTTTCTCCTCCTCCTCACTACTGTATGCTGTGTGCCTGCCGGCTCTCCTGCCTTACAAATCCACTTCATAGTCCAGGATGTTCTCCTAGCTCAGAAATTTTGGTTGATCCAGAAGAAGAGTAAATTAAAGTTAATTAATTCTTCCTTCCAGATGGCTCAGTCTGACTCTGTGTAAGACACAAGGTTAGTAATGTAGATATTTCCCTTTTTTACCTATGTGTCATGATGCACTCCCATCTGAACAGAATGTGAAGTGCTCAGAAACCTTGGGATGAGGAAACCAAAGAGCTACTATTTGATGGACTCTGCTACTTCATGGTGCAGTTACACATGACACAAGTATTTTGCAACAGATTGTTATTGCCAACTCCCATTGTAGCAGAAAGGCTTAAAAATTTTTCAGTAAAAAGTAGTGTACATGTAAGAATGGAAATTAATTTTTTTTTAACACTTGAAACCTGAAGCATACTGTTTTCTAAATTAAATAATAATAACAATAATAATATCATTCCTTTCACTGTGTAACAGGGGAAAAATGTTTTGTTTTGTTTTGTTTTGAATCCTATAGTGTGCAGGTCAACTTGATTGATTTTTGATTGCTTCATGAGTCACTGGGCTTGAGCTGAAATGAGGTACCAGTTCATATGTATACCCTCAGCTAGGTCCGAGTAGCAGAGTTCTGGCCTTGCCCACTTGCCAAAATCGCCAAAGTCACCCTATTTTGTTCTTTCAGTGAAAGTACAAAATAAAAACAGAAGAAAAAAAAAAAAAAAGTGATGTTGGGTTAGAAACACTTGTTGAAGTTTTGGAACATGAAATTTTTTCTCCTAACTGCTCATGTACCTGGAAGTGTAAGAAATTGCATGTATATCAGCATTTCTACCTTGCATCCTGTTGTATCTGTGCTCCCTGCTGTCTCTACAATTCTGTTCACAAAGAGAGCTAATCAGTAGCCAGACTGATAAAAGGTATTATGTAACTGTGGCATAATGACCACACGGTGTGGTGGTTTTACCGTGCTGGGCAGCTAAACCCCACAACCGCTCTCTCACTCCCCCTCCTTTAGATGAGGAGGGGGAGAAGTAAAGCAAAGAACAACTCACGGGTTGAGATAAGGATAATTTAATTAAAGGGAAATAATTATAATAATTAAATAAAGACTACCATGAACTAAACAATTTAACTAAGGGGAAATAAAAAGGGAAAGGGGAAAAGGGAGGGGAAAAGGAAAAATAAAAAGAAGGGAGGAAAACAAACAAGCAAAATAAATGAAGGCTATATGGAAGTGCAGAGGAAAGAAATTACTCTCTACTTCCCAAAAATGAGCGATGATTGACCACGTCCTTGAAGCAAGGCCTCAACGCACACAGCCGGTGTTCGAGAGGAGGACCGACGTTTTCCCAAAGAGAGCCCACCCCTCCCCTCTTCTTCCTGTTTCCACCTTTTATTGCTGAGTGTGACATCACATGGTATGGAATATCCCTTTGATTGTTTTAGGTCAGCTGCCCTAGTGATGTTTCTCTCCTCACTTTTTGCCCACCCCCTAGGAGGGTTAGAGAAAGGCCCAATGCTGTGCCACTGCTGCTCAGCAGTAGACACAACACTGGTGTGATAACACTGCTGTTCCAGCTACAAGTACAGAGTACGGCACTGTATGGGCTGCTGCAGGGAAAGTTAACAATCCATCCAGATCCAGTACACACGGACACCAGGGTTCTTTTAGGATCAGTAACTGCTACTTCTTTATTGATGACATAACTTCATTATTCTCTCTTACTGAGGGACTAACTTCATCTCTCATATCACAGAATCACAGAATTTCTAGGTTGAAAGAGACCTCAAGATCATCGAGTCCAACCTCTGACCTAACACTAACAGTCCCCACTAAACCATATCCCTAAGCTCTTCATCTAAACGTCTTTTGAAGACTTCCAGGGATGGTGACTCCACCACTTCCCTGGGCAGCCTGTTCCAGTGCCTCACAACCCTTTCAGTGAAGAAGTTCTTCCTAACATCTAACCTAAAACTCCCCTGGCTCAACTTAAGCCCATTCCCCCTTGTCCTGTCACCAGGCACGTGGGAGAACAGACCAACCCCCACCTCGCTACAGCCTCCCTTGAGGTACCTATAGAGAGTGATAAGGTCGCCCCTGAGCCTCCTCTTCTCCAGGCTGAACAAGCCCAGCTCCCTCAGCCGCTCCTCGTAGGACTTGTTCTCCAGGCCCCTCACCAGCTTCATCGCCCTTCTCTGCACCCGCTCGAGCACCTCGATGTCCTTCTTGTAGCGAGGGGCCCAAAACTGAACACAGTACTCGAGGTGCGGCCTCACCAGAGCCGAGTACAGGGGGACGATCACCTCCCTAGCCCTGCTGGTCACACTGTTCCTGATACAAGCCAGGATGCTGTTGGCCTTCTTGGCCACCTGAGCACACTGCTGGCTCATATTCAGCTGACTATCCACCATCACTCCCAGGTCCTTCTCTGCCTGGCAGCTCTCCAACCATTCCTCTCCCAGCCTGTAGCTCTGCTTGGGGTTATTGCGCCCCAGGTGCAGGACCCGGCACTTGGCCTTGTTGAACTTCATGCAGTTGACCTCAGCCCATCGGTGCAGCCTATCCAGATCCTCCTGCAGAGCTTTCCTACCCTCAAGCAGATCGACACATGCGCATAGCTTGGTGTCATCTGCAAACTTACTGAGGGTGCACTCAATGCCCTCGTCCAGATCATCGATGAAGATATTAAAGAGGACCGGCCCCAGCACCGAGCCCTGGGGGACGCCACTAGTGACTGGCCTCCAACTGGACTTGGCTCCATTCACCACGACTCTTTGGGCCCGGCTATCCAGCCAGTTTCTAACCCAACGAAGCGTGCGCCAGTCCAAGCCTAGGGCAGCCAGTTTCTTGAGGAGAATGCTGTGGGAGACGGTGTCAAAAGCCTTGCTGAAGTCAAGGTAGACCACATCCACAGCCTTTCCCTCATCCACCCAGCGCGTCACTTTGTCATAGAAGGAGATCAGGTTCGTCAAGCAGGACCTGCCTTTCATAAACCCATGCTGACTGGGCCTGATCGCCTGCTTGCCCTGCAAGTGCTGCGTGATGACTCTCAGGAGGATCTGCTCCATGAGCTTCCCTGGCACTGAGGTCAAACTGACAGGCCTGTAGTTTCCCGGGTCAGTCCTCCGGCCCTTCTTGTAGATGGGCGTCACATTTGCTAGCCGCCAGTCAACTGGGACCTCCCCCAATAGCCAGGACTGCTGATAAATGATGGACAGTGGCTTGGCCAGCTCCTCTGCCAGTTCCCTCAGTACCCTTGGGTGGATCCCATCCGGCCCCATCGACTTGTGCACATCTAAGTGCCGTAGCAGGTCACCAACCAGTTCTTCATGGATAATGAGGGCCACATCCTGCTCCCCATCCCCTTCCACCAGCTCAGGGTACTGAGTATCCAGAGAACAACCGGTATTGCCGCTAAAGACTGAGGCAAAGAAGGCATTGAGCACCTCCGCCTTTTCCTCATCTCTTGTAACTAAGTTTCCCCCCGCATCCAGTAAAGGATGGAGATTCTCCTTAGTCCTCCTTTTTGTGTTGATGTATTTATAGAAACGTTTTTTGTTATCTTTAACGGCAGTAGCCAGATTGAGCTCCAGATGAGCTTTGGCCTTTCTAATTTTGTCCCTGCACAGCCTCGCTACATCCTTAAAGTCCTCCCTAGTGGCCTGCCCACTTTTCCAAAGATTATAAACCCTCTTTTTTCTCCTAAGATCAAGCCACAATTCTCTGTTGAGCCAGGCTGGTCTTCTTCCCCGCCAGCTCGTCTTTGGGCACGTGGGGACTGACCGTTCCTGCGCCATTAAGATTTCCCTCTTGAAGAGCGCCCAGCCTTCCTGGACCCCTCTGCCCTTCAGAACCGCCTCCCAAGGGACTCCACCAACCAGTGTCCTGAGCAGCTCAAAGTCAGCCCTCCGGAAGTCCAATACAGCGGTTTTACTGGTCCCCTTCCTGGCCTCGCCAAGAATAGTGAACTCCACCATTTCGTGGTCACTCTGCCCAAGACAGCTCCCGACAATCACATCTCTCACCAGTCCTTCTCTGTTTGAGAAGAGAAGGTCTAGTGGGGCACCACCCCTGGTAGGTTCACTAACCAGCTGCGTCAGGAAGCTATCTTCCACGCTCTCCAGAAACCTCCTAGACTGCTTTCTCAGGGCTGTGTTGTGCTTCCAGGATATGTCAGGGAAGTTGAAGTCCCCCACGAGTACAAGAGCTGACGATTTTGCAACTTCTGTCAGCTGCCTGTAGAGTTCCTCATCCATCTCCTCATCCTGGTTCGGCGGTCTATAGCAGACCCCTACCAGGACACTAGCCTTGTTGTCCCTGCCATGTTGAGGACATAACTTCATTCTTCTTGTTGCATCCCCATATTGAGGACAGGCTCTCTTTTTATACCATTTGCCCCACAGCAGTACTTTTCCACTAACTATTCATTGGTCAACAACTTTGCCCGGCAACAGTAAACACCCAGCAACTTCCATGCCTTAACGGAGTGAGAACAAGCAACTGGAGACAACAAGGTGTCTCTTGAATCACCCTTCTTTGCTCCCTCTAAACTCTTTACATTCCTGATGGCCTCATCATTAAGAGTCCGATGTTATCACCAACCATTGGGCTTGTCGACCCCCATGGCCACACTCCCACATGTAACATATTTCAATATCTTGATATATTCAATCAACTCTAAAGCAAAACAGTGGTAAAATTACTTTAGTAATTTTAGTCATCAGTTAGGCTTCCTTCAATTTGCTAGAAAGGCATATGCTCAGAAAATTGAAGGTTTACTAAAGAAAAAGTAGTATCAATACTAGAAACTCACACTATTTAATTCTGTAATTCATCATTTTTTTCATTAATGTTCATGATCTCAGGTATGGTGGAAAGTATCTCGGTATGGGTTTTCTTTTCAGAAAAAGATAGCATAGAAAGACATTCATGTATATATAATTAAGGCAGCTGTCTGTTTAGGATACTCTATAAATCACAAGAGGAAAGAACAAAAATGAATCAAGTTGGATTTAACTTTTTGTCCAATGTCTAGTATAATTATTTGTTCTTGTTTTCTTTTTTTTCCCCTCTGGCTACAGTTATTTTTACTTTAAGCTCAAACTTTTCACCCCAAAATAAGATAGCATGCTACAACTGCAGGCAATGTCACAGACTTAATTTGGATATCTATATGAGGCAATATTATTTATTTATTTATTTATTGTCTGTTCTTTGTTTGGAGGAGAGGGGGAAGATGTGTTCATATACTAAGCTGTAAAAAAAAAAAAAGGGGTGCTTTTCTTTTTAAGTTTTGACTGAATCAATGGCAAATGTTTATGAGAAAACAATAGAACATATTTTGCTGTTGCTTGGCTCTGAGAAAAGTAATATTCTGACATGATTTTTGTTATCCATTTGTAATGATTCCACTGTTAAAATAGTGTAATGTATTTATTGACTTGAAATCAGTTTTGCACTGTTGAGTGCTTCTTTACACTCTCCAGTACTGCAAAGCAGTTGCAAAGCTAAATCAGCACAGATAATGTTTGAGTGACCTAGATTCATCATAGCATCTCCTTTGTTTCTTTTTGTCTACTGACAAAAGCAGCCACAGATTTTGAAATTTCCTAACCTATAGAAATGCATCTGTTTGAGCAGGCTCTGACAGTTGACCAGAGAGAAGGAAGAAAAACAAACCTAGCAGGGTTTCAAGGCTAGGAAAATTAAAGGCTTTTTCCTGTTTGTTTGTTTGTTTCATGGCAGTGTGAAGGTGCTTAAGGTACACTTGCAATTCAGCCCTTTTAGTTCTACCCTCTTAGTTCTGCCCTTTCGACAAGAGAATTATAACCATAAATTATGTGCCTTTGAGAATTAAATTAGAACCCACATACTATATTTCATTTGAAACTAGAACATGTCATTTTACTTACTGCAGTTGGAAATCTGGCCTTATGTATTTATAGCCGACTTCTGTTTATTTCAGCAAGAGTTTGAATTTTTCTGATGCTAAGAATCTGTGTTCAAAATATATTTTAATGTTCATTCACTTTCTTATGAGAAAACATATTATTTCATGAATAAATCTACTTTGCTACTGACAGTTATGCCCCATCTATGTTCAAGACCATTATACAGCAAAGTAGCTTTTGTTCTACAAGCATGTATTATGGAAGGACGAGTTGTGGTCAGAATCAGTGGATGAAAAAAAAACTTCAGTGGAGTTAGTGTGTATGAAGACTGTATTTTAGCACAAGTTTGCACTGTAATAGCACTATTTTTGTTTATATTTGGACCTGTTGTTGTAAGGTCTAAATGTTTTGAAGCAAAATTTAAAAATCTAGATTTACTGACGCAAATTTCAAAGCATTTTATGCCTCAAGGGTAATCATATTTTGCACATTAAAGAATCATTAAAGAATCATTATTTCTTACACATTTTTGTTCAATACTTAAATTCATTTGGAAACAGCTCACAGGATTTTTTTCTAAAAAAATATCTGTGATAAGAGAGAAAAACATGAAAAAATCTGTTTAGATAGTAAAAGAAGTGACACAAATTTATGGTGGTTTGAACCTCTACAAACACACAATGACAAGCACAGACTGAGAAATGACAGAAATTGGACCATTCATTTTAGATAACTAGAATGCAAGTGAACTTGTTCAAGTCGTGCAAACATTCTTATAACTGGCAGTCCATTTTGTGATGGTATCTCAGCTATAAGTGCATTTGCTAGCTTACAAACTAGAGAGTTCTCTCCTCCATGAAATTTTCAGCCAAAAAAAATGAAATGCTTGCTTATGGATGATCTTCTTTTTTTTTTTTTTTTTTTTTTTTTTTCCCTGCTGTTTGCAATCTGGTCATGTACAAGAACAGAAGCAACTGAAGGCACTGAATGGACTGAATGGAATACACTGAAATATAAATCAGTTAAACAAAATGACACATTCCAGAGGTGTGACAGAATTCCATATGACTCTATTGTTGTCAATATTGTAAGCAACAATACTGTGATATGTGGACCTTATGTCGAAATGTATAATGTCAAGTAAAATAGTGTTAGGGAGGTTTTTGCAAGCATTGATCTTCAGATATTCAGATGAGACATTAAGTATCATTCAATTAAGTGTCAATTTGAGGCATCCTTCCAGAACTTTATTGCTCACAGTAACATTAATAATTGATCATTTGTGTTATAGTATAATTCTGATGGCCTAGGAAGATCAAGGCCTTGTATCCTTAGAGCTATGCAAACTCATAATCAGAGACAGTTTTCCTATTGAAGATGTTACAGACCTTTTATTATGGAAGCTGAAAGTCATCACCATTAACTATGAAAGGGTATGTTAATGGTTGTCATTTACTACAGGAAGTTCTGCACTTATGAGACATAGATCCTGACTGCACAGCCATAGCCGTATAGGATCCAGCCCTTGTTTTCAAAGATAAGAAATAAATACAATACAAGACATTGCATCTGGCAATTAAATTCCATGCTGAAATATGTTATTAGGACCCACATCTGAAGAACAGCCATAATTCACTACGTTGCTAGGTGTGGCAGTTCTAATACATGGTGATATGATTCCAAACAGATATTTCATAAACCTCAAAAAATAAAGGAAAAGGGAAATTAAAGTATTTTCTATTTGTTTGTTGTGTGTGTGACAGTGATTTTCATGGAAGGCTTTTCTAAGAACAGCATTTTTGTTATGACAATGGGAATGTCATGGGAAAGTCAGTAGTAGTGAGGGATGTCTTCACTTTGCCATCTTGTCATTTTGTACTGTGCAGATGGAAGCAAAGACATCCAAGATTTTAGTATTTTCCCAGAGTCGACCTCCTCCTCAGGTTTGCCCATCAGTGTTTATTTATTTCCATAAAGGAGTAAACCTTCCCGTACCCACATCAGGGTTATAACCACATTTTGAAATACTCAGTAAGCATGAAAAGTAAATTATACTTTTGTCAACACTCATTTTCATCATGTTATTGTCCATCCATAAGGGCAAGAGGCAATCTTCTTTAAGTCTTTTAGGCTTTTATATGATTCATTTTTTAAGGTATAAAGTTTTGTTTATTGTGTTCCTCCCCACCTGCTCCACCCCATATAGTTTATAGATCAAGTGAAAAACAGAATGGCAGATAAATGAGAATGCTTTGATATGACTGTGGATTAAGAGAAGTAAAACAGTCTTTTGCAGGTATAAGCCACCCTGTATCCCTATGTCCTATCAAAACAGCCACAGGTGCTTTTCTGTTGGGGGTACAGACTTCTTGGTTTGAGCTACATGTTCATTGTGCTCCCAGGTGTGTTTTGCTGCTTTATGCACAAAAGCTCCCAGAAGCTGCAGCAGGTCTTGTACACATTAATGCCTTTTCTGTGGAAAGTTGCTCAAAATGTACCATTCATTGGGACTGAGAGTAAGGGTAGTGCTTGTCCTATATCTGATGCTTAGTAATACAATGAAAAGGAGAGGTTTTGCCAGTAATAAACAGGAAATTTTATGCATGTGCAAAGTTTAGCCCACACTGTTTGCTTGGATGCAGTTTTTACTGCAGGGATGAAATACATGTAAAATTAAAAAAGAAAAATAAAAGGCAATGAATGCAAGTTTGTCAAAAAGTAATTTCATAGCTGAAAATGTCAGCATTTTGAATGAACTATGAGATTGCACAGTATTTTGTTTAAGAAGCAGATATCAGGTTTTATAAATTCGAGCTGAGACACAATAATAGAAATTTATGAAAGGATTAAGTCACAACAGCAGCAAACAGAAAAAAAAAGGCAGAAATAGAAGACAGCATCTGGTTAAGGAAGGTAAAGGAGTATGCTGTTCCTTTCCAAACCACTGAATGCTTTAGAACTAATATAAATTTCTTGTTACCAATCATTTCAGTGACTTGATATGAAATATTTTCTGTTTGATACTGACATGGGATCTAAAATCTAATTTCACTGTGCTTGATTTTGATAGCATTTTCCTAGCTGTTAAACATAAATATCCTGCTATCTTTTCCCCTAGCAATAAGTAGCAGAACATTGGTGTATCGGAAGTAGAAACAAACAGAAAAAAAGTCATGTTGACCCCTTCCTCCATTTCTGTCTGTTGTAACAGAACTCTAAGGTTTTCTAGAGGAAATTTGAGAAACTTGCTCCATCTGATGTCTAAACATTCTCCATTGCAGTAAGAAAGTACAGGTTTTTTATGAATGTTTGCAACGTTTTTGCAGCTATGTGTGTGCTGAGAACAGTATGTAGCTCTATAATATAAAAGATAAGATTTTTAAAAAAATTAGGAAAATTGTGAGGAAGAACTGGATAGTTAGGTATTGGATGACTGTGCAAAAGAATGCATACAAACACATGAAAAGAGAAAAAGACTTATACCTTTTCTAGTGTTTGATTTTTTTTTTCTTAATGTGGTACTTAATGGTTTCTTAATGGTACTACTTTTTACAAAACCTCTTGCTAAATTTGAGAGTTTTGTCTGAACATATATTTCCAGAAATTTTTGCCCTCTGAAGGATTCTGAAGTAGTTTAAAAAACATTTAGTGATTGTTTTTTATTTCTTATCAGATGGGAGATAAGAAAGATGGACTTCTTAAAGAAAATATGAATAAGAAAAAAAAAAACTTCAGCATTGTTGTTAGTGTATGCATTTTTGTATGCAACTGACATATGAAATGACAAATAATACATTTATATGAATCATATAGATTCTATTAAGCTCTTGCTCTAAAGATCTATGTATTACACAGACCTTGATATACTTATGTTTAAATGCATGTTTGTGTGAGAGGATATGTGTGCAATGAATGAAATCTAGAATGGAATCTGGTTTCACCAAAACTGCTAATACATTCAGCTATAGGTTTTTGTTTGTTTGTTTGTTTGTTTGTTTTGTTTGATCTTCTTATAATTTCTTTATTCTTCTAATTTCCTGGATTATTTTTTTTTAAGATTTTTACACAGCTCAGGATCAGAAATGATACTATTGTGTATGAAAGATAAATATTATTTGTAAGTGATTAATACCAAATGCTAAAAATGATCTGTCTCGTTCTCTTGCTTGCAAGTGAATTCAATTTCTAGATAGGCTACTACTATCAAGGCTGATAAAGTGTACTCTCAAGGCCACATATCTCATGACAGTGATACAGAATAAAGCTTGTTCCATATCACAGAATCACAGAATTTCTAGGTTGGAAGAGACCTCAAGATCATCGAGTCCAACCTCTGACCTAACACTAACAAGTCCTCCACTAAACCATATTGCTTTGTTGTCCTCTGGATGGCGGTGTAGGAGCCTCAGCCCCTTTTCCAAACCTCACAGCTCTATTTCAGTTCCCATCAAGACAAACAAGAGAAAACTGAAAGCTCAGCTACAAGGGAAGCACAGAGTCAAGCAGGAAAGGCTGCCTTGATCATACTTATGAAAAGTCCTCTTGGAAATGTGCTAAGGGTGAGCTGAAGCTCCGAGCAGATCCATAATCACTGGGAAGTGTAAATTTAGGGCATCCGTCTGTGCACTGCATCCCTAGTGACCATCAGCTGGAGACTTACCGTGTGAGTGGGTGTCAAGGTTCCTCCCACAATGAGCTCTAAATTGCATTCCAAGTTCAGAAAGGTTTTCCAAGTTCAGAAAGCTTTTAATCTCTGGCTGTCTCCTCTTCCATGTTTCAAGTGTCCTTGGTCTTCTTTGGGCCAAACTGTTCCTTTAGATTATTAAGACATATTTCTTTAGAGCAAATGACCTCACAGTTCCTGAAATAATTAGAATGGATGGCTGATGCTGTTGGAGTGTTGCAGCTTGACAATAAAAATAAATGTTGCATATCCTTGTGTAGCATGAGGACAAGCCAAAATAATGTTTGAAGGACTGGTTTAGAGGTAACAAGAATTAAGCTGTATTCTAAGCAGCATCTAAAATGAACTTCTTGTGCCTGAATTTGTACTAAAAGGAGCTAGATAGCATACCTGATGCTGTGAGAGGGTTGAAGGAAAGGGGACTTGTATTTACCAAAACAAATGAGCTATGAAATTTGATATTGTCGGTGTTTTTCCTGTAAACTAGGGGCATAGTGGTTAACAAAAATAAATAAAATAAAATAAAATAAAATAAAATAAAATAAAATAAAATAAAATAAAATAAAATAAAATAAAAATGTTTATGAAGCAAAACCAGGAAGGCTATACCTTAAACTACTAATTTTAGTGACAATTATATCATGTTTAATCAAAAATGTAACTGAGTATAATACTTGAATATATATTACCACAACTAAATCTGCATGTGCAAAGAAATTGATGAGATGAATTGTAATGTATAACAAGATGTTATTGCGTGTAATTTTGCAAATGTTTCATCCCATTTTTCTTCTGTAATGTACTATTGTTTTGCTTTGCCTTTGAACAGAAACAGACATCACCAAATTTATCACCATATTTTAAATAGACACTTAAAACCATAACAGTTAATCAATCTCAGATGCTTCCCAATCCATTGTTGTTCAGTTAATAATTAAGTAATTGAATTTATGGTTAATAGAGAAATCTACTGCAAAAGTTGTCATTTTCTAAATACCACTACACAGCAAAAACTAACAGTAACCAAATTCCTTCAGATTTTAAATAGCTGAGTTACTTGTTGCAGGTCTGTGATAGCAGCTAAAAAAATATGTTTTAAAAACACACGTATTTTAAGAAAGAGTAAGAAAATTAAAGAATATCATTCTGTAGTAAAATCTGTCAGCTTAATCTTATTTCATGCATTCAGAATAAAAGGCTGAATTATGAAAATGGCCACAAAATTTTCAGCATTTTTTAGTTCGTAAGAATGATACTGTTTTTAATATAGCTTTATTAAAATCAAATACATATTGATGAGACTACAAAAATGCCCTTTTGATTTATTGAGTTGATAATAAACAGCTTCTTAGAGCCCAGTCACTGCTAAACCACATTTTATGTAAAGCTGAGTTATCCCCTGGAAAAGTTACAGTTGCATGTGAGAAGAATTACTCTACAGTGGAGTTTCTTGGGACTGCCTATCCCATGATACAATTTTTAATATCCAATTTCCTTTGCAAATCCAGGAAATTAAAGTTATATTTCATCATGTAAAATATTGTGTAGCAAGAGAGTTGCTGGCATTTGGAGAAAATAAGTAAGTATTTGAGTTTTTGCTTACAGGAAGCAGTAGATCACATTAGGTTAATTCAGCTGAATTTTAGCTAAATTGAAGTATTTTAAGATTGTTCAAATTTGATAGTACTTTTTTTCCTGATAGCTTGTGAACTTCACAAAACATTAAATGCATATATGAGGGTCCCTTCAATTTTATTGCAAGCCAGCCTCCCTTTCTTCATGCACAAGTAGAAAACAGTGTTAGCTAAACATTGTCAAAATGTTGCTAAACTAGATAAATTTGTTGAGTTTTCAGATGAGTGCTTGGAAGGTGAAAATGCATCTGCTATGCTGTGGAAGCTTGTGAAGTAAGAGATTTATTTAAAATAAAATAAAATATAAAATCAAGCAAATAAGTTATTGGATTTTTCTAGTAAAATATTTATTGTAGAAAGTAAAAAAAATAATTCTGCAAGGTAAATGATAATATTTAAATCTACACTAATTACATTTTAATAAGAGTTTAATGATATGACACAAAATATTTAATTTGAATTAGTTTAACAAAACTTGGAGTTTTTAATCACTGTGTATGTAGTAATTTGCAGAGGCTTAGAAAGGCTGCATGTCTTTATCCACAATGCAGACTTCTTTCTGACTGAAGTTTGTAAGAGCAAGGGAACTGCATTTTTGGGTAAGCCAGATATTGTCTGACCAAAAATATTAGAGAGATTATTAAACAGTGACCTCCGTATGTTTTTTAAAATGTTTGTGAAAGTGCCGTGTATTTTTCTGAAAGAAAAATATTAGGTTGCTTTTACCTCACAATCAACTGTCTTTGTCCTCATGGGGGACTTCAACTTGCCAGACTTTAAATGGGAATATCAGACAGCTGACACAAGCAGGTCCAGGAGGTTCTTAAAGCACCTAGATGATAACTTCTTGGTGCAGGCACCAAGGGAGCCAACTAGGAAAGGTGCCCTCCTTGATCTGTTGCTTGAGAACAGAGAGGGTTTTGTGGGTGACGTGGCAATAGGCAGCTGTCTTGGTCATAGTGACCATGAAGCAGTTGAGTTTAAAAGTTTGGGCGACAGAAGGAAAACTGCCACCAAAACTTCAACCCTGGATATGAGGAGAGCAGACTTCAGGCTGCTCAGGGAACTAGTTAGTAAGGTCTCCTGGGAAACTGCTTTTGAAGGCGTCAGAGTCCATCAGTGCTGGTCAGTCTTTAAGCACTGCCTCCTAAAAGCGGAGGCAAATCAGGTAAATCCAAAATAACAGAATTCAAGCAGGCTGGGCAGAAGGTCAGTTTGGCCTAGCAGAGATCTTCTCTGGAGCTTAGGCACAAAAAGAAAGTGTATGGCTGCTGGAAGCAGGGTTAGGCAACAAGGAAGCACTAAAGGAACTGTTCACCTTTATAGGAAGAAAATTCATGTGGTCAAAGCCCAATTAGAGTTGAAGCTGGCCAGGACTGTGAGAGACAATAAAAAGGGCCTTTTAAAATATGTGAACAGAAAAAGGAAGACCAGAGAAAACATAGGTCCGCTACTTCATGGGGATGGTCACCTCACAAACAAGGACATAGGCAAAGCAGAGACGTTTAATGCCTTCTTTGCCTCTGTCTTCAACGCCGATGATGTGCTTTGGGACCCTGGGTGCCCTGAGCTGGAGGACCATGACGGTGGGAATGATAAACTCCCAGACAACCCTAAATGTGTGTGGGATTTGCTGCTCCACGTGGATGCATACAAGTCCATGCGGCTTGATGGGATTCATCCCAGGGTGCTCAGAGAGCTGGCTGACATGATTGCAGGACCTTTCTCAATTATTTTTCAATGGTCTTGGGAATCTAGAGAGGTCCCAATTGACTGGAAGCTTCCACAAGTTGTGTGACCTTTCAAGAAGGGCAAGAAAGAAGACACTGGTAACTATAGGCCTGTCAGTCTCATGTAGTGCATGATAAAAATATGGAGAAGATCGTGCTGGGAGTTATTGAAATGCACCTGGGAGACAATGCAGTCATAGGTCACAGCCAACATGGGTACATGAGGGGTAGGTCCTGTTTAACACAATTTCTTTTTATGATAAGATCACCCATCTAGTCGATCAAGGGAAAATAGCTAGGTAATCTTTTAGGATTTCAGTAAAGCTTTTCATACAGTTTCTCATAGGATCCTACTGGACAAAATGTCCAGCATACAGCTAGATAAAAACATCATATGATGGGTGAACAATTGGCTGATGGGTAGGGCTCAAAGTGTTATGGCAAATCGGGTTATATCAGGCTAGCAGCTAGTCACCAGTGGGGTTCCCCAGGCCTCCATTTTAGGGCCAGTTTTTCTCAATGCTTTCATAAACTATTTGTATGTAGGACTAGAAGGTGTTTTTGAATTTGCTGATGATACTAAACTGGGAGTTGTTGACTCTGTTGAAACTGGAAAGGCCTTGCAGAGAGATCTGGACAGATTGGAGAGCTGGGCGATCACCAACTGCATGAAGATTAACAGGAGCAAGTGTCAGGTCCTGTACCTGGGAAAGGACAACCCTGGCTATACATACAGACTGGGCAACAAGACACTGGACAGCAGCCCTGCAGAGAGGGGTCTGAGGGTTTTGGTTGACAGCAAGCTGAATACGAGCCAGCATTGTGCCTTGGCAGCCAGGAGGGCCAACCATATCCTGGGGTGCATCAAGCATGACAATGCTATTTGGTCAAGGGAAGTGATTGTCCTGCTCTACTCTGTGCTGTTGCGGCCTCACCTCAATTACTGTGTGCAATTCTGGGCACCACAGTACAAAAAGGATGTGAAACTGTTAAAGAGTGTCCAGAGAAGGGCTACGAAGATGGTGAAGAGCCTAGAGGGAAAAACGTACAAGGAGTGGCTGAGGTCACTTGGTTTGTTCAGCCTTGAAAAAAGGAGGCTGAAGGAGACCTCATCACAGTCTACAGCTTCCTCACAAAGGGGAGTGGTGTACTGGGTCTGGCTGGAATGTTAACTTTCCCTGCAGCAGCCCATACAGTGCCATACTCTGCACTTGTAGCTGGAACAGCAGTGTTATCACACCAGTGTTGTGTCTACTGCTGAGCAGCAGTGGCACAGCATTGGGCCTTTCTCTAACCCTCCTAGGGGGTGGGCAAAAAGTGAGGAGAGAAACATCACTAGGGCAGCTGACCTAAACCAATCAAAGGGATATTCCATACCATGTGATGTCACACTCAGCAATAAAAGGTGGAAACAGGAAGAAGAGGGGAGGGGTGGGCTCTCTTTGGGAAAACGTCGGTCCTCCTCTCGAACACCGGCTGTGTGCGTTGAGGCCTTGCTTCAAGGACGTGGTCAATCATCGCTCATTTTTGGGAAGTAGAGAGTAATTTCTTTCCTCTGCACTTCCATATAGCCTTCATTTATTTTGTTTGTTTGTTTTCCTCCCTTCTTTTTATTTTTCCTTTTCCCCTCCCTCTTCCCCTTTCCCTTTTTATTTCCCCTTAGTTAAATTGTTTAGTTCATGGTAGTCTTTATTTAATTATTATAATTATTTCCCTTTAATTAAATTATCCTTATCTCAACCCGTGAGTTGTTCTTTGCTTTACTTCTCCCCCTCCTCATCTAAAGGAGGGGGAGTGAGAGAGCGGTTGTGAGGTTTAGCTGCCCAGCATGGTAAAACCACCACAAGTGGAGGGCCAGGTGCTGATCTCTTCTCTCTGGTGACCAGCAATAGGACACATGGAAATGGAGTCAAGCTGCGACAGGGAAGGTTCAGAATCATACACACAGTCACAGAGTATTAGGGATTGGAAGGGACACTGAAAGATCATCTAGTCCAATTCCCGTGCCAGAGCTGGAACACCTAAATCACATCACACAGGAATGCATCCATGTGGGTTTTGAATGTCTCCAGAGAAGGAGACTCCACAACCCCCTTGGGCAGCCTGTTCCAGTGTTCTGTCACCCTCACCATAAAAAAGTTTTGTCTCTTATTTAAGTGGAACCTCTTATGTTCCAGCTTGCACCCATTGCCCCTTGTCCTGTCATTGGATGTCACCAAGAACCTGGCTCTGTCCTCCTGACACTTACCTGTTCTCCTGCACAACATTTACTGCAAAGGGACATTCTAGGGTAAAGGACACAAATCCCAGCCCTTATTATCCTTTTTATTTATTTATTTTTATTTTATTTTATTTTATTTTATTTTATTTTATTTTATTTTATTTTATTTTATTTTATTTTTTAACACTCTTTATCTGCAGCCAGACCATGTTTTTCCTTGTCTAAACATCTGCTGTATTATACTGGTTGGCTGCAACATGCTGATTTTAGGCTGCTGGGTATTTCTAGCTAACATGGCAGACTTTTCAATGGTTATACATTGTGAAAGACAAGACAAGGAAGAATTTATGGGATGCGGTGGTGTGACCCACAACAAAGCCTCTACTGGCACTACTGGAGATAATGTGTAATGTCAGAGGGAGAGAGGAAGGGGATCTAGGGGACTCTGAATATTGTAATCCTCTCACAGTTTTCCATTACAGCATTTGAGATGTCAAAAGCTTTGCTCTAGGCTCACAGAGCTCAATTCAAGCGTGGGTAGTTCAAAGCTTACTAAATTCCAATTATGATATCACACAACTGTAAACTTATTTAGCATGCATGATACTAACACAGCTGCTTTAGAGTGAAGAACTATAATTAATCTATCCACGGTCAAGTAAAAAGGAAAGGAAAGGAAAGGAAAGGAAAGGAAAGGAAAGGAAAGGAAAGGAAAGGAAAGGAAAGGAAAGGAAAGGAAAGGAAAGGAAAGGAAAGGAAAGGAAAGGAAAGGAAAGGAAAGGAAAGGAAAGGAAAGGAAAGGAAAGGAAAGGAAAGGAAAGGGGAAAAAACATTTAATATTTTTTTCATTCTGCTAGACAGGTAGAGAAAGCTATTGTTCTTCTCTAAATCACAGCTATTACACAGTATTATGGGGGAAAAGTCTTTCCCTTTGGTTTCCTTACATTTAGAAAAAAAAGTGAAAAAAAAAAATAAAAAAATTCTCTAATTATTCTTTCATACTCAAAAAGGATTAAAGAGGAAGTGGTATTATTAATATATACTGCATAATAATATTCTTCAAATTATGTAAAATCACATTCTTTTTACATTTATTTACTGCATCAATACAAAACTGTCAATGTGGTTTTGAAATGGTTTTGGCTTCAGCTGTGATCCCAGATTTTGTGCAGATAACACAAGAAATGGTCAGTGGTAGAAGAGATGACAGCATGAAAGACAAATTTTATAATTTAATTAGAAGGATCTTGGATGAGGATTTAATAAACCTTGAGCTAGTTTGGATGTGACTTCAGCACAACTTTGATGAGGGCAAATAAGTGTGCCACAGTCTTATTTGGCAGTTGTAGGTAGGTAAATAGGATCAAAACATGGCCACATGTTTACACTAATGAGAAAGAGACACCACCTACTTCTATTTTTTTTTTAATTCAGTTCAAGGGTAATCATAATAGCCAGCTCAGAAATTATTTCTCTGCAGTAATTGCTTTATCACTAATATTTGATATATGGCAATCCATGCTCAAAGATTTTGAGATGATTTTTGCTTGTCTCTGTACTCGGCAAATATGTTTGTACTTGTTGTGCTACTCTGTCTAGAAAGTTCAATTTCATCTACCTCATCAGCTGAGGAAATCACAATCTGACCTGAGAAAATCTCTTTCAATTTACAAATCATTATTATCACTGTCCCACAAATGACCCTTTGAATACATCAGGCCAAATTCTGCTCTTGGTTATTCTGGTCTGATCCAGGAGAAACTGTAGCAACTCCAGCAGAGCAGTCCTCATTCCAAATGGACATACCTGACTGCAGTGCATAGCTCATCTCACTGCCTCCAACGTTTTGATAATCAAAGCTGAAATGGCAAAATTGCATTGCTCAGTGATTTACATCCTGCAGGTGTGGTTTCTGTTTTTCCTAAGTGGAATGAGAAAAGCTTTATGGATTGAGACTTTGAACCAAAGATTTCTGCTCTGAGGTTTTTGTCCTATGAGGTGCTTGTGCTGTCACCAGTATCTCTGGTCCCCTCTGTTCTCTCCCCTCAAATCTGTGACAAAACGTGAATCCAGCAGCAGTTGCTTTGCACAGCTTGACAAATGCTTCTTTGCTTTCCAGCTCAAGAATGTTAGTTTAATCACTCTAAGCCAGGTTGAGGTGATCCAGATCTCCCTCTTTTGGGTAGGCTTTACCCGGCATTCCCAAACAACAGTGTCAGGTTGCATTTGGAGGAAGACCTATGCATAGGAAATCCTATGGGAAAAAATAAAATAAATAAAAGATAAGATAAGATAAGAGATAATGAAATTTAGAACTGTAATGAACAACCTGTAGTTGTTGTGAAGGACAAATGTTTACACCTAATGTGCATGCTGTTGTACTTCAAAAGTTTCTTTTTACTTAGCTGATATCTAGTAAGTGATGGTGTGTAGCAACTATTTCCATCTGAGATGTAGTCCTAGTGCTTGTAGCATTTCCTACGCAGACACAAAATATGGATTAAAAATAGCCCAGCTTTGGGAATTCAGATTCCTTGCTTACACTGGAAAAAAAAAAAAAAAGGGAAAATGACAGTTGAAATCAGAATTGTTCTCAGCTAATATTTCTAATATTTAGGATCAAAGTCATTTTATTTTATTTGTTTTTCTTTGCCTCCTCTGTCTAATTACTTTTATACTTATACTAATATTTCTAATAAAACTCATTGCCTTTGTTCACTGATTTAGCCTCATGCATGTCCTTATTACAGCAACAAGCAGCCACTAATATGAATCATAACCAAAAAATCAAAAAATCAAAAGCCTTGCTGAAGTCCAAAAAGATCACATCAGCTGTTTTCTCTTGATTGACTAGATGGGTGATCTTATCATAAAAGGAAATCAAATTTGTTAGGCAGGACCTAACCCTCATGAACCCATGTTGGCTGGGACCAATGACTGCATTGTCCCCCAGGTGCACTTCAATAACTTCAAGGATCATCTTCTCCATAATTTTACCAGACACTGACGTGAGACTGACAGGCCTGTAATTGCTAGGATCTTCTTCCTTGCCCTTCTTGAAAATTGGCACAACATTTGCCAGCTTCCAGTCAGAAGGGACCTCTCCAGATTCCCAAGACCATTGAAAAATAATTGAGAGAGGTCCCGCAATGAGGTCGGCCAATATCCTTTTTGAAGAGCCAGTAATCATTCATTGTAACACACCAGTTGCAGGAGTCCTCCCACCAGGTTTCGCTTATGTCAATGATGTCGTAGCTCTGGGACTGAGCCAAGGCTTCTAGCTCGTCTTGTTCTGTGCACTGGTGTAGAAACATTTCAAACGTACTTCAGTGTACTGAGCACCTCCTGGAACAGACTGAAGGGCCTCACTAGCATGCAGTCCCCCAAATTTTGGCGTACCATCCCATAGCTTATCACTAGCGAGCCTATTTTTATCCCTTTCCCCCTTCAAATCTAGTTTAAAGCTCTATCAATCACAACTGCTAACTCCTACACAGAACTCCTTTTCCCCCTCTGAGAAGTGCAACCCATCAGGTGCCAGTAGGCCTGGTGTTGTGTAGACCATCCCATGATGAAGAACCCCAACATTCTGCCAGTAACACCAGCCTCGGAGCCACATATTGATCAGCTGGTTCTGCCTGGATAGAGGAAAACACTACCTGTGTCCCTGATCCTTTAACCAATTGCCCCAAGGCCCTGAAGTCCCTTATGATTGCCCTTGGACTTCTCTTTGCTACTTCATCGCTACCAATATGACAAATCAATAATGGATATTAATCTGAGGAACGTATCAGGCTAGTTAGCTTTCCAGTAACATCTCTTACTTGGGCCACAGGGAGGCAGCAGACTTCCCTATGGGTTGGGTCCAGACAGCATATTGGGCCCTCTGTTCCCCTCAGAAGGGGTCACCTATGGCAATAATCCTTCTTTCTTTTTGCAACGGAGGTGGTTGTGATACAGGGGGTAGGCTGACTTGCCCTAGGTGACCCCTCCAACCTGAATGGACCTTCATCCACATCATCATTTTTCTGGCCATCAAGCTCCAGAGCTTCATACCTGTTATGTAAAGGCACCTGGGAAGGGAAGGCATTCAGGGAGGGGATTTTCCTGCCCCGAGCAGAAACCTGATTCCATTCCCCCCTCTTAGGTCCCTCCTTCTGCATGATGGTGGCAAAAGGGTAGTGGATCCTTCGTTTCTTGCACTGTGGCTGGCTGATGCATCTGTCTCAGGGATGGTAGAGTATGATTCCACCAGTTGATCTTCTTCTCTGACTCCCTGATGCTCTTCAGCCTGTCCACCTCTTCCTGAAGTTCTGTCACCACACTGTGCAGTTCTTCCTGGGTGCACCTCCCACAGGTATACTCGTTGCCTTCAGACACTAATGTTCCCCTTTTTTTTTTTTTTTTTTGTTTCTTTGTCTGGATAGCTGCATCTGTTCCTGTGGCTGGAGAAGCTACAAGGGATGCAGTTCTCACTCTGTCCTCCCAGTAGGCAGGCTGGGGGTGCAGCAGGAGCTGGGAGGGGACAGACCCAGGACAGCTGACCCAAACTGGCCAAAGGGGTATTCCATGCCATCTGACGTCATGCTGAACAGTTAACATGGGGGGGCTGTCTGGGTGGGAGGACCGGCTGCTCAGGGATAGGCTGGGCATTGGTCAGCGGGAGGTGAGCAATTGCATTGTGCATCACTTGTTTGTACACATTATTAATAGTAGTACTCATTATTATTATTTTCCTTTCTTTTCTGTCCTAATAAACTGTATTTTATCTTAACCCACAGGTTTTAATTTCTTTCTAATTCTCTTCCCCCATCCCAGAGAGGGAGGGGGGAGGGTGAGCGAATGGCTGTGTGGTGCTTAGCTGCCGACTGGGTTAAACCATAACAGTCCTTTTTGGTGCCCAACGTGGGGCACGAAGGGTTGAGATAACGACAGATTTGACAAGAGTGTGTTAAACCAAAACTGGTATCAGTATTAGATCTGATTAATAGTTTCTAGTCACAAAGTTGATTGCTTTGATGTCAGGTCTGCTGTGCCTGTTTTCCAAATTGAGTTTTATAGCACATTTCTTATTGTATGTGTTCCCTGTCATGTTGTTTATCCTTTCCGGGGGCTGGTTTATGATTATTATTTTACTGTACAGTATAACACTGGGTTATGATATGATAAAATTGCTGGTCATGAGACTAACCTGGTATTTGTACTCAGCAATGTTATCTACTCTATACTTTGGAAACCATATCTCGGAAACTATTAGCAATGACACCTACTGCCTTTTTTTCTTCAGGAAGCCAATCTGTGGAGGGGTCAGGGGAAGATGTTTTTTCCCACTTGTTTACTCTCCCTTTCTCCTTCACCACCCTCTTATCCTCCGGGCTAGTTACGATAGCTCTCCAAGATTTTGAATATCCTTGGGATACTCAGACCAGCATGTTGTTATTGTTATGTCTCCTGAATGCACTTCAGGTTTTGTTTAAGGTTAAACAACTACTTAGGAATGCCATCCAGAGAACTGTCCTGAGGTGGGATGGTTGTGAGTGGCAGGGAGTGTGGGAGGATATGGGCAGGGTTCTAGAGCAGTGGGCACCTCCAATGCTTTGGAAATTCACCCCTGAACAACTGCAAAATCCTAAAAAACTGGTAGAATGCTTGAAAAAGATGTGTCATCACCCTTGGAATTCCAAAGAGACAAAAATCACTGCAGTGTGCTGGGGCCTGGCCTATGCCTATCGAGCTGCAATCGATGCCACCGTAACCCTAGTGACAGACCCTGCGGCCACTCCAAGTTCTGTGACACACCCAATGTCTACTCCAACCTGTACGATGGACCCTGAGGCCACTCCATCCACTGTGGCCACTCCAGCCCCTGCAGCCACTCCAACCCCCGTGACAGACCCAACGGCTGTTCCAATCCATGTGATGGGCCCAGGGGTCATTCCAACCCCTGTGATGGGCCCTGCATCTGGGTCAGGGAAACGGACTGTAGCAGTGCAAGTTGCCCCTGTAACCAAGACAGAATCACAGAATCACAGAATCACAGAATCACACAGAATCACAGAATTTCTAGGTTGGAAGAGACCTCAAGATCATCGAGTCCAACCTCTGACCTAATGCTAGCAGTCCCCACTAAACCATATCCCTAAGCTCTACATCTAAACGTCTTTTAAAGAATTCCAGACATGGTGACTCCACCACTTCCCTGGGCAGCCTGTTCCAATGCCTCACAACCCTTTCAGTAAAGAAGTTCTTCCTAACATCTAACCTAAAACTCCCCTGGCTCAACTTAAGCCCATTCCCCCTTGTCCTGTCACCAGGCCTTGTTGAACTTCATACAGTTGACCTCAGCCCATCGGTGCAGCCTATCCAGATCCTCCTGCAGAGCTTTCCTACCCTCAAGCAGATCGACACATGCGCATAGCTTGGTGTCATCTGCAAACTTACTGAGGGTGCACTCAATGCCCTCGTCCAGATCATCGATGAAGATATTAAAGAGGACCGGCCCCAGCACCGAGCCCTGGGGGACGCCACTAGTGACTGGCCTCCAACTGGACTTGGCTCCATTTACCACGACTCTTTGGGCCTGGCTATCCAGCCAGTTTCTAACCCAACGAAGCGTGCGCCAGTCCAAGCCTAGGGCAGCCAGTTTCTTGAGGAGAATGCTGTGGGAGACGGTGTCAAAAGCCTTGCTGAAGTCATGGTAGACCACATCCACAGCCTTTCCCTCATCCACCCAGCGCGTCACTTTGTCATAGAAGGAGATCAGGTTCGTCAAGCAGGACCTGCCTTTCATAAACCCATGCTGACTGGGCCTGATCGCCTGCTTGCCCTGCAAGTGCTGCGTGATGACTCTCAGGAGGATCTGCTCCATGAGCTTCCCTGGCACTGAGGTCAAACTGACAGGCCTGTAGTTTCCCGGGTCAGTCCTCCGGCCCTTCTTGTAGATGGGCGTCACATTTGCTAGCCGCCAGTCGATTGGGACCTCCCCCGATAGCCAGGACTGCTGATAAATGATGGACAGTGGCTTGGCCAGCTCCTCTGCCAGTTCCCTCAGTACCCTTGGGTGGATCCCATCCGGCCCCATTGACTTGTGCACATCCAAGTGCCGTAGCAGGTCACCAACCAGTTCTTCATGGATAGTGAGGGCCACATCCTGCTCCCCATCCCCTTCCACCAGCTCAGGGTACTGAGTATCCAGAGAACATCCGGTATCGCCGCTAAAGACTGAGGCAAAGAAGGCATTGAGCACCTCCGCCTTTTCCTCATCTCTTGTAACTAAGTTTCCCCCCGCATCCAGTAAAGGATGGAGATTCTCCTTAGTCCTCCTTTTTGTGTTGATGTATTTATAGAAACGTTTTTTGTTATCTTTAACGGCAGTAGCCAGATTGAGCTCCAGATGAGCTTTGGCCTTTCTAATTTTGTCCCTGCACAGCCTCGCAACATCCTTATAGTCCTCCCTAGTGGCCTGCCCACTTTTCCAAAGATTATAAACCCTCTTTTTTCTCCTAAGATCAAGCCACAATTCTCTGTTGAGCCAGGCTGGTCTTCTTCCCCGCCAGCTCGTCTTTGGGCACGTGGGGACAGACCCACAACTATACTGCCTCCGGGCAGATCTCCGGATGAGCTTCCTAAGTAGTTGTTTAACTTTAAGCAGAACCTGAAGTTCATTCAGGAGGCAGAACAACAAGACTATGCTGGTCTGAGTATCCCAAGGATATTCAATATCTTGGAGAGCTATTGTAGCAAGCTCGGAGGGTAAGAGGGTGGTGAAGGAGGAAGGCATAGTGATCCAGGAGGATACAGGGGTGGTGAAGGAGAAAGGGAGAGTAACCAAGTAAGAAAAAATATCTTCCCCTTTCCCCTCCACAGATTGACTCCCTAATGGAAAAAAACAATAGGTATAATTGCTAATAGTTTCCAAGATACAGTTTCCAAAATACAGAGTCGACGATGTTACTGAGTACAAACACCAAGTTAGAGTCATGACCAGATATCTCATCGTCTCATAAGCCATTGCTACAACACTCAGTGCCATAATGATCTGAGACCAGGGCCCGGAGAGGATAAACAACATGACAGAGAGCAAATACGGAAAATAATGTACTATAATACTCAATTTGGAAAACAGGCGCAGCAGAGTTGAGATTAAAGCAATCAGCATTATGACAAGTGACTATTAAGCAGGTCTAATACTTACACCAATTTTAGTTTAACACACTCTGGTCAGATCTGCCATTATCTCAACCTTTCGAGCCCCACGTTGGGCGCCAAAAAGACTGTCGTGGTTTAACCCGGCTGGCAGCTAAACACCACGCAGCCGTTCGCTCACCCTCCCCCCTCCCTCTCTGGGACGGGGGAGAGAAATGGAAAGTGAAGCCCGTGAGTTGAGATAAAGACAGTTTAATAAGACAGGAAAATAATAATAACAAAATAATAATAACAATAATAACAATAATAATACAATGGTGATAATAGGAAAGTAATAATAATATGTACAAACAAGTGATGCACAATGAAATTGCTCACCACCCGCTGACCGATGCCCAGCCTAACCCCGAGCAGTCCGGCCCCCTCCCCCCGGCTAGCCACCCCTATATATTGTTTAGCATGACGTCAGATGGTATGGAATACCCCTTTGGCTAGTTTGGGTCACCTGTCCTGGGTCTGTCCCCTCCTAGCCCCTGCTGCACCCCCAGCCTGCCTGTTGGCAGGACAGAGCGAAAGGCTGAGATGTCCTTGGCTTGGTATAAGCACTGCTCTGCAACAATTAAAACATCGGGGTGTTATCAGCACTCTTCTCATCCTAAGCCAAAACACAGCATTCCACCAGCTACTAGGAAGAAAATTAATTCTGTTCTAACTGAAACCAGGACACCCATGCTGCGTGCATTGGTGTAGATGCACTTCAGCTGGGCCATTGCCTTATCCTCCGGCCTTGCCATTGTTCCCCCTGGCACAGCCCCAACAATCCTAGCTTCAGCCCCATCCCCCTTCCTACCTAGTTTAAAGCCCTCTCAATGAGCCCTGCCAGCTCCTGGCCCAGGATCCTTTTTCCCCTAAAAGATAGGGACCCGTCTGCGGCCATCAGGCCAGGTGCTGAGTAAAGTGCCCCATGATCAAAAAACCCAAGATTTCTGCGTTGGCACCAGCCCCGGAGCCACATGTTTAACAGGTGGGCTTTCCGTGTCCTCTCTGAACCCCTCCCTGCCACCATAGGGATGGATGAAAACACCACCTGCACTCCCGCTCCATCCACTAACCGACCCAGTCCCCTAAAGTCTCTTTTGATAGCCTTGAGGCTTCTCTCTTCGATGTTGTCACTGCCCGCCTGGACTATCAAAAGAGGGTAATAGTCAGAGGGGCG
Organism: Netta rufina; assembly: GCF_964035555.1. Taxonomy (NCBI): domain Eukaryota; kingdom Metazoa; phylum Chordata; class Aves; order Anseriformes; family Anatidae; genus Netta; species Netta rufina. The sequence goes on from NC_140139.1 coordinate 12,841,962, forward strand.
TACCAGGTTGGGAAGCTTCCTGGCAACGTCCCTGACCCTGGCCCCAGGGAGGAAAACAACCCCCTTGTGATTAGCAGCCACATAGACCTTGTCCTTGAGGCCAGCTACTGGTAACAATATTTTCCTGAATTCCTCAATTGGGCAATGTGGGAACACTGTCATGGGAACTTCTCATAGTTGCCCTGCTAGCTTGGTTTGCTCAGCTATAGCAAGCCATGGGATTTTTGCTGCTTCAAGAAATCCCTCAACACTCCCTATTTGTCCTTCAGGCCAGCTACTGGTAACAATATTTTCCCGAATTCCTCAATTGGGTCGATGTGGGAACACTGTCATGGGAACTTCTCATAGTTGCCCTGCTAGCTTGGTTTGCTCAGCTATAGCAAGCCATGGGATTTTTGCTGCTTCAAGAAATCCCTCAACACTCCCTATATTCTTCAAGGTTTCTTGTTTTTTCCCAGCTATGGGACTACAATTTGACTGGCCCTTTTAATCCCCTATTGTACACGTACATAAGCAGACCCTAGGGAGAACGGTATCCAGAAGCGCAGCATGGCAGTTTGCATGGGACCCCATATTAATTGTTCAGTATGACGTCAGATGGGATGGAATACCCCTTTGGCCAGTTTGGGTCAGCTGTCCTGGGTCTGTCCCCTCCAGCTTCTGCTGCACCCCCAGCCTGCCTACTGGGAGGACAGAGTGAGAAGCTGAAACGTTCAGTCATGGCACCCACTCAGCAGAAAGTTATGTCATCTGCATCCCTTGTAGCCTCTCCAGCCACAGGAACAGATGCAGCTATCCAGACAAAGAAACAAAAAAAAAAAAAAAAAAAAAAAAAAGGGACAATGACCAAAATCCTTTTGCATATCTCGTAGCTCACTCTGGGATAGGCCTCAGGTAGTTATTGATGCTTTTATGATATCTTCCTCTTCATCTTTCCATTCGCATGATAGGCCCAGCCATTGCAGAGTAGCCCATCCCGTCGTTGTCTTCCTCTCCAGTCCGAGTAAGAGTTCCTCTGTGTTCTAAACGACCTGACTTTCTCATCCATTGTTTTGTCTTGTCTTTTTTTTTTGTCTTTCGGCCATTTGCTGAGGCGATCGGCTCCGGGGCAGACGCGTTCTGCAGCGGAGCGGGGGATCGGGCCAGGCAGGGCTAATTTTTCCGGCATCGAGCCTACTTGAGGGAGCCGCCAGGACCCGGCAGCCCTCGTGAGGGAGACTGACGAGGCGAAGGCGGAGCCAGCAGCACCCCCCTCCCCAGGCGTTCAAAAGCTGCCCCTAGGGAGCGCGAGCGACCAGGGCGTGGCACGTCAGAAGGGAGTGGCGCGGCAGTTAGCGCGGCAGTTCGCGCAGGCAGGGCGCGCAGGCAGGGCAGAGCGCTCCCCCTACACCACAAACAACACCTCCTTAAACAACAGCCGTAGCTAGGTGATAATGGTCTCCACCAGGCACGGTGCGCTCTCCAGGAAGTCGGTACACACCCAGACCGACTACCCGTTAAAAAATGCCGCAGTTCAGGTCACCGGATGCAGGGAGTGTCTGAGCCTGTTGCTGCCATCGGCGGGGAGGCAGAGAAACTGCGTGTGTGAGGTGCGAGCAGGTGGATGATCTGGGTCCGCATGGTGGCGGAGCTCAAGGAGGAGGGTGGAGAGGTTGAGGGCCATCAGGGAGTGTGAGCGAGAGATAGACTTCTGGGAGTAACTCCCTGCAGGGCCTCAAGGAGAGGTACCGAGGGTGAGACTCCTCAAATGGGGTGTGACCCCCCGCCCTGTAGCCGTCGGGCAGAGGGAGGGGATCTGGGAGCTGAGGAGGAATGGAAACAGGTCCCTGCTCGGACATCGCAGGCGACACCCTCCCCTTCTGGCCCCACATTCCCAGGTGCCCTTACACAACAGGTTTGAGGCCCTGGAGCTCGACAGACCAGTAGCTGAGGAAGAGGTAGCAAGTGTTCCCAGGAGGATGCCTAGGGCGAGGAGGTCGACTCCACGCCTCAGGACTGCCTCCACCAAGAAAGACAGGAGGGTTTATTGTTGTTGGAGACTCGATTCTTAGGGGAACAGAGGGCCCTATTTGTCGGCCTGACCCTACCCGTAGGGAAGTCTGCTGCCTCCCTGGGGCCAGGGTCAGGGACGTTGCAGGAAACTTCCCAACCTGGTACGCCCTCTGACTATTACCCTCTTTTGATAGTCCAGGCGGGCAGTGACAACATCGAAGAGGTCACTTTTTTTTTTTTTTTTTTTTTTTTTTTGTTTCTTTGTCTGGATAGCTGCATCTGTTCCTGTGGCTGGAGAGGCTACAAGGGATGCAGATGACATAACTTTCTGCTGAGTGGGTGCCATGACTGAACGTTTCAGCTTCTCACTCTTCCTCCCCAGTAGGCAGGCTGGGGGGTGCAGCAGAAGCTGGGAGGGGACAGACCCAGGACAGCTGACCCAAACTGGCCAAAGGGGTATTCCATCCCATCTGACGTCATACTGAACAATTAATATGGGGTCCCATGCAAACTGCCATGCTGCGCTTCTGGATACCGTTCTCCCTAGGGTCTGCTTATGTACGTGTACAATAGGGGATTAAAAGGGCCAGTCAAATTGTAGTCCCATAGCTGGGAAAAAAACAAGAAACCTTGAAGAATATAGGGAGTGTTGAGGATTTCTTGAAGCAGCAAAAATCCATGGCTTGCTATAGCTGAGCAAACCAAGCTAGCAGGGCAACTATGAGAAGTTCCCATGACAGTGTTCCCACATCGACCAATTGAGGAATTCGGGAAAATATTGTTACAGTAGCTGCCTGAAGGACAAATAGGGAGTGTTGAGGGATTTCTTGAAGCAGCAAAAATCCCATGGCTTGCTATAGCTGAGCAAACCAAGCTAGCAGGGCAAACTATGAGAAGTTCCCATGACAGTGTTCCCACATTGCCCAATTGAGGAATTCAGGAAAATATTGTTACCAGTAGCTGGCCCTCAAGGACAAGGTCTATGTGGCTGCTAATCACAAGGGGGTTGTTTTCCTCCCTGGGGCCAGGGTCAGGGACGTTGCCAGGAAGCTTCCCAACCTGGTACGCCCCTCTGACTATTACCCTCTTTTGATAGTCCAGGCGGGCAGTGACAACATCGAAGAGAGAAGCCTCAAGGCTATCAAAAGAGACTTTAGGGGACTGGGTCGGTTAGTGGATGGAGCGGGAGTGCAGGTGGTGTTTTCATCCATCCCTATGGTGGCAGGGAGGGGTTCAGAGAGGACACGGAAAGCCCACCTGTTAAACATGTGGCTCTCGGGGCTGGTGCCAACGCCAGAAATCTTGGGTTTTTTGATCATGGGGCACTTTACTCAGCACCTGGCCTGATGGCTGCAGACGGGTCCCTATCTTTTAGGGGAAAAAGGATCCTGGGCCAGGAGCTGGCAGGGCTCATTGAGAGGGCTTTAAAACTAGGTAGGAAGGGGGATGGGGCTGAAGCTAGGATTGTTGGGGCTGTGCCCAGGGGGAACAATGGCAAGGCCGGAGGATAAGGCAATGGCCCAGCTGAAGTGCATCTACACCAATGCACGCAGCATGGGTGTCCTGGTTTCAGTTAGAACAGAATTAATTTTCTTCCTAGTAGCTGGTGGAATGCTGTGTTTTGGCTTAGGATGAGAAGAGTGCTGATAACACCCCGATGTTTTAATTGTTGCAGAGCAGTGCTTATACCAAGCCAAGGACATCTCAGCCTTTCGCTCTGTCCTGCCAACAGGCAGGCTGGGGTGCAGCAGGGGCTAGGAGGGGACAGACCCAGGACAGGTGACCCAAACTAGCCAAAGGGTATTCCATACCATCTGACGTCATGCTAAACAATATATAGGGGTGGCTAGCCAGGGGGAGGGGGCCGGACTGCTCGGGAGTTAGGCTGGGCATCGGTCAGCGGGTGGTGAGCAATTTCATTGTGCATCACTTGTTTGTACATATTATTATTACTTTCCTATTATCACCATTGTATTATTATTGTTATTATTGTTATTATTATTTTGTTATTATTATTTTCCTGTCTTATTAAACTGTCCTTTATCTCAACTCACGGGCTTCACTTCCATTTCTCTCCCCCGTCCCAGAGAGGGAGGGGGGAGGGTGAGCGAACGGCTGCGTGGTGTTTAGCTGCCAGCCGGGTTAAACCACGACAGTCTTTTGGCGCCCAACGTGGGGCTCGAAAGGTTGAGATAATGGCAGATCTGACCAGAGTGTGTTAAACTAAAATTGGTGTAAGTATTAGACCTGCTTAATAGTCACTTGTCATAATGCTGATTGCTTTAATCTCAACTCTGCTGCGCCTGTTTTCCAAATTGAGTATTATAGTACATTATTTTCCGTATTTGCTCTCTGTCATGTTGTTTATCCTCTCCGGGGGCCCTGGTCTCAGATCATTATGGCACTGAGTGTTTGTAGCAATGGCTTATGAGACGATGAGATATCTGGTCATGACTCTAACTTGGTGTTTGTACTCAGTAACATCGTCGACTCTGTATTTTGGAAACTGTATCTGGAAACTATTAGCAATTATACCTATTGTTTTTTCCATTAGGGAGTCAATCTGTGGAGGGAAAGGGGAAGATATTTTTTCTTACTTGGTTACTCCTCCCTTTCTCCTTCACCACCCCTGTATCCTCCTGGATCACTATGCCTTCCTCCTTCACCACCCTCTTACCCTCCGAGCTTGCTACAATAGCTCTCCAAGATATTGAATATCCTTGGGATACTCAGACAGCATAGTCTTGTTGTTCTGCCTCCTGAATGAACTTCAGGTTCTGCTTAAAGTTAAACAACTACTTAGGAAGCTCATCCGGAGATCTGCCCGGAGGCAGTATAGTTGTGGGTCTGTCCCCACGTGCCCAAAGACGAGCTGGCGGGAAGAAGACCAGCCTGGCTCAACAGAGAATTGTGGCTTGATCTTAGGAGAAAAAAGAGGGTTTATAATCTTTGGAAAAGTGGCAGGCCACTAGGGAGGACTATAAGGATGTTGCGAGGCTGTGCAGGACAAAATTAGAAAGGCCAAAGCTCATCTGGAGCTCAAATCTGGCTACTGCCGTTAAAGATAACAAAAAACGTTTCTATAAATACATCAACACAAAAAGGAGGACTAAGGAGAATCTCCATCCTTTACTGGATGCGGGGGGAAACTTAGTTACAAGAGATGAGGAAAGGCGGAGGTGCTCAATGCCTTCTTTGCCTCAGTCTTTAGCGGCGATACCGGATGTTCTCTGGATACTCAGTACCCTGAGCTGGTGGAAGGGGATGGGAGCAGGATGTGGCCCTCACTATCCATGAAGAACTGGTTGGTGACCTGCTACGGCACTTGGATGTGCACAAGTCAATGGGGCCGGATGGGATCCACCCAAGGGTACTGAGGGAACTGGCAGAGGAGCTGGCCAAGCCACTGTCCCTCATTTATCAGCAGTCCTGGCTATCGGGGGAGGTCCCAATCGACTGGCGGCTAGCAAATGTGACGCCCATCTACAAGAAGGGCCGGAGGACTGACCCGGGAAACTACAGGCCTGTCAGTTTGACCTCAGTGCCAGGGAAGCTCATGGAGCAGATCCTCCTGAGAGTCATCACGCAGCACTTGCAGGGCAAGCAGGCGATCAGGCCCCAGTCAGCATGGGTTTTATGAAAGGCAGGTCCCTGCTTGACGAACCTGATCTCCTTCTATGACAAAGTGACGCGCTGGTGGATGAGGAAAGGCTGTGGATGTGGTCTACCATGACTTCAGCAAGGCTTTTGACACCGTCTCCACAGCATTCTCCTCAAGAAACTGGCTGCCCTAGGCTTGGACTGGCGCACGCTTCGTTGGGTTAGAACTGGCTGGATAGCCAGGCCCAAAGAGTCGTGGTGAATGGAGCCAAGTCCAGTTGGAGGCCAGTCACTAGTGGCGTCCCCCAGGGCTCGGTGCTGGGGCCGGTCCTCTTTAATATCTTCATCGATGATCTGGACGAGGGCATTGAGTGCACCCTCAGTAAGTTTGCAGATGACACCAAGCTATGCGCATGTGTCGATCTGCTTGAGGGTAGGAAAGCTCTGCAGGAGGATCTGGATAGCTGCACGATGGGCTGAGGTCAACTGTATGAAGTTCAACAAGGCCTGGTGACAGGACAAGGGGGATGGGCTTAAGTTGAGCAGGGGAGTTTTAGGTTAGATGTTAGGAAGAACTTCTTACTGAAAGGGTTGTGAGGCATTGGAACAGGACTGCCCCAGGGAAGTGGTGGAGTCACCATGTCTGGAATTCTTTAAAAGACGTTTAGATGTAGAGCTTAGGGATATGGTTTAGTGGGGACTGCTAGCATTAGGTCAGAGGTTGGACTCGATGATCTTGAGGTCTCTTCCAACCTAGAAATTCTGTGATTCTGTGTGATTCTGTGATTCTGTGATTCTGTGATTCTGTCTTGGTTACAGGGGCAACTTGCACTGCTACAGTCCGTTTCCCTGACCCAGATGCAGGGCCCATCACAGGGGTTGGAATGACCCCTGGGCCCATCACATGGATTGGAACAGCCGTTGGGTCTGTCACGGGGGTTGGAGTGGCTGCAGGGGCTGGAGTGGCCACAGTGGATGGAGTGGCCTCAGGGTCCATCGTACAGGTTGGAGTAGACATTGGGTGTGTCACAGAACTTGGAGTGGCGCAGGGTCTGTCACTAGGGTTACGGTGGCATCGATTGCAGCTCGATAGGCATAGGCCAGGCCCCAGCACACTGCAGTGATTTTTGTCTCTTGGAATTCCAAGGGTGATGACACATCTTTTTCAAGCATTCTACCAGTTTTTTAGGATTTTGCAGTTGTTCAGGGGTGAATTTCCAAAGCATTGGAGGTGCCCACTGCTCTAGAACCCTGCCCATATCCTCCCACACTCCCTGCCACTCACAACCATCCCACCTCAGGACAGTTCTCTGGATTGGCATTCCTAAGTAGGTTGTTTAACCTTAAACAAAACCTGAAGTGCATTCAGGAGACATAACAATAACAACATGCTGGTCTGAGTATCCCATGGATATTCAAAATCTTGGAGAGCTATCGTAACTAGCCCGGAGGATAAGAGGGTGGTGAAGGAGAAAGGGAGAGAGTAAACAAGTGGGAAAAAAACATCTTCCCCTGACCCCTCCACAGATTGGGCTTCCTGAAGAAAAAAAGGCACTAGTGTCATTGCTAATAGTTTCCGAGATATGGTTTCCAAAGTATAGAGTAGATAACATTGCTGAGTACAAATACCAGGTTAGTCTCATGACCAGCAATTTTATCATATCATAACCCAGTGTTATACTGTACAGTAAAATAATAATCATAAACCAGCCCCCGGAAAGGATAAACAACATGACAGGGAACACATACAATAAGAAATGTGCTATAAAACTCAATTTGGAAAACAGGCACAGCAGACCTGACATCAAAGCAATCAACTTGTGACTAGAAACTATTAATCAGATCTAATACTGATACCAGTTTTGGTTTAACACACTCTTGTCAAATCTGTCGTTATCTCAACCCTTCGTGCCCCACGTTGGGCACCAAAAAGGACTGTTATGGTTTAACCCAGTCGGCAGCTAAGCACCACACAGCCATTCGCTCACCCTCCCCCTCCCTCTCTGGGATGGGGGAGAGAATTAGAAAGAAATTAAAACCTGTGGGTTAAGATAAAATACAGTTTATTAGGACAGAAAAGAAAGGAAAATAATAATAATGAGTACTACTATTAATAATTGTGTACAAACAAGTGATGCACAATGCAATTGCTCACCTCCCGCTGACCAATGCCCAGCCTATCCCTGAGCAGCCGGTCCTCCCACCCAGACAGCCCCCCCATGTTAACTGTTCAGCATGACGTCAGATGGCATGGAATACCCCTTTGGCCAGTTTGGGTCAGCTGTCCTGGGTCTGTCCCCTCCCAGCTCCTGCTGCACCCCCAGCCTGCCTACTGGGAGGACAGAGTGAGAACTGCATCCCTTGTAGCTTCTCCAGCCACAGGAACAGATGCAGCTATCCAGACAAAGAAACAAAAAAAAAAAAAAAAAAAGGGGAACATTAGTGTCTGAAGGCAACGAGTATACCTGTGGGAGGTGCACCCAGGAAGAACTGCACAGTGTGGTTGACAGAACTTCAGGAAGAGGTGGACAGGCTGAAGAGCATCAGGGAGTCAGAGAAGAAGATCAACTGGTGGAATCATACTCTACCATCCCTGAGACAGATGCATCAGCCAGCCACAAGTGCAAGAAACGAAGGATCCACTACCCTTTTGCCACCATCATGCAGAAGGAGGGACCTAAGAGGGG